>NC_066619.1:214985857-215645857 GCF_025201925.1 Gopherus flavomarginatus
TTTGATTACTCTTCAAGAATCATGAAAGAGATGTGAGATGTTCAAAATAAGATAGTGTCACACTAGCAATATATACATCAGCTGATCACTGCTAATGTATAATGGCTCTTTGATGGAGTGTGCAGTTTATTTTCTGACGCTGTTCTTTCAGATGTTTGTATTTTTCACTTCATATATGACAAGACCTTTTAAAGAGCCAATGGTCCAATTTCACCGTACTTTCTTCTCTGAAATTGTAATAATGAGTGACAACATGAACTTAATAAATGTGCTTTCTCAGTTTCTACTCCTATCAGACTCTTAACCCTCTTTAAAAAAAAAAAACAAATGGTCTGAAGCTGTGGGATTTACATTAGGGTGAAATCCAAGTCCAGATTTCCCAAAAAATTGGGAGGGGAGGATCTAGTGTTACATTTTGGACACTACTGTAGGTTTTGTGTGTGACACCATTGCACTGTAGAGAGCATAACAATGAAGAGCAGGAAATGGAGGCAGCTAACCAGGAAATTTCAGCTGGAGTAGGTCCAGCTACAAACTCTCTGTGCTTGGAGGTAGCAGGACTTGGTGAGTGGTGCATTTGGTCCACTGATGGATTGGTTGCTTTTTCTCTGTATACATGCTATGGAGCTGGGCCATGGAGCCTGTCACAGGGTGTGTCAAGCCCACACTGGGCCAACAGGCCAGGATAAATCACTGTGGGCCCAGGAGGTCACACCCACTTGCTGCTGCAGTGCATGCTTCAGGTGGAAGGGACAGATAAAAGGAGGCAACCTAGCTCAGTCTGGGCTGGCTGAGGAGGAGGAAGGACATATGCTGCAGTCTCCATCAGAGGTGCCTGGGACTCCAAGCAGTGGGAACTGTGGACCCAGACCACCAGCTGATTGCAGAGACTGACTGGGATGCCAAGATAATGCCAGCCAGGAAGATACGCTAGATGGGCCTTATGGTAGGAAGTGACCCAGGGAATGTAGTAGAAGCTGATGGTTAAATCCTTAATGGGTTGTTTCCTAGCTTCATAGGGCGCTGGATCAGAACACGATGGAGTAGGGTGGTCCCAGGTTCTCCTGCCCCCCACTTGCCACTTGCCACTGTTTTTTTGTTCTGCCCCTCTTGGAGGCTATGGACTGATTGTTTGTTCAGTCCCACCAGGGGTCTTGGGCCCTCCTTGTTGCAATTACCTGACTCCACAGGGAGTCCCGAAGACAGTGACTGGGGTACCAACCCTGCACTGGGCCAACAGGGATGGCCCTCCATGACACTGTCCTGAAAAAGTCTTTGGACCTTTGATCAGTGCCTTGCCTTATTAAAGATTAGATTACAAGTCTCTAGCCCTTGTAGCTTTGATCAGTGCTTTCCTATGGGCCACAAAGCACTAGCCTTCAATAACCAAGCTGTTTATAGATTCACAGATTTTAGGACTGGAAGGGACCTAGAGAGGTCATTGAGTCCAGTCCCCTCACTCATAGCAGAACCAAATACTGTTTAAAGTCTGAGTGGTTAATCACTGCTTGATGGTGAGCGGCAGACCTGAGCTGAGCTAAGTAGCGAAGACTTACTACAAAATGTCACTTGCTAAGCAAATAGGAGGAAGAGTGAACAAAGACAGCCAATGGGAGTTTCAGAGGCAGTTGAGAGAGGGAATATGAGAGGCTTCCTTTCCACCTTCTGCACTACATGTGATATCAAGATGGCCAGAGGTGGAACAGAGGTGGTGACCTGCACTGGATGCCCCATGTTCTTTCCTGCCTGAAGACAGAAGGGACTTTCTCTGTATGAAATGCATGTTGGTGGCTGTGCTGAAAGAAAAGATTCTTGGACTGGAGGGGCAAGCTGAGATTCTGCTAAGACTCAGAGAAGTTGAGGAGTTTCTAGACATCCATGTTTGGGAAGCTATCTGTACCTCAGGTTCAAGTAAGAATGGAGCTGGTCACAAATAAATCTGTGAGAAAGGAAATCAGAGAGGAGGTCTGGCACTTCATAACCATCAGAAGCAAGAGGTCATGGCAGTATTCTATGTGGCTGGAGACATATGATGATAGGCATACTGTGGTCATCAGAGAAAGGAGTACTAAACAGGAATTCCACATAGCTAGAAGTTTGAAATTGATATCAGGTCCTCAGGGTGAAAGCTATGGAAGATACTTTTCTCCTTTCCCTTGGACCTGTTGGATCTTGAGATGTACAGGACACATGTGGACAACAGCTTAGACCAACCTGTAAGAAAATCAAGCTTACCTGCAACGAGTTCTCCAATTGTCCATGGTAGACAGATGATACCTAGTGGAGAGTCAATATTAAGAAGAATTCAAAGAACATTTTGCAAGGGACAAGCGGACAACAGGACAGTGTGCTGTCTTCTCAGAACAGGGACAAGAGCTGTCACTCCAAGATTGGATAGGTTTCTGAAGTTCTTCTGGCAAGGATCCATTGGTGATAGCTCATGTTGGCACTAATGACACTGTTTTGTGGGCTATCTCACAGATAGTACATGGGCACTATCAGGGAACTCAGAAGCATGCTGAAGAAGAATATCCAAGCAATCCTCTAAGATCTTTCCTGTCCACAAGCAAAGGAAGATGGAAGGCAGAAGATTCTGGAAGTGAATCACTGGCTAAATAAGTGGTGTAAGGTGCAGGGCTTAGGTATTGTGAAACATTGGCCCATCTCCTATGGGGGAGAGGAAACTGTATAATTTGGATGGCCTCCACCTCAGTAGAAGGGGGACCAATCTTCTTGGGACAGGCTGGATAGAGTAGTCAGGAGGGGGTAAAACTAACAACAAAAGGAGAGGGTAAAAATAGGGACGATGTGAGCACTCAGCACAAATTTGAGATCTTGAGAACAAAATTAATCAAGGAATCAAAGGACATGAAGAGAAGAAATTCTTGAACAGCCTATATGTTAATGTTAGGAGCCTGGGTAACAAACAAGAGGAATTGGAATTGCTCATTTATGAGCATAAATTCTATCTAATTGGTATTACTGAAACCTGGTTGGATGATTCCCACAATTGGAATGTTAAAATCAATTATAACCTATTTAGGACTGATTGAGTGGGCAGAAGGGGAGGGGAATTGACACTTTGTCAATAATGGCATTAGCTGTTTGTTTTCTTCTGAGTTATTCGTGACTCAGAATCTGGAATCCTTGTGGATCAAAGTCCTAACAACTAAAGCACAAAATGGGGTACCACCTCATGTCTGTTATAGACCACCAAATTACACTAGGGGATAGGATGACCATTTCCTTACGCACCTATCTACAATTTATAGAACAGTGGGGAGGGAAAGCCTGTAATCATTGGGGATTTCAATTTGAATGATACATATACTAGAGGTCTCTCACGGCCAATAATAAGACATCCTTAGAATTTTTATACATTATAGATGACAATTCCCTAACTCAGTGTTGCAGCCCATGGGGGAATTATATATTAGACCTCATCTTGACAGATAAACAGGAAGTGATCATAGAACTAAAAACTAATAGTAACTTAGATACAATTGATCATGACCAGTGATTTGGATTTTTATATATATATATATATATATAAAGGGCCAATTTCACAAAGCTGAGAAGAATTGTGACCCAAATCAGCTTGGAGAAAGACATTAATCATAAAAATATGAATGATAATTGGGGGATCATTTAAGAACACTTTACTAGATGCCTCAAAAGCCACAATTCCATGAAGAAGGCTGCACTAGTTAAACTAACCCGGTTTAGAGGGGAAGTGAAGGCAGCTGTAAAAAAATAATATACAACAAATATGGAAGAGAGAAGAGGTTGATAGTAATTAATATAAACTAGAAGTTAGGAATTGTAGAAAATTGATAAGGGAAGCCAAGAGACAGAAGGTGAGCTCTATGGCCAGCAGGGTTAAGGAAAATAGGAAGTTTTTAAAATATAATAGAAGCAAAAGAATCCTGGCAATAGTTCATTAATACATGGAAATAGTAGTATTATCAGTAATAATGCAATAAAGGCAAAGGTGCTTAGTAATATTTCTGTTCTGTATTTAGGGGAAAAAACAGGTGATGCACTGTCATCAGCTGGAGGTAACTCTTTCCATTCCACCAATATCTCTGGAGGATGTTGAAGAGAAGCTACTAAAGCTGCACATTTTTAAATCAGCAGGTCCAGATAACTTGCATTCAAGAGTTTTAAAAGAGCTGGCTGAGGAGATCACTGGACTATTAAGTTGCTTTTCAATAAGTCTGGGGGCACTGGGGAAGTTTGAGAAGACTGGAAAAAGATAATGTGCCAATTTTTTAAAAAGGGTAAACAAGATGACCCAGGTAATTACAAGCCTGTCAGCCTGACATTGATTCTGGACAAGATAATGGAGCAGCTAATATGGGACTCGATTAATAACAAACTAAAGGTGGGTAATGTAATTAATGCAAATCAACATGGGTTTGTGGAAAATCTATCCGGTCAAGCTAACTTAATGTCTTTGTTTTGATGAGATTACCAGTTTAGTTGATAAAAATAAGTGTTGACATAATATACCTAGACTTCTGTATGGCATTTGACTTGGTACAGCATCACATTTGATTTTAAAAGCTATTACAATATAGAATTTACATGGCACACATTTAATGGATTACAAGCTGGCTAGGTGATTGGTTTCAAACTGTAACTGTAAATGGGGAATTGTCATTGCTTCCAGTGGGGTCCCACAGGGATTGGTTCTTTGACCTACACTATTCAGCATTTTTTAATTAGTGACCTGGAAGATAAAAATACCACTGATAAAGTCTGATGATCACACACGAGTTGGGGGAATGGTAAATAATGAAGAGGACAGGTCACTAATTCAGAGCAATCTGGATCACTTAGTAACCTGGGAACAAGGGAAATATGCTTTTTAATATGGCTCAATGTAACAGTATACATCTGGCAACAAAGAATGCAGGCCATACTGCAGGCTCCAAAGATTTGGGGGTCATAGTGGATATTCAGCTAAACGTGAGCATCCAGTGTGACGCTGTGGCCAAAAAAGGCTAATGCGATCCTGGAATGCATAAACCGGGGAATCTTGAGTAGGAGCAGAGAGCTTATTTTACCTCTGTATTTGGTACTGGTGTGACCGCTGCCAGGATACTGTGTCCAGTTCTGGTGCTTACAATTCAAGAAGGATGTTTATAAGCTGGAGAGGGTTCAGAGAAGAGCCAAAAGAATGATTAAAGGACTAGAAAACATGCCCTATAATGATAGATTTAAGAAGTTCAATCTATTTAACTTAAAGAGAAGATTAAGGGGCGACTTGATTAGTCTATAACAGTGTTTGCAAACTGTGGGTCAAGATCCCATTTTAATGGGGTTGCCAGGGCTGGCTTAGACTTGCTGGGGTCCAGGGCTGAGGCTGAAGCTTGATCACCGCTGCCTGGGGTTGAAGCCTGAGGGCTGCAGTCCTGGGCAGCAAGGCTCAGGTTACAGGCCCCCTGCCTGGGGCTGAAGCCCTTGGGCTTCGGCTTTGGTCTTCTCGCCCAGCGCGGTGGGGCTTGGGTTTTGGCATTGGGTCCCACACCTGGCGCAGTGGGGCTCAGGCAGGCTCAGGCTTCAGTCCCCTCTCCTGGGGTCATGTAGTAATTTTTCTTGTCAGAAGCGGGTCACAGTGCAATGAAGTTTGAGAACCCCTGGTCTATAAGTACTTACATGGGGAACAAATATTTAATAATAGGTTCTTCACTCTAGCAGAAAAAGGTATAATACAATCCAATAGCTGGAAGCTATAGCTGGAAAAATTCAGATGGGAAATAAAGTATACATTTTTAATGGTGAGAATAATTAACCATTGGAACAATTTACAAAGAGGCATGGTGGATTCTCCATCACTGACAATTTTTAAATTATGATTGGATATTTTTTGCAAAGCTCTGCTAGGAGTTATTTTGGGGAAGTTCTATGGCCTGTGCTATGCAGGAGGTCAGACTCGATGATCACAATGGTCCCTTCTGGCCGTAGAATCTATGAAGGACTGTAGCTCTAGTATCCAGAAACAGGCATGATGTGTGCTACCCCTTGCAGTTCTCTCAATGTGTTATCCATACTAACCCAGGCTGGCCCAGTTCTGAGCAAAAATTTTTAAAATGCTGTGTTTTGTGGACAAATCTCCAGCAGAAATTAAACTGAGATTATGTATTTGAAACTTTTATGACCCAGTCCAGGTCTTCAGGAAGGAAAATTAGGTAAATGCTAATACTAACTGCATGTCAGTTAACCTTTAAAGGTTCATCGAAACATTAAAAGGGAAGATAATAAAGGTGTTTATCAATTTGTCCATCCCTCTGGCCATGCAGGATTGTTCTCTGGCACATTTGCTAGTATTTTGTTAGTTTCAAATATCCCAAGTGATGGTGTTTCCAACATTTTTCTAATATTTTGGCAGGTTATGTAGTCTAATGGGTCCAGAGGTCTTGCCTCTGTTTTTCCCCTTTGTTCATGTAATCTCTTCATTTCTACTTATGCTGCCAGGTCCCATCCTAAATAATTCCTCTCCATTTTGGTTTCCATGTTTTACATCCTTCAAATGTTTGTAAACAATTATCATGTCTTCCCTGTGCAGTCAGTTACCAAACAATACCAGATTTGCCTCTTTTAACGTTTTCTCTTAAGTCAATCCTTTCAGGCCCCAATCATTTCTGTGGTTGTTCTCTGAACTCTCCAGTTTGTCAGTACTCTTTTAGTACTGAGGTGCATAGGATTGCTTTACGGAGGTTCAGTAACAGGATTGTAAATATCTTTTTTGTGATTTATGGGGATATATACAGGTGAGTACAAGATTCTCACAAAGGTGCAGAATTTATTGTATAGTCCTGGGAACATGAGCTGTTCCTAGTTTGGGTAATTGAACCAGTGGTGCAACATGTCCATGCTAGCCATGCTCTGCTGGTTGCTGTTTAGCCAAGCATCCACACTTGTGCTGAAGCTGCATTGCCCTCTAACAATCTATTCCCACAATTCACAGCACAGCTCCCTGAAACTTTTATTAGTGGAAGTTTTTGAAAAGCCTGGATTAGTACAAAATTCAGAGCAAAGGTCAGACCTGAGAAATGTTTGTGGTGTTTGGATGTAGGGCTTTGGTTTGGCTGAAGCCATCCATTTTTGTAGACCTATTCTAGAGGGAGGATACAAACAGCTACCTTTAGGAATTTAAAATAAGCTTCCATGCTAGTCTTACACCCTGCTTTCAGTGCCTAAGCTTTTTAGTAAATCTGTTTAAAAGTAAAATTTCCTTTGCACCAAATAAAATAAAAACCAGCGGATGGTACTTAACACTCTATGCTATTGAACATAGCAAAAAAGATTAACACTAAAGCATGATGCAGTCTCCTAGGGCTTTTTATTTTTAAAAAGTTATATAAAAATTTAGAAAATTCTGACTGTGGGTCTGATCTTGTTTCCCATTGTTGTCAGCAGCAAACTTCTATTTACTTCACTTGGAGCAGAACTGAACCCTGTAGTTAATTTTGTTTAAAACTCCAAACCTCAGCTGTTAATTTAAAATTCTATGTTTTTCTGCTTCTCAAATTCCTATCCTTAATGAGGGTCCCCGCCAGACTAAAGGAGGGGAATGAAGAACGTCAGTGACACTCCAAAACAATATTGGCAGCTGAGGAGTATGAAAAGACAGGTTGGTTCAGCTGAATAAACAAGAAAGAAAAGATCCTAAAGACAAAAAATACTTAATGTCTCTTTTTTCCCAAGCTTGATTTACCCAGCAGCTCACTTGTTTTCTCAAAAAAGAGCTGAGCATCCATCCATGGAAAAACTATGGAATTATTGTTTGATTAACTGCTCGTACTGTCATTACTTGATGCCTAATTATGCATTAGTGTTTGCCTCATTATGTCATGAAGCAACATCATGGCAGATTAGTTTGTGAATTGAGAAATGGACACCTTTTTGATAGCCATTTGCTTCCTTTCCCTCTTCTCAAATAGAGCATTGATCCTGAACAACAATTTAGCTCTGTAGCTATATAATTCCTGCAAATACCCAGCCTACAAGGCAAATTCTTCATTGCAAATGACCAAAGAAAGATTGCTTGAATTAATCTTGAGCAGATCACTTTCCTGTGTTACAGTTAGAGCAAGTTTTTAGAGGAATGCCATCAGTTGTAGATTTCTAAAGCCTTTTTCAGCAACATTAACCCACTGTGTCCCATGCCTCTGCTACTTTCATTGTGATTCGTTATATAGCATAACTTGAAAGGCAATACCTAAAGCAGAGTTAACATTTTGAAACTGGGGGGGAGAAGTGGGAAAAGCTTAGGGGGGAGAAATCAGGATGGTGGGAAGTTCAGCCATCGCAAAAAAAGAAAGTGACAGGATATGGAAAGATCACTACAGACTGGGTACACATGCAAACAACTAGCTAATGCACTTACAACGTTGTAAGAACATTAGCTGATGTGAACTGAGTCAAAGTATCAGAAGAGGGAATGCACCTTCCCTGAACAATCCCGCATGGCAAAAATTAATCAAGACTTGGAACACCAACAAAAGAGAGAGAGAGAAAGTCAGGACAGTAGCATAAAGCAATCTAGAAAGTTACCAAGGTGCTTGGATTCAGAAATAAAAGAAATGAGCACAGTTTCTCAAAGCTTGTGCCCCTTCTGGCCACCAAAGTGTTGTTCCCAAATGTGGGAGCTATATTTTTAGGAAAGATTTTGAAGAAAAAGAAAGATGCAACATATCCATAAACTTAAATATCCTTGAAAAGTGGTGTTTAGTTCTAGGATTTATATTGGTTAGAAATTCAGGGTGCTGTGCTGTGCGGTACTGAGTCCATGCTGCAAAATATTATGCATCCTCAAATTGTGATCTGTTGAAGTTATGCAGTATCTTGAGCAGGGGCTCAGCCCCACGCAGCATTGGACCCTACATTAGAAACTATCTTAGAAGAAAACACAGTTTGTTATGTCATTGTAAAGCCAAAGCAACTTCTTGACCTGATGTCAAACTCTAAAACAGTGATACTTGGATCTCAGTGGTTTAGGAGCCAAATTAGCAATCAACGTTACCCAAAAGAGCCACAGTAATGTGAACTCATTGTTTCATTTATTATTATACTCACAGCAAAATGCCTGACCAAGTATTCTACAATTGGTTAATAACATAGTAAAAGCATCCTGACTGGTTAATAACTTAGATTGGTTAATAATTAAATCACACAGTGTTTTAATATCATGTGCTGCAAAGAGCTGCAAAAGACACATTAAAGAGCCACTTGTGGTCCGGAGCCTCAGTCTGAGTATCCCTTCTCTAGAACAAGGATTGACAGGTTCCGGGGGGAGGAGGGGGGTTAAACTGAACCTCAGGCAGTTCTGAGCTCAAAGAAAACATACAGGGAATTTTCTTGCTCACAGACAGTCAATCCTTACTCAGGAAACACTTCTACTGAAATGTTGCCTGCGTAAAAGGACTAAAGGCTGAACAAGGACTTAAGGGTTTGTCTCACTATGATTAGTATAGGGAATGGACAACAAAAATGGCAGCATACATGTCTATTGTTAGGCAGAAAGTTAGCAGAATACATTGCAAGGTGGAATATTAAGGGCCAAATTCTGATACCTTTATCCACGTTTAGTAGCACCTAGGGTGCTATTCAGTGTGAGTAAAGGAATAAGAATCTAGCACTAATTTTTAAAAAAGGGTGCAGGGATTACATAAACTGCATGATCTCCTTTCACCCTTGAAAGTGCGTGTGTTCCTATCCTTTATGCAAAAGTTCAGCTGCATACTGTGTCTAGGGCTTTTGAGGGGTTAAAAAGACCAATGCTGGAGAAAACAATTTTCTAAGATGACAATGCCTAGTATAGAAGCCAGTGGTATATTTTGGAGGAAGAACTAAAAATATGTCAGATGGTTTCAGGCAACACAGAGAAAATGTCAGTGTAATGACAGGTCTCAAATTTTCAAGACTTTTCACTGTGTTATAAATATGTAGAAATTGTCCTTGCTGACATGTTATTGTCAAGTATAGTTTGTAATTGTTAACAATTAATGCTGTCATGATGCAGTTTAGTCAGTCATGTTACACTGATAATACAAGGATGGCATTTATGACTAATTTACTGCTATCAAAGAAAATGATGCTTTCTCTATTTCAGTCCTCACTATCCTCATTTAGTTGTGTCCTAGGAGAAACCTCAGACTTGCATTCCTTGGAAACAGTTTACTGTATAAATACTTGAGTAATGAACAGAATTGTTAAAAGAATCAAATTTTAATGCAACAAGGTCATCCATTTGACAGGTTTGTACTGTATAATTATGCCCAGAAGAACTATCTGTAGGGCAGCCTTAGATTTATTTGTTACAGCACACTTAACATATAGTTTTCCTTGTAAGTGTATATTAGCCTAGATCCTCCACTGACTAGGGACACACTTTTGTTGCACTACCACTGTAAGGAAATCTGAAAGCCAGTGCAGTCTTCCCTGGAATGATTTCCTGGTACAGGGGGATCTCTTAGCAACACAAAGCCAACATAACACCTTCTATTCTACTTCCCTCCTTGTGGAGGCATAAGGGTCATGGCCATGGGACAAGGCAAACAGCCAGAGTTTCTGTAAGCCCTTCTGATCCCCAGCTGACACAAGGTCTTTTGAAGCAATTAGCAACCCACGTAAATTAAGCTATTCTAATTTAAATCAGGGGAACAGCCACTCACACAGAAGACCCAGGATTGCTGAATGGGCTTCCATACATTTGTCTTCAGTACTATTCTTACATCTGTTGGGGTTGTCATTCTGTCTGGAGTGGTTCACAGTGAGTGCCAACCTCAGGGCAGAGTGTCAAAGAGCAGAACAGATACCCCAAACTGTTGGTACATTCTATAATTAGATTTCACCAACCCAGTAACCAATGTGGTGTATATAGTGATCCAGGAGTTCAATCTTACTATGGAGTCAGACAGTCCCCTTGGGCACTTCAGTCTATATTGCCACCCAGGCAAGCTGGACTTAGTGATAAATGGTCACTTAAACCAAAGATCACAAAATATTCAGGTTGCTCCCAGTCCCAAGAGACAGTCGCTTACCTCAGGCCAATTTGTACCTTCGATCTCACATCAAAGACAATGCTGGTAACGAATCTTATAGTAAACTAACTAAGGATTTATTAATTAAGAAAAGAAATTAGTTATTTACAGGTTAAAGTAGGCAACATATATGCACAAATGAGTTACAATCCTAGGTTCCAAAAGGTGACAGAGCTGTAGTCATCTGTCCACTAAATGTCTTTTCAGGCTAACCCAGGTTGACCCTGGGGATCTCTGCTTGTTTCTTAGCTGCAGCCTTTGTAAGAGTCCAAACAACAGAGAGAACTATTTCTTCTTGTGAGCATCTTTATATGTCCTTCCCCCAGAATTCAAACCTGTGGGACAAGTGCTCCTGCACACATCTTCTTCAGGGGTGGATGAGGCAATCAACAAAGTTTTTGTCCTACAATGGCCAATTTAGTTTTGATAGTCTTCCTTGATGGGTGGGGGGAACCACTCCTCCAGTCTGAATTCACAAGTTCAGAGCAGGCATTTTTACAACTATAATGCAAAATTTTCATATTACCTTTATAGCATGGGGTTCAGACAGTACAAGTAAGATTGCATGCAGCAATTTACAAGCATTTTATAGAATCTAAACCCTAAACACATTCTTGCAAGTCTAAGACCTATCTTGAACAATACTAATGTACAGGTGAGTTGGTCTGGCTTCCAGCTATGAATCTGTCAGTGCTCAACTGACTCCTACAGCCTTAGCCAGAGCTGGTGCCTGTTTTGCCTGTGTCACAGGGAGTATTAACCCCAAGTTAAAACATGGAGGGACATAGAGGATAGGTGCTAGAACTAGGGGTGCTGCCACACCCTTTGGCTTGAAGTAGCAGTAGTAACCCAAATACATGATTTCCCGCCTTCATCACCCATACTATAAAAATTGTTCTAGCACCACTGGAGCAGAGTGGAGCAAGGTTCTCCTTTCCCCCTGGCTTATGTGATGAGAACTCCCCCTCCTCTTCCAATCTGTTTCAGCCACTGGTTAGTCCTGGTCTCTTGCCCATAATTAAAGTAATTGTTATGCTTAATTGCAATGAAAATTGTCAGCTAGTTTATTCTTAGTGTCCTGTTCTAGGTGGTTTTGCAGTGTTGTTGTGTGCCTCATTCTGAGTAGAGGTGGCTGCATTTCACAATTTACCATTGCTATTGTGAGAAAAATGATTCCTTTGTATACCAGTAATTAGTAAGGAATTTTGGATCTTTCTGGATGAACAGAACTATAGGAGTATAATATATTTATAGACTCTCTCTCTCTTTAGAAAGAGAGCTTGTAGTTTGCTATACATAACAGGAAATACACAGCAAAAGGTAGAGGCAAGTTGAAAGTAAAGAAGGTGAGAGGATCCCAGTCATTCTCAAAGACTTTCCCTAAGCATAGACACAAACAGGGCTAAGGGATATACTAAAGGATAATATGCTTGAATGTTGCTAAGTTACTGTAACAAAGAACATGCTAAATCCACTTTTCCAAGTATTTCTCTTCCGATCACTGTCTTTCTTTTTGGGGACATATTTTGCTGTCAATCATGAACACCAATGAAATAAGGCTGCTAGTCAGCACAATGAGCAGAAACGGGTAGTACAAAATGGCAAAGTTTCTCATTACAGGTATGACATGAAATGAACTTTCAGCAAAGAACGGCTTACATTCCCTTTGTAACTTTTCTAAAAGGGTTTAAAATGTAGTGAACAGTTGTTGATTTCTGTATTGAACTTTGGCTTGCAAAACAGGATTTTAGCTGTTATATTATGTTTTTCATAGTATTCCAATCCTCTCTTCAGTAACGGGAGCTCAGTAAATTACGTAAAGGTATGCAATCCTTACTGTGTGTATTGAACTCAGTCTTTAACTGCTCTGAGCTCACAATCTCTGCAGCTAATGGAAGAGAAAAAAGTGTCTTCAAGACGTCTTTCTGCCTTCCTGATCCTAGGGTTGGCCAAAGGCTGAAACAGTCCTCAATTCAAGTTAGAGCAGCCATAGGACTGCTCTAACTTACAACTATTGGAACAGTCTCCTTAGGGATTAATTTTCTGACCTCAAATCAGCAGAGCATCACACACTCAGTCATGTCGCTATGTGCCCCCCAATATGCTCCTCTCTTTAGAGGGGGAGCAGGTGGTGTATATAGGCCAACATTGACTTTAGAGCACAGTGGGGCTCCCTGGCTCAACATGCATTTAACACACCCAGTGAATGTCAAATCAGTTCAAATTATACTTCTCCAACTAAAATAAAATCAATATATTAATGGAGTTAGCTAATGTTGTGCAGAGAAGCATTAAATAATCCTCCCAGCACTATGGTTGCTCTCAATGGGGGTTGAAGAACACTGCTGGTGACCCAGTTGTCAATAATACCATGATAGGAAATGTGGGAGCTGGCTGTGCTGTCTTGGAGAGAGGTTTAGTAGGGGGAGAAGCTGAGTAGATCATAGACAATATACCATGTGTATGACTGGCCAGAATCTGCAGAGCCAGGGGGCTTAATTTCTCAGGGATCTCTCTAGCACCTTTACTTCAAGTAGTGTCCCTGTGGGTGCTCCACTGTAGATGTGCTTGCGTCCCTGTGCTGCTGATTATAGAACTTTGGTAGCAGTGTCTGTTAGGCTCGTACATGCACTGCCCCCGCCACCCAGTGCTCTGCCACGAGGCTAACCAGTGCTGCACAGGTGAGCCCACCTCAGTTCCTTCTCAACCACCCCAGTGAAAGACGGAACCATTAGCAGTCCGTTCATCGGATCATTATCCCTACTGGAATTCAAATAGTTGATAACTTTCTTAGTCTGAGGGCATGTCTACACATACAGTGCTGAATCATGTCTGTGAAGACACTCTATGGCTGATGGGACCTCTCCTTTCAGCATAATATAACCACCTCCACAAGCAGCAGAAGCTGTGGTGGCGGGAGAAGGTTTGCCACCAACATTGCTCTGCTCACACCAGCACTTACATCATTGTAACTTATGTTGCTCATGGGGATGGTTTATTCACATCTCTGAATGACATAAGTTCTGCTGACAAGTTTTAGTGTAGACATAGCCTTGGAGTTCCTCTAGTTTTTTTTTCTTTAAAAAAAAGGAACCTTTTTTTCCCCTTTGTCTGGGGTTTGCCCTAGTGCGAAACATGCTTGATTCACTCGGATTTAAGAGGTGTCTCTCATACAAAGAGACCATCCCAGTAGCGGACAGATGTTCCTGCTGAATCCGTTGTCTCATGGAAAAATGCATTTTCCAAAAGTGTGGTCTTTGCCAACAATTAAAGTCCAGCTGGAGCCAGACACGCCACCACGCAGCACAGAGCACCAGGTCAGGCTGGGATCTGCAGCTACACTGCCCCAGGAGCTCACAGCCCCGCCACCCAGAGCACTGCGCCAGCATGGGAGTGAGCTGAGGATGCGGGGGAGGGAGAACTGGAGGGAGGGGTCGGGGGCTACTTTCCTGGGGCAGGCGCTCAGGGGCTGGCCAGGAGGGTCCCACAGGCCAGATGTGGCCTGTGGGCCATAGTTTGCCCACCTCTGTCCTAGACTATAGGCTGACTATCAAGAAATCAGGACTATATCTTAGTTTATTCAAAGTATACAGCCATAACATCCTTCCATCAACAAACAGAGGGATACTCAGTGTTCTTGCACGCAACTACAAAGCAACTCCTCAAGGGTATAATAAACTTTTTACGCTAAGCCTCACTGATATAACAGGGAGGCTATTCTACACATGTTAGATGTTTGAAGGGCTCAGACCTTTTACCTGGACAGGACAAAGACCTTTAGAAACTCTCCTAAGCTCTTCCTTTCCATTGCGGACAGATCAAAAGCTACAGCAATGTCTGCAGAGAGACTCTTGAGCTGCATTAAACAATGCTATGAGATTTGCAGGGTCATTCTTCCATCTGAAATCCGTACACATGCCACAAGGTCAATTTCTGCCTCAGTTGCCTTCCTCAAGAATATCCTTATTTTGGAAATCTGCAGAGCAGCCATCTGGGCATCTGTACATACTTTCACAGAACACTATGTGGTTACAGGCGACTGTGCGTCCAACATCAACTTTGGCATCTGTCATAAACAGATAGCTAAGAGTTAATGTCTCTTTCACCTGGAAAAAAAAAGTAACCTGAAACACCTGACCAGAGGACCAATCAGGAAACAGGATTTTTTTCAACTCTGGGTGGAGGGAAGTTTGTGTCTGGGTTCTTTGTCTTCTGCCTGAATCTCTCTCAGCTATGAGAAGGATTTTTCTATTTCCTGCTTTCTAATCTTCTGTTTCCAAGTTGTGAGTACAAAATGGTTTGTTGTTTTGTATTTACATGTCTATAGTTGCTGGAGTGCTTTGAATTGTATTCTTTTTGAATAAGGCTGTTTATTCAATATTTCTTTTAAGCAATTGACCCTGTATTTGTCACCTTAATACAGAGAGACCATTTGTATGTATTTTTCTTTCTTTTTTATATACAGCTTTCTTTTAAGACCTGTTGGAGTTTTTCTTTAGTGAGGAACTTCAGGGAAATTGAGTCTGAACTCACCAGGGAATTGGTGGGAGGAAGAAGTCAGAGGGAAATCTGTGTGTGTTAGATTTACTAGCCTGACTTTGCATTCCCTCTGGGTGAAGAGGGAAGTGCTTTTGTTTCCAGGACTGGAATTAGAGAGGGTGGACTCCCTCTGCTTAGATTCACGGAGGTTGCTTCTGTGTATCTCTCCAGGAGCACCTGGAGGGGGGAAGGGAAAAGAGTTATTTCCCTTTGTTGTGAGACTCAAGGGATTTGGGTCTTGGGGTCCCCAGGGAAGGTTTTTGTGGGGACCAGAGTGCCCCAAAACACTCTAATTTTTTGGGTGGTGGCAGCAGTACCAGGTCCAAGCTGGTAACTAAGCTTGGAGGTTTTTCATGCTAACCCCCATATTTTGGACGCTAAGGTCCAAATCTGGGATTAGGTTATTGATATGGTGTGCAGCGTCGTGGGAAAGATAGAATCCAGAAGCCAGTAGGAATATTATATTTTTCTTTTCTCTGCTAGGGGCTTTTTAGCAGAGAGAAACAGTTTGGTTTTAAAAGGGAACCAGAGAGAATTTTTTTTTCTGCTCTCTCTGGCAGTTGTGGCTTGCATATTAAGCAAGAAACCATTAAGGGGCTGTTAAGGGTCTTTTGTGACAATAGCACTCCCATTAGGAGGCAGATACCAGCACTCTACTCATGCAAATAAAGTGGTTTTTCTGGTTTACTTTACATTGAAAAAATCCTGTTTCTTGATTGGTCCTCTGGTCAGGTGCTTCAGGTTACTTTTTTTTCAGGTGAAAGAGACATTAACCCTTAGCTATCTGTTTATGACAGCATCTCAGTATTATCATCCATAAAAGACTTGACTCCAAAGCCTCAGACCTCCATTGGGAACACTGCTTGGGAGTTATCTACAGTGGAGCACCCGTGGGGGCACTACTCCAAGAAAAAGAGGGAGTTACATTGTGCAGTAACAGTGGTTCTTCGAGACATGTGTCCCTATGGGTGCTCCACAACCCACCCTTCTCCCCTCTACTTTGGAGTTCTTGTCAATGACTCTGCAGTAGAGAAGGAACTTAGGGTGGTTAACCTGTGCAGTGCTAGTTAGCCTCGTGGTAGAGCACAAGGTGAGTGGACAGCGCATGTGCAGGGCAAACAGACACTGTTGCCAAAGTTCTCTGATCAGAAGCACAGGGACACAAGCACACCTACAGTGGAGCACCCATGGGAGTGCACAAGGTGAAGTGCACAAGGTGAGTAACTTTCTCTTTTCTTGGCCTCATCATATGTCTGCACTGTAGCCGCACTAGTCCCTAAGTCTGGGAAAGAAGAATGTACCCAATCCCTGGCTCTGTAAGATCTGTGGCTTTGGTGTCTTTTCGAAAATCTCTCCATGCTTTTCCTGGGAAATTTAGGGGGTTTTGGTGAAGAAGGTTCTGCTCACCTAGCACATCTGCCACCGGCAGGAATCAGTAAAAAGCATACACCTTTTTGCCACACAAAGAGGGAAGAACAACAGTTCCATTTAAAAAAAAAATCCTCTTCTGTCATCTCTATCAATTCAAAGTGTATACTTTTGGACACTGAATTAGCAATTGGGTATTCTGCTTGAGCAGACCTTTAATTATTAGGACAAAACAATTTTCTCTTTGCTGCTCTTTTAGAAAAACTCCTCCAGTTTTTAAATGAAGATAAAGAGCCCACACAAAAGAATTACAATAGAGAATTTGTTTATAGACTATCAGCAGTGGAGACATAATGCTGCCCTTTATCATCACTTGTCATACCAGTGACAGCCTATAAAACTCTTGCTCCTGCATGACTCTTTATTTGTCACCTTCTGCGCCAACTCCTGCCCTGGCAGATGCCTGGCATGTATCAGACATATGATTTATTACCTCATTTAATCAACACTGTGAAAGAAAGAATGATATCTTTTCTTTTAAATTACAAATTAGGCATCTTCTCCCTATTTTTAGTGACAGGAGTGCTGACTTTTTTTACATCTGAGGTGCCCCATTTATTGCTCAGTGAAGAATTTAAATACTCGTCTCTCTCATGCCTGCCTCTGAAAGTGAAATTTATGTAATATTGCTGCATATAAATGAAGCCATCCTACCTCAGTGTTTTATTGTCATGGCAAGCTTGCTTGAACTGATTCTGCTGGCAATAAATGGCCTGAATGTGTTGTCTCTGGGAGACTTAAAGGCCTTTCATTTCATTTTGTTTTCTATTTTGCACATCACATTGGAATTTCTTTAGAGAATTTTTCCTGAAATTATGGTTTTGCCTTGACACTGAAGGGTGTGTGTGTGTGTGTGTGTGTGTGTGTGTGTGTGTGTGTGTGTGTGTGTGTGTGTGTGTGTGTGTGTGTGTGTGTGTTTGGAGATGCAGCTTACTGGCTTCTCAGGGTATATGGATAATGCAGAGGGCATGTGTTTACAGGAGGTTTTCTTGGAAGATATCTACAGCAATAGAATAGTCTATCAGGCTAGTGATAAAAATTAAATTGAGATGTGTGTGTTAAAAATCAGATTTCCCCCTGCCCTTTCGCTATGAAGGGAAACCCAAACTGGAGTTCTGTGGTAAAGGGGCAGTTTATTTTGATATTATGGAGAAATCTGATGTTAAAAACCAAAGCTCATAGAAATTAGTAACAGAAAACACCTAGTAGATGAGACTTTGCTAGGACAGAGTTATTCCCTCCAGCATATTCTCAAATGCTTGTACTATCTAGTTTTCAACGATCCTTAGGCACAGGGGCTTTCACAGTTTTGCCTCTCTTCTAGGAACTGATCTTCATGACCACTAGGTTGTGAGGTGTTTTATGTGGGGGCAACTCTTGAAAACAAACCACAAAGTGCAGCTCTTGCAGAAACAGCAGCATGATTTCTCAAGGGTCTTGCCAACATTCTGAGAAGTGCATTGGTTGCTTATATGTCGGTGACTGACCATCAAGGTTTTATATTTAGCATTTATATAACCTTAGAAAATACTGGGGCAGTGGCCCAGAGGGGCCATCTGTTGTGTTAGGTCTCACTATGTGTCTGAGATTGACAGGACTGGAACTGAGTGTCCTGAGACATACATTTAAAATGGAAATGCAGTATGGAAGCACTTTCATACTGATTTAACTTGAGGAGCTTTATTATCCGTGAACCTGATTTTTTTTGTTTTGAGAAAGCTTCATTCTCTTAACCATATTATAGTAGATTGTTGAAACTGGGTTCTGCATGCAGCTTTTGTAATAAAGAGATTATGGATTACATACTAAATCTTTCATCTGTGTAAAATTTCAAAATTAGACCTGTATTAGATGCAGTTATTGATACTCTCTTCTTCTGTATCAAAGTTTAGGATTAGAATATTGCTTACATGGATTTAATTTGCTCAGGGGCTACTCAGTCTAGACATTTTACATGTCTTAAGTAATCAATAATTTTCTCAAATTTTTGAAAGAGCTCTGGTGTGTTGATCTCTTTAAAAATGAGTATTTGCTGACATTCAGTACTTCCACTTTCTGAGTAAGTAGGATGACTTTGTAGGTACAAATCTAAGTGAAGCCATACTTAGAATACTATGTAAATAGTACAAATGTTGTTTGTATAGTTGACTCCTTTGTGCTTCTTGTGCCATGCTAAAAACCTAATAAAACCACTAAGTCACAGGACAAAAAACAGGCTTTTTCAAAAGGATAAAACTAACTTAGGAAGACTAGATCCTGATATTCAAAGATATGCTGAGTTATTTAACACAGTGTTTCCCGAAGTATGGGATGAGCTCCCTGCTAGGCATGAAGGGCTAGTTGGGAGAATGGGGACTTCTCTGTGGAGCTCTCTCCAGTCTCAGCTTTCACTTTCACTCTGGCTGTTATGTTTGTGGGGAAAACACCTTCAAAATATGAAGAGCACAATGGATGCAGAGATGCTTGAATGAGTTTGCAGGAAGCCTAAAACCATAGCTCTGAGGTTTCATTTCAATGGTTGCTATCAGATGTCAATGGAGATGCAATAAACACCAACATTTTCACTGCTTGCCAATGAGGTAAGAAAGGAGAAGTACCATATGGCTGGTCTATACTAGGAACTTAGGTTGGCCGGAGTGAGGATTGAGAGACATATCTATGCCAACCTAACCCTGTAGACAGTGCTAGATTGTCAGAAGAATTCTTCTGTTGACCTAGGCCTGGACTACACTAAAAAATTAGGTCAGCGTAATTATGTTGCTTGGGGGTGTGAAAAATCTACACCCCTGAGTGGCATAATTCAGCCAACCTAAGTCCCCTACATAGACAGCACTAGGCCAACAGAAGAATTCTTGCATTGACCTAACTACTGCTTCTGGGACGCGGATTGCCTATGCTGCTGGGAGAACCCTGCCCGTCAGTGTAAATAGTGACTACACTGAAGCACTGCATAATATGAAGAGTTGCATCAGCATTTCCCAAAGTGTTTAGGTTTGGTTTGGTTGAGGCAGTGTTTTTTTTTTTTTTTTTTTTTGAGGATACAGGGGAAGGGGGATGGAAGGTGTATAAATTATGATGTTAGGCCATTGACAATGCATAGCAGCACTGCGGAGAGAATGTGATTTGGTTTCATTTTCCTGAAGGGAGGCGTACCTCTTAAAAGCTTGGTAAACTCTGGTTTACCAAAACATGAGGAATAGAATGAAGTCCTTTGTACTAAGTGTCTATTTGTACTTAACCAAGGTAAGAGACAATTTCAGGGTTAATCAAAAGAAGAAATTCTGTTTAAACTCGGAGGATTTAAAGCAGGACCCTGCAGAGGACAAGGAAGAATGTCTTGTTCTTCCTCTTATTCCAAATCCCAACTGCCCTTTCTATCTTTTCCTTTCTCCCCGGTGATGGTCAGACTCATGAATGATTTATTTGCTTGCGCTGCTTACTAGTGCAGTTGTGCCAATTAAAGAGAAGGTGTTCATTCTACATTGTCCTCCAGCAGAAATTGTTAGTCCACCTAGGAGTAAGATGAGTCTAACAGCTATTCTGTTTATCTTATCATTACCTCATCTTTAATGTTAGCCTCACCATGTGTCTACTTCATCCTGTCTGATATTGTGAGCACCCTGGGGCCAGGGCTGTCATCTTACTACTTTCTGTACAGTACCTAACAATGGGACCCAGATCCTAGACTGGGATTCCTAAGCAATAGTATCATACAAAAAAATAATAATAAGTTTAGCTAGACTTCTAAGTGGAAATGGGGGGTGAAGTGACCGTTGAGTTGTGGTAAATTTTCAGAATTTTACAGAAGCACTATACCAACTAACTTTGGTGTGATATACCATGGAAATTTGCAATTCTCAGCAGCATTAAAGCTGTTTCATTTCTTAATGCTATAGGGTGATTAAAATTGCCACATAGAAAACTCTGGCTCAGAACCCCTTAAAGAATTCTCATACCCTGCTGTAAGGCATGTCTGTGCCTTTGTTCTTAGATATTATTTCCTTTTTCTGTATTCTTATGCTCAAAGAATAACTATGAAAAGAGCTCCTAAAAGCCAAGGAAGGAGTTGGGTAAATATACACTTAAAGGGTCTTACAAGTGGAAACAAAATGATTCAAGGATAACTTTGAATTTAGGAGTCATGATGCTGGATCCAGGTGGTTTGCTGACAAATCAAAAGCGTGTACTTCTTGAGCAGGTAAAGAGAGTATTGCCAGAGGTGTGATTAGTGGCAGCTGGTGCCCAAGATAAGTATTAGGGATGTAGGTAATAATCTGCACACATCCCCTGCTCCTTTGAATGGAAGCTGATCATACTTTCAAAGTGAAAAATTGGGACAGTCTGCAACGTGAGGGGGAAGGAGGCAGCTTCTTTCCTCCTCTTTCAGAATGAAAAACTGGGGCACTTCAAAGTCAAGGACCAGGTGGGAGAAAACAGTATGTATCCTTCTTCCATCCCTTTTATTATCCTCTCTCAGCACCAGCCTCTCTTCGTCCGATCTAGATCTTATCCCACCATCTCCTCCACACCCTCCCCCCCCACACAACCAGTTTGCCCACATCCTCATTCACTATTGGACTCTGTTACCTCCTGCACTCAAGCCATTCTCCTGCTAGTTCAGCACACTCCATCTCAACCTCCACCTGCTCAGAAACACCTACAAGCCAATGCCTTTCCTCTTCCTATCTAACCTCTTCATGGCTCAGAGCTACCCCCTAAAACTGAATGGTCTCAAGCTCAGAATACACACACCCCGACTCCTACACCTCCAGGTTAGACATCTCATCCCCAGAGTCACAATTCTTCCTTCCTGACATTGAGGCTCAGAAGTCCCCAGCCCCAACCTGTGGGTCTCCAAAAGCAGAAGCAGAGGCAGCAGAGAGCATGTGCAGACAGCTTAAGTGGGGATAGTGCCACTATCCCCACTCCACTTAAGTGGGGATAGTGCCACACACCTGTATTTTCTGCTCTGTCTCTCACCTCTCTGCTGCTAAAATAGGAAGGACTCTGGTGTTGTCAGGTGTATTGCAACTTCCAGAGTCCACCTGGTACCAGGTGGTATTGCATATTTGCTGCACTGAATTGTGACAATACTGGTGGGAATTAGTGCCTAAAAGCCAGGAATGACGTTTATATCAAACCGAAGCTCAGTGGAAAGGACATGCTTTTGCTGTTAATGCGTCTGCTATTGCTGTAGCTGTGCTACAAAATACACTTGTTGAAGAACAAGATGGACATCTGAATGCTGTCTGGTTACAAAACTGAGATAGCAATGCTGTTAAATGCTAAGGGCATTCTCCGCTGTAAAAATTGGTAAAATAAAAAGATCAAGACTTGTTGTAGCTGATATTCCAATGTTAATTCAGCTGCCCAAGTTACCAAGAAATAGCGGTTCAAAAGAAAAAGCCACCTGAAAAAGTCCCTAGTTTTTTTTGCCCCTAGAGGATAAGAATAAAGAAAAAATGCTCTTTTTATACCACATCTGGTAAAGCATTATTCTTCAGATTAAAATCCTACATGCCCAAAACAAACTCTAAAGACTATATCCATAGATCCTTTGTTATAGAAGCCTAGTGAGGGATTGCTTAAAGGAGATACGTACTGGAGAATGTGCTTCTGCAAATTTTACATCCTTGCTAATGGAACTTAAAGAAGATGACTGTGTATCTAAGTGCTCCATTGAGCATGCAGTTACCCAGCCTGTACATGGCCAATGTAGGCTTCTTCAAACAATAGGAAGCATCCTCAGATTTTGAGGTCACGGCTGAATAATAGGCCTTTAATACCTGCATAAGTCCAAAACAAAGAGATCCTAGTTGATGACAAATTTCCTACAATCTATAATAATATAGGCATGATCCAAAGTCCCTGGAGACTATTGGGAACAACATTCCAAAGGAATTCCAAATGTCACAGCATAACAAAGAGAAACAATCAGAACCTTATAGTCATTTTTGATGCGCATTAGCTTGTATCCACTAGCATCAGTAAATACAGCCAGAGCCATCCCCTGGATAGGGCGAATTGAAGGGACCGCTGCAGGCCCTGTGCTTTGAGGGGCCCCACAGACCAGTGTGATTGGCCGACGTGGTCGGTCCTGGAAGACAAATCTGTTACTTCCCTCTTGCTGGAGACAGCACCTGCCTTGGCCGCCTGCGTTTCGGTGCAGCAAGTCCCTCGACCTGGCCAGAGCCCTGAGCAGCCGTGGCGCTATGGCCAACAGTAGCCCCATGATAGGCGCTGGCAACTGCCAGCTGCAGCAAGCGGCCCAGCACTGGGCCAGATCTGTCCCAGCGGCCAGCCACCGATGCAGAATGGGGCCCCCAAGCCGGTGAGGGCTGATTTGTCTGGGCCCCACACACCCCTACAGACGGCCCTGAATACAACATGTCAAAAGTGCTAAGTATCAGAGACCAAACTTTTCCCTCCTCCTTTCCCTGCCAGATAGTTACTGAATGTATTCAGAGCAGGAATGAACATGACAAACTGAAGTGTTTCATCATAGGCAGTGAATTATTTTTCCTATTGTAGTATTTTCAGTAACATTTATGGTGAGGCAAAACTGTAGGAGGTGATTTCACTTCTATTGTTGATTTTTAATTAGAAGAAAATATATTCCAAATTTGCTGTTACGTGGTGCATACATAGTCAGGCTAAACAGACAAAATAGTACAGAATATATCAGTTGCTGTACTTCTACAGCTTAATTTTATTTGCAAGTCAGCCATCCATTTTCTTCTAGCTGCTAGCCAGTTGCCACTTGCAAGTTTATTTGCCCTCCCATGCTCATAAAAAACAATTTAGTCATGCTTATTTAACACTTAATTTTTAAAAATTGCTTTCCATGCATCATCTTGCATAATTAATACAAGTAAAAGCCCACTTGGAAAGGGCATTGTTTGTAAAACCATATGTCAAGATGATCATCCGGCCTTGGGCTGCAGAAACCAGAGAATGGGTGAACATTCTGCAGTTGTTTTGGCCATGATTGTATGGTGCATGGCAACTTGCCAGTAGCAGTAAAAGGTCTAGAATGTCAGTGGTTTCCTCCGTGTATTAGAACAAAGATCATTTACAATTTATGAACCATCTCAGAAAGGGTTTACAGCAGATACTGAAGGATTTGAAATTACACAAAATAAAGGGGCGCTGAATGCTTATAGTGGTGTCTGTTTGCATGTTTTCACAAATGCCCGTTCTTAGTTTGGCCCTCCACGGCTGACACCTCTACCCTTTTCCTCTCCTTTCCAGAACACTTGAAAGAGAAGTTGGAGGAGTACATGGCCCGTTTTACCAAAGTGAGGATTATGCGCACCAAGAAACGAGAAGGGCTGATTCGGACCAGATTGCTAGGAGCCTCGATGGCTAAAGGAGAAGTCTTGACGTTCCTGGATTCCCATTGTGAAGTCAACGTGAATTGGCTGCCTCCATTGCTTAGTAAGTGCTTGAACATTAATTGGCCATTAAAGTCAGAACACATGGTATAGTTACAAGAATTAAACTTATGCCCCCAAAATAGCAGATCCTTGCACTATATAAAAAGGTTAGTACTGTACTGCAGGTGGCTTGTGACAATTCTGATATCCCACACACAGCATGAGATTTCTAGACTTTCATATACAATACACCACTGATTTTTGCTGGAATAATTGGACACAGAGAGAGAGAGAGAGAGAGAGGTTATCTGGAAATTGAGAAGTCAATATAAGAGCGAGCTTGTTTGTCTGGCAAAACACAGGAATCTGAGCTTCTTTATTCCAGAGATTACTAGTATAACTTTTGCACTATAGTTCTGCTCTTCCCTAGTTTAATTTATTTTTTTAATAAGAGACCTCTAAGTCTAGTACTAGGTACAAAATGTACTGTAAACCTAAGAGCATTAAGGAATGTTTGATATGCAGCTATTGTACTCCTTATTCTTCCACGGTCCACTAAATCATCTTTTGTTGTAAATATATCCCAGATTTTGGAGTTAAATCCAATAACTGCATTCACAATAGGAAGCTCAGAAAGGATGATTTGCTATTGACTCCTGTGCTGGATTCTAGCTGGAACCAGCAAAGTTCCGTTAGTCAAAGGCTTGGGAAGAAACAGTTGTAAGTAGCCTAGGATTTAAGTCAGGAAACAATGCTCCCTTCCCTACACACCTACTACTCACCTCTCCAGACAAAGATGAGTGCTTCCTTCCTTTATTACAGACAAGAAACCTTTTTCTTTAAAAGAATCTCGCATAAGGATGGCAGTTTAGCCTTTCCTCAGTGAATGGTCATTATGTCTTGAGTTTTGCTGCTGGAACTGATTTAGTGGCAAAACATGCTGATTAAACATATTTAAGCAGCAAAACGCCTAGTTCTGTTTCCGAACTATGCAACATAACCCAGAAGACCAATAACCAGTCTCCCTAAATATCTCTCAGATAAATTTTGTGGATTATGTTGGTATTGAAGACCATATATTTTCTGACTACGGTTACGGGGCCACCATTAGGGAAGGCAGGAGGAGGCATTTCCTCTCACTCCTTCCACCCCGAGCTTTTTACCATATTTGAGTAAAGTTCCCAGTGGGGGGAAAGATGCAGCCTCTTCTCCTCCTGCTGCCCTGCTCCGTTGCCATCTGCAGCCACAGCATATCCCCTTTCCCCTGACATGGAGCAGCTGCTAGCAATGCTGCTTGGGACCAGGAGCCTGAATCCTAATCCCCTGCACAGAGCCATTGGTGCCTGATGTTGGGGTGTCCCCATCACCCTCACCCATTGTGTAGCCAAGCAAGCAAAGTGTGCCCCCTTACTACAGCTCCTGCCTTGCGGAGCTGCTGCCACTGTGCCAACTAGGGACTGAGCACATAGCCAGCCCCACAGCAGCAGCACTCCCCCGGACACAGCTCCCTCCTTGTACCCTGAGCTACACCCCTCTCAGAACCTAGCTATCTCCTGCCTGCACCCTGAGCTACCCCCTCTCCGCACACAGCCCCTAGCTACCTCTCTCCCTGCACCACACCCCTGCCTGAACACAGCTAGCTATCCCCTGCCTGCACCCGGTGCGCTTTTCAAACTTTTTTGAGTTGAGACACATGCACCCTTTGAGTTATAATTTTTTATTGCTTCCCCTCTATTATCTGGGGGGGAAAAAAGATGACAGCTTTTGGGTGCCTACAATAGCCCCTGGAATCACGGTTCAAGCTGCCCCCTTCTCACCAAAATCTGAAATGGTGCCCCTGTTAGGGTACCCAAATTATGCATCCAGTCTATTCCCTAGTTGTCACTTTTCCTTATTCACAGCATCAGCATTAACCTTTTATTAAATAGCACCACCATCTTCATGTAAAATTCAAGCTGCTGGTCATGTGAAAGAGCAGAGAGACCAGTAGACTTCCACAAGCTACACTGTCAGGTCACTGCTGAAGCTGCTGGATGTGCTCACCTTATCTAGCACAGATGGGAGTCTTCTGCCCAGGGCCAACTCCAGCTTTTCTGCCACCCCAAGCAGCAAAAAAAAAAAAAAAAAGCCGATCGGTGGCAGCCAAATCGCGCCGCTTCGTTCTTTGGCGGCAATTTGGCAGCGGGTCCTTCACTCCCTCTCTTCCTCTTCGGCGGCAGCTCAAAGAAGAAGAGAGAGATTGAGGGACCTGGAGGTGCAGCCCTGATACCGAACGGAGTGCCGCCCCTTTGTATTGGCCGCCTCAAGCACCTGCTTCCTTCGCTGGTGCCTGGAGCCGGCCCTGCTTCTGCCTGCTATTGGGATTTAAGGGTTAACTGGATGTTACTCAGTGGATCCCTCAACTAGTGCAAAAATCTTTAGGCTTCTGACCTAATTTTTTAATAACTGCAGATGTGTGATGTAAACCTTCTACTTTGCTAACTTCAGTAGGCTGGAAAATCAGAAGTTACAAACCCAGCTTTTCTTCTTAACCCTTTTCTGAGGGGAGAAAAACTTTTAACTGGGTTTTCCTCCAAACAATCTCAGTTTAATCACAAACTCAGTTTCCTCAGGCAAACACACAGACAAATGAGAAGGTCTGGGTTATACTCTGGTGTTATGGGGGGTGGGGCGATAGCTGTCATCTTCTGGCCACAGTTGGCTCCTTTCTAAAGTAAACTGAAACAGGAAGCAAGATCCTGCAATTGAGTCCCCCTCTCCTTAGATGTCAGGTCCAATGGAAATAACATCCAGTGAGTCAGCAAGGACCATTCTAAAACTTAGGCTTGAGATAAACAGACCCAAGGCTAGGATGGCCAGGTGTCCAGTTTTTGACCAGAAAGTCAAGTTGAAAAGGGGACTTGACAGTGTAGATCTGACCGGTCTGGAAACCCAAAGTCCAGTTACTGTGGGGGTTGGGAGGGAGGCGCCGAGTCATCACCCGCGCCAGCCCCTACTGGGTGGCTGCAGCTCCCAGCTCTGGCTCTGTAGGTGAGTCCTTCCCAACTCACTCAGGGAGAGCAGGAAAGGGGAAAAGCAATAAGTGATGGAGGGAAGGGGAAAGAGAAGTGAATGGGGTAGGGCCTTAGGAGGAAGAGGAAGGGCAGAGGAGAGGCCTGGGGGAAGGGGTGGGGCAGGGCTTTGGAGAGACAGGGAAGGGAAGGGGAGGTTCCAGAACTACTGCTGGTATGTATGGTTTTTAAATATTACAAAGTTGGCAACCCTACCCAAGGATAGGGTTGCCAACTTTCTATTTGCAGAAAACTGAACACCCTTGCCATGCCCCTTGCCGCACCCCTTCTCTGGCGTTCCCTTTTGCTCACTCCATCCCCCTCCCTCTGTCACTCGCTCTCCCCCACACTCGCTCATTTTCACCAGCTGGGGGTGCAGGCTCTAGGTTGGGGCTGAAGATGAGGGGTTTGGGGTGCAGGAAGGAGCTCTGGGCTGGGGCAAAGCGGTTTGGCGTGTGGGAGGGGGCTCTTGGCTGGGGCAGCGGGGTTGGAGTGCAGGCTATGGGTTGGAGCTAGAAATGAGGAATTCATGGTGCAGGAGGGGGCTCTGCGTTGGAGCAGGTGGCTGCGGTGTGGGAAGGGACGAAGGCTCTGGGGCAGGGCCAGAGATGAGGAGTTTGGGGTGTAGGAGGAGGCTTTGAGTTGGGGCAGGCAGTTTGGGTGCAGGGGGAGCTCTGGGCAGCAGTTACCTCAGGTGGCTCCCAGGAAGCTGCCAGCATCTCCCCCTGTATCCTAGGTGCAGGCGCTGCCCCCGCAGCTCCCATTGGCCTCAGTTCTCGGCCAATGGAAGCTGCAGAGCCAGTACTGGAGGGGAGAAGCAGCACATGGAGCTCCCATGCCCACTCTCTAAGCCCAGGAGCCAGAGGAAGATGGCAGCAGGCACTCTGTCTGCCCCACTGCAGGCGGCCAACTGGACTTTTAATGGCCTGGTCAGCAGAGCCAACGCCCCTTTTCAACCGGACATTCTGGTCAAAAAACAGATGCTTAGCAACCCTACCCAAGAATCACCCATTAGACCTGGAACTTGAAACAGAAAATAAAAGAAGGCAAACACAAGATGAACAACAACAAAAAAGTTTCAAGGGCAGCCTGCACTATGTCTTCCTAAAAGGAGGAATAAACCATTTCAGGACTAGTCTTACTTCCTTTAAAGTAAATTCAAAATTTCTAGTTGCTTAAATGGGAGCAGCATCTGACAGTGGGTCAGAAGGATGCACCTCATAGCTCTTTCAACACATTCTGCATTTTTTGAATGACACTAAATGAAACTCTAGTGAAGCATATGGCACATTTGGCACTTACTGCTCTGATGCTGCATCCACAGGGTGAGCTAGGCTGCCCTTATTATGTCTGATTGGATCTGCAAAGCATGTTGAAAAATCCTCACAGTGAGACAAACTCAACTGTGTTCTAGTGTGAAGGCTTTCTGTGTTTATCAGCCTGTCCCAACCCTATTTCTGAACAGTTCCTCTGGTTGAGACCTCACAAATACTAGGGCTGAAAAAGAATAATCACTTAGGGATTTATGACATGAGAAAGTTGCAACATTTTAAGTCAAACTGTCTTTTAACTGGTGCAAACCCATGTATGGCAACGTTTAATACAAAATAAGAGTGGCTTATTTGTCGTTAGCTTAAACTGTTTCCTAATTGATTTACACTAATCAGAAATAAGCCACTCTTACACTGAAATGAGTGTCCACACAGGATTTGTTTGCTGTGGTTTAATCAGATCGGTTCAAAGTCATACCTTTAGTTAATGCAGTGTAGTTGTTGCCGTGTCGGTCCCAGAATGTTAGAGAGAGAAAGAGACCCACCTTGTACCTTTAATTAAAGCAGTGCTGTGTTCTCATATAGACCAGGCCTTTTCTCTCACCACAGCAGCAGTACCACAACAATGAAATGTTCTGATTCTTGGCACATTATTTGGTTTGGGGGGTTTGTGTGCATTTTAAAAAAAAAATGCACAATTTAAAAATGAATAGATTTTGTTGAAACTTTCCAAAAGAAATGGCCTCTGGGCAAAAGCTGAGCACAGAAATTTTCAGACCAAAAGGAATTATGAGCAGTTGGAAAGGGAGTTATACTGGATTTCAACCTTAGCTCAGCAGTCATTACAGTACCTCTTCAAGTGGGGCGGCGGGGAGAGGGAGAGAGAGAGTGCAGAAGGCTGATGAATTTGAATGAAGGATCAGTACTTCCTCACACATGATAGCATGGTTCCATCAAGAGCCAGACTGCCATGAAAGAGTCTTGTAAATGGGCTGGCTGGCTGCCTCCTGAGCATGCCCTTGTGGCTTGAGATGACTCTTCAGCAGTCCTTCCTCTGTTTCCCCACTTTTCTTCAGCTCAGGGCCCCTGAAACTATGAGACAAACTTTTCTCTGGTGCAACACACCCTCCTTGGAGCTGAGTTTATTAACATAACAAAATCAATCCCAAAACAAAAGTCCTCAACTCTTCAGCAATTCTTTTTCATTCACTCTATCTTTCACACTAAGGTCTCCCAGGTCTCCCCTCCCTGGAGTCTTTTTTCCTGAAGACTCAGGGTTTCCTACTCACTCCTAGCAGTCTCTGTAATGTTTCTTTCTCTTTTCTCTGAAGTGTCCTGTTCCTCTTTATAGGAGAATCAGCTCCTCCTTATCCAACTGGTTCTAGTAATTAAACTGTACACCTTATACAGGTGTTGTAGGCAGGGCTACCTGTTTGGGGCAGGCCACTAGGTTTTAGAGGGGCAGGCTACTCACTACAATGCTCTTGAAGAAGGAATGGGTTCCATAGATCAGTGCAACACTTGACAGTATTGCAGTTTTGAAGGAAGATGATGCCATGGTGAGTGAGCACCTCTCTAATCCAGTTCTCTTCATGCCTATCTGTGTCCTTTTCTGACTCAGAGGGTTCCAATCCTGCCATCTGTTCATAAGAAGTGGCTTCTGCAGGTTCCTGGAAGGGATGGGCGCATGCTAGTAAGCCACCTCTCTACCTGCCCAATGCCCCCAAACCCATATGCTTTAGCTTCCCTCCATCTGTGAAACTAGAGGAGAGCATCAGGGCCGAAGTTTCATAATCCCATGTTGACTGTTGCCAGGACTGCCACTGAAAAGAGATGGTATTAAAACTGACATGGTGGTGGTAATTAAATATACTACTACCTGGCGCACTAGTCAATGTTGTTACTTTTAGTAATTATATCCTAATAACAGGAAACCTCATTACAGCTTTCTAGAGGAGGCCTGCAGATTTTTGTGAGATAATTAACATGTTTTTCACCATTAGAGGTATAAGTCTGAAAAGACTACTAAATTTCTAAACGTAACCATTTCACACTACTGGTCATCTCAGAGCTGCCCCTTTTCCAAACCTCAAATGAGGAAAGGTGGAAAGTTGAGTCTCACACACTGGCCTGGTCCACACTACAGCGTTAAATCGATTTAAACAGCGTTAAATCGATTTAACGCTGTGCCCGTCCACACTACAAGGCACTTAAAATCGATTTTAAGGGGTCTTAAAATCGATTTCTGTACTCCTGCTCAACGAGAGGAGTAACCCTAAAATTGATATTACTATATCGATTTAGGGTTAGTGTGAACGGAAATCGAAGTTATTGGTCCCATTCTTTTACTGAGCTACCCAGAGTGCACCGCTCCGGAAATCGATGGTAGCCTGGGACCATGGACGCACACCACCGAAGTAATGTGCACTAGTGTGGACGCATAAAATCGATTTTATAAAACCTGTTTTATAAAATCGATTTTATTAATTTCGATTTTACTCTGTAGTGTGGACGTGGCAACTGAGGAAGAGAAAAGAATACACTGGGGTTTTCTTCATTCCTCATTGAAATGAGCAATACTTTTTTGCATATTATTGCTACTGGCTTTGGAGTTCACCTTTAATTTTCAGTATGTGAATTAGAAACTGGTTCACACTAAAATGCCACAACAGCAGATGCAGAATTACTGCAAAGTCCAGTATTCATGCATTGAAACATAAATAAATGGGAAAGCCTTTCCTCTTCAAGTTCCTGCTGTCCAGACCTCACACTAAACAAGTAGTGTTTTTATATTTTACTTGCTGGCTAGTTCCTTTGCTGACAGATTGGGGACAGCCCAGAGTAGCAAAGTGACAGAGATATAGATGACTGGACTTCTCTGGGTCTCACTGGGATGTGACTCACTTTAAAGAATTATAATTGCTTCTAATCAATGCCCAACTGCATTAAGTCCACTTTAGATAAAGGCCTGATGCAGATTTGAAAAGTGAAATGATTTGGGGGCCGTAGGGAACTAAGCAGGCAACCTTCAAACTTCAAAAAACCTGGGGGATTTGCTTTGCAGTAACGATAGATGGCTTGACTAGACATGCCATTTCCTATTTTCTGCTTTCATCTTTCAGACCAGATTGCACTAAACTACAAAACCATTGTGTGTCCCATGATCGATGTCATTGACCACAATCACTTTGGCTATGAGGCACAGGCGGGGGATGCCATGCGAGGAGCCTTCGACTGGGAAATGTACTACAAAAGAATACCGATTCCTCCAGAGCTCCAGAGGTCTGATCCCAGTGACCCCTTTGAGTAAGTAGCAGTAAAGGGAAGAGTTGGAACAAGAGGCAGAGAGAGCAAATAAGGTAACTCTGATAACAGAAACACCAAGCCCAGGGCTTTCTAGACCAATTAGCCCTAATTAAAGGTAATAAAAGCAAACAGCAACAAACGGCAGAACAGTGAGAAAAGGTCAGTGTAACAAGTGATGAAATAGCAGAGGTTGTGCTTGGATGCACAGAGCTTCCTTGCCCCTGGCATGTATTGGCAGGATTAAAGGGAGGAGGGCAGGGAAGAGGACTTTGTGTGTAAGAGACAGACCAAGGCAGAAACACATACTTGTAGTTAACAGAAAAGAAGAGCTGGGAGAGGACAAGAAATAAATGTGACTATAGTTATTCTGAGGAATAAGAAGAGAATATTTTCTGAACATACTTGAGTTTGATTCCTTTGCTGAAGATTGATGCAATAGCTTCACCAATAGCTGAGTCCACATTGTGCTAGTAAAGGCTCTATTTATGATGGATGGTATTGCTACTGTCTATGTATTGCTATAATTTAAACACAGTCCTATCAAAGCAGAACAGTATCAAGCTGATTTGTAAATAATCTCTGATAAGACAGTGTCAGATCCTGGTATTGTATGGATCAGATAATTCATAGTAATGACCTACTAGTCTCCACAAAGCTGCATCTATTTTTATTTTATTTTATTCTTGTCATGTAAGGACAACATGGGATTTATCCTCATCAGCAGAGAGAGGAGAGAGAGAGAGAAACCTGGCTTAGTTCATTAAACTTTCAGAATCACTCATGCAGCTCACAACCCAGCAGGGCTGGCAATGAGATTTGCTCTCATGCTCTCATTGTCCATTACTGAAACTCAGCATTGTATCTAGAGCTGCCATTCAGATTTTCACAGTTTAAAGACATCAAAAAAACCTTCTCTTGTTTCAAAGCCTGGCACTACCTGAAAAAATAGGTCTGATCCATGCAGAATCAGTTTCCATGGATTTAACAGGTTCTGTCCCTGGGGAAAAAGATGCTGATTCCTTGGGCTTATCTTCATTGCAAAGTTAACTTGTGTTATAGCTAGATTGTTCCAGTTATCTTGATCCTGTCTCACATAAAGTCCCCTCACTCATGTGCAACAGTGTCAAAGTAAGCACAATTTATTAGCTACTAACATGACCATGTGGATGCAGGCTAGTGTAATGTGGATGCAGGCTAGTGCTGCAACACAATGTTCCAGAGCCACTAATCCTCCAATGCCTTCCCACAATTCCTCCCATGTCCCTTGGAGAGTCATCTGTTCTTGCCAGCTACCTATTCTCTGCTTCCAGACCAGAAGTCACCTAGCACTTCGGATAGTCCAGTTTAGCTTTTGAGTCACACCTTTATACATGGCTTCCACTACCACCAATTGCAGTCCTCCAGCTCTGGTTCAGAGCTATTTTTTGTAACACTTGCGTTTTTCTAATGCTTTGCAGCACTCAACTCTCAGAGGAGAGGAAAAAAGAAAATTAAAAGGGAGACATTAAAATCTGTGTGTCCAATTCAAAACAAAGAAATAATTAATGCATCTCCAGGCAGCCCTAGCTTTTATACTAGCAAGTCACAGGCAGATTTTCACTGTTTTCCTCTAGTCAATAAAATGGCAAAAATAAGCACTACAATATGGAATAGCAGAGATTACCCTTAGAATAACGGCAACTAGATGTCTTATATAAACTTTTGAAATTTTTTGGATTCCAACAGGATAGGTTAGAATAAAGTTCTCCACAGTTAAATGTACCATTTAAACAACATGTGGTCTGCTTTGGCAAAAGTTAATGTATTTTTAAGTTTATATCCGAAACAATGCTAAAATCTGGTAGTAACTGAAGAAAGATGAGAAATGATGTGTGCATTTAAGACTAAAAGTGCATTGGGTGGAAAACAACTCTTGTTTTTATTCACTATCTTTAAAAACATTATCTTTGTTTTTATAAAAAGACATCATAAACAAGGACAGCCTACGTGGTATATGTAGTCTAGTAATGTCAAAACAATCTGTAACAAAAGCACAAGACAAGAAAATACAATGTCATACATATATTTTATGCAGGCAGCTTCTTTAGATTCTGTAATCTGTAGAGCTGCCAGAGCCTTTCCCCACTGCCAGAGCCTTTTACTGTGGTGAGGGAAAGGATCTGTCTATGGGGAGACAGCAGAACACTACACTGTTAAAAATAACAGTGTAGACATTGGAGGCACATCTTGGATATGTAGACAGCCTCTATAGGGTACATATCCTAGGGTTCAGGTGTATCCTTACTTGACTAAGCAGTGCCTCACCATCTACATTGCTATTTATACCTGTACTATGTGTACTCTACACAGTATCGAAGTGTAGACATGATGGTTGTTTGGGAGGGAGGTTTCTTTTTTTTCCAATATAGTTATATTGGTAACAGCCCAAGTATGGACACAGTTATATGGGTACAAAGTGTCTTATAACAGTACAGCTTATTCCCCTTCCCATGTTGAAATAACTATACCAGTATAAACACCTTTAAATCAATACAACAGTGTCCACACTAGGATATTATGTTGTACCGGTATATTTAAAGCAGTTCAACTTTCCAGTGCAAACAAGGTCTTACATCATGTGTAGTTATACAGCTCTGTGCAAAGTTTGCATAAAATGTTACTAAATCAGAATGGTAGCTTGACACTGACTGCCTTCATTCATCACAGATGTAAATGACTACACAAGATGCAAGGAAGGATTTATCAGGCCTGTAGTACTTGCACTTCTTATGTGATTTGAATTCTCTTGGTTGCAGTAGACAATATTGGGTTTGATCCAGTGTTTACCAAAGGCAATGGGAGTCTTTCTATTAATTTCCTGGGGATTGGATCAGACCTACGGTAGCTATAAAATGGTATTGAACCTGGGACCACTACTTTACATCACAAACTAGGAAGCAGAATATGACGTAGCCATAGGGCTGCCACCTCTGAGGTACAAAATAGGGGCCATTCTGAGCTAGGAAAGGGGAGTACAGAAGGGAGCAGCGGTGTAGGAGACAGGAGGTGGCTGCAGGAGGCAGAGCGGGGCCCTGCTGAGCAGAAGCAGCCACCCCAAGGTGAGGAGCAGGGCACTGTGAAGCTGCTGACATGAGCGCTTTTTTGCTCTCCATGAGTTTATTAGTCAGGTAGGAAGCAATGGCTGCTTAACGGCTCCTGACAGAAAGCCATGGAGCAGCCAGGACCGAGGTGAGCAACAGCACCACAGAGGAGGAGGAAAAGGAAGAAGAGATCCCATTAGCAGGTGCTCGAGAGGTGACTCTGCTGACAAAACCCAGGACTTTTAATGTCCTGGAAAGACTTATAGATTTCTTGGGACAGCTACCTCAAAAAAGGGGCAATCCTGTGAAAACCTAGGGAGGCAGCAACCTTAGGCATTTTGTGCTAGGTCAGTTCTTCCATTCAGAAGTACTTCCTTTCCAAGAACAAAATGGACCAAAGCATTGCTAAAAAGCAGTGTGATTTTGCTTTGGCTAGCGATTATTATTTTGTCTTTCAAAGCCAGTACTGCTTTTCTTTATGCAGAAAAAATACAACTACTTCTCCACTTATTTTCACAGCCTTAAAAATATCTGATGCTTTTGTAAGCAAAGTCAGGACGAGCACTACCCTGACATCTGGTGGTGAATTGTAGGGAATGTGGAAAGAATTCCAAGAATTTCAAAGAATGGGGAAAGATTTGCATTGGCATCCACCCTCCACTTAGCATAAGCCCACAGCAGACTGGGATGGTTATTTTAACAGCTCTGGGATCCCCAGTTTCTTTGTTATTGGGGCAGGAAAAAAAAAAGTTTGTCACCCTGATTGTGTGAATGGGGAGCTGTGGGACTGCTTTGTGACAGAGATGACTCAACCTCAGTTGGGTGGTACTTGCTAAACATGGGACATGGGTTCCAAAACCCCATGAAGTGAGAGAGGTTGGGGACTGGTGTGTGTACCTGATGGTATGGGCCCCTTGTGAGGGCCTGGAACACCAATTGCACATCCTCCTCTCTCCACTGTGGAATGTCAGAGTTGATTTTTTATTCCCTTAAGAATCTGGATACAGGTTACTGAGCTGAACTCACTTTTGGCTAATGGTGCACTAGCACTGGGGCTCCCCTACTATGAGCCGAAATCACTAAAGAGCTGAAATTACTAAGCTGAGAGCACTGAGTACTGTGCTAACTAGTGGGGGAGCCTGAAGCTATACTGTGGAACAGAGCAGCTGGCGGAGTGGAGCAGTTTGTGGGGATGGCTGGAGCGGATCACGGGACAGCTGGTGGAGCAGAGCGGCTGGCAGAGCGGAGTAGCTGTGGGATGGGTGGAGCGGCCCACAGAGCGAGCGGAGCCGAGCAGTTTGCAGGGACAACTGCAGCAGCTCACGGGACAGCTGGTGGAGCGGAGCAGTTTGTGAGGACGGCTGGAGGAGCAGAGTGGAGCGGTGGGTAAAGCGGAGCAGTTCATGGAGAAGGCGGGAGCAGAATCCATGGAGAGGCAGGGCAGTTGGCCCCGGACCACGTAAGGTGCCCCTTCCCCTTTCTACCCAGGCTGGGGGGAGGGACCTCCGCAGATAGACGCTCGAACTTTGGGGATGCACTGACCCAGGACAGAGACTTTTGGATTGTGGGACTTTTGGGATTGTGGGTGATTTGGGGGTTGCTCGGCTCAAGAGCCCAGGAAAGAAGACACAGCCCAATTTCCTGGGGTGGGTCTTTGCTCACGGTTTGGTCTATGAACTCTAGTTGAGGTGTTTTCCCAATTTAGTGTTTGTTGTTTATCTCATGTATTAAACCTTTTCTGCTACACTGAGACTCTGTGCTTGCGAGAGGGGAAGCATTGCCTCTTTGAGGCGCCTAGGGGTGCGTGTAAGATTTTCCCAGGTCACTGGGTGGGGGCTCGAGTTGGTTTGGCATTGGGTTATTGAAATGGAACCCCTGGATACTGAGCCCGGCCCTTGTTGCTGCCAACTCAGAGGGGCAGAAGGGTTACACTTTTAATACATAGCATAGGACAAATAAGGTAAACCTTACAAACCTCATGCCTAGACCATCAGAAAGTTAATTGACTTAGACAGTTTTTGTAGCAATGAAGTTGAACCATTTCCCTTTAGGTCTGTATGTACTGACATTAGAGGCAGATTCAACGAACAACATGCTACTATTTTGTAAGCAGTAGGGATTTTATTTTTTGTTAGGCTAAATATTTTGCCATTGGTATTCTAATAGTTGTACTTCTTGCGAACAGTTTCTGATCTGGGCAGATTCTTAATGAACTGAGAAACTGCCAACTTTTTTAGTAAGATACCAGCAGTTAATGCTATGTGATTCAAAAGTGGTGGTGGTGGTGGTTTTTTCTTTTTTGTTTTGGTTTGTTTTTCCCCCCTTATTGAAGATGCTGGCACAGTGTGTGCCTTAGCAGAGAAGGTCACATCAGCCCAAGATGTGATGCACATTAGAAAGCAGACCACAGTACGGAAAACTAAAGCACAGCCACTATATTATTTGAACAAGAGACTTGCATTCTGACCGCATACAATCAAAATATTGCTGCAGTGGACACAAGCAGAGAAAATTGTATGCGTAGCCCCTACACTAACAATCAGAACTGTTGTCAGGTAGGCTTTTGCTATGACAGTACTTGGCAGCTTGCTGAACTCCACAGCCAGCTGAACTGGTAACTTTGGAATTAAATTACTTTTTGTTTTTACTGTCATCCAATCTGGCAGTTGATTACGTGTGACAGTTGCATCTTCCTACTGGACACTGTATTTCTGTATAAAATCCACCTAACTGGGAAAAATCTGGACTCTTAGCCATTTGAAACAAACGTGTGGGTATGTCTTAAAGTACATGCATCCACATTGTCATTCAAGCAGCAGCTTCTTTCCTAATTACAGAGGAACTGGGAGCATAGCTGCAGTGCATCACTCAGCTTTTCGATCAGGCACCCCCAGTTTCATTCCTTTGTAACTTGCTCATCACAAATTGGCTTTCGACTAAAACTTGCATAAAGATTATGACTTTGGAAATGTGTGAGTGACTCAGCAGCCCATCCCCCAAATTATGTTGATTTTATGATGCCAGTGCATGTACCCTGAATCTGCAGCCCTGTAAAAGGGTGCTGGCCAGGAGGTCCCTGTTAGCCAGCTCCAGTTAAGTGGAATTAGTTGGAGCTGGCAGGGGAGACTGCATACTGATTACCTGAACATTTGGCACCTGCGGGCCTGATTAGCCAGCCGGCTGTATAAAGCTGGCAGGGAGGAAGCTGGGTGAGGGGACACAGGAAGGGGAGGAGCGTGTGGCTCTAGATCCCTGCTACCTGGGGAAGCTAGTGGTCCGCCAGGGTATTGGCCTGGAGACAGTGTATATAGCAGGTGGTGGGAACTGGCACAAAATAAAAGAGCACTAGTGCATACACTTTGAGTGGTCTCCAACTGAGTTTTATGGAGGAGCCAGGAGGGCTCCATTAAAAACTCATTGAAGGCAATGGCAAAACTTCCATGGATTTCATTGGACCAGGATTTAGCCCTACAAGCTAAATTCTTCCATCGAAGCTCCAGTGTACATCTCCAAAAAGCAGTTTGTCCAATGACATTTAAAATCTCATCTGTAACATATATGTGGTGATCCTTAGGGATCATTCTATACTCCTAACATTGTTTATGCAGGCTTCCCAACTCTTCTGTGCTAAGATAAATGGGTCTGCTAAATATAATAGTGGTTTGACACACAAGAGTGCTGGGAAGAGACTGTTCTTTATGCCCTGGCACCTGTCACATGGCATTGATTAGTGTTACAAAATGTTCCTACCTCTGGCAGGCATTAGTAACCATTGATACCAGTGGCTACTGTTACAATTCATTTTTTATCATATCCAAATAAATTACTATATCAATTCAAAACAACTACTTAGCAATCACAAACTAATAAAACCAATAGATTAAAGATATAGAGATATATAGGAGGAAGGACAGGGTAGCTGTTCAGAGCAGGTACTCTGTTATATATTTGTACAGCACCTAGCACAGTGGGGCCCTCAGCCATGATTGAGGAGGGGAAAGAGGTGCTACTAGAAGCTATTGGAATACATATAAATTATAATAAAAATACATTATCTGAATGTCCTGACAGCTGAGAGGATTATTCTGCTCCTTAATGGACATCTGTCAATAGCTGTGATCTCTGAACTGCTGACTTCCACCTGTGAAACTCCATGTCTGTGTGGCCCTAGAACTACATATTGCCCTCAGTGTAGTTCTTTCTGAAGTGGCCTGATCAGCTGCTGAAGTAGATATGCCACCTTCAAACCTGTTTGTTGCTCCTGGAATTTTTTACTGAACAGAATGAGTGTGTGTTATTTTTCAGATCATAAGAGAGAAAGAATGGTTCAGTGGTTAGGGCATTAGCTTATGACTTAGGAGATCTTGGTGTGAGTCCACTACAGACTTCCTTGGGCCAGGTCATTAGTCTCTCTGTGCCTCAGTTCCCCATCTGTAAAACAGGCCTATTAAGACTGCCATACCTCACAAGCATGTTATGAGGCTAAATACATTAAAGGCTGTGAAACACTCAGATACTATTGGGGCGGTGAGGCATCTGTATAGAGATAATTTCAGTTGCATTCTGGATGTTCACAAGGAAAGGAAACCAGTAGCTTGCTTGACTTTGTGTTGATGTCTTTGGTTTTTCTTGTGGGACTGACCTTCAGACTGGTTATGACATATGACCTTGGGGTGGATGGCGTAGCTGAGAGCCTGGCAGATTGCTAGTCACCCCTCTTTGAATTGCATCTAGAATTACTCTTGCAAGCTATTGTAAGGTTAGTGTCTTGTCTGAACTTGACACATTATATTTTAGAAATAGTCATATTTACTTCACAACCCTTTTCCTGAAGCTCCTTGCTTTTACTATTTATACATTCTCTTGAAAGCATGTCAGCTCACAGAAACTCCTTACCAGGCCTGTATTTCACATTTGACAAATGCTTTTTGCAATTTTATGATCATTTTCTGAAGTTTAGGCAGTGCTTTTGGACAATGATTTCTATAATATGGCTTCCGCTGCTTTATAGTCTGTGTCTTCTATGACTGATCTGTGCCCATAAACATATTCATAAAGCCTCTCGCAACCAGGAACAATTGCCAATATTTCTTTTTCTATCTGAGCATAGTTCTGTTGTGTTTCAGTACATGCTTGGCTATTCACAGGGTATACTGCATAAAGACAGCCTCCAGACCATGTGAGTTTGCATAGACTAAGGACCAGATTTTCTGGTTTAGTTAAGCTGTGGTTGGAAGTGAACCAAAGACAGTCAACAATAACTTTAATACCTTTTTATGTTCTCCTAATCCTGTGGTGCTATGAAGATCATAAGATTTTTGTAATGAAAAATGGAAAAGCTGACATACCCATGACACACCCAACTCCCACTAAGGCACATTCTCTCCCTCTGTTAATGTGACCCTACCTCCTATGGGAGTGTAGAACAATGTTTCTGTGTAACCCAATAAATTTTCACCAAAAATAAGTGAATAAGAGACAGATGCATGTGTTTGAGTGAAGAAAGTTAAGCTTACCATCAGTTTAAGAGAAAAGATGAACTATTTTTTTCCTTAAAATACTTTTCAAGAGACACAAGAATTTTGGCCCAGAATATGATGGTCAGCAAGTCCTGTGGTTCTAAGGGCCATAGGATATCAGAACCTCATTACAGATCTCTCGTTTATAGTGGTGTTTATCTGTATAAGAGCCTGTGAGCGGTTTCTGCACCAAATTCCACCTGTGCAGGTAAAATGCCATTCTTAAATTACAGATTTACAGATCTTCATCTCATTCATGTTTGTGCTGTAGAAGCTCCCAAAAGGAGAAGTGGTGTGACCCAGTCTCAGCCAGAACCCCCACTAAGGCATAGATAGCCGCCAAACTAGATTGTTTAGCAAGTTTTATAGTTGCAAATTAATGCCAATATTTGCCAGAATGAGCTTAAATTCCTTAGAGTCTACACAACATGTTGTCACTAGAGGCTGTTTATCAGTCTGTGCTTTGTAAATCTCCTAGCCTTCCATATTTCCTAAAAGTCATCATTTCTTCCAATATCTACAAACATGATGTAGATCTAACCCATTCTCTGGCTATATTATCATTTTATTTCTACAATGCTGAACTCTGAACTGATAACATATATCTGATTTACATCCTGCTTACCTCCGTCGTGTGCTGGAGGAGATAAGGAGGAGCCGCTTGCTAAAATTCCACTAACAAATTGAATACTCTGCATCAAACAGCTCCTGTAGTATTCTCTACCATAAAGCTCAAGCTCATCTGTACAGGAGGCAGTGCCTTCTTGGAAGCCAGTCCAAGACTGTGGAATTAACTCCCATAGGAATTAAAGACCATTACAAACCACAGCATCTTCTCACTCCAGCTACAAGATATACTTCTTCAACCTTGCCCTCTCCAATATCAAAACGTATTTGGTTGAAATTAATTAAATTAAAATAATACCAAAAAACCCAACAACAAAAATAAACAAAATCAGACCAAATCCTACACCGCATATAGGGCTGAGTTAGTAGAGCGTTGCCAGCAGATCAAGGGAAGAGATTATTCCCCTTTATTCAACACTGGTCAGGCCACATCTGGAGTATTGCATCCAGTTTTGAGCCCCCCACTACAAAAAGGATGTGAACAAATTGGAGAGAGTCCAACGGAGGGCAACAAAAATGATTAGGGGACTGCGGCACATGACTTACAAGGAGAGGCTGAGGGAACTGGACTTCGTTAGTCTGCAGAAGAGAAGAGTGAGGAGGGATTCGATAGCAGCCTTCAACTACCTGAAGGGGGGTTCCAAAGACTATGGCAATAGGTTGTTCCAGTGGTGGCAGATGACAGAACAAAGAGCAATGGTCTCAAGTTGCAGGGGGGAGATGTAGGTTGGATATTAGGAAACACTATTTCACAAGGAGGGTGGTGAAGCACTGGAATGGGTTACCCAGGGTGGTGGTGGAATCTCCATCCTTAGAGGTTTTTAAGACCTGGCTTGACAAAGCCCTGGCTGGGATGATTTAGTTGGGGTTGGCTCTGCTTTGAGCAGGGGTTGGACTAGATGACCTTCTGAGGTCTCTTCCAAAACTGATTATATATGATTCTATGACTGCCCATACAGTTTTCTTGGGAAAAGGTAGAGAGACAGAATGAAGCACATGTGACAGATGGTAGTCACATTGCTTAACACAATACTGGAAGGCATTCACATACTAAGATGATGAGAGCAATATAAGAAAAGAACATGAAAGAATAGAATAGAAGAAAGTGTTGGCGTGAACTTACATTGACTTCATTTCTATATACCACATATAGATGACTTCTTCCTGTATGCAGAGGTGTTGTAGCTGTCTTGGTTCCAGGATATTAGAAAGACATGGTGGGTAAAGTAATATATTTTATTGGACCAACATCTGTTAGTGAGAGAAATGAGTTTACACCATCTTCCACCTTGACTCTCCTTCTGATGATTTATAAACAAAGTTAGAGATGTCCAGGCCAAAAATGACTACTAAACATACTGTATTTCTGAACAACAAATATTTTACCTTTGGGGCATACAAATTCCTTCTAAAGTCAGGTATTTTTTAAATATTTCTCAAATCTTGTATGCAGAAATCAAACCCTGTATTACATATTAATCGAGTGCAATATAATTCCATAGGTGAGTAGATAGATTATGTAGATAGAGCCTATCAATTAGATAGCTAATGTGTATATAATATACACACATACAGTCAGTATATTATTCAAGGGAGAAAGTATAAACATTTCCAGCAAAGTACAGCTTAATATTGCCAAGTAGTGTTGCCTGCTCTCTTACCTATGACTGAGATAAACCATGTGGTTATTTGTTTAAATGCATATTATTATTTCTTTTGTGCTTGGCACTTTATAGACAGATATGAAGACAAGGTCCCTGTCCCAGTAGCTTACAGTCTAGTTACATAACCTATCAAACAAGAGGAGAGAGTGGCAAAGGGACCAACTAATGCAGTGTGATTGATGGGTGTGGTAAAATAATCTAATTGTTAGTGCAACAGTGTTCTTCATTTATATGTGTGTGCATCCTGCAAGGAATGTTTTCAATGGGTTAAGGGGTTTGGAGGAGTGTGAGCTATAGTTAGATTCCAATCCATAGTCCCTCATTATTTCACTCTACAAGCATGTGTATCCAGCAGCTACAGTAAATGGAAATGGGAAGGGAAAGCTCTCACCACATGAGTGAAGAAGGGGGAGCTGTAGGGAAGCACTCTTTATCCAACCAGGAGATCTCTCCTTCTGCTTTTAGCATTAGCAGAAGAGCTGTGCCCGCTTTACTCTCCTTTCCTTTAACCCTTGCAGCTATCCCCAATATCAAGGTTTTATCTCAGGCTACAGAAAGGAAAGCTTATGAAAATCTTTTATTAAAAATATCTGGAGAATATCACTTGGATACAAACACAATAGGTGCCTTAGAAATAAAATAGATGGATAGACAAGATCACCTTCTGATGTATCCCTAGACACTGTGGGTATGTCTATACTGCACACTAAACCCAGACTGTGACTCAGATTTGAGCCCACGTCCCGCTTCCATTCACACACAAATTAGTCTGATTCAGATCAGCAAGCACCTATCCTGTCAGAGCCCATATCCTGCTGTGACTCAGGTCCAAGTCCTGTCTTTTTGCAGTTTGAGTACAGGTCAAGCCACTGATCCGAGCCAGAAGGTCTCCATAGCACAGTATGGCTGCGTTGGCATGGCTGAGACACCTAGGTCCACCAATTGTAAACCCAGGTTTACAATGCAGTGTGGACACTCAAGCACAGGCCTAGTGTGCAGTGTAAGCATCCCCGTGATGTGTTTTCCTTTCATGTAAGGTGAGATTTCTGAGGATATAGTTATAGTGGCTGCAAGATAACTGCACATTTCAGAGGCGTTGTGATGGAAGAGTCAAAGACCAGGTGCCTCAAGCAGCTGTGAAATGCCAATTATCATGAAAGCCCCCCCACATTCACTGGAGAGCGTTATTTCAGTTCCAAAATGCTACCATTTGTCTTTTTTGAGATTGGTATCTTTGGTGTTTTTTTCATTGTCTAATTGTTGTAACTGTTACTTCCAATGTTGGCAAGGCATTGTTTGTTTTTAATTACCAAAGTTAATTAGCCACCGATAGAGCTAGCAAATAATGAGCAAAGCACATCACCCACCTTTTTCTTGGCTCCACACAGCAGACAATTTAGCTGATTTTGCAGACGTGCTCAAAACTTTTTCGTGCAAGTGCAAACAGCAATTTTGTTTCCCTGTGAGTACAAACACATGGAGATGTGCAGTGAATGAGAGGCTGAAGGGTCAGTGACAAAGCTGCAACAGAGGGAGAGAGCAAAAGACTCAGACGATGCTAATAGTGGCCTACATTCTTCCACTTGAACCATTTAGAATATATAAAAAGCCATTTAGTAGCTTTACAGGGTACCCAAAGAAAAGGCGAAAAAAGCTGGAAAGCAGGACAAAACTCAGGCAATGTGTGGGGGAGGGGGATTTGGAGGGAGGGGTCTTAAGTGATCCAGAATTCTGTGATGATTATCTCTCAGGTAATAGATTTCAATAGTATCGCTGCTTGAAGTGCATTTGAGTATGTTTTACGTGACTTTTTAAAGCAAATTCAGGAGAGGAAGAATAGTCTTTTGTCTTCAAGAGCTTGTTCACACAGGAAAGTTTTATCAGTTATACTGGTATCATTATACCAATATAGTTATAGCACTATAATCTCCCATAAGAATGCTCTAATTCCAACATACGTGTCCTTTTTTTGGTTTCGCTTAAACCCCTTCTTAAGCCACAAGCTGAACCAAAAAAAGCCTCCTTGTATCAGAATAAGAGCATCCTTACTGGGGGTTATACCAGGTTAACTGCATTGTCTTAAATTCACACCTTAGCTTATGCCTTTAGAACTTTCCCATGTAGACAAACCCTGAGTTTGTTACATAGGGACAATAATATTAAGCTACCACACAGGGATATTAGGATGCTTAATTAACATTTGAAAAATGATTTGAGATTCCCAATTGAAGGTGCTATAAATGCAACATATTATTGTTACAATAGCTGTTTTTATATTAATCCCAGTATTAACATTTTCCTAGATTAACAGACCATTGTGATCATCTTGATGGCATTGGGTAACATTTTCAAAATTACATAAGTCATTTCAAAACCTACCTCCCATTTGCAGTCAACATCAGGTTCCTGAGTGAATTATACGCTTCTGAAATTTTACCCATTTCCCCTAATGGCACAGAGAAAACCAGAAACTTGTTAACAGTACGGTGCTGAGGACAGTGGGTGTCATATATCCTATAATGCTGTGATTCCTTCATTTATCACAATTCTGTAAATTAATAGAATATTGATCACACATTTAAGAAATTTGACAGTATAAGGTCCCCAGTTTTTTTCAAAACTACTTTTCTTTCCCCTATTTAACTCGGCACTATTTGAAGTTCATTAATATTTTTCTGAATATGAAAGTTTCTTTAAAAATTCCAGGGTAAAGCTGGGATACTTGACTAGTATTTAAGAATGGCTGTGCCCAGTAAGATGATTGATTGTCTTCAATTGTAGACAAATGTCATCTGTCTCATCTAATGATTATTATTATTAGATAATTATTGTTGAGAAATCTAATCTCTTAGTTAAATAATATGTACCAATGTTGGCGTATAGCAAAGACCACCAAAAATCTGCTTCCTGCAGAAATTGCTGGACTTATATCTCCATCTACTGGTAAAAGGAATAATGTCTCAATTCAAATGCTACTTTTAAAAAATCAAAGCACGGTGCAAGGAAAGATTTTAAGTGCAAATCATCTCTAGATAGGTTATTCAGTGGGACTTTATTCAGACTGATTAAGCCAATGACCTTAAATTCATTGATCTATACTGACTAGTCATGGCTTAATATAGAAAAAGGTATTCTAATCCAGAAAAGTAGAAGTTTCTATTTAGAGTCAGCCTGGGAATCTTGTCAGCAGGAATGCACTGACATGTCAGAGAACTAGATTTAGAGGAGGTCTCAAAAGGCTTTTTTCTATATTGTTCAGTGGAACTTAGCAACCTCACAAAGGTGACATAATTAAGATAATACTTAATCATGCCATGAGTGCAGGGGACTGGACTAGATAACCTCTCGAGGTCCCTTCCAGTCCTACGATTCTATAATAATTAGGTTACAGGAGAATGATGAAAAACATCTGCTCTAACAAAATGTTCAGCCAGATAATCCATAGAATCGTATTGATGTTGGTTTCCAGTGGGGACAAAAGGAAGGTAGGCAAGATATCCTGATTGCTCCATAGCAATTAAACTTATTACATATCACTGTAGTGCTGTGTGTATCATGCTACCTGTGATAGCGGGCTATCTTTGCTGAAATGTAAGTGCAGCATATGCAGTGTGAGTCAAGATATTCAGCACCATGCCTTTGAAATGTTGTTGTAGAAGATTAAAAATAACATTTCTTCTGCTATGATTGTGTCCATTTCCATTCAGCATTGATTTTTTTTCCTTCTGTTTCTAATGAAGCTTGAAATTAACACAGTTTTTTGTTTGCTTCCTTGTTTACAACAACATTGGTAATATTAGCACAGCTGTGGAAATAGCATTTATCTAGCTACTGGATGGGAGATCAAACAATTTTTAGGTAGATCCCATCTAACCAAATGTTTTTGTTTTCTGAACTATTTGAAACTTTCTGAAGTATCTAACCTTTAATTTCAATGCCTTCCAGCACTACATTTAGAAGGATATTTAGAATTCAGAGCATATTCTCCATACACATTTAAAGAGCAAACTTTGAGCCTAAACTAGTTGATCGTTCCCATTTAACCTCATAAAGTTTAAGGTCAGAAAGGACCACCGTGATCTCCTAGTCTGACGTCCTGCACATTGCTGGCCACAGAACCTCAACCACTCCTGAAACAGACCCCTAGCCTCTGGCTGAGTTACTGAAGTCCTCAAATCATGGTTTAGTGACTTCATGTTACAGAAAATCCACTGTTTAGTAGAGATGTTGTATTATTAAGAAATGTAAGTAAACAAATGCTAAAAATGTGCTTTGTAAATATAACATGGTCATCATTCTGGAGACAGTGAATACACTGCAGTGAAAATATCTTGCAACTGGAAAAGCATTAGGGAGAGTGGTACTGGTGAAAGTGATTTTGATATTGAAACCATGCTACAAGATTTCTGACCTCATTGTCAGTTTGATATATGTTTAAGTAAACAAAGTAAATTTTAAGTAAACTTTAGTGTTCTCTAGAAGGTCAAAGTCCATTTGTATTAAATAGTGAACTCATCTTCCTCAGTCTATTATTTGTGTTGTTTCCAAGCTTTGATTTCTTGCACCACAGTAAGGTGCCAGATAGATGGATAGATAATTGATTTATTTATACTTCTAACTTAAAGTAGAGGATAAGACAGAGAGAGGGCTTTGGGGCATCTTTTATCTGTTTTTCCAACATGGATAATTAATCCTAATAACATAGTCTTTTGGAGATACTCTTGTTGGGACAGAGAAAGGAAGAGTGAATCTGTGGTTGTGAACCACAGCTTGAGCTGTGACAGCTCATCACTGTGACATAGCAGTATTAGTGACTGACAGTTTGGCAGACTGGTTGGCCAAAAGAGAACATCAGGGGAATTTCATGACAGCTTTCCTTTCTGCACATTTGATTTTTCCATATGCTTAAATTATTCAGTACTGCTGCTAAATAAAAGAATCTCTAGGGATGGTAATTAACCAAACAACAGTTAAAATCAGGAAGAAAGAAGTGTCCCAATTATCTATTAATTATTTTGGTGAATTCTTGGAACTGTTGTTTAAAATGCCAATAGAGGAAACTGTAAGGCAGGATTAGAAAACTCCAGAGATAAGTCATTGAAGTTTATGACAAAATTCCCATTGACTTCAGTTGAATAAAGATTTCACCACAACAGATGTAAGAACAGGGAGGCATAGACTAAACTAACATTTTTGTCTCAGTTCTCATTCTTAAAGGTACTTGAGAAGCTTCTCACTCCCGTGGATTGGCTAAATTCTTCAGTTATTTTTTTCTACATATCATTGTTGGTTGAATATCCTCAGTCTTTTCCTATGATGGATGAACTAAGGATTCTGTGTCCTGGTGCCTGGTTGGTCTTTGTTGGTACAATAGCTGCAACCAATTGAGTAGGAGTGGGGAGCAGAAGAGAGAGGTGACGTGACTTGTATGCTAAGCTATAGATAGCCCACTCAATGTGCTCCTGGTCATCTTCAATTTTTTTTTTAACGTGGTTATACTCCAGGTTTAAACACTTTCAGGTATAAGTATGATTGCATCAGTTGTTAGGACTGAGATTCTGGAATTGGAAATTGATCCAGTATTGGCTAATTATTGGGTGTGCAGGCCCTTTAATACTTGTGGGGGAGTTCTTCGCAGCTAGCTCTATTCTATTTCAGATTTGCCCCTTAAAAGTACCAGTGGAACAGGGAATGTGGTCATTGATGGGGGGAGAAGTGATCTTAGGGAGTGGTCTGGATTTTTAAAGAAGACGCCATTCCACTTTTAGTGTCTAGGGTTTGAGCTCTGTGAAGTAAGTGGGCTGGAACTTCCTTCTTCCATCAGTAGTGAGGGACAATGCTGACTCATAGTAGTTTCCAGTTGGTCTCTTTCTGACATCCAGAGACAATAGGTTTTCTGAGAAATACAGTCTTTCTTCGTGGTCATATTGTAGCCCTAGCCTTTTGCAAGACATGTTGGAAGGTCAGGGAATATATAAATATCTTCCTCCTCCACAGCTGAGAGAGACCTGGAAGGAAGCAGAGTTTGCTGATGGTCTCTCCTAAAACATAACAAGTAAACCGTCTTTCTTTGATTATTCTGTAATACTTTTGTTTTTGTAATGGTTTTGTGGATGATAGCTATGATGAGCATCTGAGAGAACATGGACATGCTTTGCTGCAATTTTTCCTCTAGACTGAAATAAATCCCTAAGCAAGGCAGTGTTCTTTGTTTATTAATTCCATGGGCATGTCTTTTTGTTTGTTTGTTTGTTTGTTTGACTTCTCATAAGGAACTCTTGAGTGTGGTCTCATTTAAAACTTTTTCTTTACTTCACCTACATTAGTGAATGTATTCCTACTCCTTTGTAAGTAGGGAAATAATATTTGTATTTTGGGTGTAAAACTGAGGCACAGAGTGAGTAACTTGCCCAGTGTGACTCAGGAAGTGTGTGGCAGAGCTAGTAATGGAGCCCATAAGCCCCAGCCCAGTGCTATAACCACAGAAACATCCTCCCTTTCTAGGCAGTGGATTTGGGCAGTTATGGCTTCTGCTGTATCTCCCAACATCACCTCTGGGGCCTGTGGGAAGGAAATTTCTCCCTTCAGATAAGGAGTTGAAAGTAGTACAGCCATTCATGTTGTGATTATCTGGTGATGCTAATTCCATAAACACTGGGCCTTTAACATACTACCCTTCTGCTGTTTCCTGCCATTTTTGTTTCAGTTAGGCATGCCACCCTGGTATTTGTTATGAAGCATCTCAGATAAAACTTCATAATGCATAATACAGTAGTATGCTAAATTCTAACGCAAATGAAAACATGTGGCAGAGGCCACTCCCATTTTAAACCCCACCTTCCAGGCCTCCTTGCCCCAATCTTTTCCAGCAATGATATTTCTAGAGTATATTTTCTTAATTCATTTGTTAATTAGTAAGTGCACTACAGTAAGTTGCCTCTTTGGCATACAAAATATTGAGCATCTCCCAAAATATTTTCCATCAGTTAGTTGTAAATAGAGTTAGGCAAATAATATAAAAAAATTCCCAAACATTTGGATTAAACTTTTAAAGCAAAAACACTCCAGCCTCCTCTTTTGTGTTCACTTTTAGTGGTGTCCAAGCAGTTTAATTTTATTGCCCAAATATTTATGGAAGTCATATTTCAATGTGCTTGCATGGGCATTCCCAGAAAACACATTTTAAATGTATGCATGTCAATATTCACACTGGAATGCGTGCATGCTCAGTGGCACTTGAACATTTGTAATAGTGGAGGTGCTGAAAGCCAGCCCCCTTACTCCTGTCCGTGCTTCTCCCCCACCCTGAGTTGGGGCCGAGAGCAGGGTTGTGGCTCCGGAAGGGAGAACCTGGACCAGGGTAAGGAGGCCAAGGCTGGGGCCACAGCTGGGGGTAGGCTCAGGGACAGCAGCCATGACCCCACGACTTCCTGTGGGACACACAACTTTTGGCGCTATATGTTGCAACCCCAGCATATTACTATTCCAACACTAATTAAAATGTGGCAAACATGGGAAGCTTATCTCGACCATCTTAATTAAAGCTTTTGATTGAAAATCAATCAAAGTAATACTTCAGTCTCCCCTCATTTTCCCATAATCAAAAAAACTGCACTCTATAATCAAGCCTTAAAGCACATAATTGAGTTTTCATTAAAAATAATAATCTTCTGTATAGAAGGTCAGAATAGTGCCACAGGAAAACCAGGCATCATCCCTGTTACTTACATTTATTATTACTTGCATAAAAGTTAAATGATCCACTGCAGATATTCTTATACTGGATCTCAACATTCACCACCTGTATAAACTACCATTGGTACGAAACTGTAGAATCAAACTATGACTGTCAGGAGGACAGTTATACTGTGCCTTCTAGCAGCACTGACCTCACGATCCCAGAGCCTCTAAAAGGCAGGTACTGACTTACTGCTGTGATGTATTTTATATATATATATTCTTACTAATTCTTTCATGCTTTGTCATTATAAGAAAATCCATTTGCTTCTGAAATACTCCCTTGTTATGAAGTCTTTATGACCATTAAAAAAAAAAAAACGAAGTAACCATAGTACCTCCGTAAATCTCAGCCAATTGGTCTCTTGTACAATATATGTAGGAAAACAGCATATGAATTAATTCATCTCTTTAAAATTTAGTGGCAGAGATTTTGGATGGATTTTTGTTATAACTCTTCTATTGACTTATTCATTTCCTGAGTGAAACTGTTTCTTGGATCAGTGTAATTTTCTCCAGAACCAATATGTAATGAATTGAATTCATTAAAACTGAGCTGGGGAGAGAGACCTTTTTTAAAACGTTGTATGCCTGTGCCCTTGCTTTCCATTTCATGTGCTTTTACTGTTTGTAATATCAGCAAATGGCTGAGTGCAAGTCAAGGTGAAAGTGGTCCACTGTAACCCATTAAGTGTAACATTAGTTATGTCAGTCCTTAATTTACAGAGATGTGGCCTCTAACTTTTAGTTCCAAGCAACTATACTATAATCTGAACATGTCGTTATTTTTAAACTTCTGCATTGTCTTATCCGTGCCCACTTCACAGACCCAGTCTCTCTTCCTCAATTCCTCTCTATCCCTGGTATGATCAAAAGCCTGCCCTTCTGAAACTATTGCCATCTTGATCAGCCTACCTGTGCCTCATTGACTCCCTTTATGTCCAAATCTCCTCTTAAAATGTATGTTTTCCTCCTTTCCTTTGCCTCCCAATTTCTCTCTTGCTCTGTTTTGGGCCTTTATAACTGAAAGCTTTAACTCTATTAATTTTTGTGAGGTTTTTTTAAATAATTCCAGTGCCAAAGTGTCTGAGAGAGAAATCTGAAGTTGAATAAAGAAGTATCTCTCACTGAGGAGAAATGTCCTGAAGTCTTCTGGTGAAAATTGTTTTTGATTTGATCAAGTAGCAATCCTTTGAAAATCACACTTTGTGCAGGTACAGCATATTGATTTTTAACACTCTGTAGCAGTGTTTTGAACAAAGATAGGCTGTGCATGTGTACATTCCTAACTTAGTAGTGCAGTGAAAATATGTAGTGAACATGCACAGTGAAAGAAGTGGGGATTCAACAGAAGCCTTGCCTAGTTTAGAGACCTGATCCAATTGAAGACAATGTAAAGACTTGCATTGACTTCAGTGGGCTTTGGACAAGTCCTTACTGCACATCTCATAAGGTACACAGTAAATGCTGCAGGATTCTACATACACTGTGGTCTATTGTAAGGTGATCATTGAATTATTTCGTATGATTTCAGGAAATCTTTGTGTTGGAGGTAATCTAGAGGTAATCCTGCTTCATCCAGTACAGATCATCAGAGAATCCTGGTGATCTGTAGGGGCGGTGAGAAGAAGGCGTGTATAGGAGCTAATGTGTTAATGGTAGCAGCCAATGGAAGTTCATAATGTTTCATCAGCTCTTCCACTGTTGGCCTTTGGGGGTGGTTAAGATTTTAATTTTAGTGCTCTGATATTTGGCAGCATTCGTTGAACTTTCAAGAATGAACAGTGGCAGTTAAGCATTCTTCCTATTTGTCAGAGGGGTAGCTGTGTTAGTCTGGATCTGTAAAAAGCAACAAAGAGTCCTGTGGCACCTTATAGACTAACAGACATATTGGAGCATAAGCTTTCATGGGTGAATACCCACTTTGTCAGATGCATGTGAAATTTTTGTTGTGATATTCATTTGGAGGCGCTAATGTCGTGTAATTCATAGCATAGAAGGAAAGGTGTTCCTCACGCTAGTCGGTTTTTGTCAGTGGTGGAAGAACACTAAATCTTTTTTTGGTTGTGGAAGCCACTCCTGTCCTTTCCTTTGTCTGTTGTTTTTTAAGGGCAGAGAGCATGTACAGAACCTAGAATAATGAGTCATAATCCTCAGTGGGGTGCTTGGGTGCTACTATAATACTTACAATAGTATAGAACCTTTCTGTGAAATATGTCAGGTGCTAGAAGTCAGTGCAACAGCTGCATAAAAGGCATGTCAGTTTCAGGTACATAATAAAAGGGAGATCGCTGTTGACTTCACAAAATCTTAAACATACTACACAACTCACTCAGTCAAGCTGCAGTTAACAAGTATGGTTGCCAGTTTGCCATTTTCCTAATTTTGTTTAATGGGGAAATCTGCTGTTTTTATCAAGATGGCAGTGTCACATAATGGACACAGTTGTACACATGATGTCTTGATTTTCTGACTGTTTACATCCCAGTATTTGCAGAATTTCTATGATCCATCCTAGCACTTGCAGAGTTTAATCTCTGCACTGATCTCTGTATAAAGTATAAGCTCCCACAGAACCGGAACAGAATGTAGAAGTTCTGCATCTTCTTCAGTCCACATCCTTGTAGAACTTATCATAAACCTAGTCCCAGATTTGGACCTTAGCATCCAAAATATGGGGGTTAGCATGAAACCCTCCAAGCTTAATTACCAGCTTGGACCTGGTAAAGCTGCCACCACCCAAAAAATTAGAGTGTTTTGGGGCACTCTGGTCCCCCCAAAAACCTTCCCTGGGGGACCCCAAGACCCAAATCCCTTGAGTCTCACAACAAAGGGAAATAAACCTTTTCCCTTCCCCCTTCCAGGTGTTCCTGGAGAGAGACACAGAAGCAAACTCTGTGAATATAAACAGAAGGATTCCACCTTCCCCGTTCCCAGCCTTGGAAAACAGAAGTACCGAGAGTTAATCTCTCTTTCCCCCTCACCCAGAGGGAATGCAAAGTCAGGCTAGTAAATCTAACACACACAGATTTCCCCCTGACTTCTTCCTCCCACTAATTCCCTGGTGAGCTGCAGACTTAATTCCCTGGAGTTCCCCACTAAAGAAAAACTCCAACAGGTCTTAAAAGAAAGCTTTATATAAAAAGAAAGAAAAATACATAAAAATGGTCTCTCTGTATCAAGGTGACAAATACAGGGTCATTTGCTTAAAAGAATATTGAATAAACAGCCTTATTCAAAAAGAATACAATTCAAAGCACTCCAGCAACTACATACATGTAAATACAAAAAAAAAACAACTCTATCTTTGTACTCACAACTTGGAAACAGAAGGTTAGAAAGCAGGAAATAGAGAAATCCTTCCCATAGCCGAGAGGGAGTACAGGCAGAAGACCCCAGAACAAAGGACTCACACACAAAAAACCCTCCACCCAGATTTGAAAAAGTCTTGTTTCCTGATTGGTCCTCTGGTCAGGTGTTTCAGATTACTTCTTTCCAGGTGAAAGAGACATTAACCCTTAGCTATCTGTTTATGACACGCCCCCCAAATTGCAGACAGTGGGGAAGCTCACTGACGGCGATTTCCTCCTAGAACTTTAAACTAAACAGATTAATACAACACATGCACCGTTACATATACCACTAAGTATATAACTAACAGACTTCTACAGTGTAAGAACACTTTTTAACTACTGGATTCTGGGAAACTCTCATGAGAGAGTGCATCAGCTACTTTGTTAGAAGCTCCTGAGATGTGCTGAATTTCAAAATCAAAATCTTGGAGAGCTAAACTCCAACGAAGAAGTTTCTTGTTGTTCCCCTTGGCAGTATGAAGCCACTTTAGTGCAGCATGGTCAGTTTGTAGCTGGAACCGCTGTCCCCAAACATATGGGCGTAGCTTTTCCAGGGCGTACACAATGGCATAGCATTCCTTTTCACTGACTGACCAGTGACTTTCCCTCTCAGACAGTTTCTTGCTGAGAAACACAACAGGATGGAAGTTGTGATCCGTTGCTTCCTGCATGAGAACTGCTCCTATACCATGCTCAGATGCATCCGTGGTTACTAGGAATGGCTTGTCAAAGTCCGGGGCCCTGAGCACAGGGTCAGACATGAACGTTGCCTTAAGTTGGGTAAAGGCCTTTTGACACTCATCAGTCCACTTAACTGCATTTGGCTGGGTCTTTTTGGTCAGGTTGGTCAGTGGGGCAGCGATTTGGCTGTAGTGTGATACAAATCGCCTGTAGTACCCGGCCAAGCCTAAGAAGGATTGGACCTGTTTCTTTGACCTTGGGACAGGCCACTTTTGGATAGCATCCACCTTGGCCTGTAGGGGGTTTATGGTTCCTCGACCCACCTGGTGCCCCAGGTAAGTCACTCTGTTTTGGCCTATTTGACACTTTTTGGCCTTAACAGTTAGTCCGGCCTGCCTGATGCACTCAAAGACCTTTTCCAGGTGTAGTAGGTGTTCGGGCCAGGAGTCTGAAAAAATGGCCACATCATCGAGGTAGGCAACTGCATATTCTCCCAGTCCTGCTAGTAGACCATCAACCAGCCTCTGGAAGGTGGCAGGTGCATTTCGAAGGCCGAAAGGAAGGACATTAAATTCATACAGCCCCGCATGGGTGACGAATGCTGACCTCTCCTTGGCAGGTTCATCTAGCGGTACATGCCAGTACCCCTTGGTTAAGTCTATTGTAGAGATGAACTGGTCCCGTCCCAAGTTTTCCAATAGCTCATCGGTGCGGGGCATTGGATAGTTGTCCGGACGAGTTACCGCATTTAGCTTACGGTAGTCCACGCAAAAGCGTATTTCCCCATCTGGTTTGGGTACCAGAACCACTGGAGATGCCCATGCACTGGTAGATGAGCGGATTATACCCATCTGTAGCATGTTCTGGATCTCCCGTTCTATAGCAGCTTGGGCATGAGGAGACACCCGGTAGGGTGGGGTTCTGATTGGGTGAGCATTACCTGTGTCAATGGAGTGGTATGCCCGTTCAGTCCGTCCTGGGGTGGCTGAGAACAATGGGGCAAAGCTAGTGCACAGCTCCTTGATTTGTCGCAGCTGCAGACGTTCCAGGGTGGTTGAGAGGTTCACCTCTTCCACGCCACCGTCTTTTTTTCCGTCGTAGTAGACACCGTCAGGCCACTCAGCATCATCTCCCTGGACTGTAAACTGACAAACCTGTAAGTCTCTGGAATAGAAAGGCTTGAGAGAATTAACATGGTACACTCTGGGCTTTAGTGAGGAATTGGGAAATGCTATGAGGTAGTTCACAGTTCCCAGGCGCTCTTGGACCGTGAATGGCCCTTCCCATGATGCTTCCATCTTATGGGCCTGTTGCGCCTTCAAGACCATAACCTGGTCTCCTACCTTGAAGGAACGTTCTCTGGCATGTCTGTCATACCAGGCCTTTTGCTCTTCCTGAGCATCCTTTAGGTTCTCTTTAGCAAGGGCTAAGGAGTGTCGGAGGGTGCTTTGTAGGTTGCTTACAAAGTCTAGAATGTTAGTTCCTGGAGAAGGCGTAAACCCCTCCCATTTCTGCTTCACCAACTGTAATGGCCCCTTAACCTCGTGACCATACACAAGTTCAAATGGTGAAAACCCTAAACTGGGATGTGGTACAGCCCTGTAGGCAAACAGCAACTGCTGCAACACTAGGTCCCAATTATTGGAGTATTCACTGACGAATTTACGTATCATGGCCCCCAAAGTTCCATTAAACCTTTCCACCAGGCCATTGGTTTGATGGTGGTACGGGGTGGCAACCAAGTAATTCACCCCATGAGTTTCCCACAGTTTTTGCGTGGTCCCTGCCAGGAAATTAGATCCTGAATCTGTAAGGATGTCGGAGGGCCAACCGACCCTGGCAAAAATGTCTGTTAGGGCCAGGCACACAGTGTTAGCCCTGGTGTTGCCTAGAGCTACTGCTTCCGGCCATCGGGCAGCAAAGTCCACGAAAGTCAGTACGTACTGCTTTCCTCTGGGTGTCTTTTTTGGGAAAGGACCCAGAATATCCACAGCTACTCGCTGAAATGGGACCTCAATTATGGGGAGTGGCTGGAGAGGGGCCTTGACCTGGTCTTGGGGTTTTCCCACTCTTTGGCATACCTCACAAGACCGGACATACTTGGCAACGACCTTGCCCATCCCCTCCCAGTGGAAGGACTTCCCCAACCGGTCCTTGGTTCTGTTCACCCCAGCATGGCCACTGGGATGATCATGGGCTAAGCTTAAGAGCTTCCCCCGGTACTTAGTTGGAACCACCAACTGTTTTTGCGGCTGCCATTCTTCCCGGTGTCCACCAGAAAGAATCTCCTTGTATAAAAGTCCTTGGTCTATAACAAACCGGGATCGATTAGAAGAGCTGAGAGGCGGTGGGTGCTCCGTGCCACCGCCCAAGCTTTCTGAAGGCTGTCATCTGCTTCCTGCTCAATCTGGAACTGTTCCCTGAGGCTGGGGTCACCAGTTCTTCCTCAGACTGTGGACTTGGGCTTGGTCCCTCTGGAAGCGATGTAGGTGATGGGGTTGTTTCCGTTGCTGGTGAACCGCTCTCCGCTGGTGCACCTGAGGGTATTTCAGGCTCTGGCTGAGCCTTTTGGGTATGGCTGTCTGTTGCTTCTGCCAGTTCTGGCTCGCTGGCGCCCTCTGGCGTTGAGTTTGAAGATGTGGTTGCAATTGCTGGTGCTGGTTGCTGTTCCAGTTCTGGGCCTGGGACTGGAGGTGCTGTGGCTGTTTCAGTGGTAGGCATTGAATCCGGGTCCACTACCTCTGTCTGGGTCTCTGGTAACACAGACGGGGCGTCTGTGGACGGCTCAGGAACAGGAATGGGTCTGGAAGCTTGCCTGGTTTGGCTACGTGTAACCATTCCCACTCGCTTGGCCCACTTCACCTGGTTGGCCAAGTCTTCCCCCAGTAGCATGGGGATAGGATAATTGTCATAGACTCCAAAAGTTCACATTCCTGACCAGCCTTTGTACTGGACAGGCAGTTCAGCTGTAGGCAAGTCTACAGCTTGTGACATGAAGGGGTAAATTGTCACTTGGGCCTTTGGGTTGATGAATTTGGGGTCTACGAAGGATTGGTGGATAGCTGATACTTGTGCCCCCGTGTCTCTCCACGCAGTAACCTTCTTTCTGCCCACTCTCAAATTTTCCCTTCGCTCCAAGGGTATTTGAGAGGCATCTGGGCCTGGGGATCTTTTGTGTGAAGGTGGTGTAATGAACTGCACTCGCATGGCGTTCTTTGGACAGTTGGCCTTGATATGTCCCAGTTCATTACACTTAAAGCATCTTCCATCTGATGGGTCACTGGGTCGAGGTGAGTTACTGGAGACTGGTGAGGTGGAAGAATAGTGTGTCTGTGGCTTTACTTGGGTTGTAGGTGGTGTTTTTGGCTGCCCTCGGTTGTAGGGTTTATGGTCGGTGTGCCCCCTGGGGTATTCGTTCCCCTTGACAGTAGCTTTCTTGCTTTCTGCCACTTCCATCCATCTGGCTCCAATGTCCCCCGCCTCAGCGAGATTTTTGGGTTTTCCATCTTGTATGTACTGTGTTATGTCCTCAGGAACACCATCCAAGAGCTGCTCCATTTGTATGACGAGGTGCAGTTCTTCCAAGGATTTAACATTGTGTCCTGATATGCAGGCCTCATAATTTTTCCCAACGTAGTAGGCGTGTTTGGGAAATGACACATCTGGTTTCCACTTTTGGGTTCTGAAATGCCAACGAGCATGATCCGGGGTTATCCCCATTCTGTATCTGGCCTTGGTTTGAAAAAGTTTATAGTCGTTCATTTGCTGCTTAGGCATTTCAGCTGCCACCTCTGCTAAAGGTCCACTGAGCTGTGGCCTCAATTCTACCATGTACTGGTCTTCAGGGATGCTGTACCCAAGACAGGCTCTTTCAAAATTTTCCAAGAAGGCCTCGGTGTCATCACCTGCCTTGTAGGTGGGAAATTTTCTGTGATGTGGAACCATAATTGGCGAAGGGTTGTTAGGATTGGCTGGCACATGCAGCCCAGCTTGCGCTAAGTCCAGTTCATGTTTTCTCTGTTTTTCCTTCTCTTCACTTTCTTTTTGTTGTTTTTCCATTTCTCGGCGGTGGGCCATGTCTTCTTCTTCTTGTTTCCTTCTGTGGGCCACCTCTTCTTTTTCTAGTTTTCTTTTGTGGGCTGCCTCTTTGGCTGCTTGTTCTCTTTTGTAGGCTGCCAGTTTGATGCTTTCTTCCTTTTCTTTCAGCTCCACCTCTTTTTGTCTTTTTTCCAGTTGTCGCCTGTGTTCAGCTTCTTTGATTTGTTCTTCGGCCTCCATTTTCGTATTGGAAGGCATGGTTCCTGTCTTGTGTTGGGGTGCCCTCCGGTGTTTATTGTCTGAACTGCAGGCTCTGTTGCCTCCTGGGGTCTGTCTAGCAACAGTGCCTTTTTCCCTTTCTTCCTCTAGCTAATTTTTTAAATGTAAAGTAAACCAGAAAAACCACTTTATTTGCATGTGTATAGTGCTGGTAATGACTCTCAATGGGAGTGCTATTGTGTGACAAAAGACCCGTAACAGCTCCTTAATGGTTTCTTGCTTAATATGCAAGCCACAACTGCCAGAGAGAGCAGAAAAAAAATTCTCTCTGGTTCCCTTTTAAAACCAACTGTTTCTCTCTGCTAAAAAGCCCCTAGCAGAGAAAAGAAAAATATAATATTCCTACTGGCTTCTGGATTGTATCTTTCCCACAATGCTGCACACCATATCATAAACCTAGTCCCAGATTTGGACCTTAGCATCCAAAATATGGGGGTTAGCATGAAACCCTCCAAGCTTAGTTACCAGCTTGGACCTGGTAAAGCTGCCACCACCCAAAAAATTAGAGTGTTTTAGGGCACTCTGGTCCCCCCAAAAACTTTCCCTGTGGGACCCCAAGACCCAAATCCCTTGAGTCTCACAACAAAGGGAACTAAACCTTTTCCCTTCCCCCCTCCAGGTGTTCCTGGAGAGAGACACAGAAGCAAGCTCCGTGAATCTAAACAGAGGGATTCCACCCTCCCCGTTCCCAGCCTTGGAAAACAGAAGTACCGAGAGTTAATCTCTCTTTCCCCCTCACCCAGAGGGAATGCAAAGTCAGGCTAGTAAATCTAACACACACAGATTTCCCCCAACTTCTTCCTCCCACCAATTCCCTGGTGAGCTGCATTTATTTCCCTGGAGTTCCCCACTAAAGAAAAACTCCAACAGGTCTTAAAAGAAAGCTTTATATAAAAAGAAAGAAAAATACATAAAAATGGTCTCTCTGTATCAAGGTGACAAATACAGGGTCATTTGCTTAAAAGAATATTGAATAAACAGCCTTATTCAAAAAGAATACAATTCAAAGCACTCCAGCAACTACATACATGTAAATACAAAAAAACAACTCTATCTTTGTACTCACAACTTGGAAACAGAAGGTTAGAAAGCAGGAAATAGAGAAATCCTTCCCATAGCCAAGAGGGGGTACAGGCAGAAGACCCCAGAACAAAGGACTCACACACAAAAAACCCTCCACCCAGATTTGAAAAAGTCTTGTTTCCTGATTGGTCCTCTGGTCAGGTGTTTCAGATTACTTCTTTCCAGGTGTAAGAGACATTAACCCTTAGCTATCTGTTTATGACAAACTTACAGTCCCATAATGGTTAATTCAGAATCTGTAAACTCTACAGATAGTTTACATTCTTCATTTTAGAGTGTGGTGATTTCTTGGAAAAAGAATGTGTTGGGGATGGACAGGACCGGCGCTAGGGGTTTGAGCGCCCTAGACGGACGGCAATTTCGCCACCCCGCGCGCTGGTCCCACGGCTCCGCTGGAGCTGCCGCAGTGGTGCCTGCGGAGGGTCTGGTGCTCCGTGGCTCCAGTGGAGCTGCCGCAGTTGTGCTTGCGGGAGGTCCACCGGAGCTGCGCGAGCAGCCGACCATCCGCAGGCACGACTGCAGCAGCTTCACCGGAGCCGTGGAGCACCGGACCCTCCGCAGGCACCACTGCGGCCCCCTCCGGCAAAACGGCACCCACCATTTATTCTGGCGCCCTAGGCGATTTCCTAGGCTGCCTAAATGGTAGCGCCGGGCCTGGGGATGGAGTGAAGTTTGTTTTCAGTGGTTATGTGGGAGGAGTGCATAAAGTGGTCTTACAACTCACCCATGTAAGAGTTTTGAGGGAACCTGATGTTCCACAGCTACCTAAGGTAAGGTGGAGTTTACTACTGACATAGTGATTGTAAACTCTGGCCTGGTCTACACTACGCGTTCATACCGAATTTAGCAGTGTTAAATCGAATTAACCCTGCACCCGTCCACACAACGAAGCCCGTTATTTCAATATAAAGGGCTCTGAATATCGATATCTGTACTCCTCCCCGATGAGGGGAGTTGTCATAAACAGATAGCTAAGGGTTAATGTCTCTTTCACCTGAAGCACCTGACCAGAGGACCAATCAGGAAACCGGATTTTTTCAACTTTGGGTGGAGGAAATTGTGTGTCTGAGTCTTTTGTCTGCCTGCCTGCTTTCTCTGAGCTTTGGAGAAGTAGTTCTACTTTCTAATTTTCTGTTTCTAAGTGTAAGAACAAAGAGATCAGATAGTAAGTTCTATGGTTTCTTTTCTTTGGTATTTGCATAAATATAAGTGCTGGAGTGCTTTAATTTGTCTTCTTTTTAAATAAGGCTGTTTATTCAATATTCTTTTAAGCAATTGACCCTGTGTTGTATCATCTTAATACAGAGAGCACATTTGTATGTATTTTTCTTTCTTTTTATATAAAGCTTTCTTTTAAGACCTGTTGAAGTTTTCTTTACTTCAGGGAAATTGAGTCTGTACTCACCAGGGAATTGGTGGGAGGAAGAAATCGGGGAGATCTGTGTGTTGGATTGCTAGCCTAATTTTGCATTCCCTCTGGGGAAATAGGAAAGTACTTTTTGTTTCCAAAATTGGGAACAGAGAGGGGGAGTCTCTCTGTGTAGTTTCACAGAGCTTGTGTCTGTGTATCTCTCCAGGAGCACCTGGAGGGGGGAAGGGAAAAAGAATGATTTCCCTTTGTTGTAAGACTCAAGGAATTTGGGTCTTGGGGTCCCAGGGAAGGTTTTTCAGGGGGACCAGAGTGCCCCAAAACACTCTAATTTTTTGGGTGGTGGCAGCAGGTACTAGGTCCAAGCTGGTAACTAAGCTTGGAGGTTTTCATGCTAACCCCCATATTTTGGACGCTAAGGTCCAAATGTGGGACTAAGGTTATGATATGGTGGCAGCGGGTGGGATATAGACAAAATCCAGAAGCCAGTAGGAATATTATATTTTTCTTTTCTCTGCTAAGGGCTTTTTAGCAGAGAGAGAAACAGTTGGTTTTAAAAGGGAACCAGAGAGAATTTTTTTTTCTGCTCTCTCTGGCAGTTTGTGGCTTGCATGTTAAGCAAGAAGCCATTACCAGACTGTTAAGGGTCTTTTGTCATGCAATAGCCCTCCCATTAGGAGGCAAGTTCCAGCACTATATAAATGCAAATAAAGTGGTTTTTCAGGTTTACTTAACATTAAAAATTAGCTAAAGGCACTGTTGCTAGGCAAACTTCAGGAGGCAACAAAGAACCTGCAGTTCAAAAGATAAACACCGGAGGGCACCCCAACACAAGAAAACAGGAACCATGACTTCTAAGGCAAAAATTGAGGCCGAAGAACAAATCAAAGAAGCTGAACACAGGCGAGAGATGAAAAAACACAAACAGGAACTGGAAATAAAACAAAAAGAGATGAAGCTGAAAAAAAAGAAAAAAAGCATCACACTGGCAGCCTACCAAAGAGAACAGGCAGCCAAAGAGGCAGCACACAAAAAAAAAACTAAAAGAAGAAGAGGTGGCCCACCGAAGGAAACAAGCAGAAAAAAAGTTGGCCCACAGAAGGAAGCACGAAGAAGAAGAGGCGGCCCACCGCCGAGACATGGAAAAACAACAAAAAAAAAATAAAAAGAAGGAAAAACAGAGAAAACATGAACTGGACTTGGCAAAAGCTGGGCTGCATGTGCCAGCCAACCCTAACAACCCGGCGCCAATTATTGCTCCACAGCACAGGAAATTTCCCACCTACAAGGCAGGTGATGACACCGAGGCCTTCTTGAAAAATTTTAAAAGAGCCTGTCTTGGGTACAGCATTCCCGAAGACCAGTACATGGTAGAATTGAGGTCACAGCTCAGTGGACCTTTAGCAGAGGTGGCAGCTGAAATGCCTAAGCAGCAAATGAATAACTATAAACTTTTTCAAACCAAGGCCAGATACAGAATGGGGATAACCCCAAATCATGCCCGTCTGTGCTTCAGAACCCAAAAGTGGAAACCAGAGGTGTCATTTCCCAAACACGCCTACTACATTGCAAAAAACTATGAGGCCTGGATAACAGGAAACAACATTCAAACCTTGGAAGAACTGCACCTCCTCATACAAATGGAGCAGTTCTTGGATGAAGTTCCTGAAGACATCACACGGTACATACAAGATGGAAATCCCAAAAATATCGCTAAGGCGGGGGAAATTGAAGCCAAATGGATGGAACTGGCAAAAAGCAAGAAAGCTACTGTCAAGGGGAACGATTACCCCAGGGGGCACACAGACCATAAACCCTACAACCGAGGACAGCCAAAGACCCCACATACCACCCAAGTAAAGCCACAGATACCCTACCCTTCAACCTCACCAGTCTCCAGTAACTCACCTCGGCCCAGTGACCCATCAGATGAAAGATGCTTTAAGTGTAATGAACTGGGACATATCAAGGCCAACTGTCCCAAGAACACCATGCGAGTGCAATTCATTACACCACCATCACACCAAAGATCCCCAGGCCCAAATGCCTCTCAAATACCCTTGAAGCAAAGGGAAAATTTGAAAGTGGGCGAAAAAAGGTTACTGCGTGAAGAGACACGGGGGCACAAGTGTCAGCTATCCACCAATCCTTCGTTGATCCCAAATTCATCAACCCAAAGGCCAAAGTTACAATTTACCCCTTCATGTCACAAGCTGTAGACTTGCCTACAGCTCAACTGCCTGTCCAGTACAAAGGCTGGTCAGGAATGTGGACTTTTGCAGTCTATGACAATTATCCTATCCCCATGCTACTGGGGAAAGACTTGGCCAACCAGGTGAGGCGGGCCAAAAGAGTGGAAATGGTTACACGTAGCCAAACCAGGCAAGCTTCCAGACCCATTCCTGTTCCTGAGCCGTCCACAGAGGCCCCGTCTGTGTTACCAGAGACCCAGACAGAGGTAGTGAACCCGGATTCCATGCCTACCACTGAAACAGCCACAGCATCTCCAGTGGTTCTGGTACCCAAACCAGATGGGGAAATACGCTTTTGCGTGGACTACCGTAAGCTAAATGCGGTAACTCGTCCGGACAACTATCCAATGCCCCGCACCGATGAGCTATTGAAAAAGTTGGGACGTGCCCAGTTCATCTCTACAATAGACTTAACCAAGGGGTACTGGCAAGTACCGCTAGATGAACCTGCCAAGGAGAGGTCAGCATTCATCACCCATGCGGGGGTGTATGAATTCAATGTCCTTCCTTTCGGCCTTCAAAATGCACCCGCCACCTTCCAGAGGCTGGTAGATGGTCTACTAGCTGGACTGGGAGAATTTGCAGTTGCCTACCTCAATGATGTGGCCATTTTTTCAAACTCCTGGCCCGAACACCTACTACACCTGGAAAAGGTCTTTAAGCGCATCAGGCAGGCCGGACTAACTGTTAAGGCCAAAAAGTGTCAAATAGGCCAAAACAAAGTGACTTACCTGGGGCACCAGGTGGGTCAAGGAACCATAAACCCCCTACAGGCCAAGGTGGATGCTATCCAAAAGTGGCCTGTCCCACGGTCCAAGAAGCAGGTCCAATCCTTCTTAGGCTTGGCCGGATACTACAGGCGATTTGTACCACACTACAGCCAAATCGCTGCCCCACTGACCAAAAAGACCCAGCCAAATGCAGTTAAGTGGACTGATAAGTGTCAAAAGGCCTTTACCCAGCTTAAGGCGATGCTCATGTCTGACCCTGTGCTCAGGGCCCCGGATTTTGACAAGCCATTCCTAGTAACCACGGATGCATCTGAGCGTGGTATAGGCAGTGCTCATGCAGGAACCAACAGATCACAACTTCCATCCTGTCGTGTTTCTCAGCAAGAAACTGTCTGAGAGGAAAAGTCACTGGTCAGTCAGTGAAAAGAAATGCTATGACATTGTGTACGCCCTGAAAAAGCTACGCCCATATGTTTGGGGACGGCGGTTCCAACTACAAACTGACCATGCTGCACTAAAGTGGCTTCATACTGCCAAGGGGAACAACAAGAAACTTCTTCGTTGGAGTTTAGCTCTCCAAAATTTTAATTTTGAAATTCAACACATCACAGGAGCTTCTAACAAAGTAGCTGATGCACTCTCCCGTAAAAGTTTCCCAGAATTCAGTAGTTAAAAAGTGTTCTTAAAATGTAAAAGTCTGTTAGTTATATACTTAGGAGTATATGTAAAGGTGTATGTGTTGTATTAATCTGTTTATTTTCAAGTTCTAGAAGGAAATCGCCGCCAGTGAGCTTCCCCACTGTCTGCAATTTGGGGGGCGTGTCATAAACAGATAGCTAAGGGTTAATGTCTCTTTCACCTGAAGCACCTGACCAGAGGACCAATCAGGAAACCGGATTTTTTCAACTTTGGGTGAAGGAAATTGTGTGTCTGAGTCTTTTGTCTGCCTGCCTGCTTTCTCTGAGCTTTGGAGAAGTAGTTCTACTTTCTAATTTTCTGTTTCTAAGTGTAAGAACAAAGAAATCAGATAGTAAGTTCTATGGTTTCTTTTCTTTGGTATTTGCATAAATATAAGTGCTGGAGTGCTTTAATTTGTCTTCTTTTTAAATAAGGCTGTTTATTCAATATTCTTTTAAGCAATTGACCCTGTGTTGTATCATCTTAATACAGAGAGCACATTTGTATGTATTTTTCTTTCTTTTTATATAAAGCTTTCTTTTAAGACCTGTTAAAGTTTTCTTTACTTCAGGGAAATTGAGTCTGTACTCACCAGGGAATTGGTGGGAGGAAGAAATCGGGAAAATATGTGTGTTGGATTGCTAGCCTAATTTTGCATTCCCTCTGGGGAAATAGGAAAGTACTTTTTGTTTCCAAAATTGGGAACAAAGAGGGGGAGTCTCTCTGTGTAGTTTCACAGAGCTTGTGTCTGTGTATCTCTCCAGGAGCACCTGGAGGGGGGAAGGGAAAAAGAATGATTTCCCTTTGTTGTAAGACTCAAGGAATTTGGGTCTTGGGGTCCCAGGGAAGGTTTTTCAGGGGGACCAGAGTGCCCCAAAACACTCTAATTTTTTGGGTGGTGGCAGCAGGTACCAGGTCCAAGCTGGTAACTAAGCTTGGAGGTTTTCATGCTAACCCCCATATTTTGGACGCTAAGGTCCAAATGTGGGACTAAGGTTATAATAGGGGTAGCGCTCAAATCAATATTGCCATTTCAGATTAGGGTTAGTGTGGCCACAATTCGATGGTATTGGCCTCCGGGAGCTATCCCACAGTGCACCATTGTGACCACTCTGGACAGCAATCTGGAGTCGGATGCATGGGACAGGCAGACAGGAAAAGCCTCGCAAACTTTTGAATTTCATTTCCTGTTTGCCCAGCGTGGATCGCTGATCAGCATGGACTGTACAGGAGATACTGGATCTGATCACTTTACGGGGAGACAAATCTGTTCTATTAGAGCTCTGTTCCAGAAGACGAAATGCCAAAGCATTTGAAAAAAAATCCAGACAGAGGCCACAGGAGGGACTCAACACAATGCTGCGTGACAAGCATAACGGAAAGCCAAAGAATCAAATGGACCCTCATGGAGGGAGGGACGGGGGACTGAGGACTCCAGCTATCCCACAGTCCCCTCAGTCTCTGAAAAGCATTTGCATTCTTGGCTGAGCTCCCAATGCCTGAAGGGTCAAAAACATTGTCCCAGGTGGTTCAGGCTATATGTCATCAATTTAACCCCCCTCCCAGTGAAAGAAAAGGGAAAAAAATCATTTCTTGCCTTTTTTCAATGTCACCGTATGTCTACTGCATGCTGCTGGTAGACGCGATGCTGCGGTGCTGAACAGCAGCATCCCCTCCCCTTCCTTTCCTGATGGCAGACAATATAAAAGGCTTGGAAACCATCTCCATCATCCTGTGAGTGCTCCTGGCTGGCCTCGGTGAGGTTGGCCAGGGGTGCCTGGGCAAAAATGTTATGAATGTAAGTACCAGTCCTGTCCTTGTGTGTAGGATTTTGAAAATTTACCCAGAAAGTTTGATTTATTTATTATTGTGATCCATTCATGCTGGGCTTCAGTTTATTGTTCTAAGAAAACTGCCTTTTCCTGAATCAAGAACAGTCTTCAGCAATTTGTTAAACTCTTTAACATGATCAAGGAACATAATTTAGTAGATGATATGTGGGGGAAGAATCTTCCTGAATCACTTAGTCACTCAAGTATGTCTCTCCTAGGGGGAAAAACCCTGCATAGCAATTACACCTTCTGTGTTGCAGTCAGCCTACCAAGAAGGCCATAATTTGAAACATTTTATTTTAACATGTTATTTTTAAAGATTAAGAATTAAAATACTGTTCTAGAATATTAAGCAAAATGTTTTCAAGCCTAATATGTGGGAAATTACATTTAAGTAATCCTTTGAATTGGCAAATCTAGCTGTCATTTTCCTGAAAATATATTATTTCTCTATCCAAAAAGTGCTACCACAGAGTGAATAATTACTTTTTATTTAGTAAAATATATTACATTAGAAAGATATTACATTAATCATCACCTAGAGTGTGCATTGTTTATGCTTCATCAATGAACCACTCTTCCGTACTTTCAAAGCTAAAGACAAGCTATACATACAGAAAAGAGAGGTGGGGGGAAAATGAAATAAATTGACACTGCTATTTCCTAAGAAACACCAGCTTCTCATTCACATACATTATTTGTCAAGCACATGATTCATACTCATTGCTGCATATTTGTCTTTTGTCTGAATATGCACATACACACACGTACATGAATATATCAACATAGTGTGGTGAACTTCAGTATGAAGAGCTTTGGAGAGCATATTAAATGATCATTATTGGTTCGTTTGTGTAATGTTCATTGTGGGGATGGATGCCAGTGTTCATGGCAGCAAGAGATTGTAGGTGTTGCAATTATATATTCTGGAGTATTGTACAGCTTATTATTTGTGCACATAAACAATAATTCTCTCACGCTCACACACAAGCTACAGACCTACTGCTGCAGCATATCAGCTCTCTACTATTGTAAAAGTGGACCTCTAGTGGCATTTACCTTGTGCTTGCAGTGTTCCTGAAGTTAGGGCAGCCAAAATAAGATGGCAGTTTTCACTGTTCCTTCATTATTCTTCAATAGTTACTTCAGAAGAAGTTTCTACTGTAGATATCAGTGTGTTCTGCATTTACTATAATCTTATCGTACAGCATTCTTCTCTGCAACTGAACCTAAACAGGAGGCACACCCTTTGGTTCATTGCTCTCTAATCTATTAAATCTGGCAGGAAGTGAAATCAAGTCTCAAGGTGATTTTCTCAATAGTGGAAGAGGGAGAGGGAGGTTATTTCATATCTTTTTCTACATGGGGAGTTGGAGTGTGTCAAGTTGGCACCTTGGGAAATGCAGGTATGTGAACCATTCTCAGACTAAGAGAAGGGTATCTAAAGGATATGAGTACAGAAAGGGTGATGTACAAGGGAAGCAAATCACTAGTACAGAGCATGCTATGTCAGATTTGCCTGAAGTTGTCTGTGTTCTGGGAACAGAACAGAACAGAGACAGAATGCTGACCTTTGCTACTCATCCTTTTTTTAAGGAAATGCACTCAGGCTCTCTTTCTCTCTTATTCATTGCCAAGCAATTGTATCTTACTGCCAGTGGAGGTCTTGCCCTCCAGGAATAGGTACATCCATAAGTGATTGAATGGCCTTGTCAAGAGTCCACTTCAGTGATCCCAAAAGACAACTTCGTTTTGACTGTATTGCTTTTCTGCCTCCAATAAGAGATAAAGCCTCATCACTGAAACAGCAAACACCATTATGAATGGGATTGTTTAATGATGCACAAGATTTTTTTTGTTTCTTCTTTAGTTATTTTTTTCTGCTTTCTCCCAACACTAGTTGTTAATGGAATAGCATCTTCTGTAATTACAGCAGTACTATGAGGTTACCTTGTAAATTATAGCTCTGAGCGGAAAAAAACTAGCTAATGAACATGGTCAGGGGGTTGGAGATTTGGGGGGGGTATCTTATTTGATTTATTTAATTATAAGAGCTTTTTCTTTATAAACTTCACAACCCTAGAAAAGATTTTAAAGGGATGCTGTCAAAGCTTATCACAACATTTGCCTTGTTTTTCACGTTTCAATCTGTTTCATTGCATTTAGTTTTGGGTGATTTTTTTTAAATCCTCCATTGATTTTGTTTTCTTGAATGTGTGTGTGTGTGTGTGCGCGTGTGTATGTATGTATGTATGTATAGCTCTCTCTATATATATATACATAGACAGAGCGCTCTATATATATAGCTAGAGAGAGAGAGAGAGAGAGAGAGCTATATATAGCTCTCACTCTCTCTCTCTCTATATATATAGCTCTCTCTATATATAGCCCTATATATATAGCTCTATAGAGCTCTCTCTAGATATAGTTCTATATAGCAAGAGCTCTAGTTATAGCTGACTGAATATTGAAATAAATGCTTTGCAAATATGTTCATGAATAAATTACTTAAATTCAATCTGCTTCTATCTATGGGGTCATGCCATTTGTTCTTTACAGTATATAGACACCCACCAAGTATTCTTGAAAATGTCTGCTAATTCCAAAAATGGCATGAATTTGTACCTGCATTTTTTAGCATTCAACATTGTGTGCTCTCTTTCTTAATAAGCTTCAGTGACCTAATCAGAGAGCAAAGTGATAACTGTGTGATCCAACAAATCTTGACTAATGAGCAATGTGCAAAACATTTGCAAACAAGGAAGCTGAGAATTTAAAAACAATCAGCCAGTATTTACAAATCAATACTAGAACTGGTCAAAAATAAAAATGTATTTTGTGAAAAAATATAAAGTATATAGGATTTAATTTTAATGTGTTCAAATTCACCATTTTCAGTTTTTCCCCAAAATAGTTATTGAAATTTTTCACCTACTGAAAATTTCTTACAGCTCTTGCTCTTTCTTTCTCTTGTTGCAACCCTTCCGCCCCCACCCCCTTAGCCAGGTCTTGAGATTACTGAGTAGGAGTGGGGGAACTTAATATGTTGTTTGCTGCACTCACTTCCTGCAGTATTGCCCAATCAAGGAAGAGTGAGACTAAGTCTTTCAGCCAGCTGCCTCCTGTCCAGACAAAGAAAGATAGATGTCTCCAGTGGCAGGCAAAAATATGCAAACTTTAGCAGCTAATCAAAAAAGCAAGAGGTGTCTGCGGCCCTCAGAAGCATAGGGAAAAGTGCAGAAAGATAGAACTCCCCTCCCAAAATCCAGAAGTTAAAAAGATCTGCGTGCACCACAGCTGTTCCATAGGTGTTTGGGAATGGAACATAACAAGGGTAAAATGAGCTCCTGGAACTCAATGTTCCCCTTAGAGAGGAAGTCCTTTAGGGTCCTGAAAAAGGCTTTTGCCCTTCTGGAAGATAAAGTTTTTCCTCGGCTAACAGTCCCAAACTCCAACACCTTCCGACCCATGCAGTTGTCACTGTAGACCCTACTATACTTTCACCAATAGGAACACTAAGGATGTGGTACTGAAAAGTAAAAATGGTGATGGTGTGAGTTCCTGGAGGATTAGACTGAAGTTCCATGATCATTGTGTCGGGTAGCCTGAGCAGTTTGACTGCCTAGAAGAGTTAAACTATATGAGCTATGAAGCCAATCTGTACATCCTGCATTTATACTGTGTGATGGTTTGGTACCAAACTTAGACTGTGAAGTAACTGAGGGTCAGATTGAAGCCTTGCACGAAGTCTAAGCATTAGAAAGGGCTGGAGTTACATTCAGACTTGGTTTAAGTGTGCAGCTCTAATTGATCCTTGTATTTTACAAGAGCTATTACTACTATCTTTGCACCAGTATCAGAAAGATTTCCTTACGGTGCCCTGTTAGAAACACCTAACACATTTGGGGTTCTCTGTAAAATAATGTTCTTAACTGCTGTCTCTGAGTATCCCTTTCTTACAGAGCCCTACCTTTCAACAATTGTGCAGTCAAATTGAGGGCCACTCAGTTATAATGTAGGATTTGACCTTGATGGAGGAGACCTGGTGTGTAGCCTATAGTATACTGGTGACTGTAAAGCCAGTTCTAACAGTGATGGAAACTGGAGTTTCCTTGGCCAATTTCTTACGACACTATCATTTTCTCTTGTTGTTCTTTTTGTATCTCTTGATAGTTATAGAACCTATAAGCCCGTTTTAAAAGACCTATTATCATCCAGTCCATTTCCCTGCCAATGCTTGATTGCTCTGTACAGGATGTTTGTCAGTGCTTTTTTTTAAAGTCTAGTTTTAAATGTCCCAAGTAATGGGGCTTTCACTAATGGATTAGTTGGAAATTAATCAGGATAACAGGTTGCCCACAATTTTCCCTGCTCTTCAAACATTTGCTGAAAGAAATCTATATTTATTTTAGCTATATATTATTTGTCTAGCTAAATCACAAAAAAGATCATATTTTCTGCAAATACTACTGAATTTATATACCAATCTAGCATTGCATGGTGCTCCTGCGCAGGAACACACGTGGAGCTTTGACGTTTAATAAGCTATAAGAATTTTGTAGTATGGTTTCTTAATTGTTGTTTATGGTTCCCAACATTCCTTGCAGAGATTTCACTATGGAGGTGCTTTAGATATTCCACTACATATAGGGCAGTTATGATACAGTATATAGGTGCTATTTTTGTCATTTCTTAGACTGACATGCCTCATTTCAGTTCATTTTCATAGTAGCCTGTGCCAGAACTACCCAGCAAGCCAGAAAATTCTTGCAAACTCCTCTTCATCGTTATCTGGTCTTCAAGGGCCAGATCCATAGCATAACTCTGCTGACTTTACTTTGCTACATTAGCTTCTACCATCTGAAACGACATTTAGACTAACACAATTAACTATGTAGATGCAATTGCAATATATATATATAATGTGTGGGTGTGTGTATGTGTACACACTAGAGAGAGAGAGAGCATGAGTGTGCGTGTGTACCATCTCAAGGTCTAGTCCCAACTTCCCAAGATATTTTAGTTTGGAATCAGAATCACTATATTCTGAATTTTAGATCTATACTAGTCACTGTCACAGTGTCCTAGCAATTAAAGTTTGTAAGCAGTGACGTAGTAATCTGCTAGTTTTCCATAAGTCTCTCAGGGCTTCCCAAAATGCCTTTGGGGACCTCTGTCAATCACTATGGGTTCCCCCATCAGAATCCAAACAGTTCCGAGATGAAGGATTATTACCTTAAACCAGTATTTATAGATCTTGTTCACAGCAAACAAGCTGACAGGTATCTCCACCCAGGTGGGTTTTGATGAGCAGCAGCCAATTGAGCTGTGAATGTTCAGTGTTCAACATGAAACAACCTTGCTTTGAAATTAACATTCTACTTTATATGCATACACAAGTAATCCAATTAGATATAATGTAATTGCTGGCCATTCATCACAATAGGGATGGATAAGTGGAAACAATTCAAGTATCCTTTATTAGTATTCGTGAAGTTCAGCACCCTAAGTAAATTCTCTTTCTCGCACTAACGTACCTTTTGATCTAGGGTTATTTACTACCGGGCATGCCTAATAGCAAATAAACAAGAGGAGATAGCCAAGCTTCACACTACAGTTATATCTTACAAGTGAATTGGTTTGAACACACCATGACCTTTTAATGTTCCTTTGATTTCTATTACCATGTGAGTGAATTGGCCTGCTGGCAACCTGTGAGACAGCATCACAGTCACATTTAAAAAGTGAGCAGTTACCAATAAATAATGCAGCAGTTGTATCTCTGCCACTGTGTTATTTCCCTACACTGAGAATAGAAGATAGCTGTGGTATCTCCGCTGGTAAATTTTTACTTTCTAATGGCAACTGCTGTTTAAGATTTTCTTTTGCCATCAGAACATTTTGTTACCAGTTACTGTATATTACTATAGGGAATGACAAACTCACATCTGAATTCTAAAAATCAGACACTTGATATCACTATTTAAGTGAAGGAACAAAATAAGGTAATAGAAGCCTTTCAGAAATAGCTCAGGATCCTGAAGTTAAAACTCTCAGAGGAGTTCTTGTACATAGATCAAAATATGGATTCTGTCTCTCTCTTTTCCTGGGTTCTTAATACATGACAAATGAGCCTATGCAAGTGTAAAGAGACGTCCGTATGCCTGGCTTTCATTTTATTTTTATTATCATGGAGATGGGGGGGGGAGTGTGTGTTTGTTTCATTTCCTTTTGATTCGTTAGGAATGAGAAAGCAATTCCCCTTTTTGTGGAGTGATAAAAAGGAAAGTTCATTTCCTTTGGCTTCCACAGCAGTGCCTGCCCATCTTTACAACAACATCAAATTAAAAGCAGACACTACTATGGGACAACGAAGTGCTGATTCTCATCAGCTTTCAGCTCCTTCATCCTTTACTGTGAAGTGGATTCCAGTGTTTTTCTGTCAATTCCATTTTTGAGAAACTGCTTTCACAGCTTTTACAAGAAAATGTCATTGTGCCTCTGGTGCAGGCAAGGAGGAATCTAATTTCATTATAGTTAAGTACTTGCCTCCCCATTACCCTCCATAATAGGGTATGCCTGCTTCCCCATTACCCTCCATTATAGTGTAACATAGTATATTATAGAGCTTTAATAAATAGCAAGGATGAGGCCAAGAGCACATTTCAGGAGCCCAAATTACTTTTGGCCACATATCTGCCTCTTCACTTCATTGTGTTTGCTGCCTTTTCACAACCTAATTACAGCATTCTCTGGAAATTGCTGTCCACTGGTAACTGGATGACCACCTTTATGTAGCACAGACATGAAGCTAGGCAGGCTTTGGTCTTCATCCTTGCCACCATGTAACTGCTTCAGACTTCCATATTAATCCCCAAAGACTAGAGTAAATGAAATATTAAAATTATCTTTTAAGGCCATTCCCCTGAAGCCTGGATTAGGGCAGTAGGTGTATATAAGGAGAGTGCGGGTGCAGTTGCTGACAGTACTATGGATGGGTTGATCAAAGGAATAACATTCATCCACATCCTCTGCTCCGTGGCAGATCACAGGCCATATCATTAACTGGGTGTCTCATCTGCTTAGCAAGGTGTAAGACCCCTGTCTCCTTGAATCAGTATCACTGTGTGCATGTTCAAGGGATCCTGAAGAAAACACTAATTCCATCCAAGAGTGTGTGCCAAGCGGCAGCATTAAAAAGGATTTTTCTAAAGAAAAGGAGCAGGGTATTGTAACTGTGTGGCTACTTTTTAATAATCTTCATTATTCAAGATGATCTTAGGGGGAGGAATAAAACCCTTGTCATCGTTCTGCTTTGGTCAACTAAGTATAGACTTTACACATTTGCACCCTATAATATTCACTGTCACACATACAAAACCTTGGTTTGCAATGAGATGCTAGGTCTGAAAATGGGGGTGGGGGGGAGGTTGGTGAATATTTGAGTTTTTGTCATTGAAATCTCTTTAATGTTTGTCTTTCAGAGAATTTCTTCTAGTAGAGTATCTAGGATGGACAGTACTCTGAAAAATAATAGAGCTAAATTCCTGGCTTCACTGCCTCTCCTTTACAGTGGCTTTAACTGCCCCAAAGAATCCTTCAAGCTATCTTAAACAACCCTCTGGGAATACATCCAGCACTGGGGTCATGTAGATCTAGCTTAGGCAACATTATGCTGGCCTGTCTGCAGCACAGGGATATGCTAGGAGTAGGAGGAGGCATGGCTGGATCCCTTTGTGCTCATGTTCTTTTGGTCTATGAAGCAGCAAGGTGTATGCCATGGTGGGACAGGGTCTGGCTGGAGCATTTTATGCTCATAGTCTTTTGGTCGATGGAGAAGCCCATTGACAGATGTTGGGAGAAGACATGCCTGCCCCTGGAGCAGCCTAGAATTCTGGGGGTGAAAACACACATTTACATAAAGGTGTAAAGTCACTTTTTTGGGCTATTCTCCTTGTTCTGCATCTCCTGAGAGGCATAGCTCAGAATCTGGTCCATGTATATATCTGAAGGATAAATTCATAACATACAGTAACTCCTCACCTAAAGTCATCCAGGTTAACGTCATTATGTTGCTGATCAATTAGGGAACATGCTTGTTTAAAGTTGTGCAATGTTCCCTTCTAATGTTGTTTTGGCAGCTGCCTGCTTTGTCTACTGCTTACAGGAAGAGCAGCCCCTTGCAGCTAGCTGGTGGGTGGTTGGAACCAGGGTGGCCCGGCAGCCCCACCTATCAGCTCTCCCTATCAGCATCCTGCTCCCCTAAGTTCCCTGTGCAGCAGCTGCCCAGCAGGCTACCAATTGCAGCTGTCCCTCCCCCCCACTGCCATGTGCTACTCCTGCCCTATGTCTTGGAGCTGCTCCCTGAGACTCCTGCTTGCTGTGGGGAGGGGGAGAAAGAGGAGGGCTAATGTCAGGGTGTCCCCCTCCCCCTTGCTCCTGCACCCCACTTACCCCATCTTCCATAGAGCAGGGGGGACACACCAGGGCTCAGGACAGAGGGGGCTTGCAGAAGCTATGGTCTCAGGGGAAATGCGTATATCTCCCTCCATTCCTTCTGCCTTGTAGAGTGAGAGAGTTAACTCTTGAGGGCTCAGCCAATTACTAGCTCATCATTTAGCAGTAAGGGAAATAACGCCCCCTCTGACTCCTCTACCTCAACCAAGCTTCACAATCATCATCGCTATGTACCAGTATTAAATTGTTTGTTTAAACATATATTCTGTGTGTGTGTGTGTGTGTATATATATATATATATAATCTTTTGTCTGATGAAAAAAATTTTCCTGGAACCTAACACCCTCATTTACATTAATTCTTATGGGAAAATTGGATTCGCTTAACATTGTTTCACTTAAAGTCGCATTTTTCAGGAACATAACTACAATGTTAAGCGAGGAGTTACTGTATTACATTTGTAGTATTAGAATTTTTTTAAAGGAATAAAGTAATAATTAAGAATGACTCAATAATAAACTCTCCATGCTGATTGAACCTGTTATAATAATGAATTATTATTTATTACCTGTTATAATAATAATAAAAACGCAATTCTGGGATGCATTAACGGGTGTGTTGTAAACAAGACACGAGAAGTCATTCTTCCGCTCTACTCTGCTCTGGTTAGGCCTCAGCTGGAGTATTGTGTCCAGTTCTGGGCACTGCATTTCAAGAAAGATGTGGAGAAATTGGAGAGGGTCCAGAGAAGAGCCACAAGAATGATTAAAGGTTTTGAGAACATGACCTCTGAAGGAAGGCTGAAAGAATTGGGTTTATTTAGTTTGGAAAAGAGAAGACTGAGAGGGGACATGGTAGCAGTTTTCAGGTATCTAAAATGGTGTCATCAGGAGAAGGGAGAAAACTTGTTCACCTTAGCCTCTAATGATAGAACAAGAAGCAATGGGCTTAAACTGCAGCAAGGGAGATTTAGGTTGGACATTAGGAAAAAGTTCCTAACTGTCAGGGTAGTTAAACACTGGAATAAATTGCCTAGGGAGGTTGTGGAATCTCCATCTCTGGAGATATTTCAGAGTAGGTTAGATAAATGTCTATCAGGGATGGTCTAGACAGTATTTGGTCCTGCCATGAGGGCAGGGGACTGGACTCGATGACTTCTCAAGGTCCCTTCCAGTCCTAGAGTCTATGAATCCTCGAACATTTTATGGGAGCGAAGGAGAAGAACACTAAGCATGGAATCCTTGGGAACTGAGAAAAGTCATATGAAGCAAGCCCACTCCTAAAGCACACTCATGGCTCAGAAGTACATCAGCTGTGCATACAACAATTTTTAACAGAGAATCTCAAAATGTTTCTTTGCCTATGAAACTACTGAGAACATAAACAAAAGTAGGCCTTGGACAAGGATGATAGTTCTTTGGTTTATTCATTTACAATCTACAAAGAGGATATATATTGTAAATGGATATTAATTCTGTTGCACTACTATCCCTATATATTCTTAGTGCATTTACTTGAAAATATTGATGGAATATATTGAACTATCATTATTCCTTAGGACTTGTTAGGTGGTAGTAGAGTTACTGTACAACCTGTATGGATAACCTAGAGGATATGTAGCTGGCCTTGCTTTTCATTTGAAGATAGAAGCTTAATCTCAATTAAGATGTCAGTTTGGCACAAAGTATCACTTGTTATAGCTATAGACTCCCTTGTTAGCTAGGACAGCTTTATTCCTGTTAAAAAAACAAGATGTATACTGAGGCAGAACATTGGCCTAGCTTTAAAATTCCAGCTCAATGTACCCCTTGGGGAATAGAGAAGAGACTTGCAGTTGCACAGTGTCTCTCATTTGTGCCTCCTATTGACCTATGGAGTTCCCTTTCATAATGTAAATAATTGGATTTTTACAAAACAAAGAAGGGCAGCTTGCCAGGTTTCTGGGATTCTGTGGCTATGAAGAATGCATACACAGAATCTCTCTGCTGGCTTTCTGACCTTGAGTCAACTTTTAAAGCAAACTCTAACTTAGTTTTTCCTTCTGACAAGATGAGGAAGATTTTATCTTTTCCAAAAAGAGATGTTTAGTTTCAGACATGCCTCACACCGAACTCTTTCAAAGAGAGGCCTAAATGTAGGTTCTCAGTTTTGGACAGTGTAATATTTTGCCTTGAATGGAATTTTCTTTAATTTTCAAAGTTGATATTTTCACAGAGAACAACCCTGACAAATGATTTCCATTGATAAAAATATATATTGTAAATTAAAAAGAGCCAGGATCCAAGTTCAGGTACAGTTTTCACTTCAAGGACTATTTCTGTTTTAATGTTTATATATATATATATATATATATGCCCCATACTTTGTATTTAGATTTCTCATTGTGGTTCAACTGCAAGGTATGATTTTGTCAGGAATCTTTTACACCAACTCAAAGTATAACTTAAAAGTTTATCCACTGTGGGCTCCATGCTAGGAAAAATATACAAAGAATCCTTGTTAAAACAAGGCTTTAAAATATTTATAACTCACACCTCAAGGACTTTCTTCTCTTCTTTACACTATCTGCCTTTGGTGGAGCAGGAGGATGGACTGACATTCATATTAGATCAGTTAGAGTTTTTTGAGTTTTTGCTTTTACAGTTCCTTAAAAGTATTAATATACACACATGCATATGAATATGAGTACATATATTTAAGCTTGCTTTTTGATTGCTTTTACTGTGTGTGTGTGTGTGTGTGTGTGTGTGTACACACGTCTACATGAGTTTGTGTATATATATATATAATTAGATTTTCATTAAATTCTAATTAAAGAAACCTAAGCTTGACTTTTACACATTGCAGCAGTGTTCTACTGAATATAAGTGGTAGGTTATGTAAGAGAATTCCTGGTTTCTTAGTGTTTATAATTCCAAAGTATTTATTGAAATGCCAAAATAACCACAATATTTATTTAATGTTTACTTAAAATTAAGTACAGTGAGTGTCATATAACAGTTCACAAAGCTATCATGGGTGAAATTAATTGATGTTTTTAAAGTACTTTAATAGTCTTAGATGAAAGTCACTGTATAAATGCAGAGTTTTATCATGTTTATTCAGTTCTGTTCCTAGTGGGCAAGTTTATGCCACAACTGGCACCAATATGAGCTCATGTTGGCAGTCTTAGTACAGACGTCATCGATTACATGGGTATGGAAACTGAGCTTCCTTCGCACTCTTAGCAGTGTATCTTCCAGGTTAAGTCTGAGGCACAGTGGCAAGGGCACTATAGGAAAGTTTGTGTGGCTTCTGCCTATCCTTTCCTGATCCAGATCCTAGAGGTATCCATTCTTCAAGGCTATTATTACAGCATCTTTTCACAAGTATGAAATTCACAAATAAGAATGATTTTAGAATGAGAATTAATGGAACGCAATTATTAAATTGAAGGAGAAGGAAACAGTAATGAGGATGCATAGAAGCGTCCGAATTAGAATTAGGCAGTGCTAGGCATGACAGTAACTCCATTGTGGTTAATGGAATTACACTAGTGTAAGATCAGTGTGATGAGAATCAAACCTTTGTTTCTTACCTAATTGCATCCATGTACAGAAAGGTGATTTATATGTAATATCAAAATGGGGAGTCAGTATGGGAGGTTTTAGGCTGCTTAAATTCCTCAAAATTGCATCTTCCAACCTTGTTTATGGGACTTGGCAGCACACTGAATTTATGGCAGCTTCTTACCTTGCACAGTTGACATGCCTCGTGACAGTCTATTAACTTGTAGAATTCTTTGAGGTTTTTGTTTCCAAAACACACTCAGGAGATATAACAGAGACTGACATCATTTATGCCTTGACTTTCAGAATATATTTGTTATGTTCCACCCTGGAACTTATTGTTGTGAAACGTACAAATTGATGAAATAGAGTTCATTGGACTGAAAATTTGCTACAGGTTTAAAGGTAGAGAATATCCTTAAAATGGGCATAATGTTACAGCTGCAGCTTCAAAAAATGCATTTACTTGAATTATTGAGATGATGGTGTGAGAAAGAAGATTGCAAGGTGGTTAGACTGAGTGGAGCTATTGTCATAACATTTTTTCCCAGATCTGGACCTTAGCGTCCAAAATATGGGTGTTAGCATGAAAACCTCCAAGCTTAGTTACCAGCTTGGACCTGGTAAAGCTGCCACCAGCCAGGGATTTATACAGTGCCTAGCTCACTGTGGTCTCCCCAAAACCTTCCCTGGGGGACCCCCAGACTCAGATGCCTTGAGTCTTACAACAAAGGTGTCATAAACAGATAGCTAAGGGTTAACGTCTCTTTCACCTGGAAAGAAGTAATCTGAAACACCTGACCAGAGGACCAATCAGGAAACAGGACTTTTTCAAATCTGGGGGGAGGGAAGTTTGTGTGTGAGTCCTTTGTTCTTGGGTCTTCTGCCTATACTCTCTCGGCTATGAGGAGTGAATTTTTCTATTTCCTGCTTTCTAATCTTCTGTTTCGAAGTTGTGAGTACAAAGATGGTTTGTTGTTTTGTATTTACATGTCTATAGTTGCTGGAGTGCTTTGAATTGTATTCTTTTTGAATAAGGCTGTTTATTCAATATTCTTTTAAGCAAATGACCCTGTATTTGTCACCTTAATACAGAGAGACCATTTTTATGTATTTTTCTTTCTTTTTATATAAAGCTTTCTTTTAAGACCTGTTGGAGTTTTCTTTAGTGGGGAACTCCAGGGAATTGAGTCTGCAGCTCACCAGGGAATTGGTGGGAGGAAGAAGTCAGGGGGAAATCTGTGTGTGTTAGATTTACTAGCCTGACTTTGCCTTCCCTCTGGGTGAAGAGGGAAGTGCTTGTGTTTCCAGGACTGGAAATAGAGAGGGTGGACTCCCTCTGTTTAGATTCACGGAGTTTGCTTCTGTGTATCTCTCCAGGAACACCTGGAGGGGGGAAGGAAAAAGGTTTATTTCCCTTTGTTGTGAGACTCAAGGGATTTGGGTCTTGGGGTCCCCAGGGAAGGTTTTTGTGGGGACCAGAGTGCCCCAAAACACTCTAATTTTTTGGGTGGTGGCAGCTTTACCAGGTCCAAGCTGGTAACTAAGCTTGGAGGGTTTCATGCTAACCCCCATATTTTGGACGCTAAGGTCCAAATCTGGGACTAGGTTTATGACATGGTGGCAGAGGTGGGATAGATAGAATCCAGAAGCCAGTAGGAATATTATATTTTTCTTTTCTCTGCTAGGGGCTTTTTAGCAGAGAGGGTTTGGTTTTAAAAGGAACCAGAGATATTTTTTTTCTGCTCTCTCTGGCAGTTGTGGCTTGCGTATTAAGCAAGAAACCATTAAGAGACTATTAAGGGTCTTTTGTCACACAATAGCACTCCCATTAGGAGGCAGATACCAGCACTATACTCATGCAAATAAAGTGGTTTTTCTGGTTTACTTTACATTGAAAAAATTAGCTAGAGGAAGAAAGGGAAAAAGGCACTGTTGCTAGGCAGACCCCAGGAGGCAACAGAGAACCTGCAGTTCAGACAACAAATACCAGAGGGCACCCCAACACAAGAAAACAGGATGTCACGAAAACCAGACGCAGTACAGCTCGAAGCAATGGAAAAACAGATAGAACTGCTCACAACACAGATGGCCAGAGATGAGGCAACTCACAAACAAGAGATGGAAAGGCTAAAAAAACAAGAAGAAGCCAAAAATGCAGCCCACCACAGAAAACTATAAGAAGAAGAAGTGGCCCACAAAATGCAACAAGCAGAAGAAGAGGTAGCCTACCGCCGAGAAATGAAAAAACAACAAAAAGAAATGGAAAAAAAACAAAAAGAAAAATACATAAAAATGGTCTCTCTGTATTAAGGTGACAAATACAGGGTCATTTGCTTAAAAGAATATTAAATAAACAGCCTTATTCAAAAAGAATACAATTCAAAGCACTCCAGCAACTATAGACATGTAAATACAAAACAACAAACCATCTTTGTACTCACAACTTCGAAACAGAAGATTAGAAAGCAGGAAATAGAAAAATTCACTCCTCATAGCCGAGAGAGTACAGGCAGAAGACCCAAGAACAAAGGACTCACACACAAACTTCCCTCCCCCCAGATTTGAAAAAGTCCTGTTTCCTGATTGGTCCTCTGGTCAGGTGTTTCAGATTACTTCTTTCCAGGTGAAAGAGACGTTAACCCTTAGCTATCTGTTTATGACACGCCCCCCCCCCAATCCTTCCTTTCCGGGACCTGGTAAAGCTGCCACCAGCCAGGGATTTATACAGTGCCTAGCTCACTGTGGTCTCCCCAAAACCTTCCCTGGGGGACCTCCAGACTCAGATGCCTTGAGTCTTACAACAAAGGGAAATAACCCCCTCCCCTTGTTTCCTGGTTACTTCCTCCCAGGCTCCCCTCCCTGGACGACCCTAGGAGATTCCCTGCTTCCAGTCCTGGAAACACAAGTACCGAGAGAGCTAATCTCTCTTCCCCCTTACCCAGAGGGTATGCAAAGTCAGGCTTAGTAAATCTAACACAAAGAGATTTTCCCCCTGACTTCTTCCTCCCACCAATTCCCTGGTGAGCTGCAGACTCAGTTCCCTGGAGTCCCCACTAAAGAAAAACTCCAACAGGTCTTAAAAAGAAAGCTTTATAAAAAGAAAGAAAAATACATTAAAAATAGTCTCTGTATAAGGTGAAAATATACAAGGTCAATTGCTTAAGAAAAAAATGAATAAACAGCCTTATCCAAAAAGAATACAATTCAAAACACTCCAGCAACTACACACATGTAAATACAAAAAAACAATATAAACCTATTGTCTTACTATCTTTGTACTTACAACTTGGAAACAGAAGATTAGAAAGCTGGAGATAGAGAAATCACTCTCAGAGCCGAGAGGGTCAGACACAAGACAAAGGACAAAGAACAAAGAACTCACACCCAAAACTTCCCTCCACCCAGATTTGAAAAAGTCTTGTGTCCTGATTGGTCCTCTGGTCAGGTGTTTCAGGTTACTCCTTTCCAGGTGAAAGAGACATTAACCCTTAGCTATCTGTTTATGACAGCTATAAATAAGGAAAGACACTAGTGTGTTACAGAAACTGTTAGCTAATATAAAACTTTGTTGTTACATTTTTAAAATCATGTTACATTACTATCATATTTCCATTATCTATAATTACAAATTGTAAGTTTATAGAAGTAAGATCTCTCCTTTATAGTTTGCATCCTGAAAACTGTGTTCAGTGATGTCATAATCCAAAGTGTGACATGAGAATTTCTCCCATAGTAACGAATGGTCACAAGCGGCAGATACGGTATCCATGAATGAAACAGCCAGGAAAAATAAATAGGCCTTGACCCTGCAGAAGTGCCTGGATCCTCATTAGGGCCTCAATTCAGCAAGCACATGCTTAAACTTTGAGATCCCAGTGCAGAATTGAGACCTTAAAAAGCAGAATTCTGGGTAGTCAGTTTGGGCTTACTAGGGACTAAATAAAATGCAAGCAGAGGTGTAGCGACCGGAGGGGGCCCCGCAAAGAAGGGGGCCCGTAAAAGTGGCAAAAAAAATGTAAGGTATAATAGGTAAGTGACATTTATTGACGCTATTGCACAATCCATGTCGGTTTTACTGACAAAACCGTGAAGTCATTATGATACATCATAATGCTATTGTCTGTCGGTCAGTTTCAAATTTTAGTTGGACCCATTCAAAGAATGTGTATTTGCGTTCATAATGGCGGTCAGCGGATAAATGTTATTAATTTAGTTGTTTAGTTTTTTATCGTTTCCAACGCAGAAGTGTGCTTTGTGATGTCTAAGAGAATGTATAAGAGCGGAGCTAGTAAACGAAAGGCAGCAAAAGATGCCGAGAAGGAACTTGAGAAAATTCCAAAGTTGTCAACGTATTTTGCGCTGCAATCCAACGTACAGGTACAGGCACATGAAACGGACAGCGCTAGCAGCGATGAATCGTATCCAGAAGTATCCAGAAGTGCTTCAAGTGAGGTCGAAGGTGAATCCAGTTGTTCTACCAAACAAACTGTGACAGATATTCCAGCTGCTGCCAGGAAAGAAATATCTGAATCTGAACCACTGACTGATGATCCAGGAGATTGGCCGTCTATAATATCGGACAGGCAAGTGTGTGACATTGTTGCACGTGGCCCACCGCAGCAGAATGAAAGTTATGAATTTCCATTTAACGAGGAAAAATGGAGGTTCACAAGTACTCATTTCTATCGAACCATGGCAAATGGCGAGAAAATAAGACGTTCATGGTTAATGTACTCAGTTCAGAAAGATGCCATTTTTTGTTTCTGTTGTAAATTATTTGGCACTGGCGACATACCGCTACGTCGTGGAACATCTGCTTGGAAAGCACTGTCAAAAAGACTTCAGCAGCATGAAACAGGCAAAGGTCATCAAGACTGTATGGTGAAATGGTTTGACCTTTGGTCAGGCATAGTAAACCGTACATCTATTGACCAACTCGAATTGCAGGCTTTTCTGAAAGAAAGAGATTTCTGGAGAAATGTTGTCAAACGCATGGTTGATGTCATTATTTTCTTGTCCGAAAGAAACTTGGCATTTCGAGGAAGTAATGAAAAGCTCGGCGATCCTTCGAATGGCAACCTTGAATTGCTTGCAAAGTATGATACTGTCCTCAGCGAACTTTTACAGAGGCTTAAGAAGGCAAAGACACATGCTCAGTACCTCAGACCACAGATCCAAAACGAGCTGATTCAACTTGTTGTCAGTAACATCAAGAGGCCAACATAGCGCAGCTTAAAAAAGCAAAATATTATTCAGTTATTTTGGACTGTACTCCCGACGTGTCACATGAAGAACAGATGTCTGTGGTGTTACGCTTTGTTGAATGCAACGGTGAAGATGGTGTCAATATTCGTGAAGCGTTTGTTGGTTTTCTTAATGTTCATGATACAACTGGCGAGGGCTTATTGGAAGCGTTTCTTGAAAAGGCAAACAACTTAGGAATAGACATTGCTGACATGAGAGGCCAAGCTTATGATAACGGCGCAAATATGAGAGGAAAGAATAAAGGAGTTCAAGCCCGCATGCTAGAAATAAATGACCGTGCCTTGTATGTACCATGTGGAGCTCACACTTGGAATCTTGTGATCTCAGACGCGGCAAAGTCATCGAAATATGCCGTTGACTTTTTCGGTCTGATTAACAGAATATACGTTATCTTTTCTTCTTCACCTTCACGTTGGGATATACTTCAAGAACATATGCCAATATCTGTTAAAGGGTTATCGGACACTCGTTGGGAGTCGAGAATTGATGCTGTGAAGCCATTGCGTTATCACCTTGAAGAATTGTGCAATGCTTTGTCATCTTTGTGAGAATATGCGCTCGAAAAGAAAGATGGCAATACAGCAACAGAAGCTGGTGCGCTTTTAGACCATGTTACTACGTGGCCTTTTGTTCTGACTGTGTACACGTGGTACGATATACTATTTCGCGTCAATAAAACCAGCACATTAATTCAGTCACCAGATGTGTCAATTGATGTACTGCAGGCAGAAGTTGGTGCTACAATGAAGTTTTTGGAAGACTATCGAAATACAGGATATAACTCTGTGGTCACAAATGCACATGAAATAGCAGAGCATATGGGTATTGAGCAGGTGTTTCCAGAAACCAGGGTGCGACGTAAGAAGAGAATGTTTGATTACGAATGTTCTGATGATTCGAGTTATCTTTCTGCCGAAGAAAAATTCAAATCGCAGTTCTTTCTTGTTCTCACTGATCAGGCCATATCTTCTGTTTCGTCGCAATTTGACCAACTCGTGGAGTGGTATAAGTTGTTTGGATTTCTGTACAACGCTAACAGCCTGAAGCAGTGTCACAGAGAAAATGAACTGGAGAATCATAGCAAAAATTTTGAAAGAAAAATGGGAGACATTGATGCCAACAAACTCATAATGGAATTGAATCATTTTATTTATGTCATTGAGAAAGAGAGAGGACTTGTCACGGCAAACAATTTTTTAACGTACATATACAAGAACAGCCTTCAGGAGATATATCCGAATCTTTGCATTTGTATCAGAATTCTTCTGACCACACCAGTTACTGTCGCTGGTGCTGAAAGGAGCTTCAGCAGAATGAAACTGATCAAGAATATCCTGCGCTCAACCATGACAGATGACAGGCTTTCTGCGCTTGCAGTTATCTCAATCGAAAACAAGATTGCCAGATCTCTGGACTATGACGCATTGATTAACCAATTTGCAGAGAATAAGGCTTGAAAGAAGCGCTTTGCGTAAATACGGAATACATGTACACTGTAGGCCTATGTATACATAATATGAACCCTGTATATTGTATAAAATAAATACTGCATTCCAGTTTCTGCATTGTAAGGGGCCCCGGACATATGTTCGGAGGGGGCCACGTTCTTTGTTGCTACGGCCCTAAATGCAACTCTTAGTTATGTCTCGTGATGGGATATATTAATGCGATAGCTCAGGGGTTGGCAACCTATGGCACGCGACCTATGGCACCAAACGTGGTACACAAGCTGATTTTTGATGGCACGCGACGTGGGCTGAGTCACTCAGCCTGCTGCCGCTCTGGGGTTTCCACGGCCCGCTCCTGCCAGCCAGGGTCCCACCACCAGTCCCACTCAGCGCCTGCTGCCGGCCTGGGTGAAGGAACCCCAGGCTGGCAGCAGGCTGAGACCCCAGCTGGCAGGAGCCAGCGGCCGAAACCCCAGACCTGAGGTGCGCTGAGCCACTCAGTCATTGCTCTGGGGTTCTGGCTGCTGGCCCCTTGCCAGTCGGGGTTCCCGCCCCCCACCTCCGCCCGCAGCCCCACTCACCTTGCTTCTGGTTGGAGTTCCAACACAGGCCCCCTGCCAGACAGGGTCCAGGCCTCTGGCCCTCCTCAGCCCTACCGGCCGCCAGCTCCACTCACCTCAGCTGCTGACCTGGGGTTCCAGCCACTGACCTCCTGCCAGCTGAGGCCTGGATCTCCAGCTTTGCTCAGCCTGCTTTCTGGCCTGGAGTCCCTGCAGGCCACCCTGGGCTCTGCTCCTGGCCTTGGATCAGTGCTTTGCCACCTCCCTGCTGTGGCCCATTGTCCCCAGCCTGGGACAGTGAGGGTTGCACATGAGGCAAGTGGAGGTGCAGCTCAGCACCCCCATATTAAAATTGCTTATCTCAGACCACACTGCGTTTGACCTTGTGCCTGCCTTCTATCACCATTTTTTTTCCCCACTGAGAGTTGAAGGGAGCATTTGACAAAATGGCAGCTCCTAAGAAAGCGAAGCTAGATGTCTGATCATTTCAGCCTGCTTGGACGGACACATTTGGATTTATTGAAAAGAAGGATCATGCTATTTGTGCTTTCTGTTATGAAAGTGTTGTTTGTCACATATCAAGTGCTCGACATTTTGAAACAAAGCACGTCGAAGACTGAATCAGACAAAGCAGACAAGACTGAATCAATCAAAGAGGCAGTAGCAGCCCATGAGAAGCAAAGCAGTGTTTTTAAAAGCTTAAGTGTAAGTAAAAATCAAGCTACAGAAGGAAGTTACAAGATTGTACAGTGCATTGCAAAAAACGGAAAGCCGTTTACAGATGGGGAGTACATAAGTTTTTTTTTTAGCAGGTCAGAGATTTTGTTCAATGATTTGCCAAATAAAGATACAATCATATCTAGAATAAAAGAACTGCCCATCTCTGCCAGGACAGTGGAATGGCAGAAAACATTAAGGAAAAGCAGACGACTGCACTGAAAGACACAGCAGTGTTTAGTGTTGCAGTTGATGAGAGTGTGGATATAAACGACGTTCCACATTTGGCAGTTGTTGCAAGTTACTGTGCTTCTGATGAAATCCAAGAGGAACTTTGTTGCCTAAAACCCCTGCATGGCACAAAAAAGGGGGAAGATCTACTGGAAAGTTTTGTAAAGTTTTGTAACGAGGAGTTAACATCAGAAAAATATTTTGTGTGACAACGGATGATGCTCCTGGCATGGTCGGAAAACAGAAGGGATTTGTAAAGTTACCTGAAGATTAAATTGGCCACCCGACAGTCAAATTTCACTGTATCATCCATCAAAAAAACCTGTGTGCTAAAATTTCTAATTCAGAACTTAATAATGTGATGAATACAGTGGTGCGAATTGTGAATTTTCTTGTTGCTCCATCTGCTTTGACTCTCAGATAATTTCAGGCACTGCTAGAAGAGATGGATAGTGCTTATAACGACATTCCACTTCACAGCAACATTTGGTGGCTAAGTCGTGGAAAGGTTTTGGTGTGCTTTGTAAACTGTTTTGATGCAATCAAGGCCTTTTTGTTGGAACAAAACTACCCCGAACTGGATGATGACAAATGGCTGTGTAAGCTCATGTTTCTAACTGATATCACTGCTCACCTAAATGAACTCAACCCCTGTCTCCAGGGTGCAGGGCAAACAGTTCTGGATCTTTATGAAGCCTGGAAAGCATTTGTTGTGAAACTAGCAGTTTTTTCCAGAGATATTCAAACTTCTACTTTCTGCTACTTCCAACTCATAAAAGAGCTATCGACACATTGCACTGTCAATATTAATGAGATTGGAAAGTACATGCAAGAACTGGAATCAGAATTTTCTCACAGATTTCAAGATTTCCAGCAATTTGGCCCAATGCTTTGTTTTCTAAATAAATCTGAAACATGCAAAAGCGGCTTGGATTTGTGTGTGTTTCAGTGAATGGATGTTGAAGATTTCTAAATACAGCACATTAAAAAGCTCAGAATTGTGGACATCAAATTTTGTGGATCTGCGGAGCGCACTTGAAGCTACCGAGAGAGATCGTGGGGCCTCTATTCTGACCTGCTGGATGTCCCTGCCAGTGAAATTTAACTGTTTGAAGAAAATTGTGTTTGCAATGCTTTCAGCATTTGGATCCACATACCTGTGTGAACAGGTATTTTCACACATGAAATCTGTCCTCTGTCCCTCTTGGAGACGGTTAACAAGTGATCACTCAGAAATCTGTGTGCAGCTTAAAGTATCCAAATACGTGCCAGACATAGGAAAAGTCCTAGCTGTTGAAATCACACAACTATTTCAAATTTGATGACAATATATACCTCCAGATCAGTGGCACTGCTATGGGCACCTGCATAGCCCCACAATATGCTAACATTTTTATGGCTGACCTGGAACAACACTTCCTCAGCTCTTGTCCACTCACGCCCCTTCTCTACCTACGCTACACTGATGATATCTTCATCATCTGGACCCACAGGAAGAAGACTCTGGAAAAATTCCACCACGATTTCAACAGCTTCCACCTCACCATCAACCTCAGCCTGGACCAATCTACATGAGAGGTCCACTTCCTAGACACTATGGTGCAAATAAGTGATGGTCATGTTAACACCACCCTATACCGAAAACCCACTGACCGCTATGCCTACCTTCATGCCTCCAGCTTCCATCCTGGATGCACCACATTATCCATTGTCTACAGCCAAGCACTGAGGTACAACCACATCTGCTCCAACCCCTCCGACAGAGACCAACACCTACAAAATCTTCACCAAGCATTCTCAAAACTACGATACCCGCACGAGGAAATAAGGAAACAGATCAACAGAGCCAGACGTGTACCCAGAAGCCTCCTACTGCAAGACAAGCCCAGAAAAGAAACCAACAAGACTCCACTGGCCATCACATATAGTCCCCAGCTAAAACCCCTCCAACGCATCATCAGGGATCTAGAATCCATCCTGGACAATAATCCCTCAATTTGACAGACCTTAGGTGGCAGGCCAGTCCTTGCCCACAGACAACCCACCAACCTGAAGCATATTCTCACCAGTAACTATACACTGCACCATAGTAACTCTAACTCAGGAACCAATCCATGCAACAAACCTCGATGCCAGCTCTGCCCACATATCTACACCAGCAACACCATCACAGGACCTAACCAGTTCAGCCACACCATCACCGGTTCATTCACCTGCATGTCCACCAATGTAATATACGCCATCATATGCCAGCAATGCCCCTCTGCTATGTATATCGGCCAAACTGGACAGTCCCTACGTAAAAGGATAAATGGACACAAATCAGATATTAGGAATGGCAATATACAAAAACCTGTAGGAGAACACTTCAATCTCCCTGGACATACAATAGCAGATTTAAAGGTAGCCATCCGGCAGCAAAAAAACCTTCAGGATCAGACTTCAAAGAGAAACTGTTGAGCTTCAGTTTATCTGCAAATTTGACACCATCAGCTCAGGATTAAAAAAAGACTGTGAATGGCTAGCCAACTACAAAAGCAGTTTTTCCTCCCTTAGTGTTCACACCTCAACTGCTAGAAAAGGGCCTCATCCTCCCTGATTGAACTAACCCCGTTATCTCCAGCCTGATTCTTGCTTCCATATATAGACCTGCCTCTGGAAATTACCACTACCTGCATCCGACGAAGTAGGTATTCACCCATGAAAGCTCATGCTCCAATACGTCTGTTAGTCTATAAGGTGCCACGGGACTCTTTGCTGCTTTTACAAATCCAGACTAACGCGGCTACCCCTCTGTTACTTAATATGCAGGTTTATCTCTTAAACTTGGGCCAGTTTCCTCTGTTGGAGTCTTCAGTTTTCCAAGCATTCTTGTTGCTTGCCGCATAGGTCAGGGGAGGAGAAAAAGCCAAGCATATGGCCGCTGTGTTCTGTTTTATACGCTTAGTCTATGTCAGGCATGGGCAATAATTTTCACAGAGGGGTCACTCCACAATTTTGGTAAGAAGTCACAGGCCGCACATTTCTACTATATTAATGGAGGGGGTGCAGGGTCTGGGAGGGAGTTTGGGTGCAGGAGGAAGCTCAGGGCAGGTGCAGAGTGTTGGGGTGCAGGAAAGGGTGATGGGTGCAGGCTCTGGCTGGGAGGTGCTTACCACAGGTGGCTCCCGGCCAGCGGCACAGCAGGGATCAGGCAGGCTTTCTGCATGCTGTGGCCCCACGCCGCTCCTGGAAGCGGCTGCGGCCAGCTGCAGCTGGCACATCTCTGCATGCCCCTTGTGGGGAGAGGGTCAGAGATTCTCCGTGTATTGTCCATATCCATAAGCACCATCCTTGCAGCTCCCATTGGCTGGTTTCTGGCCAATGGGAGCTGTAAGGATGGTGCTGGGGGCGGGGGCAGTGCACGGAGCCACTTCCCTCCCCCTGCCAGGGGCACGCAGACATGGCAGCAGCAGCTGGCCGCAGCAGCTTCTGGGAGCAGTATGGGGCCAGTGTGGCTGGCAGCCTGCTGCACTGTAGGACTTTTAGCAGCCCAGACTTGGAGATCGTAAGAGGGCAGAGGAGGCCAGACAGAAATGTTAGTGATGGCAGGCTGGACAGAAATGTTAGATGGGCTGGATCCAGTCCGCGGGCCGTATTTTTCCCACCCTTGGTCTATGGAGAACACAAGTCCAGGCATGTCTGGTGGGCACCGATGAATTACGAGGCAGGGTTGAGCAATTCTCCTAATGTGGCCTTGTGCAAGTGAGCCACTGAATTGTAACTCCCTTGCTGGAGAATGGCTGTTGGTGATGGTTCAACACCCACCCAGGCGTTGATTATCACCCTGGTTATTGTCTTTGGGAGCTAGTCTCTGGGCACTTCCCAAACCCACAGCATATTTTAGTGACAATCATACAACACAATTCTCGTAACTTCATATGCATTCATGATATACATATTTAGATGGAACAGTGGGTTTCAGCAGATCGCTCCCTTGGGGTGTATTGTATCACAATTACTCCCAGAAGAGATGGAAGATAAAAGAAAACCTAATGCATGATGTTAGGGATCTCCTGCAAAGATGCCCACATTGCTTAATGTGCTAACTAATTTAGCTATCTAGATGTTTATACCAAGCCCATCACCACATATGAACACTGTCCACCCAGGGGTCATGATTGGAGTCAGTAAGAGGAAACCATACCTATTGGCTTAAGCTCCAGGAATTAAAGTGGAAGGGAAAAAAATTGTCTGGACTATCACTTCAGCCCTCTAATGACTGAGTGTGCATGGTTGCCCTTCTTCTGTTTCCTAAGAAGCTACTCTTATAGAGTTTGTTGTCTTGCTCCTGAGGAATTAGAAAGGCTTGCAGTCCACAGCCCTGCCTCACTATGTTCTGTGAAAATCTGTTCAAGGGGGAAGTGGGGAAGCCAGGCTGGAATTAATCTCATGCATTTATGTAACCAGTAGGGTTTCTGCTTCCTGTCCACCAGGTGTCTGCCAGTTTTAAAAAAATCCCATCAAACACTGATGCATATGGACTATATCTGTTTGAAATTTTTCATTAAACATTTAATTTAAATAGCTTTATTCTACAGACAAATGTAGTTTCATAGCTGACAGTCCTGCCTGAAAAATTTCGGTTGACAAGAGATTCTCTTTTCTTTGGTCCAATACCGCCACCTTTAACCATCTGAGTAACCCTACTGACTACAAAAGGGACTTTTCATATCAGTAAGGGCTGTGGGATCAGGGTCTTTTGTCTTCACATTCTGGAGACAATTTGGAGCTCATTCTATAGCAGTTGCTTGCTGAATGGGGCACACACTGTACCAAGTGATCATGTTCTAACTGCTACATTGCTGGTCCCAATCCAGTGAAAACTAGAGAGCTGTCCTTATCGGGCCTCTAATGAAATCTTTTTGCAAGGCAGCAAATATCACGATATGCTGTGGAGTAATGATCAGAGAGCAAATGGCATGAAATATTGATTTTTAAAAAGTAAATGCCAAAAATTATGCTGTTCTCTCTTAGTACTTTCCTAATTATAATAATGTTGTGAACTTTAATGAACCAGCATCTATGAAACAAGCAGGTTTTATCCTATGTTATAGTTGTAAAGTCTGTGTATAAGCTCCTGTTGCACAGTATCATTTGTACAGTAAATGCCTGCCAATTATTTCCCAACTTGAAGTCTCTAATTAGACAAATGAAATCTGATTAGCTTCTTTGAATCATGGGGGGCAGGGGGAAGGGTGCTGCCCTTTTCACTGTGTCCAGAGGAATGGTCATCAAAGCCACTTGAATAAAAACACTAAAGAGCCTGTGTGCCCCCACGCCCCCCCAGGGATTTCTGAGGCTTCGTTTCACATGCTAGTAAAGATAGAGTTATAAGCTTCCTTCGTGCAAGTTCCCCTTTGTAAGTGAACATGGATTGTTTTGAACCTGAAGTCACAAGGGACTTGTTGTAATTAGAATTACTTTTGGTTGGAGTCGAAAATGTATTATAATAGTGAAAAACCCAGAGGAAAGTTTCTAATAGGATTTCACTAGATTTATTCATTTGTGGGAAAAGCAGTCAATATGAGGTACAAAATGTCAATAAAAGTAAAAAGCCCATTCATATTCATATTATGTTATAGGATGTGGCTTCACCAGCTAACTATTGAATCTTTTTTTCAAAATGAGCTACTAACTACTTTGAAAAATGTGTTGTCTGGGGAAATACCTTACTTTTTGTCTTTTAAAAAAGAGGGCTTCCCACTACAACTTCTTATAATTTACAGAATTAATACACAATGTAATTTAATCTTAAGAATTAAACACTACACAAAAAACAAACTGATTATCGGAAGCATGCTATATTTTTCTTCATAAAATAGTTCTCAACTGCAGCAGTATCTGAGCATCATAGGATAAAGTAGCTCTAAATGATGATTTCTGAGAGATTAGTCACTAAACTTTGATCTAGGATCCACCTTTCTCCAGCAATTTAAAACAACCTGACATCTATCCCCACCCCACCACCCTCCCACACACACAAACATATACTGACAATTGCTAGCAGCCTCATCATTATCTGTCAATGTACATTGTTGATCTCAATTTTTAAAGCATGACATGATGGTGCCTGTCATTTACACTTTGTTTTAATTATTCCTCAGGTCTCCTGTTATGGCTGGAGGTCTGTTTGCTGTTGACCGAGAGTGGTTTTGGGAGCTGGGTGGCTATGATCCAGGCTTAGAAATATGGGGAGGAGAGCAGTATGAAATCTCCTTTAAGGTAAGTCATCAAGTCACTTCTGTTTAAGCTTATTCTGTTTGGTATGACTCTAAAGGTTTGGGTTTTAGTTATCTGAACCCAGATTTGCTATGTGCTTTATCATCATCATGTTGCCTTTGTTCATACTGTGTGTTACTCCATAGTCAGATCTCATTCTCTACAATATTCCTTTGTTTTATAAGGAGTTTCCACTACTTTCAGTGGAAAATGCATGCAATAGATCCCTGAGGCCATACAAAAGTCAAATAATTGCATATTTCAGGCCAGATTTTCAATATCTCATGATCCGCTACTTGCATATTTGCTTTTGCATATGCCTAGCTTATGTGCACACATTTTTTTGTGCGCGTAAGTTGCTTATTTGTGCATGTCTAGTTGGCAGCCATATTAACTTCCACAAGCACATCAGTTACCTGCATATATTAAGTAAGTGTATGCAAATGTACCTAATTTAGAAAATTTAATACATTATGTTCAAAGATAAGGTACCCAAGGAATTAAATACTTTGCCTTTTAGCCTCTTCACCATAATAACTTTCTACTTGCAGCTAGAGTTTCAGGAAATAGTCAAATGACATATCAACATTACAGGTTTTAGAGTGGTAGTCGTGCTAGTCTATATCAGCAAAAACAACAAGGAGTCCTTGTGGCACCTTAGAGACTAACAAATGTATTTGGGCATAAGCTTTCGTGGGCTAAAACCCACTTCATCAGGTGCATGGAGTGGAAAATACAGTAGAGAGTAAAAATACACTGCATATGAAAAGATGGGAGTTGCCTTACCAAGTTGGAGAGGTCAGTGCTAACGAACCAATTCAATTAAGGTGGAAGTGGGCTATTCTTCTTCGAGTGCTGTTCCTGTGGGTGCTCCACTGTAGGTGACGGTGCGTCCCAGCGCTGTCGATCGGAGATTTTCGGTAGCAGTGCCTGGTTGGGGCGCACGCACCCAGATGGTATCTCCCATCTAGTTGGAATCTTCCTGAATGCGTGCGCCCCACACTCTCCTCAGTTCCTTCTCAACCATCCTCAGCTGAAGACGGGACTTGGGGCAGTGCTGCCTTCTCTTCCCTGGTCTCTATAGGAAACAGTAACAAAGAACATAGGAATAATTATTAATTACTTCCCAGTTGTTTCCCTTCCTTTAGTATAGTTACATAGTTACTTACTTAGTTAACAAAAAACAAAAAAAAAACCTCAGGCTTGTCTCCCATTGAGACACTCTTCTCTAACTCATAATGCCAGGACATTCAGGTTTCAAAAGATGCATCTCCTGTCAGGACTCCATGCCATGCTCAGATGGCCACTCACATTGTGTGAAGTGCCTCGGGGACACCCACATCCCAGCGAAGTGCCTTCGCTGTGCGAGCCTCAAGTCGAGAGCTCGTCTTGACAGGGATCTGCGCCTCAAGATCATCATGATGGAAAAATCCCTGCAGCCGCTGTCGGAGAAAGGAAAGGTAGAACCTGCTCTCACACGCTCTCCAGCCAGATCGGACCTGGTGGGAAGCATTGCTTCACCTTCCCTGGAGCGGAGGCAAGAAGGTAAGCAGTCTCTCAAACGAGACGCTAACAAGGGTAGGGGGTCTCCAGCGAGATCCCTACCCCCTGTGCTGACAGCCTGAAAGACAGCTGTTTCAGCCTCTCCTAATGCCTCAGCAACCGCTCTGACAGAGCTTAGAGGCAGGGACCAGACCTCCCGCACGGGGAAGGCACCTGTTGATTCGGTCCCCTCAGCACCGCAAACGACTGCGGCACGGACAACTCACTCCTCTTTGGCACCGAGAGGGGCTACAGCACTGGCACCACGTTCCTCCTCGGCACCGGCAACGGCCGCGGTGCCGGCAGAGCGTTCAGCTCCGACACCCAAAACGGCCGCGGCACTTACAGCCTGGTCAGTTTCAGTGCTAAAAGCGGCCGTGTTCTCGCCAGCGCGCTTTGCCTCAGCGACGAAAATAACTGCAGTGCTGACAGCGCGATCAGCCTCGGCACCGCGAAGAGGGTCGGCACCCAGCCACTCGTCTGCCCGCGCACCAGCAGCAGACCCCCTGCAGGGCACCTCTTGGCAAAACACAGCAGGACACTCTCTGCCACTCTCTCCTACTAAAGAACTAGAGCAGAGAGCAGGCTTAGATCAGCCTAGAGAGCAGGAACAACAGCCTCTCAGTCAAAGTGACCTTCTAGTGCCTCCTGAGCCTCACTCTCTGCTCCTAGACACAGAGGACTCCTTTCTTGACCTGCCACTTTCTCCACCTGAACTGGCTTTCACCGACGGTGACCCTGAGCTACAGCAGCAAGCGGAGTTCTCCCCTCCTGCTTCTCCTCCACAGGCACCTTTACCGCCTCAGGTCACGGCTCAAGCCCAACAGCCTCAGTTTCCCTATGTTGCCCCCCCGTGGGCAATGCCTGGGTTCTCTTACCCCATGCCTTGGCCTCAGTGGTACCCGTGGCAGAATCCTCCTACCAATCATCTTCCTTTGCTGCCTCAATCTCCTGTTCCATCCACTTCCAGGGTGCCTTAGCCCCCTCCAGAGTCTGCACCATATCCTGACTCGCCTAACCCTAACTCTCCATTAGCCTCAGATGAAGCCATCCTACCTCCACCTCCATAGTCGGTGGACGACTGCAAACAATTTCAAGAACTTTTCAGGAGAGTTGCACTCAGTCAGGATATCCCCTTAGAAGAGGTTCAGGAGAATCAGCACAAACTCCTCAAAATTCTTCAACCGTCTGTGCCCTCGAAAATCGCACTCCCTATAAATGAAGCACTTATGGAGCCAGCTGACACCCTCTGGCAAACCCCAGCTTCTCTAGTACCAACTTGTAAGAAGATCGAATGTAAATACTACGTTCCTGCAAAGGACGCAGACTTCCTATTTTCTCATCCACCACCGAACTCTCTTGTCATTGATGCAGTTACACAGCGAACTAAACAGTCACAATATTGACCAACCCCACAAGACAAGGACCTTAGATGCCTTGATGTCCTGGGCCGCAAGGTTTATACATCCTCTACACTACAATTCAGGATTGCAAACTATTCTGCTCTCCTCGCCAGCTATGATTTTGATAATTATAATAAGCTTCTCGAATTTGCCTCATACATCCCAGAGCACAGAAGAGCAGACTTCAAATCAATTCTGTCTGAGGGACAACTGATCCCCAGAACGGCCCTACAGGCATACTTAAACACGGCAGACACAGCAGCCCATACCACTGCAACTGCTGTGGTTATGCGCAGATCCTCATGGCTCTCTGCGTCAGGCATTCCTAAAGAGCTCCAGACCAAAGTGGAGGACCTCCCCTTTGATAAGGACAAACTCGTTTCAAAAAAAAACTGATGAACTCCTCCACACCATGAAAGATTCGAGAGTGACACTGCGCACCCTAGGCATTCACCCATCACTTCCCAGGAGACAACGATACCAACCATACCAAAGACCACGCACACATCAGTACTATCACCCTCAATCCAGACCATATGACGCATCTAGAAATTGTACTAGACCTCCCAAACGCAGACAAAATCAAAATCAAGCCACCACCTTCCGTCCACCAGGCAATAAACAACAGTTTTGAAGCTTTGGTCGAGGGTCTGAACGACCACCCCTTGATTCCACCACTTACTTCTCCATTTGGCCATCGCCTCCAGTATTTCCAACATGCTTGGCAGCGGATTACACAGGACCGTTGGGTCCTCGAAATAGTTCGGACCGGTTACTCCATCCCGTTCATATCCTACCCTCCTACCCTTTCCCCTTCCCCGTCCCCCTTCAGGGACCCCTCTCACGAACAGTTACTTCGCACAGAAGTGGCACACCTTCTGCAACTAGGCGCAGTGGAACCTGTGCCAGCGCAACATCAAGGGACAGGGTTCTACTCCCATTACTTTCTAACGCAGAAGAAAACCGGGGGGTGGAGGCCTATACTAGACCTATGCCGACTGAACAAATTTGTGAGGACACAAAAATTCAAGATGGTCACATTGGGCACAATAATACCTGCATTGGATCAAGGGGACTGGTTCACAGCCCTCGACCTGCAAGATGCTTACTTCCATATATCAATACATCCAGCTCACAGACGCTTCCTACAATTCACAATCGGTCAGGATCACTTCCAATACAGAGTCCTCCCTTTCGGACTCTCCACAGCTCCAAGAGTTTTTTCCAAGACCCTAGCCGTGGTTGTGGCTCACCTCCGCAAACACGGGGTCACACTTTTCCCCTACCTGGACGACTGCCTCATCAGGGACGACTCCTATGGTGAGACACTTCAAGCCACGTGCTTTGCCATCTCCATTTTTCACAGCCTTGGCCTCCAAATAAACATTCAAAAATCTACTCTGATACCTACGCAACAGATCGAATTCATTGGAGCTCATCTCGACTCAACCCAGAGCAGGGCCTCGCTCCCATACAACAGATTTCTCACTATCACGCAGCTCATACGTATGCTCTCTATTCATCCCAGGACGCAAGCAAGAATCTGCCTGCAGCTCCTTGGTCACATGACAGCTACCACCTTCGTGGTTCAACACGCCAGGCTACATATGAGATGCCTCCAAGGCTGGCTCAACTCCAGTTTCAAACCCAGCAGACATCCCTTAGGGATGCTGCTAACTCCTCCACTTCATGTTATAACTTCCCTACAATGGTGGACAAGTCCAGAAAACCTCTGCACAGGGGTTTCCTTCCAGCAACGATCCCCAATGCTCACGCTCACCACGGACGCTTCCCTGATTGGTTGGGGAGCACATCTAGAGGAACACAGGGCACAAGGCTGGTGGTCTGCATCAGAGACACATCTACACATAAATCTTTTAGAACTCAGAGCAGTGAGGAGAGCATGCCTTCACTTTCTTCCTCTCATAAAGAACAAATACCTGCGAGTCTTAACAGACAACATAGCATGTATGTATTACATAAACAGACAAGGAGGAGCCCGATCACATTCCCTCTGCATGGAAGCCATTTGACTATGGAATTGGTGCATACGACATCAAATACAAATCATCGCTTCCTACCTACCAGGCTGTCACAACACAACTGCCGACGCACTCAGCAGACACTTCTCGACAGAACACGAATGGGAACTGCACCCTGCAGTACTCCAACAGCTCTTCTCCCACTGGGGCACACCATTCGTAGATCTCTTTGCCACGACTCGAAACTGGAAATGCCATCTGTTTTGCTCCAGAGCAGGACTTGGGACTGCATCCTTAAGGGATGCATTCCTCATCCCATGGAACAACTGCCTCCTGTACGCCTTTTCACCTATCCCTCTACTACACAGCGTTCTTCGGAAGATCGCGGACGACAAGGCCCAGGTTATCCTTATTGCCCTGGCTTGACCAAGACAGACGTGGTACCCCTATCTTCTCCGCATGTCCTCCCGTCACCCATGGGCTCTCCCCAACAGACCAGACCTCCTTTACCAGGACAACGGACGAGTCCTTCACCCCCAGCTCCAAAAGCTCCACCTCACAGCCTAGTTCCTTCATGGTTCCAAACCCATGAACGAGCTTGTTCCGAACAGGTCCAACATGTCCTCTTGCACAGTAGGAGAGACTCCACTCATAAAACCTACCTTCAAAAGTGGAGACGTTTTGCTCTTGGGTGCTCGCATAACCATTTAGCACCCAATAATGTGACCCTCCCTAACATTCTAGACTACCTCCTGAAACTAAAACAGGACGGACTCTTGATCAGCTCCATCAAAGTGCACTTGGCGGCGCTTACCACCTTCCATGACCTATTGGATGGGTACTCACTCTTTACACACCCCACCATTAAACGCTTCCTCTCTGGCCTGCAAAATCTTTACCCTGAAATTCATCCAACAGTGGCTACATGGAATCTTAACCTCGTTCTTCATGCGCTCATGAAACCTCCATTTGAGCCGTTGGCTACCTCTCCTCACCTCCATATGCCCATGAAGGTGGCTTTCCTAGTTGCCATAACATAACATCAGCGAGGAGAGTTGGTGAAATGAGTGCCCTCATGGCCCACCCTCCCTACACAATCTTCTCCAAAGATAAAGTCACTTTGAGACCACATCCTAAATTTCTTCCTAAGGTAGTGTCAACATTCCATCTCAACCAACCTATATACTTACCTACTTTCTATCCCAAACCTCACAAAACTCCGCAGGACGCAACCCTGCATACTCTCAATGTGAGGAGAGCAATTGCCTTTTATTTAGAACGGACTAAACCATTTTGCAAGTCTCCACAACTCTTCATTTCCATTGCCGAAAGATCAAAGGGCACGGCTATCTCTAAACAACATCTACCCAAGTGGATCTCTGACTTCATCAGATCCTGTTACCATGCGAAGAATCTTCCACCACCCGAAAACATTAGAACTCATTCCACTAGAGCCATGTCGGCATCCATTGCCTTCTTACACAACATTCCCATTCCTGATATCTGCAAGGCGGCTACATGGTCATCTGAACACACTTTGCAAAACACTATGCTCTCACGCAAGACACCATGGCAGACGCAATAGTAGGCCATACAGTACTATCTTCAGTACTCCCTGCCACATCTCGAAAGTCCCACCAACCTTAGTGGGTACTGCTACACATTCACCTAGAGTGGAGCACCCACAGGGACAGCACTCGAAGAAGAAGAGAAAGTTACTCACCTTGCGGTAACTGAGGTTCTTCGAGATGTGTGTCCCTGTGAGTGCTCCACTCCCTGCCCTCCTCCCCTCTACTTTGGAGTACTAATATGATGCTCCACGGTAGAGATGGAACTGAGGAGGGTGTGGGGCACACGCACTCAGGAAGATTCCAACTAGACAGGAGATACCGTCTGGGTGCGTGTGCCCCAACCAGGCACTGCTACCGAAAATCTCCGATCGACAGCGCCGGGACGCACCGTCACCTAGAGTGGAGCACCTACAGGAACACACATCTCGAAGAACCTCAGTTACTGCAAGGTGAGTAACTTTCTCTTCTATGTTGAGAATATATTGTATTTTCCACTCCATGCATCTGATGAAGTGGGTTTTAGCCCACAAAAGCTTATGCCCAAATAAATCTGTTAGTCTCTAAGGTGCCACAAGGACTTCTTATTGTATCAACATTACAGTTTACATTTAGCTTCGGGATTCTCCCAGCCTAGTTCTAAACTTCCAGAAAGCATACCCCCAATTTATAATGGATGAAATATAGTACATAAGACATAGACTACATTGTACACCTAGCTACATCTGAGTTTCAATGCTGGAGAGAGTAAAGTATTGAATGAAATGCACAGAAGATAACCTAGCAAGTTACTCCCAACTGCTAGGCTGTTTTTAATGGGTATTCTCAGGAACAGCTAAATGACTTGCATAACTGTGTTGCTATCATGTTAGTTTGAATCAGTTTTATATGAGAGTAAAATGAGATTGGAGGGCAAGAGAAACTCACAAGATAAATGGATGGACAGGTTGTTTGGATGCATCAATCTGCATTCTGTATACTCAAATTATTTCAGAAACAAATGTAAACTGCCAGTAGTATCTGTCACATCTCTGCCAGGCTCACATAAGATTTTATTTGACCATTTCCCATGTTCCTGTTGTTTGTCATTGTGAAGAATAAAATTGGAATGCAGTCCATTCCTCTTTGTGTAGAAACCATGGTAACAGCACTGTAAGTTCAGATACTAAATTGACCTAGCCTGTTTTGTTCGAGTGACAGATTTTTTGGAAACAGCTATGTCACACTGGGTCCTATTTCAGTCATATCTCCTTATTCATCTTATTACTGCATTTTGACCTTAGATTCCCTGTATCTCCTTATTAGCATTAAAAAACACTTTAAACAGGATTTTGTAGCATTTCACTAGAAGGAATAACAACCTTCTGTTTGTGGATGTTCAACAAAAGCAGAAAGGTTCCATGGAATAGTGAAAGGAAAAATAAGATCAGCAGAGAGAGAAAGCAACAGAGAAATATTTTTTGATATATAGGTCCTTAACTGAGGCTATGTCTACACTACCGCTAGATCGACGCTTTAGCGATCAATGCAGCGGGGTCAATTTAGTGGGTCTAGTGAAGACCAACCAAATCAACCACAGATTGTTCTCCGGTCAACCCTGCTACTCCACCCCGAACAAGAAGAGTAAGGTAAGTCGACGAGAGAGACTCTCCCATTGACCCAGCACTGTGTAGACACTACAGTAAGTTGACCTAAGCTATGTCGACTCCAGCTACGTTATTCATGTAGCTTGAGTTGCATAACTTAGGTTGACTTACCGCAGTAGTGTTAGACATATTAGTACTCATGACTGGGAACACTAGAAAATAAGCCCCAATTAATCTTGAAAGCAAAAAGCAGCCTTGGAGTTGGTCAGTTTTTGAGCATTATTGGATAATTTATTACAACACAAATGTTCTATGAGCAGGAATAAATAGGAATTCTACAAAACAAACATCAAACATTCCAACAAGTGAAAATAAAATTTCTTAAACTACTTGGTATACTAATTTGATATGCTGTGTCTCTCTATTACATCTATGATCTCAGAGTTATGATTTCCTCACAACTAAGCAGTGTCAAGCCCAGTCAGCATGTGGATAAAAGATTTGCGTATTGCAACGATGTATGTGTTTGGTACTGAACCTGTCTCGTTGACTTCAGCACGCAGACGTTTTGTCGGACCAGGTTCTTAGTCAGGAATATTTTTTCGTAGCAGTCAGTATTGAACTAATAGCTGTGAAACATGACGTTACAGGGAGTGATGTGTCCCACAGGTGCCAGCTGTTGCATGAGATTTAAGCCTGACATTCTGACAAGTTGTGATTGTCAAAAAGTTTTGTGGGATCTTTAATGAGAGTATCCTGGCCAAATTCCAGTTGGAGTAATTATATTTAGCCTACCTACAGTTTCCCCTTAAGTGTCAACTAGATACAGCATTCTTTGCACCTCCTGTCTCAAACTGCTCTGTAATATTGCTGTGTGTTGTTAAACAACTGTCAGGTTTCACCTCAAACTTGACTGCATGTCAGTTAAAGGTCACAAAGTTGAAGATATGGAGTCAAATTTGAATTTTCCCATATTTTGTGATGTTCAGATCTGGAGGTTTGGTTCAGGCCCATCTCTAATTTCAGTGACAGATGAAGTGATCCCTGTGTATTATTTTTAATCAGTTTGAATAAGGCTTTGTAATCACTCAGATTTTTTAAAGTTTGCCTGACACTTGTTTCTTGGTTTGCAGGAGGCAACATGGTTCCCTTTTGTTAGTGTTAGTCTCCGTGTAACACCATCACAGATGGCAGAAGTTATCACAGCTCTGATATCATGTTGATTAACCGCCATTTCAGAATCAGAGTGTACCAGCATAATGAGTGGTTCTGGGGGGAGAGGGAACCATGCCTTATGTCTTATACATATTAACTCTTCAGAAAACAGTCTCCAGATTAATTTTTTTAATAAAAAATAATATATTTTGTTTTTCTGACAGTATAAACCCAAGATCATTTTTGAATTAAAAAGATATAGAGACTCCTGCTGAATACTCTTCATCATGTGATAAACTTTTTCAAGCTAGTGAACTGCTGGAATAGACAGATTAACAATGCGTCTTTTCAATAACCAGTAGGAAAGTGCTGCGTTTCCTATATTTACATCTGTTAGTAGAACAGAGCCATGAGGTACTCATTTCCAAAATAAGTGTCCAAAATCTTCATAAAATAAAAGACAAATGCATTTCCTGTGTTTGCAAAAAAACACTGTAAGCTATGAATGGACATCCTAAATCACAGAGTGAAGGAAATTCTTAGGGTGAAATACTGGCCTCATTAAAAGCGCTCACAGATTTCAGTGATGCCAGGATTTCGGTCTTTGTGAATTGCTCGAACTCGCACTACATATGGATATAGACATTCATAAAATTGTTTGCCGAGTAGCAGCATAGTGTTTTGTGTTTTAAAAGTGTTTCCCCCAATAATTTTCAGTTTTTTTAAGAGCCATGTCTGTTTTCTCTGTACATTTAGCCCAACTCAGTAATGGGACCCAATAATAGTAACTAGCACATATATAAGACCAGACTGTGATATTCTTGTTTATATTAAGTAGAACTTTACTAATGGTCTTATTCATTTCAGTGGGATCACTTGCGGAATAAGATGCTACTCATATTGAGTATCACAATCTATTCCATAGTGATTTGAGGTTTTTCAAAAAAACACTCACTAATCCATACAGTATCCCTGTGAGGCTAATAAGTACTAATAATTACATTTTATAGATGGTAAACCATAGGCACAGAATAATTAAATGATACCATAAAGTGAACTGAGTTGGTGATAGATCCACTATTTGAATTCTGGAGTTCCTGGTTCCCACGCCTGTACTCAGTACACTATATCATGCTGCCTCACTTTCCTTTCCCCTGCTTTACTGTAATGTCCTGCCATTCAGGAGCCTCATATATTCTAGGGAATTTTTGCAATAACTTACCAACATAGTTAACACTGGTTCAGCTCCAGAAGCAACATTGGGAGCTCTGGTGTACACAGGTCATTGGCTGTTGTTGACGTTTTAAGAACTGTGTTCTCGAACCCTGCTAAGAGCAGATCTAACTGACACTGTCTGAATTTTGACTCCTGTTGAAGCAAATGGCAAAACTCCCACTGATTTTAATAAGGCCAGGCTTTCAACCTTAGTGTTTAAAATGCTGGTGGTAGCCAGTGACCATTTACAGCAGAGATCCCAGATCTGGCACCACTGAAATAATAGGAATAGTCAGAGGATTTTTGCAAAGTTTCCTTAGTTAGTATAGCTAGAGCTAGGACTGGGCTTCCAGGAAGCTGTTGTTCTTACTAGCCGGAATAGGCCAGAATCAGCCTTGGAAATGTACAGTACATGTACAATCCTTTCATCGATTTTTATTTGAAACACATCATAAAACTAACATTTCATGATTATACCTTCACTATTTTAGAACGATTTATTTAGTTTGTGAGCAAATTTAGTGCACATGAAAGTCAAGAATTAACAACACTGCTTAGACTAAGATATAGCTCAGACTAGCACTGTGCAAGCATTGAATCTCACTGCTGCCTCAGTTTCCCCTTCTTGGACTTTTAAAAATTGCATAGAGACTCTTGTAATCTGGAATCTGCTTTATTAAAACTTGACAGTCTAAATGTCAACTGAACTAAAGTCTTTCTCTAACTCTACAATTTCTTGGCCTCTTGCTGGACTGTAATGTTCTTTCACAAATCCCAGGTCCTGCTGCCTGGCATTTCCTCAACCTTCCTCCTCCTAAGACGTCTGCCTCTCTTAAGGCTTCTGCCCATCACTGTAAATAGCTCCAGCAGGATCTCTAGCTACATCCTTTCCCCGACCTAGGCTCACCTGCAGGAACCAACTTGCTCTCTGCAGGGCTTTCTTTCTCTGAGCTGCTTCTTAGTCTCTTAAGCCAAGAACTAAGTGGTCTGCAGGCTATCATCTGATCCATGGCATCAAACCCATCACCTGGGAGGCAGCTAATTAGTGATACTAATTAGTTAATTTTGGAGAGTTTTCAATGCCTGTGGCTTTACTACACACACATGCTGCAAAATATACAAGGAATATTCCTATATCCACAATCCACATTAATCAAATAAGATGGCTAGGTTTATGTTGGAACCATTATTGTCCCATAAACCATATGTTCAGAAATGTAACTGGACATAGGTCTTTCTAAAAAAAATTCCTCAGTGTAATATGTTCTATGTGAAACTGTCAATTAACTCCTTCATAGCACTCCAGTTAGATATTTAATAAAAAGCAAATTACAAATGCCACGCAAATATATATTTTCACTACACATGATGCGATAAACAACCTAAAATGCCAGTCTCACATCTCAACATCTTAAGTTGTTGGGCAAATATGTAAAATCCCAATGGCTCCAAGAACTGAAAATGAAGGAAATTATCATGATGGGGTTGCCATGGGGTGTACGTTTGTGTGAAATGGGCCCTTTGCAGGTGGTGAGGCGCAGAGCAGTGTCCTGCCATGTGGTGTTTACTGGAGCCCTCTGCAGTATTTCCAAACCCTGAGCTTTCAAAAATAATGAGTCAGGCTCCAAAAATTCATGATATTGGCTTAAAAATAATAAAATTGGAATCTCTTTATTTGGTTTCCTTGTTTTGAGCCTTTAAGGGGTCATGTTTTCCAGCTTCTCGCCACAATAATAGGGGCAGCAACTTCCTTTTATTAACATGAAAGCTCAGATTCTCTCAAAATAGGAGGACTCCAGGAACTGGGCTTTTAAGAAAAATATTAAGCTTAATGAGATTCATGGTCCGATCACAAGAGTTGTTAACAGTGCATCTTGTTGATGCAGGTTAGCTCAGGAAAGAGAGCCACCTCACACAGTAGGCATAGCGCTGCTGCTTCAGAAGTGAATTATGCCTGGGCCCTCTCCTCTCCAACAGAACCCATGATGCAGACAGCAACGTCCACAGTAACCATTTCGCTTCCCTTTCCCGCAACATCAACTGCAAATCATGTACCTTCAGGCCCACGATGTACTACCTTGCTGTTGTTAAATTTATTAGATTTCTCTCATGTTTTCTTTGTTCCATTTTCATAAAGTGACATGATTCTTGCAAAAAAAAATTAGGACTGCACAACACAATAGAAAATACGCTGAAAGGAAAATTCTGGTCACTCCTGGATGTTCAAAAGTCGCTCTGGAGTCACTCCACCATACCCTTAACAGGCATCCATTAATTGCCCGTCCCTCTGTGCTCTTCCAGTCTTGGGCTCCTCCTTGTCCCTTCTCCATGACACTCTGCCATTGGAAGGATTGCTCTTTTATTTGTGCTACCACATCTATCAAACTCGTTCTCCTGCGTCTTCCAATTCACATCTTCAAGCCCATGAGTCCCTTCCTTTATATTTATTTGTACTACAGTACCACCTACAGGCTCCAACCAAAATTCTGGCCCCATTGTGCTAGTCACTGTACTTACATAGCAGATAGTCCCTGTACTGAATTGCTTACAATCTACATAGACAAGATAAAGAGTGGGAGTTGAGGCACAAGGAAGTTAAGGGACTTGCTCAAGTTTCTCGAAGGCTATGGCAGAGCCAGGAAATGAACCCATATAACTAAGGCCCAGACCAGTGCCTTAACCACTAGACCACTGCAGCCTCTCTTTTCAAGTTTGCCTTTATGTCTTTCTCTTTGACCCTCTCTATGAAGTGTTCTGTGATGTTCTATAGGAAGGAGCTGATAAACTATAATTTAGTGCAGTGTTTCTCAAATGGTAGGAACCAAGTCACCCATGGATGATAGGAAGGTTTGAGATGGATTGCCACATCCAGGTCCAGAGTAACCCATCACTGAGTCCTAGGCAAACACACCTTCTACTAGGGTGCAGGGGAGGGTTGAACATGAGCCCATTCCACATTCAGCCCTCAGTGGCAGCTCCTATACTGCAGGACAGGGCCCAGCTCCCATTCCAGGCCTTGCAACCTGGTGCATGAGGTCACAGCAACACAGCACCAGGTTTGGCCTGGCTGGAACACTCCCCTCTCTGCCTCTCCCCACCAGGGGCTTCCCTCTGCATCAACCTGGATTAGGGTTGCAGTGCCAGACTGGAGGGTGCATATGTATAGTGGCAGGTTGCCAAAAAGAGACAATGCTGTTGGTGGGTCAACTTAGTAAAAAGTTTGGGAACCACTGCATCATAAAATACTCCTGTTCTGAGCAGGGCTGGCTCCAGCTTTTCTGCCGCCCCAAGCAGATTGGCGGCAACCCAATCACGCCGCTTCATTCTTTGGCGGCAATTTGGCGGCGGGTTCTTCACTCCCTCTCTTCCTCTTCAGCGGCACTTTGGTGGCAGCTCAGAGAAGAAACGAGGGACCTGCTGCCGAAGACCCGGAGGTGCCGCCCCAGTACCGGACGGAGTGCCACCCCTTTGTATTGGCTGCCCCGAGAACCTGCTTCCTTTGCTGGTGCCTGGAGCCAGCCCTGGTTCTAAGCTTTCTAAATTAAATTGACTTGTTTTGTTGGGGAGGGGGGGTTACCTTGGCTACGGATCACATTCATTGCTATTATAAGAGACATTAGAGATCTTGAGAATTTTATTGCTTGCTAGTTAGGCAAACAGAGGCATCAACATTATGACAGCATTTGGGAGCTCCACGCCAGCAGAATTCCTTTTATGGTGCCCTAGAGGTCTGCAATATTTAACACACAAGATTTCAAATTGTTTCTCCAATTTCTCACAACATTTAGCACAGGTGACATAAAAATGCACATTTGAAAGACAAGGTTCCCAGCACTGAACTTCCTAAGAAAATATAAAAATTCCTTTAGTCATTCTGAAGCTAAAAGATAAACAGGAACAGCTGCTAAATGTCCTGCAAGCCAGCCTGAGATTCTTTCCAATTATGCTACAAAATGCACCTCAGGTGCAGCACAGCACTTTCAAATTAAGTTTTATATCTATCAAATACAAGCCTAACATGAAGTGCTGTTTCCTCCCAATTGTTATTGCCTCTGATAGCCTTTTCCTAATTCCTTTTTTTTATTGATCTCCTACAGCATCAAGAAGATGCAATATATGTGTTCTTCAACACTCATTACATATGTTACAGTAATAAAGCACCTAGATAGGTTTCTGCTTCCTCACATTATGTACATGCTCTATGAAAGGGAGCTGACCTTCCACTGAGTTTATCTGCTAGGCTGTCATCTTTTCCAAGGGCCAGACTTAATCCTTTTATTGTCTTCCCATGCCCTAGAAACATTGTCACAACACATATTAACAGTAATTGTAAATGAGTGGTTTTCTCCCTGGCACCACCTTGTGGCCTCAGGGCAGCCCCTCGCCTCAGTTTCCCTCTTGGTTAACCCAAAGGACTCCACTTCAGGCTCTTACTTAACCAATACTGCTCCTGGGAACCAGTTTATTACAAAAACCTTGTGAAAATAGTCTATAACAAAAGTCCCAAAACATAGTTCATATCAACCCATGCACATGGTCTTTGTTCTCACCGTACCCCAGTGTCTTCCATCACAAATTAGGCTCCTATCTGTCCTTTTCCATCCCTTTGCCAGGACGACCACTCCAACCCTTCCTTCTAGGGCGCAAGCCTGCCTTTCCCAGTGGAAAGTCCTGCAGCCTTTCTACTGGGAGCATGCTTACCGGGGAGCATCCCTCACTTCCCCGGCCCTCTTGCTGTTTCTCTGGGTCCAGCTCTCCAGTAAGGAGATATCAGTGGATAAGCCCCTCCTCTGCTCCCCCTGCCTTCAGTTGTCTCTGGCCCTTGTCTCCAGCTCTCCATCTTAGACCCAGCAGGAACCTCCCTCTGCTGCTCCCCTCCAGCCTTGGCTCAGAGACACCAGCTAGCAAACTCCTCTTGCTCCTTTCCTACCTTCAGCCATCTCCCAGGAGCCACCTTCTGTCTCTGGCCACTCTCTTCTCCTGTCTGATTCAGTTCTGGTTTGACTTCTGACTGACCTTTTGTAGATCCCCAGGTGCTGCCCCACACTTTGAATTGGCCAAGCTGGAATCATCTGGACTGAAACAGGAGAGCTGAGCTCAGTTTCATCTAATGGGCCAGCTACTCTAGTACAGTAATAAATAATATTAAACTTACTTGTATAGTGCCTTGAGTATGCAGACAGCTATTGTCCCTACTCCAAAGAGCTTACAGTTTGACAAGATGACATACAACCAAAGGATTGTCAGGAAGGGGAATAATGGAACATGAAGGAGTGGTGAAGTTAACCACATCTTGTTAGTTTCATTATTTCTTTATGGATTTTTGTATGTTTATGCACTGTTTTTCAGTAAGTTAGGAGAGTGGGTGGGCAAGGGTTTAAGGGCCTTGATGAAGATGTTTTAAGAAAGGGCTTGTAGGAGGAGAACAGTGTAAGCAAGGTGAACTGATGAGCCGCCTCAGAGTGAAAACCTGTCAGTTTTAACTATTGTTTTTTCAGACTTTTGTGAGCAGTCATGAAGCTGACAAGAATCAGGTCACTTTTTTATTTTCTGCTGTAGCCGAAAAAAAGCAGACAACTGCCAGCAGGCAGTAGAGAAGATCTGGAAAATGAAAAAGGTTTGGTGAGATTCAGACATGACAAACAGGGGAGTTGTAGAGTAGTGGAAATATTTCCATTTCAGTAGCCAGAAAGTTGAGGAAGGAGTAGAATAACAGAGAGAGAGCTAGAGTTGCAGTTGAGAAAAAGAGAACGCTCATCTTCATAGCAACTGGGAGGCTATGGGATAGGAGGTGAGAATAGAGAGCGAATGCTCCTTCTCTGTTCTAAAAGTAATTATTTTCAGTGGGTGGGGCTTCACATTTATCAGGCACATGCTAGCTGAAGGCTGATAGAGAAGATGGTGCCCCTGAACACCATACAGGGACAGCACTGTGATAGTAACTATTCCCTTACTCAGCTGCTGTACACAATCTATGTTCTCCATTGCAGAGTTCACCCTACCCAGCAAAATCGCCATTATCCTATACCTTGGCTCTACATGTCTACCTAGACCTTCACTTTTCCTGTTACTGTCCTAACTTCAGGTGACCATGATGCTGAGATGATCAGCATGCGCTACTGCTGGGCTCTCTATTTGTCTAATTAGTCTGTCAGCACTAATTTGTTGTACCTTTTGGGCTTGTATGAATTTGAATGCCTGCTGTTGTGTGCACTGTAGGGCTGAGGACGTTTTACTTAGACTTCCTCTGAGCACTTTTGCAATCTGCTCTCTGGGAGAAATAGAGACAGTAGCCAAAGGGTATAACAACAGGTGTCTTAACTATGCTACCTTTTCTGATGGTGTACGCTACATATTCCCGTCATTAACTATCTGGTTTCCACACAGACCACACTGTTTTTTCAGTGAAAACATAACAGCTCTGGGGTAAATTCCTGACTCTACTAAAATCAATGACAAAATTCCCATTAACATCAGTAGGGCCAGCATTTCACTGCTGTTGTCTATGTATTGTGTTCTACTTTTGCCTAGACCACAAGCACGTTTTGCCCTCTGCGTCATGTGTACAGAACACACTGACTGCAGAAACTGGGCCCTTTGCGTGTGGATATGTATATGCAGAGACTGAACCTTGTAACATGGAATCTCTGACAAGATTCTGGGAGATGTTGCATCATGTCTTTATTTTTACTCTGATATTAATTATATTATGTCTTACCTTTCACACCTCTTTACTGAGTTCTTCATTGTCTCCAGAGCCAGATCCCTCCAGATGTTTATGACGTATACTATTGCAGCTTCCACACAGCGTCAGTACAGACCATACTGTGATAGTGACCATGCTTGACTTCTCAGTGAAGCTAGGTGTCTTTATACACTTTCCTAGTTGATTACAGAATGTAGATGCTGCAGAGTAGTGTTTAGGGAATAGGAAACCTCTTAAAAGGTCATGTTCTTCTACTCTAGAACTTTTCCAAAAGTTTGACTATTTCCCTAAAATAATCTACCATGAAAATGTGGGGGGCCGGGGGCTAATGAAAAATTTTGCACTATACAAAAAAACAGTTTTTCTAACTAACCTAGATAAGAAAAGAATCTTACTCACAAATCTTTTGCTCTTCAAACCTACAAGAACTGAATAAATCAGCATTACTCTGTGGCTGCTGTTCTCTGTCTGAAAGACTCTGTTTTTCTTCTTGCTAATGGTTTCCTCTTTCTCTTTCTGCACATGGGGGTGGTTTGCTTGCTGATGATCTCACAGTTTGGAAGCTGGAAAAGCTGAGACTGCAAGTGCTCTGTACAGAACAAGTGCGGAATAGTGGGTGTTCTGCTTACAGAACAATTTGCAGACTCAGGGAGCTAAGAAAGTTGTTTTGCCAGGGTTATGAAAAGCAAAGTGATTTTCCTACTTGACATATTCCGCAGACTACTCCATTATTGTGCTAGTCCCAGCACAAGGTCTACAAGTGCATTTTGTACTCTTAGAGTGTGAATAGTTTTAAAATCTATTTATATGTTCTGCTATCCTATTTACTGTTGTCTTTGATGGTCCCACTGACTTATTAGTAGAAAGTCAAAATACACTCTAAGATCAGTGTGTTTATCCTACAAGCAGGGTGGGTGCAAGGATGTTTCGTGCCCTAGGCGAAACTTCCACCTTGCGCCCCACCCTGAGCCCTGTGGCAGCTCCCCACCCCCCCAAGGCGTCCCCCCGCATCAGCTCCCCACCCACCCCCCACCCTGAGGCACCCCCCCTGCAGCAGCTCCCCCCCTCCTCCCTGTGGCACCCCCCAGCAGCAGCTCCCCCGGCCCGAGGAGCCATGCCGCAGCTCCCCACCCCAGCTCACCTCTGCTCTGCCTCCTCCCCAAGCACACCATTGCTGCTCCACTTCTCCCACCTCCTAGGCTTGCGGCGCCAATCAACTGTTTGGCGCCGCAAGCCTGGGAGAGAGAGAAGCAGAGTGGGGCGGCATGCTCAGGGGAGGAGGCGGACCAGAGGTGAGCTGGGGCAGGGAGTTCCCCTGCATGTCCCCCCGCCCCCCTTACTTGCTGCAGGCGGCCCTCCCCATGCCCCCCCTGCCCCAGCTCCCGCCGCCTAAATGCTGACGACGGCCGGGGAGGCCGAAGGACCCGAAATGCTGCCCCCCAAATGCTAGTGCCCTAGGTGACTGCCTAAGTTGCCTAATGAGTTGCACCAGCCCTGCCTGCAAGTATGTTGATCCATTTTGCCAACCTACTATCTTAGTGGTCTGTTTAGCTGACAAACTGAAGTACACTAGTTCTCATGTCACTGAAGTACATAAAGTCACATCCATCAGAGTTACTGAGCTGGTTTCCACTGTGACTATTGCATGATTCAGAGTCTCCCTCTCTGATAGAAACATCTGTTAAAAACAAGCAACATTGAAGCCCTTGTGAAGAGTGAAACTGCTCATTGCCCATCATCCTGTAGCACATGCATCTGTGGCCTGATTTTCAGAGATGCTGTGCACTTACTCTTCCACTAATTTCGACTGGACTTGTGGTTGCTTAGCACTTTTGTAAATCAGGCCTTTAAACATTGAAAATGAATATTCCAGTTGATGCACTTTCTTTCAATATCAGAAGCTTGGACTAAAGATGACACATAAGTGACTTATGCCACTTTCTGTATATATATGAATTTGAGTAGATAATCTGTTTGGATATTTCTGTTTCATTTTTTCTTCAGAAAAGTACATTCTAGTAAAGAGCCAAGCCTTGTACTGATTATATACTATAGATTGTAGGCCAAGGGTCCTGAGTTTAACTTCTAAATTATCACCTGATTTGTACGTTTAACGTATATATACATTTAACTGTATATAACTTTTGAAAATTTGGCCCTATTGAAATTAAGAATGTAATTAGTAAATTTAATTAAGAATATTAAGAATTTGGAAATTCTTGGATAAAGACATCTTGTTTATGTTGTAAAAAGCATTGTTGGTAGATGCAGTAGCTACTATTCTTTACAGTGTGTACTGTTCTTTTTTAATGTGATCTCTTTTTGAAGTGAGACCCGACATATCAAAACATGGATTTTCCTTCATCTTTCATTCCTAGCCATTCAGAATGAAATAGGACTGTCACGAAGAGGGATCAGTGCAGAATGATTTAGGATTTTATCTTCTCTGCTGGCATTCAGTTGTCACTGTTTTGTTTTCTTCTCAGGTTTGGATGTGTGGTGGTGGCATGTTTGATGTTCCATGTTCTAGAGTTGGACACATTTACAGAAAGTATGTCCCTTATAAAGTTCCATCTGGAACCAGCCTGGCACGAGTGAGTAGCTGCTAATTGAAATTTTCCGTCTTTAAGTTGTCAGTCACTTTACTCCTTGTGGGTCGATTTCTTTATTTAGAATTTCTCTGACTAGCATATAATGTGCTATTACTTTTGTAACAGCGACCTTCTAAAGGCAAAGCTTCCAAGAACAAAACAGTGCTCAGTAAAAAAAAAAAAAAAAAAATAAAGTTAGAGGCTTCAGAACAGAGGCATATTACTTTCACATTCATTCAAAAGAATATATGAATTCCCTGAAGCACAGGATTGCCTTTTACACACTCACTGTGATTGTCAGTCATGGTTTTATAAGCAAAATCTGACAAATCACTGGGAATTTGAATGGTTGATTTTTCAGCAGGATTTTGATCAGTCAGCAAATTAATCCAGCAGCCTGTGTCTTGCAAAAGGAATATTCTTTGGAACAAAAGAATTGATCAGCAGTGATTTAAGTGACTGGTTATAACCTCTGTAGGGAATATGAGTACCTTCTTACCATGAAAGAGAAGGGAACCATGAGATCACAATACTGTTTCAAAGAGATTAAACATCTCTATATCCATGAGGTTTTCCTTCTCTAGAGTAAATGGACCTATGAAAACTATAAGTTTCTTGAGAGAAATGAGGAACTTGTTCAAGGAATGTCAAAAATAGGAAACTAAGGGCACTGCTGTGACTTCCAGGCAAAATATTAGTATTTATTAATCTTTAATCTTAATATTTTCCATTTTAAATGTTACTAGATGGTTCATTTGTATTTCCCTTTTTAGAACATAAAATGGCATAAATATTGGTGTTTGCCCATCACCATAGGGAACATCTTATGAATCATATTTTTTCTTATTAGTGAAAATATATATGAATCAAAAATACATCTTTGAGGAGGAGAAGCTCTTGACTTCTCTGCTGCAGGACTACACTCACTGTAATGATTCCACAGCCTAGCCGACCATAAGCCTAATAAGAGAGACAAGAAAATGAATTCTACCCTATTTGCTAACTGCATGCAGTCAAGTTGCCTTTCAGCTAGTTAAAGTGAGAGAGAAAGCGCTGCCCTGGAAGAGCATGTGTGCTCGCAGTAAGCACAGCAAGTGGGAGCTGCAATATATGATGCAATAACGAACATGAGTGAGTTGGTAAGGTAGTGTACAAATAAGCCAGAGCCACTGTAATCTAGAGTAAATGCTTCAAACGTACTGTAGGAAATGCTGTTAAATCTATGCCTCCGCTAAGAATAATTCCATCTTGTCCATTCTCTGAGTTTTTCCAGGAAGGTAACTTTCCAGAAGTCTTTTTCACATTGTATTGACCTGTCTCTTGCTATTGCAACCCAAAGAGAAGTTAGACAAACACCTTAAAACAGGAGATTTGAACATGAGTTTCCTTCCTCCCTATTGCACTAAAACAGAATAGAATATCTGGATGGCTAGAATGCTCTCTACTGTACGTTAATTGTAGCGGTGGAATGCCATCCTTTCTATCTGAGCTATTAGCATATGGCTCATTTCAACAGTTAATTAGCTTCTGCAAAACCCCTGCAGCCATGGTGGCTAATGTGTATTCATTAGGCAAAATAGTCCTTTCCTCTGCCTTTCTGTCTGTAATAAGGTAGCTATGAAATATTACATTAAAATTGTCCATATCATGCAGAATGGAGTCCCTGCTCATGCACAGGATGATTGCCTGGCATCATTCAGAACTGATAAGTGTGTTGTGGGGAAAGAGCTGGTTCCCTAATGGGGAACATCCCATCCTTCCTGTTTGACTAATGGATCCTAATACATTGCTTGATATTTAGGGGAACCTCTCATTAGGCATTTGTTTGAAGGGGAATTTGAGTCATTAAGCTTCCAGGCTTACTTGTCATAGGTTATCTTAAAAAGTACTGCCGCTCTTAGGATGTAATGTTAAGTTGAGTCAGGGACACCTAGAACATATGGATAGGCCTACTCCCTTTTTAGCATTCATATCAATCAAAATAAATAGATAATCTTTCAATTAAGGAAGAGCATTCGGCCCCTGATCCAACAAAGCACTTCAGCATGGGTATAACTTTATCCCCATTGACTGATCTGAGTCCAAAAGATAAACAAAGGTTTGGGGAGGCAGTCCAAAACTAAAGCAGTTATCAAGGTCATATACAGTCCTTTAATGAACATGGAAGCCCCACCCCTGAGCTAGTCTCCATATGATTCTGAATCAACTGCCTCATATGAAGTTATTAACTAAGTGGGCACACACATAGATGATCTGGATGCTGCAGGTGTTTTTGTGTGTGTTTTGTTTTCCCTTCTGACACTTCATTTAAAACTGCTCTACAGTTCAAGATCATGTGAGATTGTTCTCACAGTTCATGGCAATTGCACCTGTATTTTCCCCACAGTGGTTGAGCAAGGTCATCCCCTCCCACCTCCCCACTCCCAAGCCATTGCCTTTCTGGATGGAGATCTGTGCTCCTTAACCTTTTAACTAGGGTATTCCCAGGGTGCACAGTTCTCTGCCTTCACTGATAGGTTGCCCAAGGACATCTGCTTCCTTTCTCTTCCGAGACTGATAACAGAGTGATTGTCAATAGTTATGAGTTACCTCACAGCACTTACTATGCAAGACTACTTTATTCTTAAAGTAAAAAGCATAACAGAGAAAGATGGGGACGAAATATGTGAAAATGGATTCTTCAGTCTAGCAGAGAAAGATATAACGCAATCCAATGTCTCAAAGTTGAAGCTAGACAAATGCATACTGGCAATAAGGCATATGTTTTTGTCAGTGAGTGTAATTAACCATTGGAACAATTTACCAAAGATTGTGTGTATTTGCCATCATTAACCATTTTAAAATCAAGATTTGATGTGCTTTTTAAATGACATTCTCTAGAAAATGTTTTTGAGGGAAGGGGGAGGTTGTTTGGCCTGGGTTATACAGGTGATCAGACTAGATGGTCGCTTCTGGCATTGGAATCTATGAATCTGTAGTTAAGATATATCAGTAGTAGTAGTGTTTTTCTATGCAGTACTACTATTACTGATATGTTACAAAATAAGTAAAAATAATATCAAAATTAACAATGCATTTGAAATAAAATTGCAGAATCATCCCAAAACAAATATTTTCCAAAATGAATTTTTAAAATATTTTCCCTTGAGGGTGTTTGTTAAAATTGATATGTTTTTTCTAAATATTTTGATTTCAACAAATATGGCATTTTCATAAAAAAAATTATTGAAAACATTTCAACCATCTTTATCCATAACTTGGCGCAACTCCTTCATCTACCTAAGAATCCTGCCCAGAATCCTGAGGGCACAATGGTGGTTTAAAGTCATCTTTGTCATCTTTCCTCCTCTGGGACAATACCTGTGTGCACCTCACCTCTGCAAAGTGCAGCACACAATATCACGCTAGTACTTGATATATGACCAATTTAGATATATTTTTAGGTGCCAAGTCTAAGGAGCTGTCCCAAATTGAGGAGTTAGTAGAGGAGAATTTGGAACAAATTGATAAATTAAACAGCAATAACTCACCAGGACCAGATGGTGTTCACCCAAGAGTTGTGAAAGAAATCAGCTATGAAACTGCAGAACTACTAACATATTGTGGTATGTAACCCATCTCTTAAAAATCAGCCTCTGTATCAGATGACTGGAGGGTAGTTAACGTAACACCTATTTTTAAAAAAAGTTCCAGAAGCAATCCTGGCAATTACAGGTCAATAAAGCTTACCTTTAGTACCAGGCAAACTGGTTTAAACTGTAATAAAGAACAGACTTATCAGACACACAGATGAACACAGTATGTCGGGGAAGAGTCAACACAGCTTTTGTAATGGAAATCATGCCTCACCAATCTACTAGAATTCTTTGAGTGGGTCAACAAGTGCATGGACAAGAATGATGCAGTCAATATAATGTACTTGGACTTTCACAAAGCCTTTGACAAGGTGCCACACCAAAAGGCTGTTAAGCAAAGTAAGCTGTCATGGGATAAGAGGAAGGATCCTCCCATGGATCAGTAATTGGTTAAAAGACAGGAAATAAAGGGTAGGAATAAACTGTCAATTTTCACAATGGAAAAAGGTAAATAGTGGGGTCCTGCAATAATCTGTACTAGAACCTGCGCTGTTCCACATGTTCATAAATGATCTGGAAAAGGGGGTAAACAATAAGGTGGTAAAATTTGCAGACAATACAAAATTACTCAAAATAGTGAAGTCTAAAGCTGACTGCAAAGAGTCAGGGGCAGCTCTGTTTTTTGTGAATTGCCACCGAAGCTGCAGGACCGGCGGCGGACCTCCCACAGGCATGCCACGAAGGCTGCCTGACTGCCATCCTCACAGCGACTGGCAGGCCACCCCCTGTGGCTTGCCACCCCAGGCACGCGTTTGCTGCGCTGGTGTCTGGAGCCACCCCTGCAAAGAATTACAAAGAGATCTCATAAAACTTGGTGACTGGGCAACAAAAGGGCAGATAAAATTCAATGCTGATAAGTGCAAAGTAATGCACATCGGAAAACCTAATCCCAACTATACATACCAAATCATCAAGTCTAAATTAGTTGTTACTACTCAAGAAAGAGACTTTGGAATTGTCTTGGATAGTTCTCTGAAAACATCTACTAAGTGTGCAATGGCAGTCAAAAAAGCTAACGATGTTAGGAACCATTAGGAAAGGGATAGATAAGGAGATGGAAAATGTATTGCCACTCTATAAATCCATGGTGCACCCACACTTTGAAATCTGTATGCAGTTCTGGTTGCCCATCTCAAAAAAGATATTAGAATTGGAAAAAGTACAGGGAAGGGCAACAGAAATGATTAGGAGTATGGAACAGCTTCCATATGAGGAGAGATTAAAACTTTTGGGACTTTTCATCTTAGAAAAGAGATTATTAAGAGGGATATGATAGAGGTCTATAAAATCATGATGGTGTGAAGAAAGTGAATAAGGAAGTATTATTTATCCCTTCATACAGGGCTGGCTCTAGGTTTTTTGCTGCCCCAAGCAAAAAAAAAAAAGCCCACTCTGGGAACGCAACTGCCAAAGTGTCAGGAATGCTGCCCCTAAAATTGTGACACCCCAAGCACGTGCTTGGTTTGCTGGTGCCTAGAGCCAGCCCTGCCTTCATATTACACCAGGGGTCACCCAATGAAATTAATAGGCAGTAGGTTTAAAACAAACACAAGCAAGCACTTCTTCACACAACATACAATCAACCTGTGAAACTCATTGCCAGGAGATGTAAAGGCCAAAACTATAATTGGGTTAAAAAAATAATTAGATAAATTCATGGAGGATAGGCCCAACAATGGCTATTAGCCAAGATGGTCATGAATGCAACCTCATGCTCTGGGTGTTCCTAAACCTCCAACTACCAGAAGATGGGACCAGGGCCGGCTCCAGGCACCAGCATTCCAAGCAGGTGCTTGGGGCAGCAGTCTGCAAGGGGTGGCAGTCTGTGTGTTTTTGCCTCCGAGCAGCATGCTGAATTGCTGCTGCGGATGGCAAGGGCAGTCCGTGTGCTGTTAGGGCGGCAAGCGTGTTTCTGCGGTGGCAGCAATTCGGTGGCAGCTTCTATGTTCATCCGTCCGTGGCGGCGCAGCTTCTGTCTTCTGGCTGAAGATGCCGCCTAACAGCACACGGACTGCCCCTGCTGTCCGCAGCAGTTCAGTGCGCTGCTTGGGGCGGCAAAAACAGAAGAGCCAGCCCTGGCTGGGACTGGATGACAGGGAAAGGATCACTTGATAATTGCTCTGACACATCTAGCCGCGGTCAGAAGACAGGATACTGAGCTAGCAGGGCCATTGGTCTGATCCAGCGTGGCCATTCTTATGTTCTTTCAAAAACTGGCATGAGGATCACAGTCTCTACTATACAACAGGCCTATCAAAATCCCATCCATTCTGGGCAGTAAGGACTGTAAACAATCACTAGTGTATCATACTATACATCTTAGTATGTATCATGGTGTCAATTGTCTTCTTTCTTAGGATCACATTTCACACATTCTCACACTATCAATCGAGCCCTGCAAAGCCTAGACATACTTCTTTTGCTGAATCATGGTCTATGAACTAGGAAATGTCCATGTAAAAAATATTTTACCAATGTGACACTGAATGTTTTCAAAAAGTGAGCAAAACAAACTGGAAAAATAAATGCCACATTTATAAAGCAGACTCTGACAAACAAAATAAGAGAGAATTACTAAAGCAAAAAGACTTTTTTGTAGATGCCTCAGGATGTTGCTGCCTGCCAAACACAGTCAGGTCCCAATTTACAGGTAATTGCACATAGAGCAAGATTAATGGGTGTACAGATGTTTACAGTGATTCCACTTCCTAAGGCAGCACAAACTGATTATCATTCATTCCAAACCCTACTATCTTAGCACAAAATCACAGCCACTAATAACTATTTTTGTCTGATTGCTTTATGTGAAATAATTTTCAGTAAAAGAAGTCTTGAAACCTTGTACAAGACACTGTCCCAATATATGAATTCTGGATTCTTATGCTACATTATTTTAACTACTTTGGTATTGAAAACCGTTGCTCCATTTTTATGCATTATAGTTAAGCCATCAGCTCCTAGCCAATTATCTGGTAAAACAGATTTTAAAATAAGATCAGCAATTTCTTATAGGTACATTCCAGTTTATTAGACAGGTTTTGTAAACTCCATATTAATAGATTTTTCTCTTCATGATTCCCTAAACAATATAAGAGTTCTATCAATAAATACTTGCCATTCATGACCTTAGAATTTCAATAGATGCCTACAGCAGTCTTTTTCATTTGCAAACATTTTAAATCAGACTTTTAGCACCTTCTCCAGAGCATTAGACTAGTGTAGGTCTTTCTGAACTAGGGATTGGCAAACCCAGTGAAAGTCAACTTTAGATTTAACCCAAAAATGTGGTGAATCCTAACCCTAACTTGAATTCCACCCAGCATTCTAGGACTTGGGATACCAGAGCCCAGTAATCCTCTGACCCAGCAGGCACAGATGATGACATTTGCCTCATTACACTATGTTGCTGAATTGGAACTTGCAAGAGTTTGGGTTCAGTTCAAGAGGCAAGAATTAAGGTGGGTTCAGATTCCCAGCTGAACCACTTGCTCAGCCTTTTTCTGTGGCATTAAAGGGCTCTATAGACCAAGATACTGTAGGCATACCATCTTGTGCTGTGATTCCCAAATACAGAGCATTAGGCATTGTCATAACCTATTCCCAGATTTGGACCTTAGCGTCCAAAATATGGGGGTTAGCATGAAAACCTCCAAGCTTAGTTACCAGCTTGGACCTGGTAAAGCTGCCACCACCCAAAAAATTAGAGTGTTTTGGGGCACTCTGGTCCCCCCAAAAACCTTCCCTGGGGACCCCAAGACCCAAATTCCTTGAGTCTCACAACAAAGGGGAATAAACCATTTCCCTTCCCTTCTCCCTTCCAGGTGTTATAGACTCATAGACTCATAGACTCATAGACTCATAGGTCAGAAGGGACCAATCTGATCATCTAGTCTGACCTCCTGCACAAGGCAGGCCACAGAACCCCACCCATCCAATTTTATACAACCCCTATCCCAGGATTGAGTTTTTGAAATCCTCAAAAATGGTTTGAAGACCTCAAGCTGCAGAGACACCACCAGCAAGCGACCCGTGCCCCACGCTGCAGGGGAAGGCGAAAAACCTCCAGGGCACCTGCCAATCCGCCCTGTAGGAAAATTCCTTCCCGACCCCAAATATGGCGATCAGCTAAACCCTGAGCATGTGGGCAAGAGTCACCAGCCAGCACCCAAGAAGGAGTTCTCCGCAGCAACTCAGTACCCATCGCATGCAACATCTCCCCGCAGACCATTGAGCAGACCTGTCTGGTGGTAATTCAAGATCAATTGCCCAAATTAACGATCCTATCATAACATCCCCTCCATATACTTATCAAGCTTTGTCTTAAAGCCAGGAAAGTCTTTTGCCCCTACTACTTCCCTCGGAAGGCTATTCCAGAACTTCACTCCCCTAATGGTCAGAAACCTTCGTCTAATTTCAAGCCTAAACTTCCTAATATCCAGTTTATACCCATTCGTCCTCGTGGTTACATTAGTACTAAACTTAAATAATTCCTCTCCCTCCCTAACGTTAACCCCCTTGATATATTTATATAGGGCGAGCATATCCCCCCTCAGCCTTCTTTTGGCCAGGCTAAACAAGCCAAGCTCTTTGAGTCTCCTTTCATAAGGCAGTTTTTCCATTCCTCGGATCATCCTCGTAGCCCGTCTCTGAACCTGTTCCAGTTTGAATTCATCCTTCTTGAACATGGGACACCAGAACTGCACACAGTATTCCAGATGGGGTCTCACCAACGCCGTATACAACGGTACTAACACCTCCTTATCCTTGCAGGAAATACCCCGCCTGATGCATCCCAAAATCGCATTTGCTTTTTTAACAGCCGTATCACATTGGCGACTCATAGTCATCCTGCTATCAACCAGTACCCCAAGGTCCTTCTCTTCTTCCGTCGCTTCCAACTGATGCGCCCCCAACGTATATCCAAAATTCTTATTATTAGTTCCTAAATGCATGACCTTGCACTTCTCACTATTGTATTTCATCCTATTTTTATTACTCCAGTTTACAAGGTGGTTCAGATCTTCTTGAATAGCATCCCTGTCCTTCTCCGTGTTAGCAATACCCCCCAGCTTCGTGTCATCCGCGAACTTTATTAGCACATTCCCGCTCTTTGTGCCAAGGTCAGTAATAAAAAGGTTAAATAAGATCGGTCCCAAAACCGATCCTTGAGGGACTCCACTGGTGACCTCCTTCCAGTCCGACAGTTCACCTTTCAATACGACCCTCTGGAGTCTCCCCTTTAACCAGTTCCTTATCCACCTTACAACTTTCATATTCACTCCCAGCTTTTCCAATTTAACTAACAGCTCCCCGTGCGGAACCGTGTCGAACGCCTTACTGAAATCTAGGTAAATTATATCTACCGCATTTCCTTTATCTAAGTAATCCGTCACCTTCTCAAAGAAGGAGATCAGATTGGTTTGGCACGATCTACCTTTAGTAAATCCGTGTTGCAATTCGTCACAATTACCATTGACCTCTATGTCCTTAACTACTTTCTCTCTTAAAATTTTTTCCAAGACCTTACATACTACAGACGTCAAGCTAACAGGCCTATAATTACCCGGATCACTCTTTTTCCCTTTCTTAAAAATAGGAACTACATTAGCAATCCTCCAGTGGAGGAGTGAAGACTAAATGCTCCCGACGAGGATGGGATTTGAACCTATGCATGCAGAGCATAACGGATTAGCAGACCCTCACCGTAACCACTCAGCCACCTCATCTGGGTTCCTGGAGAGATACACAGAAGCAAGCTCTGTGAATCTAAACAGAGGGATTCCACCCTCTCTATTTCCAGTCCTGGAAAACACAAGTACTTCCCTCTTCACCCAGAGGGAATGCAAAGTCAGGCTAGTAAATCTAACACACACAGATCTCCCCCTGACTTCTTCCTGCCACCAATTCCCTGGTGAGCTGCAGACTCAATTCCCTGGAGTTCCCCACTAAAGAAAAACTCCAACAGGTCTTAAAAGAAAGCTTTATATAAAAAAGAAAGAAAAATACATACAAATGGTCTCTCTGTATTAAGGTGACAAATACAGGGTCAATTGCTTAAAAGAAATATGAATAAACAGCCTTATTCAAAAATAATACAATTCAAAACACTCCAGCAACTACACACATGTAACTACAAAAAAACACATATAAACCACTGTCCCTTCTGTACTTACATCTGGGAAACAGAAGATTAGAAAGCAGGAGACAGAAATCCTCTCATAGCCCAGAGAGAGTACAGGCAGAAGACAAAAACAAAGAACTCAGACACAAACTTCCCTCCACCCAGATTTGAAAAAGTCTTGTTTCCTGATTGGTCCTCTGGTCAGGTGTTTCAGGTTACTCCTTTCCAGGTGTCAGAGACATTAACCCTTAGCTATCTGTTTATGACAGGCATGATGATTTTTTTTTCTAGCTGTGAACAATGTTTGGGGTTTGCTGAAAACAGCACTTGAACATTTTTGTCAGTTTCCAGCCACATTATAGGACAAAGTAGAATCAGTGAGTTAGACGAAGCAAATCCGTAAAGTTACATTATCCATTGACCTCAATGCAAACTGACAGATGGCTCCTTTTGTATTTTTTTAAAGCAGGCTTCACAAAAGAGACTGAGGCAGCTCCTGTGTAAGGTGACAGCACAGGTAGCTTTGCAGTCACTCAGTCCTTTAGCACAGCAAGCAGCAATAGACTTCAGTTGTGATCCAGCAGTCACCAGAAATGACAGAAACATCAGCTTGGAATAAGCGGGTCATTTGGGGCATTATACTCTTGCTGTAACACAATTATATACCTCATAAGAATACACTTTTCCCTCTTAAGTTCTTAAGTTTCCCTCTCAGTCATTATAACACTTCTTATAACATTTAGACATGTTTATAAGTCCATAGTCAAAATTAATTAATAGTTGAATCAAAGTCCCAACCCAGGAGCCAATTGTTTTAAGAAGGAAGTTTGAATAAATATCTGCATGGCAATTTTTGAATGCAAGAAAAACAAAACAATCAAAATCTCAGTATTTTTATATTGTTTCTTCAATCTAACAAAAATGTTTTGTTTTTAAGGGGCGGGAAAGGAATAAGCAGGTAGTTTATGGTCTATTAACCATTTGGAGAAAAAAGAAAACTGATAAATATATTATATCCAGAAGGATAACTAGTTTGCAATGGCAGTAACTACTTTGGGTGATTTATTTGATGCTTTATCAAAGCAACATTGTCTAGTAGCTAAAGAAACATATTGGGATTCTGGATTCCTGGATTCTATTCCTAGCACTGCCACTCCCATGCTGTGACCTGTGGTAAGTCATTTAGCCTCATTGTGGCTCATTGTGCCCTTCTGTAAAATGGGCATCAAAATATTTGCCTATTTTAAGGAGTTGCTGGTCTTCATGGCATGGGGAGTAGAAGGGGTAAATAATAGTCTGTATCCAAACTCTGCATGCACTGCATAGTGCTTGCATGATTTTCACTGCAAGATGTGATTACAGCATGTAACTAAGGGTGAATAAAAATAACAAATAGGATATTAATAGCAGTGGCAGTAAAGCCACACGTCAAAGTGACTTTCACCAGCATATAGAAAGCAGTTTGAGTTTCTAGCTCCTTACTCTTCCAGTAATGCAAATAATATATATCACTAATTCTATCTGAATGAAATGCAAACATTTCCAGAGAGAAACATGGCATCTACTTTGCAGCAGCAGCAGCACTACTATTACTACTGTATTTAGGATGAAAGCCGGATTAATATCTGTCTTCTTGCAAAAAGTGCCATGAGATTTTTAATGAATGTAACAGTCAGGTCCTCTGTTTTATTTCACATCTGAAATACAGCATCTCTGATTCTGCACTGTGGCTTCCAACTCTATTCCAAGGCACTGATTTCAGAGCTGCAGAGAATCCCTGAGTGAAGGAGTGCCTGTGTACTATAGTGATTGACACACTGTTGACACAATAATCTAAAACTAGAGTCTAGGATAAATAACCAATGAGAGAGAAAAGCCTATTGTAATAAGTAAGATACGCAATCTGCTTAAGAGGTCCTGCTTGTGACTGCCAGCTTCCTGGAAAATGGTCAGATTGCCAATAGAGCAACAGGAACTGGTTACAGGACTCAAATATGATACAATAGCTTAATATTGACAAACCCAAAGTGCATGGATTGGGGATCAGGCTGGTATATGTGCAGAGAGTGAGGTAGGCACAAAGGAAAAAAATGGGTTACGAAGGTGAAATGGCACAAATAAAAGCCTTGTACTGCTTTACAGCCAGAGGAAAAAACATTTTCTGCCTAATAACAGCTGAAGAAATTAGAAGCAGAAATAGTATTTTTATGATATTTTAACAACTGTCTAAAAAGTCAATTGAAAAAAAATCCACAGGATAGAACCATGCAGTTTCATGTACCATGAGGGTTCTTTGTCTTGCTCATAAATACTGTTATTCCAATCTGGCATGTCATCCCTGTCTCTAAAACAGGAAACTGTAATATTCCTGTTTGTTAGGGACTGATCCATTTAAACTTTGCTTCTCTGGAATCTTGACCAGCCTGTCGTGCTATGCAGCCCCCAGCTGTTAAGCAGTCATTTCATTCCCAGGAATAAAGTCTCTGCTTTTGCCCAGCTGAGTTGCCTGAATCACCATAATCGTAATATCACACAGGACTCCCCTAAACATGTTTAATGAAGAAGTATAGGGCATTTGGTGGGGGAGAGCAATCTGTCAGCCACGAAAGAAAAAAAACAGGAACTGAAAATGGCCCAAAGATTCCACCAAGAATAGCAATTGAGTAAGAAAGTGCACATTTATCTCTCTCTGAGGCTGTGTTGAACTCTACCTTGTGTTGAAGTCCTGAATTGTCCAAAGGAAGTGAAAGGGGGAAAGTAATTTTAGCTTAACAAACATGATATGTAAAATTATTTTTAAAAAAAAGCATAGAACAGAGTCAAAGAACAATTTGAAGCGAGTTTGCCTAAATTAAAAGAACTAGTGATTAAGGGTTTTCAAGGCTCCTAGTGGGATCAGTGTTGTAGCAACAAAGTAAAGTGTAATTAAAACAAGATGAGGTTCATGCCTGGGACAACTGGATACTTTGTTTTGATTGCTCAATTTCACTGGAGTGAGATTGCCAACACTTTTGGAAACATCAGTGAGCTTCATGATCACAACTGTCTCCATCATACACAAGCACATATGCATGTACCATGACACCACTGAGCTTTCTTCATCCTTATCCAGAAAATTGTTCTGACCAGACATGACAAGGAGAGAGACCCAGATGACATTATTATCTTTGTTGCTGTGCCCTGAGATTCTTGCTGCTTCCCTACCTAACATGTCAATTCCTAACCTCATTTTATTTCTATGGCTTTTTTAAAATCTTTCTATATTTGCTTTCTTTATTGAATCTGGCTTAACCAGCCAGATCAAATCTAACCTAGAAACACTTCACTGTGATCAGTTTGGCATGCTGAAAATAATGCTGTGTGCTGTATCTGTATTTTTCCAGTAGCTGACCTACAAGCCAGAAACAAAAGCTTCATTTTCCTTTCTTTTGCTATCTTGTACTCCCTCTCCCCTAGGTATGTATTGTAGGAGACAGGATCACACCGTAAAATAGAAATTGAGGACCCAAGATCTACCATGCCACCCAAAATTGACTCTTCTTCTTGACAAAGATATTTGATGCCATTTGAGAGACTGTCACACTGAGTTTCCATTTAAAAGACTCTATAAATGGGGAGAGAGGGACTAAGGGAGACATAATGATTTATGTGAATTTATTTATTTTTTGTTTTAAATACTTTAACTTTTTTGTGTGTCTAACAAATAGTAAATGAGTGTTTAATTTGGTATAGAACAAGCAAATTTTGTTCCTGTCAGCAAAAACCCTGAACCCCAGATCAGTGCTTGTAGAAATCTGCATGGAACATGGAGGGAGAAGCACAGGTTGCAGGAGGGAAGAAGGTACCAGGTGGTCAGTTTGTATACACATAGCTAGGATAGTATCAGAGGGGTAGCCGTGTTAGTCTGGATCTGTAAAAGCAGCAGAGTCCTGTGGCACCTTATAAACTAACAGACGTATTGGAGCATGAGCTTTCGTGGGTGAATACCCACTTCACTGGATGCATGTCAATGAAGTGGGTATTCACACACGAAAGGTCATGCTCCAATACGTCTGTTAGTCTATAAGGTGCCACAGGACTCTTTTTGCTGATAGCTAGGATAGTTCTCTTAATAAAATATCCAATTTAGTTTTAGAACTATGGAGTCTTCTCATATTAATACCCAGCATATGGTATAAGGAAACAATGCTAATGTTGTAATAAAAAAGCCTATCTTAAAACTGTAACTTCTTAAAACCTCCATTTTTAATGGGTGCATTTGACTGGGAATGATTCCTAAGTAATGCAGCCCTACAACACATGGGAGCAGCAAATACCTGTTGCCCTCCCCTTTTCCAGTCAGTCCTCCCACCATTAACTCCTCTCTCTTTCTCTCTTTAATAAAAAAAAAAAAAAGTTGTTTGATTTAAGCAAGTCTCATGGTTTCCCACCAGCAGCCATTGCAGGTAGGTTACTTCGGTCTAGAGTTGGATTACTTCCTGCTTGCCTAACATTGTAGGTGAGATAAAGGGTCAGAAAATCCAGAGAAGTGGAGCACTGAAAGTGGGGTTCTCATTGATGTATGTTCTGCTGCTGCTGGGCTGCTCTAAAAAGCTTTCGGGGGGGGGAGGGGTTTGAGAGCTGCCACATGACCAATTTACTGTCCAATATATTAGTCAGTCACAGAACCAGAATCTACCACTTTCCAAAGCTTATGCATTTTGGAATGGCACAAATATTTTTTGCTTGGAAAAGACCCTAATATGGGTCCTATAAACATTTACAAACAAACCGTTTGTGTTACTTTTTTAATATATGGTGGGAGCTTACTCTAGTTTTCATAAGAGCAAACATACATTACTGCATTCAAGTCAAGGTATTAAGATTGATTGCTTTGAATGTGTTTTTCAGCATTGGACTTTACTCCTTTAAACAAAACGGTGTGTGGTAATTATTAAGGCTATATTGTCAGCATGTGTAGAGATAACCAGGATAATGAGCTCAAGATTACTTGATTCAACAAACCTTCTTCAGAGCAGTCAAACTATGAGGAAACTGGTTGGTATTATTTGAACATTGTAATTGACTACTTCAGAAAGAGCTTCCTACTGATAGCTCAGTCTAGGGAATAAAGTTCCATACACTTACTCTAAAAGGTCTAGACCCTCTTTAGTTTGAAGCTTTGTAGCTAGCTAGTCAGTATTTTGTGAGATTTTGTGTATTTTAAATGGGAATGGTTCAAATATTGTGGAGTAACAACTGGTCCATGGCTAAGGTTGCACACTCCTACAAAGTTTGGGCCAAGTCAGTATCTTCAGCATCTTAATGTTGGACATTATTATGTACGGAAAGGCTACTTTAGGCATTTTTAGAGATTTCAAAAATGTATTGGTGTCTCTGGCCACTTAAGTGGTGTTCAAGATAGTGCTCTGTCCCTGTTTCTGGTTCAGTCGAAAACCAAGGTATTCTGGGCTTTATTGTTATAGCAGGGGAATGATAGGTTGGGAAGCAATGCATACTGGGAAGAGATATATGACAGAGATGTATGATTTTGCCATTTCAGAGAGAATGGAAGGTAAATGGGCAAGCTGTTGGGTCTCTCCAGACAAGGTGCCAGGGGTGTGGGGGAGTTGAAAGAGTTGGAAAAGAGTCTTATAAAAATCGAAGAGTTGGGGTAAAATACCCTGAGGAAAGGTTGGTGGTGTGGGCTAGAAAGCCAGAGTCTTGGTGGGATCGTAGAGAAAGACCTTAAAAGATTAGGTGATCCTCTTAGGAAATTCACTGTTTGTGGTTTTCCACCAAAAGACTATGAAAAAGCCAAATAGTAAAGGTTGAGTGGGATTCTGTGCATGGAAGGGTGATGATTTGTCTTGGTGAAGGACCATTTGTGAGCCCCTGCACCAACAAATGGAGGTTTAAAGGACTTCTTTTGGACTTTTATTTTGTTGGACAGTTGTTGCTTCAGAAGGGATGGAGTATATTTAGTTAAGCCAGAGATCTAGACTACTCTACAAAGGAAGGGGGAAACTGAGGTAATAGCTACATTTGCTATTGAAGAGAGAAACCACTGCTACAGTTATTTATCAGTTTCCTCCTGCTTGGTATCCTGTACAGTAGGACTCCATGGTACTAAGTCAATGATTGGATGGAATAATTTTTAAAAAATAGTATCATGCTACTTTTAAAACTGTAAAACACATCTAAAATAGTTTTCCTTTAAAACGTGGGATGAACAGAATACATGAGGGGATGACGTGCTATTGTAAAGGTTATACTAGCACTCATGGTTTTGCCTCTTCTGATTAATGTGGTTAAAACTTAGTTTGGCTCTGTCTACACAGGCAAGGGCAAATAGTATTCTCACATGGCTGGGAGATTTCCATGTTATAATGTTCCTCAAAGAGAGTCATATTGCCTTTGTAGCTGTCATTCTTCAGATTTATCAGATTTATATTTCCTTTTGTCATGGCAACACCCCATTCCCTTACCATTGAAAGCTAATTTCATGTAAATTACCGAGGAGAATTGTGTTGCTTTGTTTCCGATGAAATAGCAACAAAAGTCAACCTTGTGTGGGGCATAAGTCATTCAGAACAGGGACTTCAGCGTTGTGATTTCTTAAACTGCCTTAATTGCACATGCCCCGTTCTTCAGGTTTTAATGTGTTTGCTTCAGAGAGACAAAGCACATAGTAACTTATCTTACAGCACCAGCTGAATGTACTTCATTTGTGCTGTATCTCACTGTCTTTGTATTCAGATAAGCCTTATTAGTTCTGAGATATCTAGGTTTGTGCAGATGCTTGAAGCAAACTAAATTAATAAAATTCAGGAGAGTGGTTTTCAAATGAATCTTGAAAGCAAATCAGAATAGGAATCAGGCTCACAAATATGCAGAGACAATTCTGAAAGGATACATTACCTTCTGTTGCTGATTTTCAGATGTATATTGTCCTCTATCTTATTACAGAACATATCAGCATCTCGCAGCTCTAGCATTCTATAAACAGAACATTAAGCGGTTTGAGGATCTTGTTTTTACAAGCAAGGCTATAAGATTTCTTTAATGTCAGAATGTCACCCAATATGATGTGTGTATGGTGGTTTTGTTTTGTGTTGGACAGCTATGAAAGTGCAGATTTTAACTTGACAGGAAAAGATAAGGAAAAACAATTAGAGAAACTTCTGAAAAAGGGGCATCTGTGAAGATGCACATTATGTGTGTAAGGGGGAGAGATGAATGTACTGAGTTCATACCCAATGCTGAACAGAGAATATGAACTCTGTGGGGTTTGGTTGTATCAATTATCTGTTGCCTTCTTAATCTATAAGATCTCTCTCTGAATCTGTCAAAACAGTTGAACAGAGAACCAGGTAACGTATTTTATTTGGACTTTCACAAAAGTCTTTGTCAAAGTCTGTCATTCAAAATTGCTTTAAAAAAATTGCCTAGTCATGGGCTGAGAAACTGGCTAAGACACAAAGCAAAAAAATAGGAACAAATGGTCAGCTTTCATCATGGGAGGTTAGCACCAGGTTACCACAAGGTTTCATGCTAGGACTGGTGTTTAACATTATTTATTATATGAAAAAGGAGGCAAAAGTATGAAAATTGCAGAAGACAAAATTATTCCAGTTAGTCAAGATTAAAGAAAACTGAGAGAAACTTGAGAGGTATGTAACAAAGACACACGAATAGGCAACATAATGAATGCCGACAAATGCAAGATAATGCACACTGGAAGGAATAATTTGAACTACTCATACTGTTTACTGGGTTCTAAACTAACTAACAAAGGAAAAGACCTGGGTATCATAGGGAACAGCTGAATGAAGACTACTGCTCAACATGGAATGACAGATAAGCAAACAGAGGTTTAAGATGCAGAAAGAACACGATGGAAAATAAGGTGTTCAATAGGCAAAAGACCCACCCCTATGGAGTGTATTTAGGGCACTCAGTGTCACAAAAAGTGTTCAATATCTCAGTGGTTTGGCCCACAACTTACCAGTCTTTGTCTATGGCTTTTATTATGCACTTTAGGATGCAAAGTTAGACAGCAAGTCTGTGTAATGTGTAGTCATAATAGTATACTTTTAGACCCTGACGCAACAAACTGTAATAGTACATACTTAATCCCTGGCCTACCTAAATGTACTGGAGCCAGTGGTGTCATTCACCAACATGATCAGAGGGTTTTATGAAATAAAAAAAAAATGCAAACCACTCAAAAAATATTTAAAGTAGCATTCAAAGGTCTCTCACAAACCCATGCATACTGCAGGGTCTCTGTACATTGAAGGGGTCAGCCTCTACTCTGAATGTCCTGCTTTTTGACAGTCAAGATTAAAATCTGGACTGAGCCTCATTCACATGCAAATCTCCCTTGCCCCACACAGATGGGGGAGTCTCAGTTGCATAGGCAGTGGCATTCTAGCCCTAGTGAATTGCCTAGGTAGCACCAGATTTCACAATTGTGATCCATGCAGAAGAAGGGGAGAGGAGTAGCAGGCTTGGAACCAGGGAGTTACTGGGGTCCAGGTCGCTCCAGAAGGGCCACATCATCCTCTCACCAGCCATATGAAAACTATCCAGAAAAGGTAATGCAACCTTAACTTGGATGGCTTTTGTTGTGACAGAATTCTTTTATGGCAGGGGTCTCAAAGTCCCAGCCTGCGGGCCATCTCTGGCCCGAGAACCTCCCCACTTCGGCCCACCGAGGAGAGATGCATGCAGGCACACTGCTGGCTCTGTCTGCTGCAGGCGCCACCCTCTGCAGTTCCCATTGGCTGGGGGAGAGGGATGCAGATACCATCAATAGTTGCCAGGCAGAGTCAGCCATGGGGGCAGCCTCACTTTTGTCCACAATGAATAGAAACAAGTTAAAATACCAAACACAACTATCTGATGCACACCTTGCTGCAATCCTGAAGGATTCAACTCCTCGGTCACTGAGGTCAAACATCAACAAACTGACAGAACTGAAGCATTGTCAGGTGTCTGGCAAACACTAAAAACTCTCTGCAGTTGAAGACTTGTATTAAGTTGTATGACGGTTTTATATTTCCAAGAAATTTGAAATAAAAAATACAATATAGACTTTTTCTTTTCTGAACACCATCTTCAGTGACATTATTGGCCCACTGAGAGGATTTGAGGACTGGCACTGGCCCTAAGGTAAATTGAGTTTGAGACCCCTGTTTTAGGGGAAGCAACTTACTCAGAGACTTTAAGGCCAGAAGGGACCCTCTCGATCATCTAATCTGACCTCCTGCACATCGCAGGCCAATGAACCTCACTCATTCCTGTAATAAGCCCATGACCTCTGGCTGAGTTACTGAAATCCTCAAATCGTGGTTCAAAGACTTCAAGAGAATCCACCGTTTACTCTGGTTTAAACCCGCAGTTGATCCATGCCTTATGCTGCAAAGAAAGATGAAAAACCCCAGGGTCTCTGCCAATCTGACCTGGGAGAAAATTTCTTCAAATCCCAAATATGAACATGAACAGGGTCAGTTAGACCCTGATGAGATTCACCAGCCAGACACCTAGGAAAGAATTCTCTGTAGTAATTCAGAGCCCTCCCCATCTGGTATCCCATCTCCAGTCGTTGGAAATATTTGCTAATAGCAGTCTTCAACTGCCTCCAAGCTACCTGAGCAAATACCCATGCAAGGAAAGGAAGTGGCTTCATTGCTCTGTTGACTATCCTAAGCTCATCCTATGCAGCATTACTGGTTACAGACAGTAGTAGTTTATGTAACGTTGTGTATTCAGAATTCATCCTACTTCTGAATATATTAATAATGTGAGTTGTGTGTAACTAGAGAGCCTACGCAGACTTGTTACTAAGCCTATCTTTGCAGATATGTCACACTGGCTTCTGAAAGATTGTGGATATTTTGGGGCTTTGAAGGAAATGCATTGTTAAAAAATTGGATTGTGTGTAATATTTTACTATACGAAGCAAAACTCCAATTTCAAAATTCAGCTGCATCAAAGCTATGGAAAAACAACATTAGCAAACAAGTGAAATAAATGGGAGTTCCACATTGAGATTCCAGTTGAAATAATTAGCTGAATTTTTACTGTATTTGGTTAATTAAATCCCCATTCAGCAATTGCAGTGAAGTACTAAAAAAACAAACTGCATGAACCCATCCATCTAATTAAATCATGTTCCTAACAGTGTTTAATTCCAAAGAGGTTTATCATTTATTTAATACACCACCATCCAAAACATGATAAGATTACGAGTCAGGGTTGGTTATTTTACTTCCAGTGTCAATTATATCATCTAGTCAAAGCATGGACAGGTTAATGACTCTTTCTTTCTGCTTCACAGAACCTGAAGCGTGTGGCTGAGACATGGATGGATGAGTTTGCAGAGTATGTTTACCAGCGGCGGCCCGAGTACAGGCATCTGTCAACAGGAGATATCTCAGCCCAAAAGGAGCTACGAAAGCACCTTAAGTGCAAGGACTTCAAGTGGTTCATGGCTGCAGTGGCATGGGATGTCCCTAAATATTACCCTCCTGTGGAGCCCCCACCTGCTGCCTGGGGGGAGGTAAGGAATACCCAAGATAGACCAAATTTAACAGCATGTTCCATCTTGATTGCAAAGCAATTTGGTATAACACTGAATTTAATATAAATTTACTGGAACTTTTTACATTATAACAAAGCCCTTATGAAATGAGATTTAGCTCCTATTACTAGTGGTGTCATTAAGGGAGCTTGTAGTGACTGGAATGATCTATGAAACTGCCACTAAAGTAAGAAACTGACATGTCTGGTGATGTCTATGGCTGTTCCTGGTATAATCCCTTATAATCGTCTGTGCACCATGATGTGCATGCACAACAAGGACAAGAGGTTCAGAAAGAACAGACCGTCATTACAGCATATTACAGGATGGCTTTGAGAATCTGATTTTTAACAAGGGATGCCTGAGGTCAGTGCACATTTTTATATGTGTAATTACAAATTGCATGCATAAAGTAGGTATCCGTTAGGTACCTATAGTGTTTTGTCTGGTCAGATTTGCACATGCAAATATAAATATGCAAAAATGAGTGGGGTTCTTTTCCTAAAAAAATTGGCCCATCTTGCGTCAATCTATGATCTGATTGCAAGTTGGCTTTGGTTAGTGGTATCACAGCTGGAATTTAAACAAAAAGGAAATAAGGAGTCATACTCTAATATTATCCCGTGCTGGGGTATGTGTCAGCAGGTTGCTGGTGCACTTCTCAGATACATTCTGCCTTCAGATTTATTCCTCTTATATCAATAGCCTACTAAAGCACACCTTGTGGTGACAGGCTGTATTAGAAATAAATCAATACACATAGGCTGTAGGGAAGCATATAATCTATATGTCTTTTTGGAAAAATTGCACTGGCCTTTTACATCTTCCACCTTAAAGGAGAGATGCAAAAGATATTTTTTATTTTTTACTATGGTTTATAAAGAAGGGTTGACTTTTTAACATATTTTTCTGTCCTTTTTTTTTAATAACTTTAGAAGTATCAGTAATGTCAATTCTAGTCTTCCCTGGATTTGCTAGAGGACTTCTTGAGGCTCTCAGATTATAAGATTTTACACATGAATTGAAGGAATGAAAGTGTTTAAATTGGAACAAAGGTTTTTTGTGAGGATGCCAGGATAGTCTCCAAGAGGGGAGATCCAGCCAGTTTTTGATCCCTTTCTCCTGAGAACATTTTAAACTAAACCAATTTTTTTTACATCTTGTAGCAGGACTTTAAAAATAACCTTTCAGATTACAGTAGCTTGGGCCTTTGCAGTCTTATTTTAGCCCCCAACTACAGTACCTCAAAGTACTTCAAGGTGCCAGTGCCTTGACATATGCAAACTCCTGATACAGTGAATTCTCTCATTTTTGTTTTTTCTCATTAACATTTTGTTTCATAAACTTCAGAGGCAACAGAAAATTAACAGAAGTAGTCAGGGAAGACCAAAGATCAGTAACTCCCCCATGTCCCTCCATCAACACCCACCCTCAGAATGCCTCTGGCACTGCAGGACTTTGAACATGTGATATATACCTACCTTGCCCTATTGTACAATCCTCACTCAATGCACCAGAGAGACAAAAAGGACCATATCCAGACCTTTGACATTCAGATATTCATGCTTTACACAGAATTATTAATACACATCTTACATGATACACTGTCTGGAGTGGCTCATGACTGTGCATACCAAGCTCAGGGCAGACTGTCAAAAAACAGGGCAGACACCCCAAACTGGTGGTACGTTCTATCATTAGATTTCGCCAAACCAGTAATTAATGTCAACTCCTGAATCACTATAGCAGTCTTACCATGGAGTTATGGACAGATCCCTTAGGCTCTCTAGTTTGCCACCCAGGCAAGCTGGACTTAGTGATAAATGGTCACTTACATGAAAAATCACAAAATATTCTGGTTGCACCAAATCCCAGGAGACCAGTCACTTACCCCAGATCTTGGAACTTAGATCTCACACCAAAGACCATGCTAATAGCCAATTCTAGAGTAAACTAAGGATTTATTAACTAGGAAAAAGAAATGAGAATTATTTATAGTTTACAGCATGCAAATAAGTTTGTCTACATTTCAAATGGTGACAGTTATAGTTATCTGTAAATTCTAAACATCTTTCAGGGCTAACTCTTGCCAAGCAGCATGGGGATCTCTTTGCTTATGTTTAAGAATCTTTGCCCCTCAGAGTCCAGACATGGAAGAAAGATTCAGTTTCTCCTGTCAGGGATTTTTATCCTTTCCACTCCAGAGTCTAAAGTTATGCATCGGTCTCTCCTTCCTGGAAGGATTTAGGAATGCAATCAACAAAGTCTCTGTCTTTTGATGCTACACAATATGTCATTTGCCTTCAGTTGGCCATGGACGAGCACTTTACCTTAATCAATGCTTCTTTTCCTGTTTGGTGAGTTACACAGTTACAGAGGTTTATATAGGTCTGTCTCATCTTACGCTGGGGTTACGTTCCGCGGTCAGTGTGTAAAGCGAAAACCACATATAGTCAAAATTACATTGAGTGTAATGGCGGGTGGAATCGCCTGCACTATAGGAACAGTACTTAAATTGTTGTTTTTCTCCTTTTTTGTTTTGTTTTTGTTTTTGCCAACCGCGTAAAGCCAAATTTGCGCATGTTAAATGCACGTAAGATGTGACAGACCTGTAGTGCAAATACTCAGTATAACTTTATACCATGGGCTGTAGAGATTGTAAGTGAGATAAATATGTGCAGCATTCTACCAGCATTTCATAAAATCTAAACACATCTTTATCAACTTAACATCTAATATCTATTTTGATAATACTAACGCACAGTAAGCAAGACTGGTTTCCAACTATGCATTTGTGAGTATTCAGTGAGGGCCTTGGCATGAGCTGGAACCTGGTCTGCCAGCGTCACAATGATATTAAGGTGTTTTTAAAATGAATTATAAGACTGTATTATATGTATCTATTTTTTCTATTAAAAATACGCCCAGACACCAAAGACTAGAACTGAGACCCAAGGCTCTCTCATTCCCCTAAAATGTTCCATCTGTAAACTAACCTAAGCTGAAGTTTTTTGTTCCTGCTACTCTATATTTTTTTAGACTTTCCCATTCCTGTAAAGTTTTAATTAATTCGTCAGCGCTTTTAAGAGACTTTAAGCAAACTTAAAGGCCAATGGCTGTTATTATTAGAAATTGAAAGGAGGAAAACAATCTGCTCCTTATTACTTTAGAAGAATCGAGCAGCCAGAAAAACCTCACTGGATGTGCACATCAAGAATCTTTTATGGGACATCTGTGCCAGGATGGACAGTCATTCACTGCCTTCTCCCCTTGCACTTGGAAAGGATTTACATCTGTTTCCCTTGCCAGTGTGAGACAGGGTAAACAATTAAGTCCTCAGACAATCTCTGGCTCCAGCATCTTAATACCTAACTAGTGAATGCTGTGTGCAGCCTTCTTTTTGCAACTTCTGCCTTCTTTTTGCAAACACATCTGCTGAGAATTTAACTAGTAAATGTCTTGGCAAACTCTATTCATGACAGAAAAGAAGTAAATTAAATCAACTTTTTATCACTCTTGATGTTGCCTGATCTTTGGGAATTAATTGTGCCACTGTCCTATGTATGTGTTCCATCTGGTATTGTGCTCTGAAATGCATGCAAAATGGCAGTTGTATAATGGACATGGCAAAGACTTAGTATATACTGAGTATATTACTATTAGTTTTGTATCTGGGCAGGAGGATAACACCATTTTTACTGCTACCATGGTAAAAATGCAAATTAAAAGAGCTTAGTTTGATCCTTGTGATTGTCCTGGATTGCCAAGTATGTGCTACCAGTTGAAGTGTATGTCTACTATCCATTAAATGAGGCATAAACACTACTTTTTCTTAAAAGAAATGTAATTTCACGCAGTGTTGGTACTTGAAGTCTTGTCCAGTGAAGTAAAAAATGGTGCTGGGTGGGTGAGATTTGTCATGAGAATGATTTTATAGTTTTAAAACTTAGATTCAAAGTACTTATGGTCCAATTTGTATTTACAATCATTTCAAACTTTTAATGTTGTCTGTGCGAATGTATTTTTTAATACCAATATTACAAACCGGTAAGTCTAATGTTGGTACCGGGCAAAATAGTAGAAACAATAGTAAAGAATAAAATTGTCAGACACATAAAAGAACATAAATTGTTGGGCAAAAATCAACATGGTTTCTGTAAAGGGAAATCATGTCTTACTAATCTATTAGAGTTCTTTGAAGGGGCCAACAAACATGTGGACAAGGGGGATCCAGTGGACATAGTGTACTTAGATTTCCAGAAAGCCTTTGACAAGGCTCCTCACCAAAGGCTCTTACGTAAATTAAGTTGTCATGGGATAAGAGGGAAGACCCTTTCCTGAATTGAGAGCTGGTTAAAAGACAGGGAACAAAGGGTAGGAATAAACAGTAAATTTTCAGAATGGAGAGGGGTAATTAGTAGTGTTCCCCAAGGGTCAGTCCTAGGACCAATCCTATTCAACTTATTCATAAATGATCTGTAGAAAGGGGTAAACAGTGAGGTGGCAAAGTTTGCAGACGATACTAAACTGCTCAGGATAGTTAAGACCAAAGGGGACTGTGAAGATCTTCAAAAAGATCTCATAAAACTAAGTCATTGGGCAACAAAATTGCAAATGAAATTTAATGTGGATAAATGTAAAGTAATGCACATTGGAAAAAATAACCCCAACTATACATACAATATGATGGGGGCTAATTTAGCTACAACGAATCAGGAAAGAGATCTTAGAGTCATAAAGGATAGTTCTCTGAAGACGTCCACACAGTGTGCAGTGGCAGTCAAAAAAGCAAACAGGATGTTAGGAATCATTTAAAAGGGATAGAGACTAAGACATAGAATATCTTATTGCCCTTATAAAAATCCATGGTACGCCCACATCTTGAATACTGCATACAGATATGGTCTTCTCATCTCAAAAAAGATATACTGGCATTAGAAAAGGTTCAAAGAAGGGCAACGAAAATTATTAGGGGTTTGGAATGGGTCCCATACGAGGAGAGACTAAAGAGGCTAGGACTTTTCAGCTTGGAAAAGAGGAGACTAAGGAGGGATATGATAGAGGTATATAAAATCATGAGTGGTGTGGAGAAAGTAAATAAGGAAAAGTTATTTACTTGTTCACATAATATAAGAACTAGGGGCCACCAAATAAAATTAATGGGCAGCAGGTTTAAAACAAATAAAAAGAAGTTCTTCTTCACACAGCGCACAGTTAACCTGTGGAACTCCTTGCCTGAGGAGGTTGTGAAGGCTAGAAGTATAACAGGGTTTAAAAGAGAACTAGATACATTCATGGAGGTTAAGTCCATTAATGGTTATTAGCCAGGATGGGGTAAGGAATGGTGTCCCTAGCCTCTGTTTGTCAGAGGGTGGAGATGGATGGCAGGAGAGAGATCACTGATAGATTCATAGATTCATAGACTCTAGGACTGGAAGGGACCTCGAGAGGTCATTGAATCCAGTCCCCTGCCCTCATGGCAGGACCAAATACTGTCTAGACCATCCCTGATAGACATTTATCTAACCTACTCTGAAATATCTCCAGAGATGGAGATTCCACAACCTCCCTAGGCAATTTATTCCAGTGTTTAACTACCCTGACAGTTAGGAACTTTTTCCTAATGTCCAACCTAAATCTCCCTTGCTGCAGTTTAAGCCCATTGCTTCTTGTTCTATCATTAGAGGCTTAGTGAACAAGTTTTCTCCCTCCTCCTGATGACACCCTTTTAGATACCTGAAAACTGCTATCATGTCCCCTCTCAGTCTTCTCTTTTCCAAACTAAATAAACCCAGTTCTTTCAGCCTTCCTTCATAGGTCATGTTCTCAAAACCTTGAATCATTCTTGTTGCTCTTCTCTGGACCCTCTCCAATTTCTCCACATCTTTCTTGAAATGCAGTGCCCAGAACTGGACACAATACTCCAGTTGAGGCCTAACCAGCACAGAGTAGAGCGGAAGAATGACTTCTCGTGTCTTGTTTACAACACACCTGTTAATGCATCCCAGAATCACGTTTTTTTTTTTGCAACAGTATCACACTGTTGACTCATATTTAGCTTGTGGTCCACTATGACCCCTAGATCTCTTTCTGCCATACTCCTTCCTAGACAGTCTCTTCCCATTCTGTATGTGTGATTCTTGATCATTACCTGTTAGGTTCACTCCCTCTGGAACACCTGGCATTGGCCACTGTCAGAAGACAAGATACTGGTCTGGATGGACCTTTGGTCTGTCCCAGTATGGCCATTCTTATGTTCTTATGTAAAATGGTGACCATGAGTAAATTTGTTCTGGGCTTTATAGGTCCTGCTTTCAAGATCCTACAGGACAATCATCCCGTTTTCTGATTCCAAACTTAAATGTTAAGGTTTGGCTCTGTTCTGCTATAGGGCTTATTTAATATTCAGTAAGTCTGTCTGAGATTGCGCTCATGCTAAGTCATGGGGCCTGAACCCACTCCTTTCTGGCCCCCACTGAGAATTCATTGATTTGATAGAACCACTTTACAACAGTGATGGGAAATCCCAGAAGTGAAACACACTCTGAAATTAAACCAAATAGCCTATATGAAAAAGCATCAAAGTTTTAGGACTGACTAACTCTCTTCTCTCTGAAAGAGAGACAGATGTCTTTTTAGAAGTGTCTGCTTCATATCCTTAATGACTTTGAGTCAATCTCAGTCCATCAGTTTGTCATATTTATGTTGTACAAAAGCAATATAACATTCACCCAGCCCCATATTGCATACTGCACGGTTTCTGCACCACTCAAATTCTCTCATCAAGGTTAGTGTCAACCTGTGATCCACAGTCCCCTGCTTTCTCGGTGTTTCATTCAGGCTGTGCTTGACTTCTTTTAACCTGGCCTTTTCCTTTTTTATGTTTCTCACAAAGAAGAGGACCTTTTAAGTTACTGCATTTCAGTTAATATGAAAGGAGGCTCGTTGCTTGGCATTCAGTCTGTAGATTCTGATGTCTGAAAGATTATCTAACATATTGTGCTCTCACATTAATAAGTGTAGTAAAGCCAGTGTAAGTACTTCTTACTTAAAAGGCAGAGGGTGAACAGGGGCATTCCCATTTTTGCACCCATGTGAATGCTGTTAATGTTCTCTAGGAGAGACCGCCACTATGGTATTCAGGGCACTAAACCACATTGTGTGAAAAGCATTCTGTAAATTGGTAGCAATTGGAAGCCTCTTATGATGCTGTATTGAATTGCCATGACCCTGACTACAGAGTCAGTGTACCATCTTTGCTATTCAAGGGCAATATATCATTTGAACAGATTATTAAATTGAGCAGTAGTTCTGACACGATTTGCCATTCATTTCATGTACCGGAGATAACTTGAACAGCTCATTTTAGAACTCTGTTTCAGACATTTCCTGAATCCTAGACATGAATTTGCAGTTATTAAATGTCATTAGACTGGTATTATTCCATACTACCACATAAAGTTGTTTTTAGATTAAGGTTACACATTCAGAAGAGCACTGATATTTATTTTGCAGTAGATGTTTTCATGACCTTCAGTGCACAAAACTGAGATCCAAGTTGCCTTAGAGACTGCCTCTCCCTTTCTGACTCACCACACCACTTGCCTTCATCAGGAACACTTAAGCATTCTGGGCGAAATCATGGCTCCACTGAAGTCCCTGGGAGCTTTGCCATTGACTTCAGTGAAGCCAGGATTTCACTCTGTCTCAGTGAAACTCAGGAGAGCTGAAAGCTAAGCATTGCTTTTAATATTTAAAAGGGGTATTAGTTTAGTAATATAGTTGTCTGCAACTCTTCGGACTAACTATCAGCCTTGGAAAGACAGAAGTTCTTCGTCAATCTGCACCTGGATCAAATGCTTCTGTTCCAAGTATCTCCATTGACGGAACTCAGCTTAAAGTAGTGGAGAACTTTAAATACCTGGGTAGTGTCATAATCAACGCACGAATATCCAAAGCAAGCCAGGCATTTGGCTGTCTGCGTGTCAAAGTTTTAAACCACCACAACATCCGGATGTCAACAAAACTGCTTGTGTACAGAGCTGTTGTTCTCTCATCTCTTTTGTACGGGTGCGAAACATGGACACTATATAGGCGTCACTTCAAGCAGCTTGAAGCATTCCACATGTGCTGCCTCCGCAACATCATGAAGATCCGCTGGCAAGACAAAGTGCCCAATCTCGAGGTCCTCAAGAGAGCCCAGATGACAAGCATCGAAATGATGATCCTGAAGTCACAGCTACATTGGACTGGTCATGTCAGCCACATGGATGCCAACAGAATCCCCCGCCAGCTTCTGTATGGTGAGCTCTCCCAGGACATCCAGCACATAGGTCGTCCATGGAAACGTTACAAGGACACCATCAAAGCCAATCTGCAGTACAGCAGTATCAAACCTAGGGACCTTGAGGACGCCGCCAGCAACAGAACACAGTGGCGTGCAACAGTTAGAAATACCTGAATCGCCTTTGAGGAAGACCGCTGCTGGCATCTACAAGAGGCACGCGAACGACGTCACAGAACATCAGCAGTGCACAATCCACTGACCGCGAACTTCCCATGCACCATCTGCAGCAAAATGTGCACCTCTAGAATTGGCTTGTACAGTCATCAGAGGGCACACCATGAGACCAACAATAGATGATCTGCACAGATTTGTCATCATCAGATCAATGGACTACCAAGAATAGTTGTCTGTATTGTTAACTAATCAAAGGCAGGAATTGTCACTATATTAGCGCTGTTTATCTCAGTAGCATCTTTTTCACATAAATTAATGCAAATTTCCTCAAAGGGGGAAAAAATTTCATGTTGGGTTTTAAAATAGATAAAGGAATTTAATGTGTGACTAAACTACCCTGTCATTATGCTGTAATTATTTTTTTTAAACATAAGAGACACTGACTTTGTACATTATCAATTCTAAATTTACCAAGTGTGGGGAAAGCATTTAAAAAAAGATTTTCAAAACTGCTTACAGGGTTTAGGAGCACAAAACCCATTGGCTTTCTCTGTATTATGTGCTTCTAAATCCCTTAGTCACTTTTTAAAAAAAAAATCTCTCCCTTAGTTTTGGTCTTGTCAGGAGAATTTGGTGCCACTAGTAGTGGCAAAGGCAGTTTGCATAATGTGCTACAACTATGGGCTGTCAGCCTGTGTTTTGGAGCAACCTGTGTCTTCATGATGAGCAGTTACAGAAGATGCACTCTGTCTGGAATGTCCCCAGTCAAAGTGATCAGCAGTGCATTGTCACTCACACCCTCTGTGAATAACATCACATGAGTTATCTTCACAGCTAATCAGTTAGCAAAAATATTCAACAAATCTGCTGTCCATGTTTGGATGTTGTAGCAAATACGCAGTGGGAGTGGCCTCTCTTCACTCCTGATCACTTTTTTAAAGTGTCTGCACTATGCAGTGGAACTCTGCAGCCGCATCTCTCTCCCCCTCATTCTCAGTGCCTGGGCCCATTCTCCAGATAAGTTCCCCGACTCCAGTTTAGAAGACTGTGCTGTTAGATTTCTGCATAGAATCCTGCATGCTACTTAATTCATAGCTGCAGTTCTGTCCGAAGGATTCAGAGAACAGTGATTCCCGGTTTCTGTTCTCGTCTGATAGGGGCTGCTGTCAGAGTGCACAAGCCATTTAAAACTCCCCTATGCTTTCATGAATGTAAGGAGTAAGGACTGTGAATCAAATCATGGCAGAGTATTGACAGGAGCCTGCAAAGAGGCAGAAAAAGAAACCACTTCCTTTAGAGAAATATTTTGTGAAAATTGTGTTAGAAAACATTGATATTTTTCATGAAAGGGGCTACAAATTTTAAAATTTATGAAAATGTTGGTTTCCTTAATAACAAATCTTCTTGGAAAGAATTTGTCTTTGAAAATAGCATTTTTGCAGATCAGCATGGTTTTAACTGGCACATCCAAATGTACGTAGTAAGAAAAAATGTCTGCTTGCTTCCACCCTCTGCCTCATCCACTTATTTCCAATCCGGACACCACCACCCAAACCAGGATAAAAAGAGAAGTTCTTGTTTAATCTTCTTCCGTATAAGAAAGGGGTTACAATATAAAGGAAAAAATCCTTTAAATGTCCTTAATATTGAACAGTCTTCTACAGAACTGATTTGGGCTTGTTCCAACAGCCAGGAAATAAATATGCCTTTAACTTTCACAACATATTTAGACATTTTTAGCAACCTAAAGTTTATCAACCAGGTCTTTATGAATCTTAACCATTCAAAGCCTGGACCAGCACAATGCTTACTTAAATCACAGGCTTCCACCAGTATTTAAGATCCCATGAGTCAGCTTTCTCTACAAAGTGCAGGGTTTTTTAATAAATATCTCTACCCAAGAGATCTGGTGAAAAGTGTAATTGTAATTCCTCTCATTGATTACGAGAAATAGGGAAATACTTAAATTAAACATTTGAAACTCTAGATTGCAAAACTGAATATTCTAATATTTGATAAATAACCTAATAGTAGTTTGTAGTGGAGCTGGCAGTTTTGACACTTTCTGCCAAAAATATTTTGTATTTACAATTCCCCCATTTTATGGAGGTGCCCAAGAAGCAATTACATTTATCAGTTATGGTGGAGAATATTGTTTTTGCATAGCTAACAGACTAATATCCTTAGCTTTAGACAGTCATGGTACAGAAGATTTAGCAAGGGATGATGCCCCCTCATCCTCACTTTTAAGGCCTGCACGGCTTAAACGTCTTGCCTCTAAGGCTTTCCACAATCCAACTTTGGCCCATGTTTCAGATTTTGTTTCATGGCATGTTCCTCCTTCCATGTTTCCCTCTATGTACTGAATGACCTCACAATCCAGTGTGCCAAGTCCCTTTCTTCTCAGCAAAATTCTTCCTAGGTATTTGTCTACATTAGGAAAGAGGTGTCTTGTTAACATATGTTAGCTAACAATTGTTAAAATCCTAGTATAGACAAGACAAGTTGTAGCTTAAACATGTTAGCTGGTCAAGGAAAATCTGACTCCATCGCTAGGCCCATGGGGAGCCAGTGCCTGCTCTTTATGGCCTGGACACTTAGGGTATGTCTATATTGCAATGAAGAACCTGCAGCACCAAGTCTCAGGGCCTGAGTCAATTGACTCTGGCTTGCAGGGCTAAAAATTGCAGTGCAGATATTCAGGTTTGGGCTGGAGCTCAGGCTTTTAGACTCTTCCCCTCTACCCCCATAGGATCTTGGAGCCCAAGCTCCAGCTCAAATGTCTACACTACTGTATTTAGTCCCACAGCCAAAGCCCTGTGAGCCTGAGTCAGCTGACCCAGGCCAGCCACAGCCATGCTGCAGGTCTTTTATTGCTGAGTAGATATACCCTTTAAGCAAAAGGAGCTGGAACCTACAGCAGCATAAGTTCCTCTCCATCAATACATTGTTTTTCCCAAGTGCAGGAGCAGCAAGGAAAGCAGGGAGAGCCAGGGCCTGCAAGTCCCCAGACTCTTAGTAGCCTCCCCTTCACTCCTCTAGCCCACAAAAGCTTATGCTCAAATAAATTTGTTAGTCTCTAAGGTGCCACAAGTACTCCTATTCTTTTTGCAGATACAGACTAACATGGCTGCTACTCTGGATCCTCTAGCATTGGTACCCTTTCTGGGGTTATGCTGCATGAACTCTATTTAAGCCCTATTTAAGTGTTTTTGTCCCAGCATGCACTGTGATGGTGTTCAGAATCTTGATGTACATTAAAGCATAAATACAAAGTTTGCAGTGTTTTCTGGATGACAGCATTGTTTCCACCTGCATCAAATTCTAACATGGAGGATTTTAAGGGCCAGACTTCTAAAGGGGCCTCAATCAGGCATTTGTTTCTGTGTCTACATTTTTGCCCAGACAAAACCCTTCAGTGCATTTTTTTAAAGCATACTCAGCTGTGTGTAATAGAAATTGGGGGTGAACAAAGTGGCTTTGCATGTAACCGTTCTATCTTTTGTATGTATGAGTATTAGAATCTGCCCCTTTGTATTTAGGAGGCTGTTCAATAATTGCATATGTACAAATGAGGAAAACTTTTTGAAAATTCAGACTTGCCATTTTTTTCAGTAGTTTTAAATCAAAGCCCAATAACTTAGAAATGCTTATTAGCCTGTTTTTGGAAATGGGGGACTCAGATGCATGCTTCCTTAATCAAGAAAAAGCAACAACAAAGCTACACACTGTCTGAGACTTCCTGCTTTCCTTACCCTGTTATACAAAAGAATCTTGTAGGATTTGCAGTCAGCATGGTGCTCATTCTCTGTAGAATATTCCCTGCCATTCTGACAGCAGTTTGAACAGCTCCATTCAGTTTCTAACAATGGTGAAGGCCGCATAGAAGTACCACAAAGCAGGTGTATGAGCCCCATTGAAATGCTTTTATTATCAAACCCTTCTCCCCACCCCAAATAAAATAATGCTCTCTGACTAGAAGAGTAGATAGAAGCAAAGAAAGGATGAGATATGGGACTGGGACGGATACACACAACAATGCAGAGAACAGAGAAACAAATGCTGAAGAGTATTTCATTAGTAGAAAGAGGAGAGGGGAAACGGAGAACTGGGCAGAGAGGAAGTGAGCTTAAAGAAACTTTAAAAAGGAAAACTCTCTCTAGAACAGTATATGATAGATTGAATCTTTCCCTTAAATGTAGAAGAATAGGATAAGAAAATTCCATCAGTGGACAAAAATATGAAAGCCCTACTAATACCATAAGGCTTTAAAAGTGAAACATTGAAATAAGTATTATTTTACTGTTAACACTAGTTTCATAGCCTCTCTGGTTTAGTTGGTGTCTGTGCTTTGAGTATATAACATGAAGAGTGGAACATTAAGAAAACAGCTCAGAACCTTTGAAAAACAGGCTTTAATTCTGTATTGTAATTTCAAGGAACTTTGACATGAACTCTGTCTCCCATGCACTTAGCTTGAGCAGCATTTTTCATAACTGGAAGTTACCTGTTTTTGTAAACTCATTTTACTGTGGTTATTACTGTGTAATTATTGAAGCTACCCTTTCCCATATGCTGCAGAATAATTTCCCTGTCTCCACAATTGCTACCTACCACCAGATAAAGTCAGGCGCATGATAGGACTCTGACTGACTGACTAATGGCTAGCATTCTGTTGACAACTCCTGATCCCAGCTGGGTTGCCATAAATTCTATCTGCTTTAATACCTTCCTTCTCCTCCACAAGAAGGGACCTGGAGAAATCAAGATCCTCTAGTATTAGCTTGCTCTTTTTAAATTCTTTTCAAGGGTTTTCTGCTAATTTAAATTACAGAAGGGCTAAAGGGATGAGTTCTGCCCATTTTCTTCTTTATCCCCTTCAAATTATTTGTCTCAAATTATTAAGGTCTCAATCATCCTTCCATGTTAGACATGACTCCCTTTAGAATCTATTGATACTACTCCTGGAGCTGCCTGCAGGAACTGAGAGAGAGAGAGAGATTTCCTCCATCCTCTTAGAGAGCTAAATGTGCTGCTTAGCTCCTGCCTGCCTGCCTGCCTGGGAATGAGTCATCAATTGTGTTCAGAACCTGAATTCAGATTCCCAATATGGTCGCAAATTACAGTAACACTAGACAACTATTTCCCTTGCAGACATCTTAGAAACTAAAATAGTAATAATTGTACGTAGCACTCATACAGCACTGTACACACAGTAACTAATTAACCCTCAGAACACCATTCTGAGGTAGCTAGGTAGTTACTATCATCCCCTTTTTACAGAGGGAGAAACAGAGAAATTAAGTCTCTAGTTCAGTGATACTCAGACTGAGGCTTGGGAGGCACAAGTGGCTCTTTAATGTCTCTCGCAGCTCTTTGCAGCACACGATATTAAAACACTATATGATTTAATTAACAACAATCAAGATGCTTTTACTATGTTAACCAATTGCAGTTGATAAAATAATAATATTTGGTCAGTCATTTTCTTGTGAGAATAATATATATACACTAGGGCTCTCAATCGCAGTTAACGCATGTGATAAACTCAAAACAAATTAATGCATTATTTTTTTTAATGAGCATTAATCACACATCTCTGGAGATGGGACTCAGCAGAGGCTGGTTGGGGAGAGAGGCACCCCGTTGCCTGCACCATCCCCTCCACCTGGGCAGGGTTGGCCTTAGGAGTGGCAAGGGGAGCAACCACCTAGAGTGCCGTGCTCAGGGGTACACTGCTGCGTGCCTCCAGGGCACGGATGCCCCTCGTCCTGACACCTTGCTCCACTGCTGCTCCCACTTCCTCCCTCCCTCACATGGAGCCACCCCTGGCCAACCTGCTTAGGACCAGGAGCCTGCCTTCTGTCTGCTGCGCAGAGTGGGAGGTGCTAGGGTTGGGGGGCTGATGTTGGAATGTCCCTCTCCTGCCGCCCATGTATGTGGTCCCCACTGAGCAGGCAGTCAGGGAACAGGGGGATCCTGTCTGCTGCTGACTGGGGAGTGAGTGCTGCTGAGAGCAGCTGCTGCTGGCTGAAAAAGTGTTCAGGCTCATGAGTGCTCTGCTTAAAGAGACAGCGCTCCCCCAACACACACACACACACCCCAAACCAAAATCTGAAACTGCATCCCTGGTGAGCCAGGAGTGGCCAGAGGACTGTGGGATGGCAACAGCATGGAGCCCGCCTTGAGCTGCAAGCTAAGTGCCAGACACCACAAGCCATAGCAGCTGTGTAGAAGTCAGGGTATGTTGTAATTTAAATCAATATATTTTAAAATGTAGAAAACATCAAATATATTTAAATAAATGGTATTCTATTATTGTTTAACAGTGCAATTAAAACTGTGATTAATCGTGACTTTTTTTAATCTTGTGATTAATCACGATTAATTTTAGTAGTTTGACAGCCCTTTATTTATATATATAGATATAAAAAACAAACTAAATATTTCCCATCATACTGTTCAAATATGAATATATAGTACTATTGTAAATGAAACAATGGATTCACACTACTGTGACTCTTTTGGGGGTAATGTTGATCGCTAATTTGGCTCCTGAACCACTGAGCTCTGTGTATCACTGCTTTAGTTTAAGGTCACACAGTAATTGAGTGGTAGAGCCAGGATTAGAATTCAAAAGTTCTTAGCTCATTCAGCTAGACTACATTGCCTCCAATATAAGAGAGTCAATAAAAATGCTTTATTCTGTATTAAAAGGCTGTGCTGCTTGTACGTAATATTTGAAAGTGACTGTGCCTCTGTTTGCATAACTTTCAATGGCAATAATCGTAACTATCTACAAAAGTTTTCACTGAAAATTGCAATTGTTAATTGTTGCTTTATTCACGCTCCATTTTTGATGTTCTTGAAAAGAGTGCCAAATTGTACACCCATTTAAAGTGTATTATATACATGTGTAATGTGTATGTGATATTCTGAGCATGTGTGTTAATTTCTCAATTTACATACATATGTCTGACAGGGAAAGCTAAATATTTAGCTCCAGACTTTGGATATGCAAGAGATTTTTAAATAGTGCATTTAAGTAACATGTAATGCCGAATAAACTTGGCACCTTCTCTCATTATCACTGGCAGTTTCCACATTGCTTTTCAGTATTTGTGTCTTCCAAGAACTGAATCAGTGCCACGTATATAGTGTATGGTCCTGAAGCTGCAGGACTATTTATTGCTTGACAATAAGGAACCTTAAGTCTCAAAAGGTTACTTTCCTTTTCAGAATAAGTTCTACTGCATATTGCCCTCAGAATCCATATAAACAGAATAGGGGACGCTCAAAGCTCCAAACATGTTTTCAGTTCAAATTTAAGTGCTCTTTAAGATTCTACATATGAAATGTCAGTATTTGACCTTATCCGCAGCAATTTTAATGTCAAAATAAAAACAAGCACTGGAACTGTGTGTGTCTGAGCTTTAGAAAAATATCACCCTGCATTCTGATAGAGGTTCAAACAGAAGTTTCCTCTGAATGAACTTGATCTGGCTTGCTCTATTGGCAGGAGAGGAACAATCAAACTGAACTGTGTCCTCTCAAGATTTTTTTTTTTATTCCAGTGCTTACACCCAAAACTATTCTAATATAAAACGTAACCTCAATTTCTTTACAGAATTTTTCAAATACTGGTGCAGAGGAAGGAATAGATCACTTCCCGGATATAATCTCTTCAGCCTCTCTGCCACATAGAAAATCCCATTGATTATACATAAGCAATGTGCTTATAGCCATATCTCTAGTTTGTGATTAAACCAAGACAAAGTCAAATCTCAACATCTTCTTCCTCAGAAGTCCTATTCTGCAGCCTGCTGTATAATGTGAACTGTTGCTGCTTGGTTTTGCAGATTCGAAATGTGGCAGCCAATCTCTGTGTGGACAGTAAACATGGGGCCACAGGGACGGAGCTAAGGCTAGATGTTTGTGTGAAGGACGGCTCAGAACGGACGTGGTCACATGAACAGGTATTTTAACGACAAAGAAAAATGCAGTGTAAAATTGTTGTTTCTCTTCCCCAGATTCTAAAGACTTTTCTGAGGTTTTTTCCTCCTCCTAAGTCTAAACACAGTGTGGACTTTTTAAAAATTTATTGTTGGCCTTAATAGCTTTTACAAAGCAAACCTTAATATTACCTTAGGTTTTCCACTAGTCATCTTTTTTTGCTATTTTCCGCTAGCTTCATTTATGGAAAGAGGAGCTATGCCCAGAAGTCCTTTAGGCTTCTGATTTTTGCTTAGTTACACAAAAATGTTGACTTTGATTCATTTAGCTCTTAGCATTTCTGAAAGTGGACATGTTTGTCATGAAACATCCACATCTGTATTATAAAAGAGCAGAGGAGCCTACCAGACATGTCTCCTCCTTGTCCCTTCAGCCGAATAACCCTAATGACTGGAATTGAGATCAAAAGATTTCAAATATGGTGGATTCAAAGATGGGTCAGGTCAATGGCCAAGAAAATGATCTTAGCAGCTATGTTTTAAATGAATTTGGGATAGAAGGAAGCAATATATGTTTCCAATAGTAACCATGTGGATTGAGAGCGGCCAGAAAAGAAAAGGTGGTAATATTAAAAAAAAAAAGGACATTAATTTATCATCAGTCATGTTTATTAGGACCGTGCCTAAGAGCCAACCAATAATTATGCTAGGCACTGTATTAGTATATAGTCCCTGGCCTGATGAGTTTACTGTCTCAATAGACGGGACAGAAATGGGACATAAGAATGGATCTAATACACTAGGAGGGTGAACCATGTGATGGCAACAAACATTGTGTTAGTTTCCAATATTTTTGGGGGGTGCAGGTGGTTTACTTAAGAGGGATAAGCTAAATGGAAAGGGAAGGCCAGAGGGTGAGGGGGACAGGCCAGAGGAGAAAGAGGTAAAAGGGGCAGGCGTAATAAGGATGAGGTGAAGAGACTGTGAGGGAGGCAGAGGGTTGGAGCAAACAGCCAATGAACACAGAGCAGAGAGAGTGCAGTCAAAACTGTAGAAAGTTCTCTAAACACTGAAAGATCTCTGGTTTGGCTGCTTCTACTACAACCATTACTGGCTGGCTAGCTGCTCTCTGCTATTTTTCTCCAAGGCCATATGCTGAGGAGGAGGGTAGGGGAAGGGAAGGGAAGAGGGGAGGCACCACCTGGGTCATAGTCCCTGCACAGTCCTGAATCCAAGGAGATTCTGTTAAGGTGGGTGGGTGGGCCTGGCCACAGCCCCATTTTGTCCTCTCCCATCCCAGTGCAACAATCCTCCTTTGGCTGCTTCTGCTCCTACTGTTTGGAACTGAAGGAAAGCAGGGTGCTGGGATGGTACTTGAATGAGTTAGGGTAAAGGGACAGCTTTTTGAGAATGGGGGGGCAGACGAGGAGGAGAGAGAGAAGGTTGAGAGCAGTGGAGACAGAGTGAGGCTAGGAGGTTAAGGATTGATTTGAGTGCAGTCTATAAGTACTTACATGGAGAACAGAAATTTGATAAGGCTCTTCAATCTAGCAGACAAAGGTATTAAAAAAAATCCAATTGCTGGAAGTTGAAGTAGATACATTTTGACCAGAAATAAGGTGCACATTTTTAATAGTGATAGAATTAACCATTGGAACAATTTATCAAGGTTTGTGGTGGAGTCTGCATTACTGAATATTTTTTTAATTGAGATTGGATGTTTTTCTAAAAGAGATACTCTAGTTCAAATAGGAATTAATGCAGGGAAGTCCTATGTTATGGAGGAGGTCAGATCAGATTATCACAATGGTCTGTTCTGGCTGTATAATCTATGAATCAGAGGTCAGGTTAGGAAGCAAGAGGGAATGGGTAGAGGTGATGCAGGAGAAGGCACAAGAAACCTTGGTGACAGGGGAGAGAGTTTGGCAGGGCCCGCCAATAGGCAGGAGGGCAGAAGGGGATGGGGAGGGTGCCTATGGAAAAAATAGTGGAGAAGGAGAATGGAACTGATCTTTGAAGAAGACAGCTAGGCCCAGATCCTCAAAGATGGTTAGGTACCTAACTCCCATTGAAATCAAATTCCTATGTCGAAAGGGAGGGATGGAATAGAAGGTGGGAGAATTTTTGGAAGGATGTGATGGTTTGAAATAAATGACTGCAGGATTTTCTGAATATTACAGTGACTATAAGCAGATTTAATTTTTAAAAAATACTATGAGTTTGATTCTAGTCTCCCCAACATTAATGATCAGTAGTAATTCCATCAAAGTAAATGAAGTTAAACCAATGTAAAACCAGTGTAAGAAGAGAATCAGAACAATGGAACCTCTTTAAACTGACTGATCTATGCTTCACAGACAACCTAAATTATTCCTGTATTGCTGACACGTAATGATATATGCATTTATGCAACAAAATAATATGCAGAACAATGCAAGAGAATATGTCCTTGAAAATAACAGTGCGGTTTCATTGGGAAAGGACTACTGAAGCCCTAATTTTAGCAGACAGATAAGTGTAAGTGATTAACAACTTCAGAAAAAACTGGCAAGTTCTACTGCAGATATTTAATGTGCATTAAATTCAAGTAAAGTATATAATACAAATATTTTAATAATTTGGGGGCCGGTCCTCCAAGTGGCAGACTACTACTTTGGGTGCTGCTGAACACCTCCAACTCTCCTGGACTCCCTGGATGTTGAAGGCGGTCAGCACCCTATAGAATCAAGCTCTGAGTTGTTTGTATTCATTTCACTCTGCTTTTCAATAGATTGGCTGAAATTTGAAATATGTAGTTCAAACATTTATCAGCAGAGGGCAGCTCTAGACAAGCAGAACACCATATGGAGTGAAGGAAGATAGAAAAGTTAATGAATTTTTAACTCTAGGAGCTTTTCAATCCTCCAAACCAATAAAGATGGAGCTTTTCAGAGATTAAACTAGGCCAACAGAAGAGGGGAAAAGTTGATCACTTTTAATATTCAGGTGAGTAAATTTGGTTCTAAAGTTAAAATGGTACAATCTATTTTATTTTGAAATAACAAATTGGAGGTTTCTTTTCAAAATGAGATTACACTGTAATCTAAAGTTCTTCTTTCAATTGCGGGGAACATAGTTGTGACTACTTATCCACCTTTCAACAAAAAGTCTTAAATAAAATAAGAAATGTTTCAAAGTATAAATACTGTGAGGATTATCATCTCTAAAAGAAAATTAAAGCAACGTAAATGCAAACTAATTTTCATCTGAAGAGGAACTTATTTTTCATCTTCAGGTAGTGTCCCTATGGGTGCTCCATTTCAGGTGCACGTGAGCCCCATGCACCTTTGACCAGAGATTTTCATTAGCAATATCCATTCAGCCTATGCATGTACCCTAGAAATCCTCGTGCCCCACACTGAGGCTATATAGGGCTGCAGAGGCAAACTTCCCTCAGTTCCTTCTCAGCTGTCTCTGTCTGAGATGTACCTTAGTAGACTGCAGCGAGTGCATGTCAGCTCCTTTGCCTTTGGTAATTTTAGTTAGTTTAGTTTAGATTAGATTAATTTAGATCTAGGTAGTTAATTAGTTTGTTGACTTTTATTTGGAGGACTTTATGGGAGCCCTTCCTCCCAGAGAGGGGCATGCCCAGTTCACTGTGTTTTAAACGCTACCTCACATGACATGAGGCCATCCCATTCAGCGACAGACAATCTAAGTGTGTTCGCTGTTTAGAAGAGGCCCATGTTCTGCTGAAATGTAACTTCTGTTTAGCTCTCAAATCCAGGACGAGAAAGAAACAGGAAATCAAGCTGTGACTGTTAATGACGGAGCATTCCCTTCAACCTGGTGTGGAGCCAGGTCAGTAGAACCCTCTGTACATCAGTCTCCGGGGGTACTTAGTGACCCATTGACTTCAGCCCAGCAATCCCGTAGAAAGGGGAAGGCTTCAGAGACCTCCTCTAAATATCCAAAGAAGAGAAGCTCTAACTCATCTTTTAATGAGTCCACCTTGAAAAGACTTTGCTCTCCAAGCAAATCAATGGGCTCGGAAGCCTCCACCTTGAGGCATAGTACCACAAAAGCTAAGGGTTTCTCCAGTACTGGTGGGTTAGAGAGACCCTCTAGCTCTAACAGCAAACCAAGAAGGCACTTGTGCCATCTGGAAGATATGGGCATAGAAGAGCAGTACTGTCAGATATAATCACTCTTCCTGTATCAGGCTCTTCGGTTCCACGTATGACCAAGCCCCTGTCTACATCAGTAGCTACCTCAGAGCACTCAAAGTCTTTGGTACCATCTGTCAGGGAGAAGCATACTGTCCGCTCGGCTCCGCAACTACAGTAAGCACCATAACTACATGCAGTACCGCAACACTTGAGGTACCTAATGAACTTATCGGTGACTGCTGATCCAGAGTCTCTATTGTTCACCAGTATCAAGAGCCATGGAGGAGACAGGGATTACTTCAGCCGAGCACATATTACCTTAGCTGCCACCACCATCCCCATATAGACCTCAGTGGCCATATTGGGACCCAGGGGCAGTTATCACCAACAATTCTCCAGGGCCTCAACCCTGTCCCATCAGAATGATAGAGAGGCACAAAATTTTCCTTCCCAACATATCATTCAACAGGATATGTTTGTGGATCAAGAGGCTAGGGCAGGCAAACTAGTTACCCCTCAGACTACCATCTTGTCCTCATCACCTGATGAGGTTGTAATGTATCCTTCTCTTTTTATGGATGATGATTTTCAGCAATTGCAAGAACTTATCATACAGACGACAGACTCCCTACAAATACCTCTCAAGCAAATCAAAGAATCACAACCCAAATGGTTGGATATTCTCCATTCTGCAACTCCATCCAGAGTCATCTGCCCTCTGAATGAGGCTCTCCTGGAACCTGCAAAAACAATTTGGTAAACCTTAATATCACCTCTGTGTAAGAGAGCCAATAAAAATATTATGTTCCCTCCTAGGACTGTGAGTTCCTGCTCTCCTACCCTCCACCAACTCTTTGGTGCTTGATGTGGTGAATGAATGAAGTAAACACCACTGACATAAGTGCATCCCATATGAGAGAGGCCAGAAACATCTGGACCTCTTAAGGTGAAAATCTTACTCATATGCAACCCTACAATTCTGCATTGCAAATTACCAGGTGTTAATAGCCAAATACAACTTCACAAATTATATGATGTTTAAGTCTTTTATTTAACACATTCCTCCAGACCAAAGGAAACAATTTCAGGCTATTGTTGCTAAGGAACCGTTAATGGCTAGGACAGCCCTTCAAGAATCTTAAATGCTGCAGATACCTCCGTTCATTCTATCTCCACTGCAGAAGTGATGCACAAGGCAATTAAATGCTTGCATTTATCTGGGTTCCCCAGAGAGGTCCCAAATACAATAGAGGATCTCCGATTTGATGGACTGAAGTGGATCAAAAAGAATACTAGTGAATCACTCCATGCTCTAAAAGACTTTAGAGCCACATTGGATTCATTGGGTATCTACACTCCTGTGAACAAAAGGAAATTTAGTAGATCCCAAGCAGCCCAATACAATTCTCTGGGTTTCTCTGGGTTTCAGAGACCTATGGAACTTCCAAAAAAGAGAGAGTTTCCTGAGAAAGAAATACTCTAATCCATCTGACAATAGGCGCCAACTTCTAATGGTGCCGGTGGGTGCTTGAACCCCCTCTGCCCCTGTCAATAACCTAATTCCAAATTTGGACCTTAGTGTCCAAAATATGGGGGTTAGCATGAAAACCTCCAAGCTTAGTTACCAGCTTGGACCTGGTAAGCTCCCACCACCCAAAAAATTAGAGTGTTTTGGGGCACTCTGGTCCCCCCAAAAACCTTCCCTGGGGACCCCAAGACCCAAAGCCCTTGAGTCTCACAACAAAGAGAAATAAACCTTTTCCCTTCCCCCCTCCAGGTGCTCCTGGAGAGATACACAGAAGCAACCTCCATGAATCTAAGCAGAGGGAGTCCACCCTCTCTAATTCCAGTCCTGGAAACAAAAGCACTTCCCTTTTCACCCAGAGGGAATGCAAAGTCAGGCTAGTAAATCTAACACACACAGATCTCCCCCTGACTTCTTTCTCCCACCAATTCCCTGGTGAGCTTCAGACTCAATTCCCTGGAGTTCCTCACTAAAGAAAAACTCCAACAGGTCTTAAAAGAAAGCTGTATATAAAAAAGAAAGAAAAATACATAAAAATGGTCTCTCTGTATTAAGGTGACAAATACAGGGTCAATTCCTTAAAAGAATATTGAATAAACAGCCTTATTCAAAAAGAATACAATTTAAAGCATTCCAGCAACTATAGACATGTAAATACAAAAGAAAAAAACCATATAACTCACTATCTGATCTCTTTGTACTTACAACTGGGAAACAGAAGATTAGAAAGCAGGAAATAGAAAAATCCTTCTCATAGCTGAGAGAGAGTCAGGCAGAAGACAAAGAACTCAGACACAAACTTCCCTCCACCCAGAGTTGAAAAAATCCTGTTTCCTGATTGGTCCTCTGGTCAGGTGCTTCAGGTTACTTTTTTTTCAGGTGAAACAGACATTAACCCTTAGCTATCTGTTTATGACACGCCCCCCAAATTGCAGACAGTGGGGAAGCTCACTGGTGGCGATTTCCTTCTAGAACTTTAAAATAAACAGATTACTACAACACATGCACCTTTACATATACCACTAAGTATATAACTAACAGACTTCAACATTTTAAGAACACTTTTTAACTACTAGATTCTGGGAAACTCTCACGGGAGAGTGCATCAGCTACTTTGTTAGAAGCTCCTGAGATGTGCTGAATTTCAAAATCAAAATCTTGGAGAGCTAAACTCCAACGAAGAAGTTTCTTGTTGTTCCCCTTAGCAGTATGAAGCCACTTTAGTGCAGCATGGTCAGTTTGTAGCTGGAACCGCCGTTCCCAAACATATGGGCGTAGCTTTTCCAGGGCGTACACAATGGCGTAGCATTCCTTTTCACTGACTGACCAATGACTTTCCCTCTCAGACAGTTTCTTGCTGAGAAACATGACAGGATGGAAGTTGTGATCAGTTGCTTCCTGCATGAGTACTGCTCCTATACCACGCTCAGATGCATCCGTGGTTACTAGGAATGGCTTGTCAAAGTCCGGGGCCCTGAGCACAGGGTCAGACATGAGCATTGGTTTAAGTTGGGTAAAGGCCTTTTGACACTCATCAGTCCACTTAACTGCATTTGGCTGGGTCTTTTTGGTCAGGTTGGTCAGTGGGGCAGCGATTTGGCTGTAGTGTGGTACAAATCGCCTGTAGTACCCGGCCAAGCCTAAGAAGGATTGGACCTGTTTCTTTGACCTTGGGACAGGCCACTTTTGGATAGCATCCACCTTGGCCTGTAGGGGGTTTATGGTTCTTCGACCCACCTGGTACCCCAGGTAAGTCACTCTGTTTTGGCCTATTTGACACTTTTTGGCTTTAACAGTTAGTCCGGCCTGCCTGATGTGCTCAAAAACCTTTTCCAGGTGTAGTAGGTGTTCGGGCCAGGAGTCTGAAAAAATGGCCACATCATCGAGGTAGGCAACTGCAAATTCTCCCAGTCCTGCTAGTAGACCATCTACCAGCCTCTGGAAGGTGGCGGGTGCATTTCGAAGGCCGAAAAGAAGGACATTAAATTCATACACCCCCGCATGGGTGACGAATGCTGACCTCTCCTTGGCAGGTTCATCTAGCGGTACTTGCTAGTACCCCTTGGTTAAGTCTATTGTAGAGATGAACTGGGCACGTCCCAACTTCTCCAATAGCTCATCGGTGCGTGGAATTGGATAGTTGTCCGGACGAGATACCGCATTTAGCTTACGGTAGTCCACACAAAAGCGTATTTCCCCATCTGGTTTGGGTACCAGAACCACTGGAGATGCCCATGCACTGGTAGATGAGCGGATTATACCCATCTGTAGCATGTTCTGGATCTCCCGTTCTATAGCAGCTTGGGCATGAGGAGACACCTGGTAGGGTGGGGTTCTGATTGGGGTGAGCATTACCTGTGTCAATGGAGTGGTATGCCCGTTCAGTCCGTCCTGGGATGGCTGAGAACAATGGGCGAAGCTAGTGCACAGCTCCTTGATTTGTCGCCGCTGCAGACGTTCCAGGGTGGTTGAGAGGTTCACCTCTTCCACGCCACCGTCTTTTTTCCCTTCGTAGTAGACACCGTCAGGCCACTCAGCATCATCTCCCTGGACTGTAAACTGACAAACCTGTAAGTCTCTGGAATAGAAAGGCTTGAGAGAATTAACATGGTACACTCTAGGCTTTAGTGAGGAATTTGGAAATGCTATGAGGTAGTTCACAGTTCCCAGGCGCTCTTGGACCGTGAATGGCCCTTCCCATGATGCTTCCATCTTATGGGCCTGTTGCGCCTTTAAGACCATAACCTGGTCTCCTACCTTGAAGGAACGTTCTCTGGCATGTCTGTCATACCAGGCATTTTGCTCTTCCTGAGCATCCTTTAGGTTTTCTCTAGCAAGGGCTAAAGAGTGTTGGAGGGTGCTTTGTAGGTTGCTTACAAAGTCCAGAATGTTAATTCCTGGAGAAGGCATAAACTCCTCCCACTACTGCTTCACCAACTGTAATGGCCCCTTAACCTCGTGACCATACACAAGTTTAAATGGTGAAAACCCTAAACTGGGATGTGGTACAGCCCTGTAGGCAAACAGCAACTGCTGCAACACTAGGTCCCGATTATTGGAGTATTCGTTGACGAATTTATGTATCATGACCCCCAAAGTTCCATTAAACCTTTCCACCAGGCCATTGGTTTGATGGTGGTACAGGGTGGCAACCAAGTGATTCACCCCATGAGTTTCCCACAGTTTTTCCATGGTCCCTGCCAGGAAATTAGATCCTGAATCTGTAAGGATGTCGGAGGGCCAACCTACCCTGGCAAAGATGTCTGTTAGGGCCAGGCACACAGTGTTAGCCCTGGTGTTGCCTAGAGCTACTGCTTCCGGCCATCTGGTAGCAAAGTCCACTAAAGTCAGTACGTACTGCTTTCCTCTGGATGTCTTTTTTGGGAAAGGACCCAGAATATCCACAGCTACTGGCTGAAATGGGACCTCAATTATGGTGAGTGGCTGGAGAGGGGCCTTGACCTGGTCTTGGGGTTTTCCCACTCTTTGGCATACCTCACAAGACCGGACATACTTGGCAACGTCCTTGCCCATCCCCTCCCAGTGGAAGGACTTCCCCAACCGGTCCTTGGTTCTGTTCACCCCACCATGGCCACTGGGATGATCATGGGCTAAGCTTAAGAGCTTCCCCCAGTACTTAGTTGGAACCACCAACTGTTTTTGCGGCTGCCATTCTTCCCAGTGTCCACCAGAAAGAATCTCCTTGTATAAAAGTCCTTGGTCTATAACAAACCGGGATCGATTAGAAGAGCTGAGAGGTGGTGGGGTGCTCCGTGCTGCCACCCAAGCTTTCTGAAGGCTGTCATCTGCTTCCTGCTCAGTCTGGAACTGTTCCCTTGAGGCTGGGGTCACCACTTCTTTCTCAGACTGTGGACTTGGGCTTGGTCCCTCTGGAAGCGATGTAGGTGATGGGGTTGTTTCCGTTGCTGGTGAACCGCTCTCCGCTGGTGCACCTGAGGGTATTTCAGGCTCGGGCTGAGCCTTTTGAGTATGGCTGTATGTTGCTTCTGCCAGTTCTGGCTCGCTGGTGCCCTCTGGCGTCGAGTTTGAAGATGTGGTTGCACTTGCTGGTGCTAGTTGCTGTTCCAGTTCCGGGCCTGGGACTGGAGGTGCTGTGGCTGTTTCAGTGGTTGGCATGGAATCCGGGTCCACTACCTCTGTCTGGGTCTCTGGTAACACAGACAGGGCGTCTGTGGATGGCTCAGGAACAGGAATGGGTCTGGAAGCTTGCCTGGTTTGGCTACGTGTAACCATTTCCACTCTCTTGGCCCGCTTCACCTGGTTGGCCAAGTCTTCCCCCAGTAGCATGGGGATAGGATAATTGTCATAGACTCCAAAAGTCCACATTCCTGACCAGCCTTTGTACTGGACAGGCAGTTCAGCTGTAGACAAGTCTACAGCTTGTGACATGAAGGGGTAAATTGTCACTTGGGCCTTTGGGTTGATGAATTTGGGGTCTACGAAGGATTGGTGGATAGCTGACACTTGTGCCCCCGTGTCTCTCCATGCAGTAACCTTCTTTCCGCCCACTCTCAAATTTTCCCTTCACTCCAAGGGTATTTGAGAGGCATCTGGGCCTAGGGATCTTTTGTGTGATGGTGGTGTAATGAACTGCACTCGCGTGGCGTTCTTTGGACAGTTGGCCTTGATATGTCCCAGTTCATTACACTTAAAGCATCTTCCATCTGATGCGTCACTGGGCCGAGGTGAGTTACTAGAGACTGGTGAGGTGGAAGAATACTGTGTCTGTGGCTTTACTTGGGTTGTAGGTGGGGTTTTTGGCTGCCCTCGGTTGTAGGGTTTATGGTCGGTGTGCCCCCTGGGGTATTCGTTCCCCTTGACAGTAGCTTTCTTGCTTTCTGCCACTTCCATCCAACTGGCTCCAATCTCCCCCACCTCAGCGAGATTTTTGGGTTTTCCATCTTGTATGTACTGTGTTGTGTCCTCAGGAACACCATCCAAGAACTGCTCCATTTGTATGAGGAGGTGCAGTTCTTCCAAGGTTTTAACATTGTGTCCTGATATCCAGGCCTCATAATTTTTCCCAACGTAGTAGGCATGTTTGGGAAATGACACATCTGGTTTCCACTTTTGGGTTCTGAAACGCCGACGGGCATGATCCGGGGTGATCCCCATTCTGTATCTGGCCTTGGTTTGAAAAAGTTTATAGTCGTTCATGTTCTCCTTAGGCATTTCAGCTGCCACCTCTGCTAAAGGTCCACTGAGCTGTGGTCTCAGTTCTACCATGTACTGGGCTTCAGGGATGCTGTACCCAAGACAGGCTCTTTCAAAATTTTCCAAGAAGGCCTCGGTGTCATCACCTGCCTTGTAAGTGGGAAATTTCCTGTGCTGTGGAACAATCATTGGCGCAGGGTTGTTAGAGTTGGCTGTGTTTTGCTTAGCCTTTTCTAATTCCATGGCCTGTCGGTGGGCTTCCCTCTGGAGTTCCAGCTGTTTTTGGTGGTCTGCATCTTTGGCTGCTTGCTCTCTTTTGTAGGCTGCCTCTCTTTCTCTTTCTCTCCGCTCCATCTCTTGTAGTCTTTTTTCCAGTTCTCGCCTGTGTTCAGCTTTTTTGATTTGTTCTTCGGCCTCCATTTTTGTCTTCGTAGGCATAGTTCCTGTTTTCTTGTGTTGGGGTGCCCTCCGGTGTTTACCTTCTGAACTGCAGGCTCTGTTGCCTCCTGGGGTCTGCCTAGCAACAGTGCCTTTTTCCCTTTCTTCCTAGCTAATTTTTTCAATGTAAAGTAAACTAGAAAAACCACTTTATTTGCATGTATATAGTGCTGGTATTTGCCTCCTAATAGGAGTGCTATTGTGTGACAAAAGACCCTTAACAGTCTCTTAATGGTTGCTTGCTTAATATGCAAGCCACAGCTGCCAGAAAGAGCAGAAAAAAAATTCTCTCTGGTTCCTTTTAAAACCAAACTGTTCCCCTCTGCTTAAAGCCCTTAGCAGAGAAAAGAAAAATATAATATTCCTACTGGCTTTTGGATTCTCACCACTGCCACTCATGTCAATAACCTAGTTCCAGATTTGGACCTTAGCGTCCAAAATATGGGGGTTAGCATGAAAACCTCCAAGCTTAGTTACCAGCTTGGACCTGGTAAACTGCCACCACCCAAAAAATTAGAGTGTTTTGGGGCACTCTGGTCCCCCCAAAAACCTTCCCTGGGGACCCCAAGACCCAAATCCCTTGAGTCTCACAACAAAGGGAAATAAACCTTTTCCCTTCCCCCCTCCAGGTGCTTCTGGAGAGATACACAGAAGCAACCTCCGTGAATCTAAGCAGAGGGAGTCCACCCTCTCTAATTCCAGTCCTGGAAACAAAAGCACTTCCCTCTTCACCCAGAGGGAATGCAAAGTCAGGCTAGTAAATCTAACACACACAGATCTCCCCCTGACTTCTTCCTCCCACCAATTCCCTGGTGAGCTGCAGACTCAATTCCCTGGAGTTCCTCACTAAAGAAAAACTCCAACAGGTCTTAAAAGAAAGCTTTATATAAAAAAGAAAGAAAAATACGTAAAAATGGTCTCTCTGTATTAAGGTGACAAATACAGGGTCAATTGCTTAAAAGAAATATGAATAAACAGCCTTATTCAAAAAGAAAACAATTTAAAGCACTCCAGCAACTATAGACATGTAAATACAAAAGAAAAAAACCATATAACTCACTATCTGATCTCTTTGTACTTACAACTGGGACACAGAAGATTAGAAAGCAGGAAATAGAAAAATCCTTCTCATAGCTGAGAGAGAGTCAGGCAGAAGACAAAGAACTCAGACACAAACTTCCCTCCACCCAGAGTTGAAAAAATCCTGTTTCCTGATTGGTCCTCTGGTCAGGTGCTTCAGGTTACTTTTTTTTCAGGTGAAAGGGACATTAACCCTTAGCTATCTGTTTATGACAGCCCCAACTCCCCCCCTGCCCCACCCCTTCCCACCCTTATTCCAACCCCTTCCCCAAAGTCCCCGCCCCAACTCTGCCCTCTCCTTCCCCAAATCCCTGCTCTGGCCCTGCCTCTTCCCTGCCTTCTCCCCTGAGCATACCACATTCCCGCTCCTCCCCTCTCCCTCCCGGAGCTTGCTACAGCTGTTTGGTGGCAGCAAGCACTAGGAAGTAGGCGGAGGAGCTGGGACATGGCGCACTTGGGGGAGGAGGAGGAGGAGGTGAGGTGGGGTGGGGAGGCAGGGTGGGGAGCTTGGATGCCAGTGGGTGCAGAGCACCCACTAATTTTTCCCTGTGGGTGCTCCAGCTCCAGAGCACCCACAGTCGGTGCCTATTCATCTGACACTAGTTCACAGCAAGCTGCTGCTTCTAACCATTAGTTTTTACAGGATAGTCAAGAGTTTAAACCCTCCCATTTCTCTGGACGTGTCAGCTATAATCATTTGCCCACCTTCCCCCCATTTGGAGACCTCTTTTCCATTTTCAACCAGCTTGGGAACATATCACCTCAAATTAGTACTAGAAGTAATAACAGTTTACACCATTCACTTTACCTCCCTTTTCCATCCCTCTTCAGTGACCCCTCTCATGAGCTCTTATTAAGACAGAAAATAAACTCCCTTCTTTCTACCTGAGCAACAGAACCTGTTCCTGCTCAGCACAAACAGAAGAGGTTTCCACACAAAATACTTCCTTGTGCTAATGACAAAGACTTCCACATAGCAAGTCACCCATCTCACAGAAGATATGTGCATTTTGTTATAGGTCAGGACCACTTTCAATACCGAGTGCTCCTGTGTTTGGCCTTTCCTTGGCTCAGAGGGCGTTCTCAAAAGTTATAGTGGTAATGGCCACCTACTTGCATTGACAGGCAATGGTACTGTTTTCATACCCCAACGGTTGGTCTTACGTTGAGGTGTTCTCTGCTATGCAGAGGACACTTGCTTTTTCCAGGACTTGGGCCTGCAGTTGAATGAGGAACTATTCACCCTGACTCCAATACAAAATATACAGTTTACAGGGACATCTTTGGATTCCTTGGTAGCCAGTGAATTTCTTGCCATGGATAGATGCTGAGGGCTATCAAACCTTGGCAGGTCTATTCAGGTGAGCCCCCAAACCTCAGTCAACAACTGTCTTCAGCTTCTGGGTCCCATTATGTTCTTCCACTTTTGTGACAGATCATATTCGATTATGCCTTCGCTGTCTCTAGAGATGGCTCAGAACAACTTACTCACCAAGCAGACACGGCTTATACCAATAGGTATAAGTTCCTCAACAGGTAAATCACTCCCCAGACTGGTGAAGAAATCATCAAAATGTAGGTGTAGAAGTTCCCTTCCTCCGACTGGTGCCAACGGTAACCGCAATCTGTTGGGATGGGTGAGGGGCAGACCTTGCCATTCATACTGTACAGGGCAGATGGTCACCCCCAATAAACCACCCTCCACATCAACCTGGTGGAGCTAAGGGTGATCAGAAATGCCTGCATTCATTTTTTATATCAACTGGAAGAGCAGAGTCAGTTGCTGCTGGGAGTCCAGGGAGTAAAGACTCTGTCCCTGGAGGGCAAAGAGAACATAAGCACCTTGGACAAAGTAGTGGTTGGCTCCTAGGACTGAGCAGCTGAGTGTCCTGATGGGAAGTGGCCTAGGGAAATAGAGCAGCACTGACAGAGATTACAGGGGAGCAGCAGGAGGCTACTATTTACAGGGTCCCTGGGTTGGGTCTTGGAGTAGTGGGCAGGCGCAGGTCCACCTACTCACCACTGGGGAAGTGGCTGGACTGTTGGACAGAGATACCCCTCCCAAAAGGGGGAAACACAGATGGCAACCTAGCTGGAGGGCTGTTGAGAAGAGAACACTGCAGTTCTGGGTGCTTAGGGTTTAGTCTCCCCTAACTCAGGCCATGATCCTGCCCATGCTCCGCCCTGAAGCTCCACTCTTGCTCCCCCTCTTTTCCCTGAAGCTCGTGGGGGCTCAGCTCCAGCCAGGGGCTGGGGTGGCTCGGGCTGGCCCCAGCAGTCCTCTGGCTGCAGGATTAGGTCTCCAGTGGGTGGGGGGATGGGGCTCAGGTGGAAGGGGAGGAACTGGAGGGCTAGCCTTCACAAAGGGCAGGTTCACCTGCTGTCCATGGGAGTCATAGGCAGGAGCAGAGACAGAGTGATGGTGTGCAGACCACGGAGGAGGCACCAGTCTGGGAATGAGGGCTGCATCCCATGACACAGGGATAGGAATCATTTTACTCAGTTTTTCAAAGCTGCCAGTTAAAGAAAGAAAAGAATCTGAGAATCACAGAAATGTAAGATGAAATAGACCTGCTAGTTCATTAGCTTATCTTACTGCCAGTGCAGGAATGGTACCTGCAATAGGCTTTAAGTACATTTTCTAGTTTAAATATTCCAAGTGAAATGTCTCACAAGGAATGAGAATTTAAGTGTGTAATTTCCCTTGAGATTTGTCAGAAATACATGAAAATGGGCCTGGTTAAAAGGGTGCTCCAGCAGGGTTGTAAATACATGATTCTAATTTTTGCTAGCTCTTTATCCTGATTTCTGTATTTGCCAATAGAAATAAAAAATGTTGATTAGGGTATTGAGTATTTTATTACTATACCTATGTCCTTTTTTTAATAGCATATTTGATAACTTGCCATAGAAATTTTTGGGGAGTTCAGTAGAAAAATTAGTGGCAAGATATGACCTGTATAACAGGAGTTAATGTATGCTGACCTTGCCAGGAGACAGTGATATGACATTTTGTATGACTTCACTCACATCCAGGGGCGGTTCCAGGCCCCAGCACGCCAAGCGCATGCTTGGGGCGGCAAGCCGCGGGGGGCGCTCTGCTGGCGCCGCAAGGGCAGCAGGCAGGCTGCCCTTGGCAGCTTGCCTGTGGAGGGTCCACTAGTCCCACAGCTTTGGGTAAAGCCAATGGACATGTGAAGCACCCTTCTTTCAGGGTGGGAGGAACTGCTGGAAACAATAGACGCTTCTGCCCAGGCAATTTTGGAGGCATGATACTTGGCACAACTCATGAGGAGAAGTTAAACAATAGGTTAAGCAATTGTTTGGCAAGGGATGAGTGTGGTCCTGAGAAGGAGCACAGAGAGAGAGCTCCCTGTGGCATAGAATTGACTGGAGGGGAACATTTGGAAATTGTGAATCAGGAAACTGCCTGTTTGTTCCTATCGTGTTCAAGGAAATAGAGTATGTTCTTTGTAAATAAACAGGGCTGATTTCTATCATCCATTTCTCCTCCTAATGAAAACAATCCTGCAAGCCCCAAAAATTGGCTAACGGTGTGAGCCAAAGGGGCAACAGCATCAAATTATGAGGAAAGTAACAAGTGGAGTGTCATGGAGCTCATCACTGGGACTGTTACCATGTAATATCTTCACACATTAGCTGGAGGATAAAATACCAGACTTGATATCAAACTAAGCAGAATTCCCAGGACAGTGGAGGATAGACTGAAATCACAAAATGATGAGCCAGTGTAAAGTGATGAGAATGAAAGAGTGGAACTGTCTCTGTAAATACAGGATTTTAATATTTGTTTTGGAGCAGTTGCTCCTCTCTCCAATCTAATTTTCTCCTTTTCTGGGAAGTTCTAAGAGGGAGTTCCAGTCCCTGCTGAGTTTGCTTTTATTATGCAACACCAGGGAGAGGCAGCACTTCCAGAAAGAAGAGTAGATATTGTTTCAAAAGGGAACAATTTGAGAAGACAAAGGAAAAAAAAAACCCAGATAGTCTGGAGGTTTAAGGTCCATTATTGCTCAGACCACTAGGGCTGGGAATGAAAGCTGTATATTAGAAAATGAGAATTCTCAGGTTTCAGACAGGATATGGTGCACAATATTTATCTCTATCAGTCTCTAAGCTATCATCTAGAGAAATCATGCAATAATTGAAATGGAGGGAGATGAGGACACAAGCTGGTAACTTGAGTATTAATGCATTCTGTATGGCAGCAGTTCTCAAGGTCCATAGATCACCAGGGTCTGTAGCGCCCTTCCTGCTGGTATGCTGAATGACATATTTTGAGAATTAAGCAGTGAGAGATTAGAAAATGGCCCATGAGAGGCTCTGTCTCTTACAAAATAGTCAACAGAATGAGAGAGTTTCAGAACCTTTGTTCTACACCATTCAGAAGCTGGGATTCCCAGCTTTGCATTAATGTCTACCATTGGTTATTTTGAGCCTCAGGCCTGTAACTTGGCTTGCAGACTAACAGTGATAATTTTTTTTAAGGCTTATACTTTTTTGAAGCAGCAGCCTTGCTTCCGCAGTGCCAAATCCTGCTTCTCTCATTGCTGATGACTTATAAAGGTACCGCAGCAGGGGGTATGGGAGTCATTGTTCAAGAAGCACAAAGAAACGGAGAAAGTGACTTAACCTTTTCAAAGCAAGGATTGGTTTAAAAACCATGTTAAAGCTGTTCACAGTCCTTTACTGTAGATAAATGTAAAACAATACTCTGAGGAAAGGTGGAAATAATAAGCACAGCACGGGGCCAAACAAGGCAAATGTTGGCTAGAGAGCCTGTAATGCAGGAACAAATAAGGAATGACAGCAGATAACAAAGAGAACATGAGCTCACAATGAGATGCAGTGGGGTGGAGGGGGAGCAAATATTGTTCTGATATGTTCTGTACATATAGTGGGATTGCCTGCAGGCCAAGGGAGGTAATAATTCCTCTCTATGCCATCTCTATACAGCCACACTTGGAGCACAGTGCATCATTTGCAACACTTCATTTTAAACAGAGCATAACTTTCAGAAAGAATTCAGAGGATGACTAGAACAATGAAAGGGTTAAAATACGCACCCTAAGACAGAGGTACTCAGGGCCAAGTTCTGATCATCTTGACTGCAATGGCCTGGATTTACATAGGTATAACTGAGACTACCTGGAAATCGACAGCTATTCAAAGAGCTAAGAGTTGGCACCATAAAATATACCAGTTTTCAAATGAAATCTGCTAAGGAGATAGTACAGTACTGAAGAACTAATACCAATATATTAAACTTAAAACTTGTGACCTGTATTACACACTGTCTCACATGAAAGGAAAATGCCAGATCTTTAAATCTGATGTTGTCAGGTCTGTCTCCTGCATCTTACGAATGAAAGTTTTGTGGTGCTGCGCAGTAACCTCAGGCAGCTGATGTCTGATTGAGCAGAATACTGTTACTGACTGTAAACCTCCAGAATCTCTCTCAGAACCACATGAAGAAGGGCTTTAATGATTTGCATGTAGATCACAAGTTGTAGAGGAGGGAGGTGGATAGAACTTAATGTCTGGCTTGGGAAAGTGGGGGCAAAAGAGAGGAAATGATATTATACCATATAAATAAAAGAAACTGTAGGTTAAACATGACAAAAATTCGGCAGGGGAATGATCTGTCTATGTAACTGACTGAGATACTACCCCAATGATTTCTAAGTGAAGGTCAGAAAAATGCTGTGCGTGAGGCTAAGCTAGGATGATCTTCTGAACTCCCTGACTATTTTGCACCTGTGTTGTCAATGATTCTATGAAATGCTGCCTACGTATGAGATTCCAAAGGTTTACTAATTTCTTCTGTCAGTAACTAGAACTCTCCCCCTCTTCTTAGAACTGGGAGAATAACTAATATTCGTGTAATCTGAATTTTTCTTTTTCTGCCAAGAACTAGCAGTTGTTCCATACTGATGTTTGTTCTGCAGTGGTGTTAATGCACACATTTAACCAACAGAACTTTGAATCACTATATCATCAACTGGTGCCTAATTAATCCTTTTCCTTGATATGCAAAGGAAGGACATATACACTGGTTTGGTTTTTGTTTTTAAATGTCTTTCAAACAGCCATATATTATCATCTTGCCTGGTTTTTTGTAGCTCTTTACCTTTGGTTGGAGAGAAGACATCCGCCCCGGGGAACCTCTTCACACCAGAAAATTCTGCTTCGATGCCGTTTCGCACAGTAGCCCTGTCACACTGTATGACTGTCATGGCATGAAGGGTAACCAGCACTGGAGCTATAGGAAGGTTTGAGTCACCTTGGGTCATTTTCAGATATTCATATTATCTTGATCTGTACTGAATTTGGAGAACAATGTGTTTGTCCAGTCAAAAGACATTAGTTTTAAAAACTATTATGGTTTATTCCAGTTTAGCTTAAATGAGAATCTCTGTAGAGCATGTTTCTTTTAATATGTAGTAGGCATTTATGCACATTATGTACATTTGCAGCTACTTAGGGTAAAGTAAAATTAATACAGATTTGATCCAACACAGAGTGAGCCCCTTATTCCTTGAAAGATGCTTTACCATTTTGACACTTTAAGACGTGTATCATTTTAACAAAGGCACCATAGAGAATATTTTTATTCTGTGTGACAGCAGCAAGAAATGCTGCTCATGAGTTAAATATTAATATTTTACTATACTTTAAAGAGTATTTGGCAGATAAATCTCACACACAAAAATTAACATTCAAAGCATTGTTGTAAGCCCACAAAAGAGAGGGAGTTTACAAATCAAGGGTAAGCAGTTTAGGTGTCCCTTTGATCTGCTGTTTCAACCCATTTTTATAAAGCACTAAAAATATGTGGTCATGAGCAAACTGTGTTCAGAGCAAACAGTGCCATAGTAATACTAACAGTATTTCAAATAAGATTATTAACAAATTACTGACTTTGATTAACCCTTTCATTGTTGTAATCTGTGCAGTTTTCTTTGAAATGCTGAGGGATTCCTTCCCACCCGTCGATCACCTGCACATAACCACCATCCCCTGTGCTCCCAGATTTACTCAAACTGAGCATAAGGGCAAGGATTTGGATTTTACTATACATATCTCAGTAGCACTTTCTAGTTTCAGATGATGTATTCTAGTAAACTGAACTATAACCATTAGAAATAGTTTAGCTACTGACATTTTCCTCAGGTGTCTAGTTATTGACCTTCGCCATTTAATCCAGTATTTACATTGCAAGCAGAGATGTGCCAAAGGGTTTTCCAGAAATGTGATATCTTTGAAACTGAGGTAGCATCTGTAATCCGGCTACATTATCTGAACCAGCTCCTCAGCTGGTGTAAATCAGAAGAGCACCACTGAAGTCAGTGGAGCTATGCCAATGTACACCAGCTGAATATCTCATTTTGTACCCCTATAATAATTCTTTCCTGCTTCAGATCCACTTCTAATTTACCTTTTTGCCTATCCAAGCTGCTAAAAAGAAGCTTTAACAACTTTAACACTTCATTAGTGCTTGGTGTACCAGTTACATGTGACAAAATGCAGCTCTGGAGCTGTCTTCTGTACCTGGTTCATCACTTTTGATGTGGACAGACTCCAGTAGACAGCCAATGAAATAGTATCACTTTCAAAAACATTATAGTATATGTCCCTTTAAGTCCCCTGTACTGCTTTGTTTTTGTTATCTAGAGGGATGAGATCTCATAAAAATTCTCAGAACAAGCCAAATGTTTACATCTGAATTAGAAATTCCTTGAAAATGTTTTTTATGATGAAAGTGCTGACAATCTTAACCATAATACAAACTTGGTGGCAGTCTATCTTCTTAATTGCCATAGCTGCACAAGTGCCTCTGGTTTGGCTACATAACTTCAAAACAAGGATCTGCTGACATTGCAAAACTAATGGTTAAATATATTCCCCTTGCTCAGGTCTAAGCTGATTTCTCAGCTGAGCTTGACTGTGTATTAAATAGTTTTTGATTGCCTCACATCAGATATAGGTCAGATCTACACTAGAAACTTTTGCCAATGTAAGTGTACCAGCAAAACCCCTCCTAATGTAGATGCAAGTTATACCAGCAAAAAGTGCTTACACTAGTTTCCCGAAGGAATAAGCTAGACCACCAAAAGCACTTCTATGCTGGTATAACTGTATCTGCACTAGGGCTTCTGCTGGCATGTAAATATCTCCAAAGAAGCAAACCTCTAACCAATGTTACTATGCTGGCAAATGTTCCGAACATAGGTCTGGCTGTACATTTTTTACAAGTGTCTATTAATTTTAAACTAATGGTGCAAAAGTATTCATAAGAATAATAGACTATAGGTAGGCAACAAACAGCCCCCTTTCATAAACAAAGACCACATCTGTTACTCTGCTCCACCTCATGCCTACCCACCCCTACACCTTCTTAGTGATCACATGGAATTCTTATTTTTAATTCTTCTCATGTCACGTAAAGTACTCTAGTTTTTGTCATTAATCTTATAAAATGCTCAGAAGAAGCACATTTTGCCATGTTTCCATATTAGCCAATCCCTTTCATTTTCCATTTCTCCCAGTAAAGGGACCTGCCCTCAATTTTTATTTTAGCATCACTACAGATGGTTTGAGTCTGATAAAGCATGATTCAATTTATCCACTCTAACTCTTTTATTGCCATTTGTAGAGCTTCTATGAGTATCTAAGTAGGGACGGATTTAGTAGATTTAAAAAAAACAAAGCCAGTTGTGAAAGACCAATTTAATTATACTATAATTTTACTCTAAGGGTAGTGATTAGGAAAGATGCTAGATTTACAACATCAGAAACTAAAGTTCTCTATCCAGAAAGCAGGTACAAAGAGCATTTTGCTCAACTGCCTGACAGAGGCGCAGGGACAAACTGTCAGAGAAATTCTCTCACCATGTACATTAGGCCCTCAGCTTCTTCTCTGATACTGTTAATGGGTGTATCATTCTTATGGAGGTTTTTATCATGAGGACACCTGTCTGGGAGAAACTGTGCTGAGACTCCCACCTCCTGTTAAATAAACTACTGCAGACATCCAAGGATAATGACTTTCAGTCACTACTGACCTTGGCTGTAGTTAAAGAAGAAGTGAAAGGTAATGAGACATCGAACCAATTACTTGAGCAGTCCAGGGCTGCTAGTATGTCCATTATCTTATGGAAAAGGTTTTCTTTCTAAAATAATATTCAGACTTGCCCACATGCAGAGAAAAAAATCTCATTTCTCTTCCCTGACAGAACTGAAATCTACAGGAGGATTTCTTGTGGCTTTTTATGCTGGCTGTGAAGGACGATTTATGCCTATGTCTCTCTGGCTCCAAGTGGAAAATTATGCTTTACAGCACAAACTACTGCTACCCCTTATGGTCCTGATTCCATTTCCATTGAAATCCATGACCCAGTAATAATTAAACCTTAGGCCAGAGAAAACTAGAGATGAGAATGGATAAATGTTTGTTAAGAAACCAAGAAGTTTTTCAGAGTAATAAAAAAACTGTTCTTAAAGGGATACTATCTGCTTTCTAATTACAAAAACTTGTAAAAGGAAAGCAGCAACCTAATGAATCCAAAAATTTGCACTACAGGTACTAATCCAGAAGTGCACAGGCTTTCTTTGGGAAGGCAGCAGTGCTCTTGAATAGCACATTTCTCCTGCTGGAACAGTTTGTTTTCTGCTTGTGTACAACCAGGGTATTTCAGTTTCCAAGGATCCTGATGTCTCAAAGCACAGAGGACCAGACTCTGGTTGGCCCTTGTGCAAAAGGTTAGGAAGGATGTAAGAAGTCTTCCACTCCCTAGACGCCAGAGCAGGGGCCAGTTACAGTCACAGTCACAGCACTCTCCTGGGTGCAGGGACTTCTTGGCACTAGCACTAGCTGCCACAGAGAAGGCAAGGAGGGGCAATCTCCACACCCTTTAGCCCTTACCGCTAGAGCTGGTCAGCCACAAAAAGAAGGGCACACCTGCACAAGGGTGTCTCATGTTCTCATTGGGCAGCATGGCTCTGCACCCGTCCCTCCTTAGGGCACTACTTTAATAGCACAGCCTAGCCCTGAAAGACCGAGATTCTTGCAAACTGAAATATTCTGCCAGCTCACACAAATGGAATGGACAGGCAGAGGTGAGGAAAGCAAGGGTAGGAGCCTGCATATGAGTGATCCAGATAAAGCCTATGGTCCAATTTAGCCCTGTCAGCAGTGACAGAGTTGTATTCAGCTGCCAGCTTTGGGAAGTGATGATATGTGAGGTGAGAAGCCTCAAAAAGGCCAGAAGAACAGAACTGGGACTTGCACTTTTGAATTTGGTCTGTCTGTTGCAGGTAAGGAAAATAGAAATAGGTCAGACTAAATTACAGGAACCTTTTCTTGTTTGTCTCTTACTCTCTTTCTCGCCTTCTACTCTGTGGCTGTGCAAATGTTCACATCCTGGATTAGTATCAAATGTTGGCAGGGTCATGCCTGGCACAGAGGGGGAAAACCTGGATATGTTTACTAGGGATTATCTGAAATGTTATTTCAACAGCTAGAGTAAGTGTATTGTACAGCCATCGGAAACTTTTCAGCTGTCTAATCACCCACACACACCACACAAAATCCAAATACATTAGAACTTTCCAACCCTCAAATATTAGCACCCAGTGGATATTTTCTTCCTTACCTAAGATTCAAATTCAACGTTAGTCTTCAGTGTTCTCTAACAAGTGATGCAGCTGGAATTTATACAGATGTAAATCAAACTGTATGGGACTGTGCTTGCATTATTTTACAGTGCAGTCCTGATTTTACCAAACTCCAGCTAACCAAAACTCCCAGTTAATAATAAATATCCATTTTTGTTTTCTAAGCACTTAACAAATATTAATACTAACAAAACTTCCATAAGGCAGGGAAGCAAATATTATCATCTCCTTTTTACAAGTGGGGAAAGTGAGGGAGAGCATTTAAGTGACTTGTCCAACCAATGCCACATGGAGTCTGTGTCAGATGTATACAGAAAGCACATCAGACTTTTCTAAGAGTCTCATGAAGCTGGAAAGATAGGAAACTAGATCACTGCTTATTGCCATTTGTCTCTGTGCTTTTATTCTCTAAGATAAGACAAACGCTTTTTGTCCTAAGAAATCACTCAGCTATCTATATCTCCCCAATAATAGCTTTGTTTTTCACTCCAGATTATTGCTCAGAGAATATCTACAGAAAACTAAATAATCTCAACTAGGGTTGTGTTTATCCAAGTTCTAGCAAATGAGAACACTTTTAATCACTTGGCATTTACTACTTAATTCTATTTTTTCTCATAGGACAAAACTATGTTCCATCCGGTAAGCAACAGCTGTATAGATTGCAACCCAGCTGAGAAGAAGATTTTCATGAACAGATGTGATCCTTTATCTGAAACTCAGCAGTGGATTTTTGAACATATTAATATGACTGTTTTAGAAAAATTTAACGGCAAGGCCAGTTCCTAGGGAAAAATACAGATTACATACAGATTGCAAACTACATTTTGGCCAGCATCTGGGTCGAAGGAGTCAGGAATTAAATTTCCTAGATCCAGCAAGTCTTTTCTGAGGATTAATCAAATACCATGGCAAAGGCCAATGGGCTGTCATTGTGGATGTACAGTATCTGAAGAACTTGGCTGAGAGCCTCACCAGATGCTGCTGAGAACTTCAGGCTGACAATTCCCTTGCTGGCCAAGGGAAAACTTATTTAAAAAACTTTTCAAAACATTCTGAGTTAATAAATTGAAACAAAATTCTAGAGTTTCTCAGGTCAAATCCTGCTGTAGTGAGTAGTTATGAATGGATGCTATTGGAGTGGGTATATGGTGTGCATGACTGCTATGGGAATCTGCAGAAATCACAGGTTAAGAACTAACCCACACTGACGGAATGCTAACAGTCCCCCAGCACTCCAGACAAACTATATGATCTGGTGTCATTCTTTTAATAAAGGTTAGGTTAAGCAGAATTAACCCCCAGATTGCTGATGATGATTTTAAACACTTCCCCATTACATTCCTTTCATTACCAAAATAGGAATGGTAGAAATATAAGGGTTTAGAATTATGTTGTAATGAAGCATGAAATAGACTTCTAAGGTTTCAAAAGTCCCATTTCTCCTCAGCATTTGGGAAAAAAAAAGTCCATCAAAGCAATTAAATCAGATTTCCATATATGATACAACCTACCTAACACTCATCAACTATGATTCAAATCCAGCCTTCATTTAGATTAAAGGCCAAAAGATTAACAAGGCTACCAAATCTTTAAGTCATTCAATAGCAGGTATATGCACCAATAATAGCAGCACAATGCGAGGTTTGCAGAAAAGATTTCCCCTGGAAATCTATATTTACTTTTCCAGTATTTTTATTAAAACTAACATTGCTTTAAATCAAATCAAAATATTCAGAGACATAAGAGGCATCATGAGTGACAGGCTAATTATTTATTGGAAGTCATAGAGAATTATAGCCAAATAAGCACTGGTACACTGGCATCAGCTAAAAAGTGTTGGCTCCCTGCAGTGCAGCTTACAAGATCCTGCAGGAATTATAAGAGTTTTAGGGAGAGGGGGTGTTTTTGTTTTTTTGCAAGGAAGTGGGGAGTCCTGTAAAACTAGTTAGCTCTTTTGCAGAGAACTTGATGAAATCATTTTAAAAACCGTGACTGTGCCACAGTTTTCAGCTAAGGCATTGTAAATTTCTGGATGGGACAGTTAGGAAATGAAAATCAAGTATAAAATTCAAAAAAGTTCAGTATTTTCACCTTTTTAGTAGCATAAACAAAACTATCCAACCCACCACAGAATTTTCTTGCACTGATTATCGTTGTGGCATACAGTGTCCATCAGCTCTTACATATTTTTGGCATGGTCGGGGGAGAGTTAGTGGGTTAAAAATTTGTTTTGAGAGGCCTGTTCTTCCTCAGTGGAAATCAGTGAGTACCAATGTGGGCCATAGTAGAGAGTTCTGGAATTTCTAAAATTAAGAGCACATTTTAATGGCCTAGTTTTACTTGAAACCTGAACCAACAGATAAAAGCAAAGTGAATGCAGACATTAAAGCCTACAAGAGATGGCTGTAATAGCACTTTCAAAAATATGTATGAAATTAATCTGAAAACTTTGCATTATGTTGCTAGAAATGTGGCCATCTAACCAAAATGTTCATATTTAAACTGTCAGTTGAAGGTGATTTTGTTTTGTTTATTGCTCTTTCAGCTGTATCTGTAATGATGACTGTTATCCACACTTGTGTGCTGTTTGTGACTATAGCTTCCAAACCTTAGGTCACAGGCACATTTTAGGAGGAGCATGTCAAATCTGGAGCCTTCAGGATGTATGTCCTGAAAAATCAATTGTATGAATTACAACTGTATGTTGGAGAATTGCAGCAAGTGAGTAAAGATCTATTTCAAATATTCAAGGAGCAATCTGTCTGTAGAGTTAAACTATTCCCATTATGTCTTTAAATATGTTACTGTTCAGACTTAATTTGAGACTCACTACATTGCAGCATAGAAGACAAGACCCCAGATTTTGACCTTAGGGTCTCTTACACCTGAGCCCAGGAGAGGTTGGTGTTAATCTGAGTTTTCATCAGAAAGGGGTTTGGGGTTTTTGGTTTTTTTTAATATAGCTACCTGTAGTTAGACCCTGACTGGTCATTACAGACTGTCAGCCCTCTCAGCTGCAGGACTCATAGCACAATTTATTTGCATCTTGAGCATGAGGAAAGAGGATTTGAAAATAGAAGAAAAATTGATGTCTAAAGCGTAAATGTGAAAATGAAATTCCCAGGATATCTGTTTGGACTTGCCCCAAACTCTCAAAGCCATGGTATCAATAGTGTATGTCTGAGGTAAAAGGGTCAAAGGAGAACTGCTCTAATGCTCCAGCACACCTGGCTAAACAATGCATTGCACAGCTTATAGCATTCAGTATATGAATGTATCCTAAACATCTGATGTTTAAAATATTTAAAGGGCACTAGACTGCTGTTTTGGCAAAGAAATTCTATGCCTCTTCCAGGTGCTCAGTATTGTTCTGGCTCTAAACCAGTGATTCCCAAACTTGTTCTGCCACTTGTGCAGGGAAAGCCCCTGGCAGGCCAGGCCAGTTTGTTTACCTGCCTCGTTTACCTGCCGCGTCCGCAGGTTCGGCCGATCGCGGCTCCCAATGGCCACGGTTTGCTGCTCCAGGCCACTTCTTCACCAAAAAGCTTAAGTTAGGCATAAATTGTCATCTGCAGCTGAGAGATTTTGAGGCATGAAGTTAAACTGAGAGTCAAATCCTGCTTTGAATACCTAGAAAAGCCTTCCATGGATCTCAACAGAGTTCCATGGTGATTTTATGTGTAGAAATTCTACAAATCTTCCCACAGCCATATCCCCTCCACCACCACCACCACCCGAAAAACCTGCACAGCTCAAAAGGCAGAATGAAAAATAAATTCTGCGTCCTTTATTGCATGCAGAGAATCTGCTGAGTTGTTCAGCATCAGCCTGTCTCTCTCCAAAATGGCAGATTTTGGTCCTTTGAGAACTCCCACTAAACATGTAATTTAATTTTTTTTAAATCTGATCAAATGTTTCATTTCTCTATATCTTATACAAAATTCTTAAAAAGCACTATTTTGAGTTAGTTCTACATATAATGAGTTTCAGTGGAGTTATGCCAGTTTACACCAACTGATGAACTGTCCCTACATTTTTTCTGTTTCTAAAAACATAGGGGTTTGGGAGGAGAGATTCTATTTACATGGTTATGAAAATAAAATCTTTATTTTATAAGAGTTCGTCAGCTCCTGCTGTTAATTCTTCACTTTAAGGTTATTAGATCTATTTGTGACATCAAAAGTAATTGCTGCAGAAGTTATAATGTAACAAAGGAATAGAACCTTAACTAAAGAAAGTGTAGTAAGCAACAGGTCCACCTAAAACTCTTAAGAAAGCAAGGTCTTGTTTTCATGCAAATATTTCAAGTCATAAAATAACAAAGGTAGGGTAGGAGGCAAAATAAAGTCATGTCAGCACAGCTATTTCTAAACAGAATTATTTTCAAATGTTTCCAGGAGGCATCAGCAGCTCTTTAATCTGTCAGAATGATTGACATGTCAGAGAAGTAATCTTGCTGAAAAAGTCCTGACGTTGTGACAAGATTTCACTTCTTATTAGCAGTGATTTGATTTCAGGAAGGTCAGGTTGTTTTGAGACAATGCTTTCAGCAATCCCACTCTGATACAATGAGTAAGGGTGTTCAATAGCATAACGTAATGCGTATTTCTATATCTGAATAAGGTCAGTTTATAGCCAAAATGCTCCTTAAATATTGAAATAAATGTTTAGTCTTCAGAACTGTTCATCATGATAAAGAGATCTCAGTTTAAAAGAAAATGGGCATGCATTTCTTAACCCAGTATGTGCTTACATTCCATTGACCTAAGTGAAATTCTGGGGCCATGGAAAACTAGTAGCAAAAGGTCCAAACTAGCTCAGTGAAATGAATTTAGTGGTCTCAGTCCTTTTCACAAAGGACAGGTGTTCCCATCACAGCTGATGCCAGTTTGCATTCTTGTTGGCAGTCTCAGCAGAAGCTGAAGACTAAAAAAGATGGAGACTTCATTACGCTTTCATCTTAGCCAGTTAGATCAGGGTTGAGGCATGTTAGCAGGGCAGTATTAGGAGGTTTGCACAGCTACTACCACCCATGCTATACTTCTGTCATCCAGCATTTTATGTGAACATGCAAAATCCGCATTAGATCAGAAAATTAAAAAGAAAAAATATATATTTTAATGTCAGTCAAGGTGGCTATATAAACCCCGTCATAGCCTTCAAACTGAAAAACTGACCTGAGGCAATTTGGTGATGGTACTAGACATATACAGCTCATGAACTGCTCACAAAGTAGAGGTTGACTAGGACTGAACTAGGAAACCTGACTTACCTAGCTGGCCCACAAATCTGTGCTGTATCTGTTGGTTCAAAGAGCACAAGAACCCCAGAATTGGTTTTGTACATCATTTTTGAGAGCTCATCTTCCCTGAAACAAAGAATGAGCTTCCATAAATGATCTCACAGTATAAGCCAATGAGGAGTTGCAATAATATTTAAGGTAGTGGCTGCTGGTGGAGATGCAGGTTTAACAGGAAGAATACCTGGCACCTCTGCACAGAGCAGTCAAAGGTTCATGAGACTTCTAGTTCCCAAACAGAAGTCCTCACCTGGAAAAACTTTGAATGACTAAGTAATATGGCTACCTTAGTTGTTCTACCCTATGCAGTATTTTCTAATTACAAGTTGTACTCTGGATCTGAATCAGAGTTTGGTACCTCTGTAGCTGATGGCATTATTTATAACCAACTCTGTCCTCCTTGTAACTGTCATAGAGGAGTATTTGTAACCTTATGGTTTTACCTCTGAGAGTGTTCTGTGTGCACAATACCCAAGAAAATGATTTAAGCAAGAAAAAGCAACTTTGTCATTCAAAATGTTAAATTGAATACTAACGAACTTTTAGCTGGAGATAAATTGAAAAACATTTCAGGTGTTTCCCAAATTCTGTATTGTTCAGAGGACACTGTTGAAGGTGTATATTTTGGCACTACTTTCATACAGTAAGCTTGCCAGGCATCAATAATACCAGTACTATCACCCAGTGAAGTGAAACTTCCCAATATTATGTGGCAGCGCTCTGCATGCTGATTGGCTGACAGTGTGATTTTAATAGAGAAAGTATCTCCTTCCATGGATGGTGCTTGAACGAAGAGCTTTCTGCCATGATGGTTAGGTATGTCAGAGACCTTTGGTGACATCTGTCTAGCTACCTTAGATAGTTATATTTATTATTTGTACTTGGCATCTCCCTGTGCAGATAAGAAAATAGTTCTTGCCCCAAAGAGCTTACAATCTAATTTCAAACAATGATGGAATGAAGACAATAGAATGAGGGTACTGAAGAAAGGACAGGCTAAAGCACTAGGACTATGTGGTGATTCAGCAATGGTATGTGCAGAGCACAGTGAAACAGGTTTTTTTTCAATTATGTACATAAATGTGTTTAATGATTAACTAATTGTAGGCATCCTGGTAGAAGTGAATCTTTTGGGGGGGGGGAGGAACGAGGAGAAGTAAAATGGCCTTGTGAACTGAGCCAAGGATGTTCCATGTGTTGCAAGTGACATGGGAAAAGGGCACAGTGATGGTTGTTAGAGAAGCAGAGACAGACTGGGTACTGAGGCTGGCATAATGGGGGGGAGGTGTGATGAGTCAGTGTTAGATAAGTGATGCCAGTATCTAAGAGACATTTGCAATTGGATGCAAAACTTGGTTCTCAGTAACCTCAGTCCTATTCCTGAACCTTTTTTTAAAAATTTGAGCCCATGACTCCCCAGCTTGAAAGAATCAGACAGACAGACAGACAAATGTCCAGTCTGTCTGCTTCTGAACCCTGGGCATCCCCATTTGTACAATACAATATTAGATACAATTTGCCTTGAAATCCCAAATAACACTAAAACTAAAATAAAACAATGGTCTGGGCTACAAGAGAGAGCAGAGATCTGCTAGGTCTATGATTCATTCAGTAAAAAATTCCTAGAGCATGTTTTCTTTTTGGTTTTTTTTAGAAAAACATCCAAACAATTAAAAAATTGTCAGTGATGGAGAATCCACCAAGGCCCTTGGTAAACTGTTCCAGTGGTAAATTATTCTCACTATTAAAAATTTATATGTTATTTCCAGTCTGAATATGGCTAACTTCAACTTCCAGCCACTGGATCATGTTGTAACTTTTTCTGCTAGACTGAAGAGTCCATTATTAAATAATTGTTCCCCATCTGGGCACTTATGGACTGTAATCGAGTCAACCCATAACCTTGTCTTTGTTAAACTAAATAGCTTGAGCTCTTTGAGCCTATTACACTAAGGCAGGTTTTCTAATCCTTTAATCATTCTTGTGGCTCTTCTCTGAACCCTCTGCAATTTATCAACATCCTTCTTCAATTGTGGGCACCAGAAATGGACAGAGTCTTCCAGAAGCAGTTACATCAGTGCCAAATACAGAGGTAAAATAACCTCTCTACTTGTACTTGAGATTCCCCTATTTATGCATCCCAGGATTGCACCCTTTTGGCCACAGCATTGCACTGAGAGCTCATGTTCAGCTGATTATCCTCAACAAGCTCCATATCTTTTCAGAGTCGCTGCTTCCCAGGATAGAATCTCCCATCATGTAAGTATGGTCTATAATCTTTGTTCCTAGATGTATAGATTTACATTTAGCCCTATTAAAAGACATAGTTTCCTTGCATCTAGTTTACCAAATGATCCAGATTGCTCTGGATCAGTGACCTGTCCTCTTCATTATCTACCATTCCCCCATTTTTTGTCATCTGCAAATTTTATCAGTGATTATTTTAAGTTTTCTTCCAGCTCCAGAATAAACATTTTCACTAGTGTATGGCCAAGAACCAGTCTCAGTGGGACCCCACTATAAACACACCCATTTGATGATGATTCCATGTTTACAGTTACACATTTTGACACTATCCACAAGCCAGCTTTTAATCCATTTAAAGTGACACATGTTAATTTTATATCCTTCTAGGTTTTTAATAAAAAAATTCACGCAATACCAAGTCAAATGCTTTATAGAAGTCTCTTATATCAACTCTATTACCTTTATCAACTAAACCTGTAATATCATGGGAAAAAAATACCTAGTTAATTTGACAGGATGTATTTTTCTATAAACCCATGTTAATTGGCATTAATTATATTTATCAATCAAGTTCTGTATTTGCTACTCCACTATCTTGCCCAGGATCGATTATTAGTTTGCCCAGGCCTGTAATTTCCTGGGCCATCCTGTTTACCCTTCTTAAAAATACTGACATAACATTAGCTTTCTTCCAGTCTTCTGGAATGTCCTCATATTCCAAGACTTACTGAAAATCAACACTAATGGTCCAGCAAGCTCCTTAGCAAGCTCTTTTAAAACTCTTGGAAGCAAGTTATTTAAAGTGGCTGATTTTAAAATGTCTAACTTTTAGTAGCTGCTATTTAACATCTTCCTGAGATACGAGTAGAATTGAGTTTTATCATAAAATATGACTACATCATCTGTTTTTCTCAAACACAGAACAGAAATATTTATTACACACAATAATGCCTTTTCTGCATTACTGCTAATTCTTATATTTCCATCTTGTAATGGACAAATTTCAAATATCCTGAAAAATCTCCTCCTTATTGTCCTTAACTCTGCTGTTCATTAATCTCTCTTTGTGTCCCTTTGTTTCCCTTATCAATTTTCTACAATTCCTAGCTTCTGATTTATATTCAACAATATCTACTTCTCCTTTCTTCCATTTGTTATGTATTTTTATTTTTTTATAGATGCCTTCACTTCCTCTCTAACCAGATGAGTTTGTAACCAATATGGTTTTCTTCCTCAATTGTGGGATTGTGGCTTTTGGGGCATCAAGTAACGAGTTCTTAGACAATTCCCAATCATCACTCACATTTTTCTGATTAAATTCTTCCCAGCTGATGTGGCTCATAATTATTTTCAGCTTTGTGAAATTGCTCCTTTTAAAGCACCAAGTATCTCTCTCTCATTGGCCTAGACTTTATAAATATGATCAAGTCATGATCACTTGTACCTAAGTTACCATTAATTTTTAGTTCTGTGATCAGTTTCTCTTTATCCTTCAAGAAGAAGTCTTGTATAGAATTTCTCTGTGTTGGGTGAAACACTTTTTTGAGTTTGAAATTTGTTAGCTATAATATTTAGAAATTCCAAGGATATTTTACTACTGGCAGCATGAAATCTCCAGCATATGTCCCTCAAATTGAAGTCCATCATAATCTTGCAGCTTTTTCCCCTTATACATTATACATAGGCTAACCTTTGAAATATAGGGAGAAGGACCTCCCTTTATTTCAAAGCTCAACCACTGGAAACTTGGGTGCTTATTCATGTCAAACCTTCTATAACTAGTCCATCACTAATCTGTAGGAACAGATAGGTAACCAGTATTTTTCAACAGGTTCATTTTTAGAATGATGAGAGCAATTGTAGAGTCCAAAATACACTACTGACAAAATGTATCAAAAGTAAAACTAAAGTGGTGATTTGTTGGGTGACCAAGCCAGCACTGAGTTTTGACTTTGTGGGTATGTGTTGCAAATCAAATAGACTAAAGCAGGACACTGGGCTCAACGCTCTCATCTCAACTTAAAATAAAAGGTTTATCTCTGAAAGCAGTTTGCATCGCAGGCTTTTCTAGATGGAGAAAAAACAGTACCCATGCGTTATAGGAGCCGCCAATCCAGATCACTACCAAGTAGCACTGCCACTTGCTATCCAGGGGCAAGATTGTGCAAGTTTCTCTCTAGGCATTCGCTTTAGCCCTTTAAAAATCAGCTGGTGTTTTCATCCCCAGTCTTCCTTCTCCAGCATCAAAACTTCCAGCATTTGCACTCTAGATATTCCGTCCCCCACCCCCAACTATTCTCTTTTGTTTTTTTCCTTATTTCCTGCTTTGCCTTTGCCTTCTTTGTCTCCCAGCCTTCACCCTTCCTGCTTGCCAGGAACTATGGTCCCCCATCTTCCTTCTCTTAACAGGATAAAGGAAAGTTTCTTCAGGGTAATACGACTAAAGTCACTTTGATCTCTCTCTGATTGGATCAGCGTCTGGCAGCTTGCCATCAGCTTCATGGACCACAAGCCTATGCCCACAGGGGAACTTAACATGGTGCCACTTGCTGCACTAACCAGTAACCCACCACAGCAGTTGAGCTCAGGGCTCCCATCCTTCAAACTCAATCTTTCTGCAGAGTCTGTCTCTGACAGAGAAAAAGTTCCCAGCCTAGCAGGACAGGTATCATTATATCTTCACTGAGGGAGGGCAAAGATTTCATAGACCCAGCACCATCTAGCAGCAGATATTCCATGTGCTCTTGCCTCCATAAAATACAGTTACATTCTGAAAAGGGACTGTATGTTTAAAAAAAAAAGCATCTTAACAGGTCTGCTTATGTGTATTCAGAGTCATATCTGCTTAATTTGGTGACAAAATTAACCTTGCAGAGTCAACAGAGTTATGAGAGACTGAGTTGGATGCTTTTCCATCTTGTGTATTATAAACAGAATTGTATTAAATTCCAATAAGACACACCTGTGAAAATATGTTGAAGTGTTATATAAGTGTAACTGAAGTGACTATGTATAACGCAATGAAGAGTGTGTTATAAGTACCACTCTGTGCTGATCTTCAGAGGATAGGAATCTGTCACAACCCCACTTATAGCTCCTTAGCTCAAGATGTAGCTGCTCGTGATTTTAGTTCTGGATGTCCCACGTTGTCTGCCAAGATGGTGGCTGTCGCAGATGCACAGGAAAAAAAGAACTCAGCTTGACTCCCAGAACTCAAGCTGAATTTGCAGAGCTGGCAGCTAAAATCACTGGAATACAGCCAACAGAGAACTTCACAATGCCATTTCTACAAAGTCTTTTATGTCTAACTGCCCTACATGAACGGAAGCTTTGTCCACTGAAAGAACTCATATGATGTCCAAAAAAGAAAGATTCCCCACAGTAGGTTAAGAGGTCTCTCAGATCTCACAGACTAATTTCAAGGACTGACCTCCAAGATCTTGGTTTCTTGCCTTCTTACCGTGTAACTCTCCAAGTCATAGCTAGGTATCTCCACAAAGGTCCAGTTCTCTGTCTGTACCTGCCAAGGTAGTCTTTATAACTGAGAGGTTGGCAGAGTTTAATTGGGATTCTTTTGGCTATTCCCTAATATTATAGAGATTCTCTTCACATCCAATAAAGCTTTGACCATCTGAACTTATTGATCAGTGTGGGGAGTTTTCTTCCAGGAGTTCACGTCCATGGGTTTCTATCCTCTCAAAACTTTTATAAATTCCTTTTATTATTTCCTTTAGGATGGGTTCATCTTTGGACTGATACATTTCCATCTGGATACAAACGTCAGCCCTCAAAGCTCTATTCTTAACCAGATATCTGGATAATTTGCAATCCCATTCCTTAATTACTTAAAGTAATCTAGCACCTCCACTGAATTTACCAGGCATCTAGTGACAAAATGGAGCCTTGGTGTAGGGTTTAAAGCCCTCTTTGAACCTCTGAAAGCTTCATTTACTTTCTTACAATCAAAATGACCTACGTAATAGCCATCTCCTCTTCCAGACATATCAGTGAAGTAGACACACTTTCCTGCAAGGATCCTTTTCTTCCATTCTTCTAGGACTGTACACCACACTACTCCTGAGTGTACCCACAAGGTTTGCTATTTCACATCACCCAAAACCGATATTCTCTGGAGATTTAAGTATCCAATTGACTTTTAAAAGGAGAGGAGATACCTTGAGAGAAATTTACATATTCCTACTCCAGTCAGCAAGTAGGCAATGCTAGCCACTGGCAATCTACATTGATTATGACCAATTAACAGGTAAGACAAAGTTATCCAATTCCATGGGAGTTGACAGTACAATAAATGATTACTGTATTTTGTTAAATCTTTCTGAAATTATGGGAATGTTATTTTTCAGGTGTGTGCATTTAAGGTGGTATATACACTGGACTCTGACCAATAATATATACTTTATAATGAATAAAATGTAAGCATACATTCTGTGCTGACTAGACTGAAATAGTTGGCTTAGATCTTAATTAATCATGGCTGTAGAAGCTTTGATAAACTTAATGCATTAAAAAAACATTTCAGTGTCAACCCTAAAGGATTTACAGAGAGCACATGCCTGTAAATTACTAGACTGTAATGCAGATCTTGAAATATAGAATAAAAATTGTTCACTTGTCCCTGTGTTTTATATTCAATTGTATTAAGTTATGGGACACAAAAGGAAAAGATGGTTAAAGTACTGTCTCCAAAAAATTACCTTGATTTGAATTAATAAATACCTCTCAGAAATCACAGTATTTATTTTTTCAATTGGCCTTGTATACATTGCTACAGAGGTTCTCACAACAAAATTTCTGGTGGCCTCGGAGTATGGCCATCAACTATTGCTGGTGGCCGCACTGACAATTTTTCCTAAAATACTTAATTAACTTTAGGAAAAACAAATAAATATGCACATATACACATCCAAATAATTGTAATTTATTCATGTAGGGACGTTTTCAGATTCAGTAATAAAAATAATTTACAGTTCTCTTTTCTTTACTGGACCTAAACAGAACAGAAACACAAATAAGGTGCTTTGCATGTTCCTGTCTTTTTTTGTTGTTGTTTCTTTTGCTTTTTTGGCTGCACTTTTTTTCCCCCCTAAGACTTGCTAGATCAGGGATGGGCAAACTATAGCCTAGGGGCTACATCCGGCCCTTCAGACGTTTTAATCCAGCCCTCGAGCTCCCGCCACGGAGCAGAGTCTGGGGCTTGTTGCGCTCCAGCTGGGGCGCAGGGTCGGGGACTTGTCCTGCTCCAGCGAGGTCGGGGATTTGCCCTGCCCTGCGTGGCCTCCAGAAGCAGCAGCATGTTCCCGCTCCAGCTCCTATGCATAAGACTAGCCAGAGGGCTCCACACCCCACCCCAAATGCTACCCCCACAGCTCCCATTGGCCAGGAACCACAGCCAATGGGAGCAGCAGGGGCAGCACCAGTGGATAGGGCAGGGCCCAGAGGTGCCTGGCCGCATGTCTGTGTAGGAGGGGGAATGTGCCATTGCTTCCAGGAGCTGTGTGAGGTAAGTGCTGCCCAGAGCCTGCACCTCGACCTCCTCCCATGCCCCAACCCCCCTGCCCCAGTCCTGATCCCCCTTCCACCCTCTGAACCTCTCAGTCCCAGCCTGGAGCACCCTCCTGCACCCCCAAACCTCCAGCCCCACCCCAGAGCCTGTTCCCCCAGCAAGAGCCATCACCCCCTCCTGCACCCCAACCCCCAATTTCATGAGCATTCATGGCCTGCCATACAATGTCAATACCCAGATGTGGCCTTTGGGCCAAAATGTTTGCCCTTGCCTGTGCTAGACGGTAAGTAAGTCTTCTGCTGTGAAAAGTGATACACCTCTACCCCACTATAATGTGGCTCGATGTAACATGAATTCAGACATAATGCAGCAAAGCAGCGCTTCGGGAGGGGCAGGGCTGCACACTCTGGCAGATCAAAGCAAGTTCGATATGAGGCAGTTTTACCTATAACATGGTAAGATTTTTTGGCTCCCGAGGACAGCGTTATATAGGGTAGAGGTCTATTGATATAGACTCCTAGACATTAAGGTCAGAAGGGACCATTATGATCATTTAATCTGACCTCCTGCACAATGCAGGCCACAGAATCTTGCCCATCCACTTCTATAAGAAACCCCTAACCTATGTCTGAGTTATTGAAATCTTCAAATTGTGGTTTGAAGACCTCAAGCTGCAGAGAATCCTCCAGCAAGTGACCCATGCCTCATGCTGCAGAGGAAGGCGAAAAACCACCTGGACTTCTGCCAATCTGCCCTGGAAGAAAATTCCTTCCCGACCCCAAATATAGCAATCAGTTAAACCCTGAGCATGTGGGCAAGACTCACCTGCCAGCACCCAGGAAAGAATTCTCTGTGATAACTCAGATCCCATCCCATCTAACATCCCATCACAGACCACTGGGCATACTTACCTGCCAATAATCAAAGATCAGTTGCCAAAATTAGGCTATCCCATCATACCATCCCTTCCATAAACTTATCAAGCTTAGTCTTAAAGCCAGATATGTCTTTTGCCCCCACTACTCCCCTTGGAAGGCTGTTCCAGAACTTCACTCCTCTAATGGTTAGAAACCTTCATCTAATTTCAAGTCTGAACTTCCTAGTGTCCAGTTTGTACCCATTTGTTCTTGTGTCCACATTGGTACTAAGCTTAAATAATTCCTCTCCTTCCCTAATATTAATCCCTCTGATATATTTATAAAGAGCAATCATATCCCCTCTCAACCTTCTTTTGGTTAGGCTAAACAAGCCAAGCTCTTTCAGTCTCCTTTCATAAGATAGGTTTTCCATTCCTCAGATCATCCTAGTAGCCCATCTCTGAACCTGTTCCAGTTTGAATTCATCTTTCTTAAACATGGGAGACCAGAACTGCACACAGTATTCCAGATGAGGTCTCACCAGTGCCTTATATAACAGTACTAACACCTCCTTATCTTTCCTGAAATACCTTGCCTGATGCATCCTAAAACCACATTAGTTTTTTTAACGGCCATATCACATTGGCGGCTCATAGTCATCCTGTGATCAACCAATACTCCGAGGTCCTTCTCCTCCTCTGTTACTTCCAACTGATGTGTCCTCAATTTATAACTAAAATTCTTATCATTAATCGCTAAATGCATAACCTTGCACTTTTCACTATTAAATTTCATCCTATTACTATTACTCCAGTTAACAAGGTCATCCAGATCTTCCTGTATGATATCCCGGTCCTTCTCTGTGTTAGCAATACCTCCCAGCTTTGTGTCATCCGCAAACTTTATTATCACATTCCCGCTTTTTGTGCCAAGGTCAGTAATAAAAAGGTTAAATAAGATTGGTCCCAAAACTGATCCCTGAGGAACTCCACTAGTAATCTCCTTCCAGCCTGACAATTCACCCTTCAGTACGACCCGTTGTCGTGTCTCCTTTAACCAGTTCCTTATCCACCTTTCAATTTTCATATTGATCCCCATCTTTTCCAATTTAACTAATAATTCCCCATGTGGAACCGTGTCAAATGCCTTACTAAAATCGAGGTAAATTAGGTCCACTGCATTTCCTTTGTCTAAATAATCTGTTACCTTCTCAAAGGAGGAGATCAGGTTGGTTTGGCACAATCTACCTTTTGTAAAACCATGTTGTAATTTGTCCCAATTACCATTGACCTCAATGTCCTTAATTACTTTCTCCTTCAAAAATTTTTCCAAAACCTTGCATACTACAGATGTCAAACTAACAGGCCTATAGTTACTCGGATCACTGTTTTTCCCCTTTCTTAAAAATAGGAACTATGTTAGCAATTCTCCAGTCATATGGTACAACCCCCAAGTTTACTGATTCATTAAAAATTCTTGCTAATGGGCTTGCAATTTCATGTGCCAGTTCCTTTAATATTCTTGGATGAAGATTATCTGGGCCCTCCAATTTTGTCCCATTAAGCTGTTTGAGTTTGGCTTCTACCTCAGATGTGGTAATAGCTATCTCCATATCCTCATTCCCATTTGTCATCCTTCCATTATCCCTAAGCTCCTCATTAGCCTTATTAAAGACTGAGGCAAAGTATTTATTTAGATATTGGGCCATGCCTAGGTTATCCTTAACCTCCATTCCATCCTCAGTGTTTAGCGGTCCCACTTCTTCTTTCTTTGTTTTCTTCTTATTTATATAGCTATAGAACCTTTTACTATTGGTTTTAATTCCCTTTGCAAGGTCCAACTCTACATGGCTTTTAGCCTCTCTCACTTCATCCCTACATGTTCTTACCTCAATAAGGTAGCTTTCTTTGCTAATCCTGCCCATCTTCCACTCCTTGTAGGCTTTCTGCTTTTTCTTAATCATCTCTCTGAGATGCTTGCTCATCCAGCTTGGTCTACAATTCCTGCCTATGGTTTTTTTCCCCTTTCTTGGGATGCAGGCTTCTGATAGTTTCTGCAGCTTTGACCTGAAGTAATTCCTGGCCTCCTCCGCCTTTAGGTCCACAAGTTCTTCAGTCCAATCCACTTCCCTAACTAATTTCCTTAATTCTTTAAAGTTAGCCCTTTTGAAATCAAACACTCTAGTCCCAGATCTGTTTTTGTTTATCCTTCCATCTAGTTTGAACTGAATTAGCTCATGATCACTCGAACCAAGGTTGTCCCCCACAACCATTTCTTCTATGAGGTCCTCACAACTCACCAAAACCAAATCTAAAATGGCATCCCTTATTGTTGGTTCTTCAACTACTTGGTGAAGAAATCCATCAGCTATCACATCCAGAAAAATCTGAGCCCTATTATTGTTACTAGCACTTGTCCTCCAGTCTATATCTGGGAAGTTAAAGTCTCCCATGATCACACAATTCCCATTAGTGTTTACTTCTATTAAAAACATTGAAGAGGTCTCTATCCATATCCAGATCCCGGTGGTCTGTAGTGCTTGGGGTGTGCTATCTCGGGAGGCTCTAGTAGCTTTCTTTCCCAGTGTGATTTTTGCCCAGACAGATTCTGTCTTATCCATTCCATCACTTCTTATTTCTTTACAGTTAACCTCATCATTGATATACAATGCTACTCCACCACCTTTGCCTTTATTTCTATCTTTCCTAAACAGCACATAGCCTTCAATACCTGTATTCCAGTCATGACTACTATTCCACCATGTTTCTGTTATCCCTATAATATCCAGTTTCATTTCCTGCACCAGTAGCTCTAGTTCCTCCATTTTGTTACCTAGGCTCCTCGCATTAGTATACGGACATCTTAATTTTTGCCGTTTGGCTTCACTGACATTCTTTACCCAATTAGGCATAGACATTCTACCACCAGCATCACGTATTAGACTGGTATCTACATTACCCTTCCTCCTTATGTCAATTCTTCTGCCCACGGCTGCATCCTCTCTTACTTTTTCTTCCCTCTCAATGTTAAATTCCGGCATGGAGATTACCTGGACATCTCCCAACCATCTCCCCCAAATTCCTAGTTTAAAGCTCTCTTAAATCAGTTGGGTGAGCCTCCATCCTAGAAGTCTATTTCCCGCCTTACTCAGGTGAAGTCCATCCCGAGAGAACAGTCTTCTGTCCATGAATGCTTCTCAGTGGCCGTACATCCCAAAGCCCCCCTCATAGCACCACTGCCTGAGCCATCTGTTGATCGCCATAATCTTGTCACACCTTTGTTGCCCTTCTCTAGGAATCCCACTGAAGATCACCTGAGCCTCTATTTCCTTAAGCGTCTTCCCCAGTCTGGCATAGTCTCCCTTGATACGTTCCAGTGAGAATCTAGCCATATCATTCGTTCCCACGTGAAGGACAATCAATGGAGTCTTTCCCGCCCCCCTTAGGATCCTTTTCAGCCTCAGGTCCAAATCCTGTATCTTAGCACCCGGCAGACAGCACACCCTTCTGTTCTCCGGATCAGCTCTAGTTACAGGCCTGTCTATTCTTCTCAGTAAGGAGTCTCCAATCACGTAGACCTGCCTTTTCCTGGTGACAGTGTGATTCGCCGGTCTATCCCCTGCTCCCACTGGCTGCAAGTCCTCTCGATTCCTCTTCACCCTTGCACTCCTCTGCAACCCTTCCTGTATCCTCCTAGGGCTCATATTTGGTGTTGTCTCCATTGACTTTTCTCCTCTTCCTGTAGGACTAGCAGCTCTTCTCTTTTTCCTTGCCCTCTCACCTTCAGCGACCACCTGCTGTGCCCCTTCTGTTAATATCACTTTTCGCAGCAGACTTACTCAACCCTGGCAAGCCCTGACACAAATTAAGCCCTGGATAGGGAGGTGGGCAGGGAGGCAGTGGGGCCCAGCAAAGCCTGGAACTGGAGCCTGGAACCTGTGGCCGAAGCCTGCCTCCCCTACCCCGGGAAAGTGGTGAATTCACCAGCTGCCTGCACCTCCAGCGTTTGTGTTTCCAGAAGGAGGCAGGGCCCAACCCCTGCTGTAGGCTCTGAAAGAGGGACCACTGCTTTGTGCACCCTCATCACATCCCAGATGGCTGTGACCACAAAAAAGGGCTCTGGTGGCCACATGCAGCCACCGTGGCCGCATTTGAGAAACTATACTAGAATTACCTGCTCTGTCAAGTTTTTCATGAGTAAGCAGGTATAACAGTTATATGGCTTCACAGGATTTCATAACTGTTTGAGGTTCCACACACCATGACCCCATGGGCTTTGTGATCATCAACAGGGACAAAACTCAGAATCTTCTGCTCCAAAAAACACAAGCCTCTAAAAGCCACTAAAATAGAATCTGTTAGCTATGGCAATGTTAGGACTGATATCCTCAATGGCTCAGCCACTAGAATGAGATATCGACATACACACTTCAGTATATCTGACATTTTATAGAGGGCAGTTGTATATATTCACACTAGCCCACACATTATAAAGTAGAAGAAAGGAGCTGAAAATGATAGCAGGGGTCTGATTCTCATCCAGTAATGGTGTCACACCTATGTATATTCTCTGTGAAAGCTGAGACAGGCTCTGTAGGTGAATTCCTGGCCCTTCTGAAGTCAATGGCAAAGCTCCCATTGATTTCAACAGAGCTGGAATTTTACCCAGTGTTTTTATTATTTTTGCTTGACTGAGCTTTTTAAGTACATCAGAGATGATTCTTGTCATATCCTTACTTCATTAGTTGGGTTGGAACATGCTTATTCAACCCCATTCAACTGAAGATGAATAAAAAACAGAAATCACCTCAATAGACAGTAAATAGTTCCAACTTCTATCTATAAAATAGAAAATGTATCCATTTTGTTGATAATAGAATTTTTTGCCTACTGAACCAATCTGAACATGCAATGCAGTAATTGATAGCTCATGCTGTATAGATGACAATAGTCAATCGTCTTTTCAAGGTATTTTTTGCTAAGGTATTTCATTTTCTTTCAGGCAAGCAAGGAATGATATTTTGTTTCTTTACCATTTTTTATTCTTTTATATGTATATCCTCACACACATTTCACTTGCACAGAGCTGTGGTTAAAAAAATATTCTAAATAAATTAGTATCTGACATTCCACCGAAGTCAGTGGAGTTTCACCAGGAATTAATTTGGCACATTTGTTTTGGGTAGCATTTGTTTATTGCAGGACTCTTCTGAATCTTTAATGAAGCAAGCTTTGGTTTTCAAGCCCTTTAAAAATAATAGGTGACAAGAACGACTACGAGCGCCCATTAAAATAACTGATTGCCTCTTCTCGACCAGGTACAAAAGGTGCCTGTAATCAAAACTCAACTAAAAATATTAGCAACCAGCTAAGGAGGAAAAAATTATCTTAATTGTCATTTTAGCCAATCCAATAACTGCGTTATCGGGGCCTAAGCCTTTAGGCAGTTCAATTGTGTAGTGCTTAACAAATATCCCTGAATCACTGCTTTAAACGAAGAGAATTCCTGAATAACAAGACAGCTGCAAAAATTAGTCCTGGATCCCAAAGGAGACTGGAGTTGTTAAGATCAGAGGAGGTATGCTTGGCACGAGAACAACGGGCAACAGAGGACAGTTATTTTTAAAATAACATTAAGCTATTTTTAGATACCTCAAAAAAACCAGCCACCACCAAATAATTAGAAATCAGTTTTAAGATAAACAACATAGCCTGAAGTAGAACAGAGGATAACTAAAGTTTCTATCCTCATTATTGTCAGGAATTCACAGCCCGAGGAAAGCACTTGTAGAAATACAAGACAGGCTTATCTGAACATTGTATCAGATGCGGACACTCTACGAAAAAGGCTTTTGAAAGCATTTTGCAGGCAAGGGCATGTCTGGGGAAGGCGATTAGACTTGGAGTGGGAAGGGGAACACATGCCTAGCTGAAGATGGAGGGAAGAGGAATACATGCCTCTTCTCACCATACTTTTGGATCATATGAGAAACAACGTTGGTCAGTCCTTCTTTGCACAACTTCATAAGCTGAAAACGAGACACAAAGGGCATGGCTACACTTGCAAGTTACGGTGCCCGGGTCTGGTTTAATGTGCTCTAACTCACGACATGTCCACACTGGCAAGGCACGTAGAGCACCTGGACTCTGTGGCTAGAACACTCCTGGTAATTCACCTTGGCAAGTGGAATAACATTTGATGTGCCCCTGCTGGAGCACCACAGCACCAATGCGAACGCCCTAGTCTGTTAATGCACTCTGATCGGCCTCCAGAAGTGTCCCACAATGCCTGTTCTAGCCACTCTGGTCATCACTTTGAACTCTACTGCCCTGCCCTCAGGTGACCAACCATCAGACCTGCCCTTTAAATTCTCTGGGAATTTTGAAAATTCCCTTCCTGTTTGCTCAGCCAAGTGTGGAGTGCTCTTAGCAAATCTTTCCAGGTGACCATGCCACCATGTGCCATGAACCTCATCAGTGTTTAGGGGGAGGAAACTGTCCAGTCCCACCTGCACTCCAGCTGTAGGAATTACGATACCTTCGAGCAGATAAAGGGACATGATGAAAAGCGTCCATGACTGGGACGCAGTGCAGTGTTAAAGTGAAGGAGCTGCAGAATGCCTACTGCAGAGCCTGCAAGGCAAACTGTCGCTCTGGCGGTGCCCCTGAGACCTGCTGTTTCTACAAAGAGCTGGACACGATACTGGGGAGCAACCTCACCTCCACTCCAAGTACCATCATAGACACTTCAGAGCCCAGTTCAACAAGGCAGGAGGATGAGGAGGAAAGTGGGAGCGAGAGTGCTGAGGCAGAAGAAGACACCCTGGAATCCCTAGATACATGCAGCCAGGAGCTTCTCTCAAGCCAGGAGGAAGGTAGCCAGTCACAGTGGCCAGTGCTTGGGGAAGGACAAACACCAGAGGAGGTTCCCGCTAAGCGGCTTTTATTTTGGGAAGGAAGTTCATCGAATCATGACATATCAGGGTTGAAGGGGACCTCAGGAGGTCCCCTAGTCCAACCCCTTGCTCAAAGCAGGACCAATCCCCAGACAGATTTTTTGCCCCACATCCCTAAATGGCCCCCTCAAGGACTGAATTCACAATGCTGGGTTTAGCAGGCCAATGCTCAAACCACTGAGCTATCAGTACAGGCTCTTGGGGAGAGGAGGATTAGGGCTGCATGCATGCCTAGATGCAGAATACAGCATTGATGTGCTCTCTCACATCGCGGTAAGTGGCCTCAATGATCTCTTCAAAGGTCTCATCCAGAAGTTGGGCAATGCACTTGCGCAGGTTTCTTGGGAGAGCCACTATGGTACTTGTCCCAGTCAGGCTAACATGTCCGTGCCACTGTGCTGTGTGGGGCGGGGGGAGCATTGCTGCACACAGGTAAGCTGCATGTGGGTCTGGGTGGAAGCCACATTGTAGTAGAAGACCCTCCTTTGCTTCCCAGGTCACCCTGAGAAGCGAGATATCTTCCAGGATGAACTCCTGTGGAAAATGTGGGGACAGTGTTCCGTATAGGGGCCCCCTGCAGCTGTTGGCTCTCCCCAAGGCACAGAAACCCAGAGGACAGTACAGCCGTGAAACAATCAGTCCCCCTTGACCCTGTGCTTACTCACCATTTTGGGGCTCCCGTGGGTTGTGCGCACTCGCTTTGGGATGGGCAAATTGTGCTATTGTGTTGACTGTGCTTGCCCTTAAATATGGGGGAATCATTGCTCTCTCTGGTGCCTCTGTTAAGTGTTGCATTTTGTCTTTACAGCTGCAACCTTGAGATCTCGGCCATCTGTGTCATGGGTGCCAACTCTGTGGGTGCTCCGGGCTGGAGCACCCACGGGGAAAAATTGGTGGGTGCTCAGCACCCACCGGCAGCTCCCTGCTCCCGCATCCGGCTCACCTCCACCTCCACTCCATTCTCACCTCCTCCCCTAAGAGCACCATGTGCCCACTTTTTCCCCCTAGCTCCCAGCGCTTGTGCCACAAAACAGCTGTTTTGTGCAGCTGGGAGGGGGAACACAGTGCACTCAGGGAAGAGGCAGGGCCCGGGCAGGGATTTGGGGAAGGGTCCAATGGGGCAGGGCAGGGGTGGAGTTGGGGAAGGGACTTTGGAGAATAGGTTGGAATGGGGGTGGGACACAGGCAGGGAAAGGGTGGAGTTGGGGCGGGGCCAGGGGTGTGCCAGCACTCACTGGAGGCGGGGAAAGTTGGCGCCTATGGTCGGTGTTATCACCGGCCGAAAGACTCGAAAGAATTAGGAAGAGGCCACATAGAAGCAAGGAAGACATGCTGCATGAAGTAATGCAGCAGTCCATTAACGAGAATCTGAAAGCTCAGGAGTAGCGGGAGAGTGAAAGGAGGATCTCCCAGCAGAATGAGGAGCACTAACACAAAAGCGCAGAGCTCCGACAACAAAGCATGGATCAGGTGATAAGCATCATGGAGCTCCAAGCGGACTCAATCAGGCACTCGTAGCCATGCAGGCAGAGCACTACCGTGCCCACCCCCCACTGCAGCCCTTGTCCCAAAAACTTTTTCCCTTGTGCCCTCATGTCACCTCCAAACCTCTCTCCCCAACATCTGGGTTCTTATCACCACCAGCTGCCTCCAACACCTGTAGCTTCACCATCCAGCCCTGAAAACTATGACCCTTACCCACTGCACTCAACCTCCATCACCAGGCATTATAGCCATCCTGAAGTGCAGCACTCATTGCACAGCACTCCAGACAGGAAGGCTGTGTATGATAACAGGACATAGGCAAATCTGTGATTGTACCGTTCCCTACCCCACCCCCTTGCCCTTTGTGTTTCCCAAGCAGTTATGTTTCTTTTCAATAAATGGATTTTTTGGCTTTGAAAATATTCTTTATTATTGCATAAAGTAAGAGATACCTTAGCCCAGGAAAGCAACAGGCACTGCAAGTCAGTGTAGCAAACACAGATTCCTACTAACATGGGACCCACTGCACTTCACTCCTGTGCAGGGCAGCAGACATTACTGGTGGCTTTCAGCCTCAAATTGCTCCCTCAAGGCATCCCTCATCCTTGCAGCCCTGCGCTGGGCCCCTCTAATAGCCCTGCTCTCTGGCTATTCAAATTCAGCCTCCAGGTGTTGAACCTCCAAGTACTATGCCTGAGTGAATCTTTCACCCTTCCCTTCACAAATGTTATGGAGAGTGAAGCATGTGGATATAACGGCAGGGATGTTGTCATTGGCCAGGTCCAACTTCCCATACAGAGTGCCAGCGGCCCTTTAAATGGCCAAAAGCATTCTCCACAGTCATTCTGCTCCAGCTCAGCCTGTTGTTGAACCACTCCTTGCTGCTGTCAAGGCTCCCTGTGTAGGGTTTCATGAGCCACAGCATTAAAGGATAAGCAGGGTCTCCAAGGATCACAGTGGGCATTTCTACTTCCTCTACGCTATGGTTATCTCCTGGTCTGATCTCCTGGTCTGGGAAAAAAGTCCTGGCTTATAGCTTCCTGAACAGGCCAGTGTTCCGAAAGATGCACCTTTCCAGGCCAGCCTGCGTTAATGTCAATGAAACGCTCACAGTGATCCACAAGAACTCGGAGAACCATAGAGAAATACCCCTTCCGATTAATGTACTTGGAGGCTAGGGGGCCTGGTACCAGAATTGGAATATGCGTTCCATCTATCGCTCCTCCGCAGTTAGGGAAACCCATTTGTGCAAAGCCAGCCACAATGTCATGCATGTTACAGAGTCACAGTTCTTCTAGCAGGACACAATTAGTGGCCCTGCAACCTTGCATCAACATGATTCCAATGGTCAACATTCCCACTCCAAACTGGTAAGCGACCGATTGGTAGCTGTTGCCAGCTTCCAGATTGCAACAGCCATCCGCTTCTCCACCATCAAGGCAGCTCTCAATCTCGTGTCCTTGCGCTGCAGGGTGGGCGCAAGCTCATCACACAGTCCCATGAAAGTGGCTTTTCTCATCCAAAAGTTCTGCAGCCACTCTCATCATCCCAGACTTGCATGACGATGTGATCCCACCACTCAGTGCTTGTTTCCTGAGCCCAAAAGCGGCATTCCACGGTGGTGAGTATGTCCGTGAATGCCACAAGCAATCTCATGTTGTATGAGTTACTCGAGTTGATATAATTGTCAGAGTCCTCACTGGCAGTTTGGATCTTAAGGAGTAACTCAACTGCCAAACATGACGTGCTGGCGAGACTCAACATATTTTTCAGCAGTTCGGGCTCCATACCCACAGGCCAAAAGACAAGACAGTGTGCAGTACATAAAACATTGAAAGATGGCACCAAATGTGGATGGAAGCACAGGCATTGCTGGGATGCAAACTGATGCATCACAGAGCATTGGGACAGGACCCAGAATTCCCTGCACCTCCTCTCCCCTTCCCACAAGCCACAGCACCAGAATGAGAAGAGGTGTTCTATGGGATAGCTGCCCATAATGCACCACTCCCAATGCCACTGCAAGTGCCACAAATGTGGCCACGCCAGTGCACTTGCAGCTGTCAGTGTGGACAGACTGCAGCGCTTTCCCTGCTGTGCTCTCCGAAGGCTGGTTTAACTCAAAGTGCTCTACATTCACAAATGTAGACATGCCCAAAGTTAGTGTGTGGTCACACAAAACATAGGTAGCATCAGACCTGGTCCAAAAGCCACTGAAGTCAACAAGAATCTTATTAGATGCAGGGCTAGAAATCCCTATACTGTAAACCTTCCATTATAACATTATTAGCAATATGACTGGAACTAGGGGTGTAATTCCAGCTTGTGTAGACATGCTTGCTAGGTCTCATCACACTAGCATACTGAAAATAATAACCTAGCCACAGATTTCCGGGCAGGTTTGTATTTGGGGCAGCTAGCCTGTGCCTATGCTACCACAGCTACACTACTACTTTTAATGCATTAGCTTGATAAGAGTTAGCACAGATATGTCTATGTGAGTTAGGAATCACACTGCTAGCTCCAAATGTAAGCATAGCCCAAAATTCATACAGCTATAATTTTGGAAGGCAGTGAGTCATTTTTAGTAAGACTAAAGGGTAAGTTGACTAACATAATTCAAAAGTTCTCGGTTTTCTAGTTGTTACCTTATATCTCGTTCTCAGGTCAGGATGCAGAATGTAAATATAGACAGTAGGACAGGAACATTAAAAAGGTTTCCAATTTCATTTTATTTTAGCCTTGCTTGGTGGCTTTAAGATAAGCATGTTGAAAGTAATATTACATATTATTGTTATGAGCTGGGTGAAACCTTTTCATGGGTTTGGTTAAAACCCCTTTGAGGTTGGTAGGTGTGATCTTACTGTTCAATTAACATATCAACCCATCACATTTTGGGTGCAATCCAGACCAGTGAGGGGTTATGTCACCAACTTCCCTGTAACGCTGGGTGCCTTGTAATGCTTTGCTGCCATAGCTCCCAGCCTGGGCCACTCACAAACAGCTTACAGCATGAAGGTAACACCTAGTGTGTGTATATCTGCAGCCCTTGTCCAGCAGCTTGCGAACAATACGCCAGTCATACACAGTCTTCCACTCGACATGGTTACTACTTGCAGGATGACTCCAACACACTCCCAAACCCAGGTGTCATAAACAGATAGTTAAGGGTTAATGTCTCTTTTACCTGTAAAGGGTTAACAAGCTCAGTGAACCTGGCTGACACCTGACCAGAGGACCAATCGTGGGACAAGATACTTTCAAATCTTGGTAGAGGGAAGTCTTTGTTTTTGTTTTTTGGGTTGTTCTTTGTTCTCTCTTGGGATTAAGAGAAGCCAGACATGCAACCAGATTTCTCCAATCTTACTGAAACAGTCTCTGAGGTTCAAAATAGTAAGTAATAGATAGAAAGAAGATTAGATTTATGTTTGTTTTCTTTATTTGCAAATGTGTATTTTGCTGGAAGGATATTTCACCTCTGTTTGCTGTAACTTATACTTAGGCTAGGAGGGAGGTAGTCTCTCTGATCTATGTAAAGCTGATACCCTGTAAACATTTTTTCATCTTGATTTTACAGAGATAATTTTTACTTTTTTCTTTCTTTAATTAAAAGCTTTTCTTTTTAAGAACCTGATTGATTTTGTCCTTGTGTCAGACCCAAGGGAACTGGGTCTGAGCTCACCAGGGACTGGTAGGGGAAAGGAGAGAAGGGGAGGAAAAGCTTAATTCCTCTCTGTTTTAGGATCCAAGGAGTTTGGATCAGTGTACTTCTCAGGAAAAGTCTGGGAGGGGGAAAGAGGAGGGAAAGGTTAATATCTCTCTGTTTTAGGATCCAAGGAGTTGGGATCAGTGTCTCTCTCTCAGGGAGAGTCTGGGAAGGGGAGAGAAGCGGGGGGGGGGGAAGGTTATTTCCTCTCTGTTTTAGAATCCAAGGAGTTTGGATCAGGGTTCCCCAGGGAAGGTTTCTGAGGGACAGAGTGTACCAAACACTATATTTTGGTTGGTGGCAGCATTATCAGATCTAAGCTAAAAATTAAGTTTAGAGGAGTACATGCAGGTCGCCACTTTCTGGACGCTAAAGTTCAAAGTGGGAAAAAGACCCTGACACCAGGTTTCCCAAAAATGTGTGTTCTGCACCATCCAGCCCTCTCCCAGTCTGTTCATATATTAAGGTTTGTTGCCTCAGTATGGAGTCAAGATTCAACAGTATGTTAGTTACTTTAACTGTAGTTACTAAACACTTCAATTTAAACACTGCTCTGGATTGGTTTACATTAAAATAAAATGAGATAGGATTTTAAGTGACTTCAAGTATAAGAGACAAAAGTTAGAAATGGTTATAAGACAATAAAAGTGAAAACACTTGTCAAAATCATTACTAAGTAGCAGCTGCTCTTTAGTTGAAATACTCTATTATTTTTAAAGTAATTATTTTGTCTTATAATGACTTGTCAGTAGTAGTGTATATTATGAAATGATATAAATATAATATAAAAATGAAGAAAAGGTTGAAAGGCGACTTTGGACTTCTGAAACAAAAATTTTCCAAAACAATTTGTTCATTTCAAAATATTTGTTCCTGCAGGAATATTCATCAAAATTAGAAATATTTTCCAAAATGTTTTGATTTAGTTGAAAATCTTGTTTTTTGACCAAAAAATTCCAATCAGCTCTCTTTAGTACCTCCCATCTATATGACCTGCAATGTGATGATCATGATGGTCCCTTCTGACCTTAAAGTCTATGAGTCTACATGCTCAATGTGTGCGCCTTAAACAAATCTAGAAACTGAGCTGGTCAAGAAGGCAACAGTCCACTTGGTAGACAGTATATGGCGCTAGGTACATAGGGAACCACTGCTCCATGCTCTGCATTGGCTGTCAGGTTGATTTTTGACCTATAATTCCCTAAATGTGTTGGAGACTCCCACCTGAGAGGTCATCTCTCTTGAGTGATCATCCTCTGTCCCATTTGCTAATACCACAGCTTTAGTCAACAGAGGAGTTCACAATGGAATTCCCTTCATATAAAAGGGAGGATGCTGCCACCAGGGTATTCTCACTGAGGGACTCCTCCCCTTGGTCTGAAATATCACGATCCTTTAAGGCAGACTGCAATGCCTAGCTTCTTAGGGAGTGAGGGATACAATAAGTGATGGTGACCATGGGGGAAGCAGGGTTTATTTGTCTTTGGTTAGTTATTTTTTGGTTTGGAGATGAGGTGAAACTGCTGGTTTTCGTTTTGTAGATGCCTAGCTCAATCTGTATATGGCTCCCATCGCTGCAGTATCTCTGAGCACCTTTCCTGCATTAAAAGTAGAAATAATCTCTCTTTCTTCCTTCACAACCTGCAGAAATTATTTTGTGTGTAAGTATGTGTAGACTGAGAGAACACCAAGACAAAGAGATGAGGTTTGCATTTCATTGTGGCAGAAGGCCAGCAAGTGCTGAAGGAGGATACAGGGAAGCCACCTGCAAGCCTGAAGAATGAAGAGTCAACTGAAGGACAATGCAGAGGAGCTCACAAAGAAAGCACAGCTAATGGAACTGAACCCTGGTACTGGAATCTACCCCACTAGTAAGTTGTCCTCAACAAAGGGATGGACTAGGCTAGGGAATGCACTCTAGGAACTAGGCCTGAGGAGCTACCATGGGCAGAGTTATCCTTTTCTCCTTTTGTACCCTTCAGGAACTGATCTACTGTTTCCTTCTAGCAATGCAGGTGAGTGAATTGTGGGGAGAGGACCTACAAGGTTGTAGGGCCTCCAAGTGCCTAGCATTTGAGCTCCTCGTACACTCGGCATACTACCACGTACCTGAAGGAGTTTGGTGCATCATGATACTCATAGCATCCCCACCAGGTAGGTTCAATTACAATGTTCCATTTGGTTGCTTTCTCCTTTCCATGTAGACTATCCCCAATCATTTCTTTACCTAGCAAGTAGTGATTAGTAGTCATATCACAGCGCAAGCCAGAAACCCCAGTCAAATCAGGTCCCTATTGTAAATTTCACAAAAACAGTGTATGAGGCAGCTTCTATCCTGAAGAGTTTATAGTCTAGATTGTTTTAACAAAAACACAACTCTCTCAACAACACTCTGACATGGTTGTGTTCCCCCCCACCCACCCACTCTGCCTTAGGCTCCCTCCATTAAGATGCTGGTTCTACGGGGAGGCTGGAAAGCCACCTTGTCCTCAGGTTTTCCCAGGCCACTTCCACCACCCAGGGTGTCAGGTACAAGAGTGCACATTGATCCTGGAGCCTGTACTCTGATGTCACGGCAACCAAGGCTGTTGGAGGTATCACCTTGGTCAGCCCATAACCTAACCTCTCTCAGTTATATCCCTTACCACTCCAAAGTCTGCCTCCCAACACTGCAAGACAGCTCACAGAACTCAGAACTGCTGACATCAGGACTCCTACTCTGTAAAGATGCCAGCCCCATGTGCCTCCAAATTCCTGTCTCTGCAGGTGGGGTAGTGGAAAGAAGGTGTTCAGCTAGCTCCATCCCCATGCTGTTACTACAAATGAGTTTATCCTTAAAGAGCCATCCTCCCATGAGTTCCACAGAGGGCTCCAGTCAACAGTATAGTGCTCTTGGAAGGGACAGAGATGCTCCTTGGGCCATGTGTCCCTAAAATACTGGCTACACGTGGTTGGGGTCCAATTATCCTCTTCCCCCATGCCCTGATGCTGCTGCTGAGTCTTTGCTCCCTGCAAGAAACCTTCTCCTTTTAGAACTGGTGATTCATCTGACTTTCCTCCCCAAGACCTTTTTCAAAGGATCGAAGATGTAATAATTCCTTTATGGGAAATACAGGATTGTCAAAAATGGATGGATGATGACGTGAAACAAGACAAGAAAGTCCAGGCTTGGCTTAAGCTAACAATATCCACTCTGTTACCCTGAGACACACCATCAAGGTGGGGATACATGGTACAATAATTTGATTTTCTTTCACAAATCCAGAACAATATGAACTACATAGGTGTCTTTGAGATTCTTATGTGGCACTTATCAGTGTAGTGTTTGATTGCATAGTTGTGCATATGGAAATGAGACTACCATACAACCAATGAAAAAATGCATAAGCTGATGCACAATAGGAGTATTTTTCAGGTCTTAGAAAACTATCTAATTAAATTATAAAGAAAAGCAACAGAGCTAGGTTAAACAACATTATTAATATGGAAACAGGGTTTGCATTTCAAATGGTGAAGCAACAAGCCACTACAATTAATCACAAACAATAATTACTGGTACCAAAAGAGCAGCAATTAATATGAACAGCGTTCTAGCAGTTTGAGATCCTTGTCTGTGCTATATACATATATTGAAAGTTTTCAGCTAAATTTTTAGTGCAGTTTTTTGTTCATATGCTCACCAAACAACATTTTTAGGGCTCAGATTAGGTTTTGACCATTTGAGCAGTTTCAAATGTGTAGCTGTGATTAGATTTCATAATATCTGTTGATGGATGAGACTAGATATATACAAAATGTGATATATCTAACTATTATTGAGCAGTTAAGCATACCATTCTGTAAATGTGCATGGTCTTTTACAGACCATAGACTATAAGCATTTGCAATAAACAGATTCTTTGTTATTTTCCTTTCTGTCAAGTCAGGGGTTAATAATTCAAACTCACGTTTTCAGTTTACAGCATGTTACAAGAGCAGGCTAATGTCTCTCACCTTTGTTATTTGCATGGCCTTATAACTATTGGCTAACAAAATCCACAAATAAGACATCAGCGGGATCACTTATGACACACACAAAATCCCTCTCTACAGGTTATATTTTATCCTATCTTACAAACAACTGTCTCTATACCAAGTTTGCTTGACTCCAAAAGGGAATATCTGAAGTCATACAGTGAATGAAACCAAAACTGAAGCTATGGATTATATGGGCAAGAAAAGGCTATAAAGATGCCTATAGAGTAGGAACTATACTTAAATGTAGCAAGAGGCCCATGCCTCAGGCATCTAGCTCAAATTTTCAAAGAATCTGAGGTTCAAAACCTGAAAGTTCATGAAAATTGAATGGAATGAACTGATGATTACCCGATCAACACAGCTTGAGGGGAGAAAAGGACCTGTTGGGTTCCAGGAAATGGACAGGCACAAGCCTGCCCACAGGGCACAAGCCTGCTCCTCTGCAGCCTAAGGGGAGGGGCCATTGAGCCCAGTGCTCAAATAAGTATGGGAGACAACAAAAGAGAAAGCAAGGACAAGTGTGAAGGTCAAAGAGTTAAAAGCAGGGAACCTGAAAGGGACACCAAGCAGAGATTGAGGGGAGAAAAGGTGTCTGGAAAGCTGGATGGGAGAATAGGAAGATTCAGGTGAAGAGGCAGCAGTTGGGCAAAGTCTGACAGAAAGGTTGCTATCTCAAAGTTTTATGACTCCTAGGAGTAGGTATAAGTTGCCTTTTGGGGGGGGAGGTGTCACTAAACCTACCAAGGGAACTTGGACTTTGCAGTGTACACACTATGTTTGTAGAACTGGTTGAGAAGAGCACCTGCTCACACAACTGAAATGTTTGTTATTTAAAAAAAAAAAAAAGAGAGATATCAGTTCACAGGACAACACCCACTAACAGAAGGCCTCCATTCAATAAAGGTGGGACCTATTGAGGAAGGGAAATAGGAAGCCATAACACACTATACAAAGGAATGTGGCAATAAGTAAAGCTGGTTGGACAATGCAAACAGCTGAGATACGTGGGGTATGTGTTACTTAGAGCAAGTCTACACTACTGCTTAAGTTGCTTTAACTTACATCATTTGGGGTGTGAAAAAGTCCCCCCTCCCCAGCAAGCGACGCAAATTTTGTGCTGCCCACACCAGCACTATGTCAACTGGAGACGCTCTCCTGCCAAGATAGCTTCCACTTCTCGCTGAGATGGAGTAATTAAGCCAACAGAAGAGCGCTCTCCTGTCAGCATAGTGTGACTTCACCAGACACCCTACAGCGGCACAGTTGCATCGGTGCAGCTGCACCAATGTAGCACTGTACTGTAGACTTGCCCTTAGAAACTACAAGCCTACTGTTTTCGTCAGAGAAAGTAGTAAAGAATTGTTAAACACTTGGATTTCCCTTCTGGTGTATAATGAAACAATATGTTTACTGAATTAACTAAGATTGTTTATGGACAGCAACAGGTATCTCATGCCTAATATTGGTTTGAACTTGTCAGAGTCTGTTCTAGGTTATTTGATAGAATTGCCTTGGTGCATACTATTTGCCCCTTATGCAGTAAGGCAAAGTAGCCTGCCATAAGACAACAGGGTCCACAATTCAACAGGCAGGCTGATTTGCATTCTCCTTTCTCGGTTTGGCAGGTCAAGAAACATTGCATTGCATTTTGTGAAAGGGCCACAGAGGGCCAGTGAGTGGTATATTTCACTGGAGGAGGAAATCCAGATAGCTGCTGCTCTTGGACGGGTCTAACTGACATTAAATTCAATTGATAAGGAAGAAATTGAGAAAACTGAAACACAGAGCCTGGTGATCCTTTCCAGTAACATGGTCTGGTCTGAAGATGCTACCCATATCTGAGCGAGTGACAGTCTCCATCATCCTGCAATCAAAGCAGCTAAAAAAGCTAGGTGGAAATTCTATTGTAACAAAACATATCTGTATTTAAATTCTTCAAGGAGATCAATGTTTTAAAAAAATGTCTCCAAAACTCATCATAAGCTGCAATATGTTCCATGTTCAATATAGAGACACCCAGTAACAGGACCTTGTCAGCAGGTAGGCTTTAAAGCAGGAGTAGACAACCTATGGCACACGTGCCGAAGGCAGCACGCAAGCTGATTTTCAGTGGCACTCACGCTGCCTGGGTCCTGGCCACCAGTCCAGGGGACTCTGCATTTTAATTTAATTTTAAATGAAGCTTCATAAACATTTAAAAAACCTTATTTACTTTACATACAACCATAGTTTAGTTTAGTTATATATTATAGACTTATAGAAAGAGATCCTCTAAAAACAACCCTGAGTGATACAATTTACACCAACAGAAGCAGCAGTGTGGACAGCACTATGTTGGCAAGAGACGCTCTCCTGCTGACCTAGCTACTGCCACTCATTGTGGGTGGTTTAATTATGTTGATGGGAGAGGTCTCTCCTGTCAGCACAGAGCAGCTAAATGGGACATCTTAAAGTGGCACAGCTGCATCAGTACAGCTGCGGGAAGCCCTGGGTCCTTTAAAGCACCACTGGAGCTCTGGCAGCTAGGCTCCCATGGTGATTTAAAGGGCCCAGAGCTCTGTGGTGGCCAGAGCCCTGGACCCTTTAATTTGTCCCTGACCCCCAGGGCTCCCAGCTGCCTCTGCAGCTGGTAGATCCGGGGTGATTTAAAGTTCCTGTGGCTCCCAGCCACAGCCAGAGCCTCAGGACCTTTAAATCTTGAAAGGCCCCGCCTCTTCCGGTTGAGGCCACGCCCCTGCGCAGGACTCTGGCATACTGATTAGTCCTTTAAGTTACTTTCACCCCTGACCTGGAGCCAATTAAGAAGAAACTGCTAGAATCAATTAGGACAGGCTGGCTAATCAGGGCACCTGCGTTAAAAAGGACTTCCAAACAATTGTTTCGATCATACGGATCTTGCAGGCCTCCACGATCACCTCAGCTCGCACCTGTCTTGCACTACTGGGACATATGGCCGCATGTACTTATGTGACAAAGTATGCCAGACTCCGCATGAGACCCTTCCAAACGTGGCTTCATTCGGTATTCCGCCCGGGCAGGGACCACCTAGACGTCCTGGTGACAGTCCCCCCCGGCCCTCTCCGCTCCCTCGACTGGTGGTTGACTCCATCCCTCGTATGCGCGGGGATGCCGTTCTATCCACAGCCACCGTCGATGACTTTGACAACGGATGCGTCATCCCTGGGTTGGGGGGCCCACTTAGGGCACCTGCGTACCCAGGGTCTCTGGTCGTCCCAGGAGCTGACACTTCACATAAACGTCCGGGAGTTGAGGGCAGTCCGCCTCGCCTGCCAGGCGTTCCAACAATACCTACACGGCCGCTGTGTTTCGGTATTCACGGACAACACAACGGCCATGTACTACATCAACGAACGGGGGGACCCGTTCGTCTCTCCTATGTCAGGAAGCCGTTCGACTCTGGGACTTCTGTATGACCCAGTCGATAGACCTTGTGGCGTCCTTTCTTCCAGGGGTCTGGAACGCACTGGCGGACAGGCTCAGCCGGTCCTTTCTTTGCCACGAATGGTCGATCAGACCAGACGTCATACATTCCCTCTTCCAGAGGTGGGGATTTCCCCGCATAGACCTGTTCGCTTCCCGCTCGAACAGGAAGTGCCAAGAGTTTTGCTCCTTTCAGGGTCTCTCTCCCAGGTTGATCATGGACGCATTCCTCCTGTCATGGAGGCACCATCTGTTGTATGCCTTCCCTCCGTTTCCCCTAGTGCACAAAGTCCTGTTGAAATTCCACATCTAATCCTGATCGCACCTGTGTGGCCCAGACAGCATTGGTTCACCACACTGCTGGATCTGTCTGTGGACTCTCCAGTCCCCCTCCCTCTCCATCCAGACCTGATCACACAGGACCATGGCAGGCTCCATCACCCGGACCTACGAGCCCTCCACCTCACGGCGTGGCTCCTACATGGCTGAACGCGGCGGAGTTGAGCTGCTCCGCGCCGGTTCAGCATGTTCTCCTTAGCAGCAGGAAGCCTTCCACCCACTTAACGTACTCGGCGAAGTGGAAACGCTTCTCTTGCTGGTGTGCAACTCAGGGCATTACCCCTTTGGAGGCTCCAATCCCCACGGTCCTAGACTACCTCTGGTACCTTAAGCAGCAGGGCCTAGCGACATCCTCCCTGAAGGTACACTTAGCGGCCATATCCACTTTCCGACCAGGAGAAGGTGGCCGCTCCGTATTCTCCCACCCTTTGGTCACTCGGTTCATTAAAGGCCTAGAGCGTCTCTATCCCCCCGTACGTCGCCCGGCCCCTATCTGGGACCTTAACTTGGTCCTAAACAGGCTCATGCTCCCACCATTTGAGCCACTAGCGACTTGCTCATTCCTGTACCTATCATGGAAGACAGTCTTCCTGGTGGCCATTACATCAGCCAGGCGGGTCTCCGAGCTAAGAGCTCTTACAGTGGACCCACCCTACTCTGTTTTCCATAAAGACAAGGTACAGCTGAGACCCCACCCGGCGTTCTTCCCTAAGGTTGTGTCTGCCTTCCATACCAGCCAGGACATCTTCCTCCCGGTCTTCTTCCCGAAGCCCCACTCTTCTCGGAGGGAGCAGCAGCTACACTCCTTAGATGTACGCAGAGCACTCGCTTTCTACATCGAGCGAACAAAGCCGTTCCGAAAGTCTCCCCAACTGTTTGTGGTGGTCGCGGAGCAGATGAAAGGCCTGCCAATCTCCTCTCAGAGGATTTCCTCCTGGGTGACTGCATGCATTCGCGCATGCTACGATCTAGCTCATGTCCCTTCTGGCCACCTCACAGCACATTCCACTAGAGCTCAAGCGTCATCAGCCATCTTTCTGGCGCACGTACCTATCCAGGAGATATGCCGTGCAGCGACCTGGTCATCGGTCCACACATTCACCTCGCACTACGCACTGGTCCAGCAATCAAGAGATGATGCAGCCTTTGGCGCAGCAGTTCTAAGTACCGCCACATCTCACTCCGACCCCACCGCCTAGGTAAGGCTTGGGAATCACCTAACTGGAATGGATATGAGCAATCACTCGAAGAAGAAAAGACGGTTACTCACCTTTGTAACTGTTGTTCTTCGAGATGTGTTGCTCATATCCATTCCAAACCCACCCTCCTTCCCCTCTGTCGGAGTAGCCGGCAAGAAGGAACTGAAGGGTGGCCGGGTCGGCTGGGGTATATATTAGGCGCCATAGCGGCGCCACTCCAGGGGGCGCCCAGCCGACCCGCCAAGGGTTGCTAAAAGTTTCTCCGACGAACGTGCACGCGGCATGCACACACCTAACTGGAATGGATATGAGCAACACATCTCGAAGAACAACAGTTACAAAGGTGAGTAACCGTCTTTTACCTCACTCTCCTTGTCTCTCTCTGAACTTGGCACACTGCTGCTGAATGTTGGGGAAGTGATTGATATTTCATGCCCTACCCACTTTTCAACTGAATTTGTTTTGTAATGTTTTACAGTTTATTTTACTAAAGTCAAGAGTAATTTTATCTCATCACTGTTTTTATTACATCCAGCACCACTTATAACAATATCTTGGCTATTAGTTAATTCCAGAACATGATTTTTAATCAGTGAAAACAAAGGCTTAAATGCAGGCTTTAATGAAATCAAGACCAGGGTATGTGGGACAAAAATTTTATCCAATTTGTTGGGATTTTTTTAAAACAAAATAAAAGAAAGATGCAACTAAAAGCTTATTGGCACTTAACTTCTACCATTAGTGATTTTGGCATGATGTGCAAAATAGAACAGTCTCACAATTTTTTAAACAGAGTTGCATCTTAGCTCTTCTGAAAGTATTAAGGTATTTTTCATACCATCAACAGTGATAATTCTTTCAGGAGAGCTAAGAAAAAGGGTTAGAAAGATTATGCAAGTAGTATATGATATCATGAGTTAAAACAAATGCCGTTTGAGAAATTCCAATTGGAAAGGGTCACAGATCACAGAACACAATACTCTTTGTACTCTTCTGCAATCTCTCATGAGTGCACCCTTCCTGGTGATAAATCCTGGCCTCTGCTTCATTAAAGGGGGAGTCCTGTGACTCTGCCACTCTCAGATTGGGTCACTAGGCATCAGCATCCCTGTTTCACACTGCGGCTCCTGCAGCAGGGACAGGTTTGGTTCCCTGAAAGAGTCTTCTTTCTTTAGAATCTTGAGAGGTCATCTAGTCCAGTCCCTTGCACTCATGGCAGGACTAAGTATTTTGGAGCTTAGTACTCAGAAAATGTATGCAGTGACACACTTCAGGCTTTTCAGAAAAAATGTATGATGTATCAACAGGAACATAGAGTCAGATATGGGTTGAAGTAATTAAGGATGTACACATGACTCTTACCTGACTTTTTAGCTTCTCCATGATTAGTTAAGCAGGCTCTGCTTTAGATCATTGCCTCTCTTCCTGGTATCCTGGGCAGAGCGCGCTGAGCAGGAGTTAACCCTTTGAGTCCCTGTACAAAAATAGATAGGTAAACTGAGCCACACATTCATTAAAAATAATAGTAATCTTCCAAGCTTTCTACAGAAGTTAGCGTTACCCTAGCAAAATCCCTAGAAATACCCTACCAGAAGACAACAGACCATGTCCAGTAGTTACATATCAGTGTGATCAGGGGATTCAGGTTGGCAGCTGAATAATAAAGTTACCTTACACCAGGGACCTTTGAATAACAACATATCTGGGCCAGGAATGTAGACTCTAATTGCATAGTCATTAGAACTGTTAACATGTTATTTTAATTTCTTAAGATTCCTTTCTATGCCTGTTTTCCATTTATTATTACTGTAAACATCCACAGAAACACACTTATCAAGAAGAAGTTTTTAAGCAATGAAACATTAGCCCAGCTAGTCAAGATGCAATTAAATGAAGCTAAGGCTAACAAATACTCTGAATGCAAAATCTTGTGTAACTAAAGGTTTGTTTTATTGTTTTTGTTACTGCCTAGATGGGGCCACCCAACACACGTATAGATAAGTATAAGTTTCCCCAAATTTGTATAATGGGGGACAGAGATGAAGTTAGGTCCTTTGGGTAAGTCTCACTGAAGATATTTGAAACCTTCACTGTTAAGTGTGAAACTTTCAGGAACCAGAATGTGACATTCTTGGAGCTAGGTTTTTATTACTGAACACCACCTAAGGTGATCAGAAAGAATCCTAGCCTGAATATTTGCAGAGTCTGATACAAAATCACCTTTATGCAGCCGCTTATCAGCAATAATTGCTACTGAAGAACATTGATATGGACAAAGGGATTGGAGGCTGTGCCAAGTGTGACAAAAAGGCCACATGTGAAACAGAGCCTAAGCAATGGAGGCTCTCTCCCTATCACATATGGTTACTGTAAGGTGAAGGCAAAACTAGTCAACTACAGTTTATGATTTTATTGCTAATGAATAGAAATTACTTGGTTGAGCTCCTGTATCAAGGGAAATACAAGTGCAAGTAAACAACATAATAGGGTGCATTGATGTTTATTTAAAACATATATAACTTTACAGGCAAATTGGGAGAGGCCCTCAGTTCCTCTGGCTGCATAAAAAAGGCATGCAGAGAAGGTTCCCAAGGTGCCAAAGAATAAAAACAAAATACTTAACCTTGACAGATGGAGACATCTGCTCTACTCCTGACATTTCACTTCTTTGAAGATTCAAGCACCAAGGATCAATGTGAGTTTGTGAAAACCATAAACACAAAGACTTTAGCGGATGCTAAAATTGTCAGTAATTGAGCTGTAAGAGCAAGCAAGAGATATTTCATAGTCTAACATCAAATGTAAGCAATATGAAGAGGTGGGGATGCTGAGTGGGCAAATTGTAGTGCAGAAAAGCACCATCTATTTAGGATCGGAAACTTTATTCTAAAACAGCTGTAAATAATAGCTTTGTGGAGTAGAAGCATGGGCTTCTAGAGAACTGTGAATGGAGGAGGCATAGGGGACCACTAGGAATTAGGTCTCGCAAGCAAGCCATGGATACTATTACAAGCATAGAAAAAATTACTAGAGTTTCTGAATTTGGAAATTAAAGATGACAGAAAGTGCTATATGTAACATTTCTATATGACCTCAGTAAGCAAAACTCATAGTGGGAGCACTGTCAGATGATACAGCTGGATACAGGTCATTATGGGACTTATTGGGAAGTAACAGCAGCTGGATAGGGAGTCCAATGAGAGACACTAACTGAGCCTGGCCTGGAACACTGCAAGTGCCTACTTGCTGAAATAGAGCCTGGACTGCAGAGGGCACCCCAGGCACTAGGCCTGAAGAGCCCTGACAATGCCAGGAGCTCAAACAATAACTGCTATTACTCACTGTAACTGTCCTAGCCCTTGTCTACACTGCCATTTTACAGCACTGAAACTTACTTGCTCAGGGGTGTGAAAAACACACGCTTCTAGCGCTGGGAGCTACTCCCTTCACGGGGGTGGTTTTTTTTACAGCGCTAGGAGAGCACTCTCCCAGCACTGGCACCGTGACTACACAGCCATCTTAAAGCACTGCTGCAGCAGCACTTTAATGTTGCTAGTGAAGACATACCCTTAGCCATAGGGGCCGACTTCCCCTCTTTCCCGTGGGTGCTCGACCCCACTCCACCCCCTCCATGAGGCCCCACCTCTTCCTCACCCCCATTCCAACTCCTTCCCCAAATCCCCACCCCAGACCCACCTCTTACCCATCTCCTCCCCTGAATGTGCCATGTTCCCACTCGTCCCACCCCCGAAGCATGCTAATGCTGCCAAACAGCTGTTTGGTGTTGGCTGGGTGGGTAACACTGGGAGGTAGGCGGAGGAGCAGGGACACAGCACGCTCAGAGTAAGGGAGGCAGGGAGCTTCGCTGCCAGTGGGTGCAGAGCACCCATTAATTTTTTCCCATGGGTGCTCCAGCCCCAGACCACCCATGGAGTTGGCACCTATGCCCTTAGCCTCTGTACTAGAGTATCTGCAACTTTTCCCACCAGCCCTAGGAAAACACTCTTTCCCTTAGCCATGTGTCTCAGTGGTTATGGGGATGCACCAAGGTTAGTTGCTACAAGGCCATCCTGATAAAGCACCTACTGTGCTTGTCTCCAAGTCGCAGTACACCTGGCTTGCTGTTGACACCCGTGGGGATTGGTGTACTGGACAGCCATAATAATTTAAAGCATATATGTTCAGTATATTTCTTTGAGTGTAGAAATTACCTTTGAACATATGCTAACTTAAGTTCCATTTTCTTGGGAGAATGCTATTTTTTTTTCCCTGAGAGGTGTGTTAAGATTGCTGAGGTTAATACACATACAAGAGGCTCTACGCATACATCAAATAGACACATCCTTGCTTACTTACTGAACTATTCACAGGAACAAAAGCATGTTTCTAGGTCCTTGCTGGCTCATCTCTGTTAAAGGGACGTGCCAAGTAACTTAACTATTTACTAAACTGTCAGATCTTGCAACAAAGACTGCTTGCCAGCATTTGAAGAGAATTAAATGAGAGAAACCTGATGGGGATTTGGATTGTGAGAATATAACAATGCAATGTTGCAGAATTCTCTACTCTTTGTGAATATAAGGAAGCAGATATATCCGAGTACGGCAGGTCTTTTAAATCAAATCAAAGATGACTAAGATTATTAAATTCCCAGCCAAAATCTTAAAGGAAGTTACATTACAGTAATTTAAGGATAAAAAGCAAAACAAACCTTCTGAGAATGTTGTCAAAATTAAATAAAACAAAACCCAAGCATTAGAATCCAGCAATTCTGACTAATGATTAAACTTTAAAAAAAATCTAAACATTTGAAAGCATGAAAATGCACAGTAATGGTCACCCAAACAATCTTAAATCTGTCCTCAGAGACTCCAGTTTCCCATCTTTCCTTTGTTCCTGTAATATCTACTTTGGAAAATGCTTTTGATGCAAAAAATAATATACTTTACAAAGACCTTAAGTAGTATGCAGAGAAGCAATTGTACTAGTAGAGTGATTGTACCACTGCCATCCTCCCATTTTCCTTCACTGTCTCCCCCTCCCATCAGAAGATCATTAAGGCTGAAAGAAATGGTTACAGACATCTTAAATGTGGCGGAGGCAATGTACTGGAACAGCTTGTAGGAGGTGGTATTGAAAATGTGCCCCACAGTGCACTGATTTTTATAACTGGTTCCATACATATGTGTCCATTATTAAGTGTAATGCTTAGTCACTCCAATACCCTTTACATATAAGAGCTATAATTTCAGGATCTAGAGCCTAGGAAGTGTGTGTATATATATAACTACACTAGCATTATCCTTAATATTCTTTGTATAAATCTTAATGGAGAGTAGAGTGTGCTTTCCTTCAGTAATCTAGTTATCAAACAAGGAATTTTTTTAAAGGATTTTTCTTTTTACAGTATATAGTTATAAAGGAGGCTTGAGTCAATGCAAACAACATACAATTAAAAGTAAGTCATTCTAGTTTGTGTGGTCACTGATGAGATTCACTTCTTTGGTGAGGGTGAGATAAGGTTGTCTCATTGTTTGTTTGTTTTTATTCAGGCCCTGGAGGAAGAGCTATATAAGAAGATATCTCCTCTAGACTCTCTTTTCCCCTAAATTTCATACCCTCTTTCTACTTTCCTCCCAGCTGCCAAATGTATATTCATACCAAATAGCGGGAAGGGAAATTCAAAGTTACGTCTTTAAAGTCAGTAATCAAACCAGCTGGGTGAAAAAAAAAGGGGCTACATTCACAAGGGGGAATAATTAAGCATTGCAATGCCTGACTTTTAGTCATCCCGCAGTTGTGGAAATCACAACTCCAAATTAGGCACCCAAGCTCTCTGTAAAATGCCTGGTGAGAATTAGGCACCTAAAAAATGGTTTACAGAAGCAATCACGCTGAACAGGGAACTGCCTAAGACAGCCAGTAGACAATGCCTAGGAGAGGGATGTGGCCTAAGCCCTGCCCCTCAAAGGGAGTTAGATGCTTAATTCTGGACCTCTCTCTGCTCAGGATTCACAACTGTGAACCCTGACCTGGAAACAGGCACCTAAAGCAGATCAGTCCTTTCTCAAGAAAAGTTTCAGAGAAGGAAGAGGCACCTCTCTCCCCCTACCCCCAAATTGTTAGAGCACTCACCCAGGATGTGGAAGACCTGGATTTAAATCGTTGCTCTACCTGATTCAGAGCAGGGACTTGAATCAGTTGCCCATCTCGGAAAAGAGTGCCCCAAACACTAGGCTAGAGGTTATTCTAGGTGGGGCTCTCAATCACTCCTGCTGAATCTGTTCCATTTTGTAAGAATACTTAAATATTTATTGGAGCAGGGACTGGAACATGTGCACTAGCCCCTAGACTACAGAGTCAGTCTCTAGCTCAGTGAATATTTAAGTATTTACATACAATAGGAGAGACTTAGCGTGACCTATCCCAGAATACCCAATAACCCAGTGCTTAGCACGCTCACCTGGGAGAGCTCCACTTCAAGTCTCTGCTCCCAGTCAGACAGTCAGGATTTGAACCTGGGTCTCCCACTTCCTGGTAACTATCACTGGCTATCAAGGGGTTCACCACCTCCCCAGCTTTGTTTCACACAGAGCCCTATCTGGTAGGTAGGCTCTTAGGCAGCGAGTGGCATCTAAGTCCCCTTCAGAAATCTAGCTGTAAGAGGATTGACAATTTCACATTAGAACTGCTGAGTAGACAGAAGTGTACAGTTTTAGATGTGAGATTGCAGAGGAAAGTAATTGGCTGCATGCAAATTGCTTGGACATACACCTTGATTAGCTCTTTTTTGGATTATTCCCCCCAAAAGCTATAAGAGGTGACAGTACTGTAGACTGTCCCCACACCTCAAGGACTGACCTGTGGGGACAGTCTACAGTACTGACACCTACAGTACTGTAGACTGTCCCCACACCTCAAGGTCCCCACATCTCAAGTACTGTAGACTGTCCCCACACCTCCAGAGTCTGGTTCAGGCCTTCTGCTGCAGCTCTTCAGCTTTATTTCTTCCAAATAATACAAATTCAGCACATCACTCATCCCTTGCTTCCCTTCTTTCCCCACAGCCTGCTTGAGCAGCCCTGGCCAGTTTTGCCATCTAGGATGGACAATGCTACTTGTGGAGAGATAGGGGAAAAGGCAGCACAGCACAGCACAGCGATCAAAGGCAAGCCCCTACCTTTAGAACTGGCCCTGCCTGGGTCTTCTGCTCTCTGCAGCTCATGCATGCCTTTCTGGCAGTAACCCTTTTATAGGCCCCAAGCTTTTTCCTCTAACTCTCCACTTTGAGTGAACTCTTCTAGCCTTTATAGAAATCAGGTGCTTCTCACCTGTAATCACCTGATCCCTTCCTCACTGGGTCTGTCTGGCTCAAGACATCTGTTCTTTAAGGGGCTCTTCCTCAGAACAGAACTGGCTGGCCCAACGCTTCCTGCCTCTTAAAGAGGCAGGTGGTCCTGTTACAACCACAAGTACTTTCCAAAAGGAATAGCCAAAGTCCTGAAACAAATAAAGAGGTGCCTTTCTGATTTGCCTCAGGGATTTAAGTTTCAAGTCTTTCCTGCAGTAATTTGCTGGTGCACACAGAACAGCAGCCATGGGATGGCGGGGTCATCATTTGTTAATTAAATCCATTCAAGTACCTAGCCACCAACTGACAGAATCAACAGCAATAACAAACCTTGTTTGGCATAATAGGCCAGTGTGACTTCAAGGCTGAAAAATAGCCTTGCTAAAGCATGGATAAAAAGGTGAAAAACTAATAAAGCAAATAAACCATAGCAAAACAATATTAGCCAAACACAAAAGCTCCAAAATCAAGTGCAAACTGCTGGATCTAGCACAATAGAGATAATTAATTGTGAGGGGTATTCATTTGTCATATCAAATATTTGGAAGTGTCATGTGTGGTTGGCACCACAACTCTCCTCAAGTCAGGGCAGAAATTCAGAAGTGTCACAGATGCATCTTGTGGGTATCAAACCACAGAATCAGACCTCTACATGTATTTTTTTTCCCCAAAATGATTTGTTTCCACATTGTTAGCTCTTGGGTACCTAGCTACTGTCTCTTACCAATACTGTAACTCTGTGTGTGTAGCCATATATAGTAGATGGTCACTAAAAGTGTTTATTAAAGGTGTCTTTCTGCCAACTTTCCCCCTTTACCTCCTTGTCCTGCACATCTCAGTTACTCTAGTGTTTGTGTCCAGATTCTACCAGTCTTACCTTGTGTCCCTGCACTGTTACTGTTGATCTTTTGCTCTGTTCCTGTAACCCATCAAATGCCCCTATGAAATGCTTGGCCTCTTCAACATCTATTGACATTTAATAGTAGATGTAGTGCTAAGCATATCTCAGGAGATGCTCAGCACATTGCATAATCAGGCCTATTAGATATCCATTTAGTCTTATTGGCTGTTCTCTGACTTACTCTGAGCAGTACCACATTTCATAAGTAGTTCACTGAAGTCAGTGGGACTGTTTTGTAAAGTAAGATATTTATGAACTGGTGTAACAGTGGTACAATGTGGCCCATCGTCATTTGAACAGGCATGACATTCAAATTTACTATGCAACTTTCAATTGAGTGAGCAAGTCTAATATCTACAGCAGGAGGTCTGGAAAATAGATTCTGTTCCCAGCTCTTCCACTGACCTGCTCTGTCTTTGGGCATATCACTTAACCCCTCTGTGCTTCAGTTTCCCCCCCACCCCACCCCATCTTTAATATGGGAGCGATACTTAATTTTTATAAAACATCTTGCAAATGAAAGATACACTATAAATGTAAAATATCATAGTGCAATAAGCACACTACTTTTCAGTGTTAAATAATAAAAACCTGCACCATCCAAGTGCTTGCCAATGTGAAATACATCGTATACCTCACATATTCCTTGTATATCCCAAATTCTTATCAAAGATATTGGGGAGTCTGGGTGTGCAGAGAAAGCAGAATCAGACTCCTGTTTGGAATATGTATATAACAAGGCTGAAAGCAGGCTGCAGGCAAGTCTGCCATCAAAACTACATAGTGTATCAGATGAAAAGGTGCTCTACATCCTTATGTAAAAAAGCAGAATTGTTCTAAAAGTGCAGCATATATGACAAAAAAATGGAATATCTTGGGGGAAATCTTCACTGTAAAGACTGCATGCTTTGGCACATCGTTTACAAGAGAACATCACAAAGGAACTGATTCTTCAAAAACTTTTAACTATAAAGAGTAAATCTTCAAAGCAGTCCATGGGAGCCTTGCACACAAATCTCATTATTTTGAAAGCGGCTTAGAAACTCTAGCCCTCAGAGTCAACATACCACAATACATTCTGAAGTATGATTTCAAAGAGCTACAAATGCTTCTAACAATTAGTTATGTTTAAAAAAAATACTATAAGGATTGAGAAAGCTTTGGAAGGAAAGAATTACTGAGGGTTATGTATTAAGAAGGAGGTAATTGAAAGTGATTCAGGGGGTACAGTAGGATGTGGATGCGGTTAAGGCAGCTGGGAGATTAGTTGGAGTGAAGGCTGGTAAAACTGACAGTAATGTAAGAGAGCCAGATTCTGGTATCAATCAGTATAGCTCCTTTGGCTTTACTGGAGTGACTCGATTTACACCAGCTGAGCCCATGATGCTTAAGTCTGAATGGGTCCAAATAAAAAGTGCTGAAAGCTTATTTAAAAACCAGAAAAGATGCTGTTCAATGTTTCATGTGCCAAAAACATGTGCATTTTTTAACTTGAAACTACATATAAATAGTGGTGAGCAGTTGTATGTATTCAGTTCTTAGGGCTCTTGGAGAACTAAGTGATTTAACAGCAATGGGAGTTATAAACAGTTTGCTGTGAAGGCTGGCTTATCAAAGGTAAAAATTAATTGTCACAAGAATTGTGCAGAACTTGAAAGATGGATGATGGTCACTGAATGAAGGTTTCCAAAGAAACTGACTATGATATGAATGATAATACAGTAATTTACTTATGAAAAAAATCAGTGAGGGAAGATCCTTCAGATCAAAAGATACTTTAACCATACTGTGTATTAAGAAGAGTTTTGCCTGAGTAAGTGGAGGTCTTTCTTTTATTGATCCCTCCTGGCTTTTGACAGTGTATTAGTTTTAAAAGGGCATGTTTTCAAAATGAATATTTTTAATATGCAGGTGTTGAGAATTTATTCATAGAATGTCCTGTCTCTGTAATCACGTGGGGAAAATATAAGTATTATGTAAAACAATTTGTATCCTATTTACATTTATAACATTATGAAATTCAATAAGCTATTAGCTGAAGCTATTTAAAAGTTTTCCCGATAACTGTGTTGTATAAAATGCAACAAAAATCTTTGATGTATGAGAACTTGAGATTTCAATGACATACTTCAAAACTAAGGGTGAGATGGAAAAATGAAAAGCTCATTAGCTACAAAAATGTTTGTTATTTTAATAGGTTATTAGTAAATATTAAAAACAGGTATTTCTTGTTCCTCATAAGTTATAAAATGTGGCATGTCTTTAAACAGAATACTTCTGTGTCAAACAGTCATCTGTATGTACAGTATATTACAGGACCAAGTTCATAAATCAATGATTGAAAAAGATTTTGTTGCAATATATTGCTATGCTTTTGAACACAATCTAGAGAGTTGCTTTGTGGAGACATGGTACCACTCAGAGCATTTCCTGTTTATGCTGCTTTTAGTGTTATGATTTCCAGGACATGTATGGACTTTGGTAACTGATTATTGATATATTATTTTCCTAGTTCAGTCCCATTCCATGCTTGGTCACTTTTGATTTGGGGATAAGACTTCATTTTTTGCATCTCCGCTAACCTTTTGTGTATCCACTGTTTCATAGCAGCTATAGCACTTCCACGCTTGATTCAGGCACATCACAGAACAGAACAGATCAACTTATTCCCCAAAACAGAATGTTTACATAATTCTAGTAAGTGAACAGAGAAAACTATGGGGTAGATTTTTAAAAGCATAGTTGGGATTTAGGCCCCCAATGCCCACTGACTTTCAACTGGAATTAGGTGACTAACTGTCCCTTGTATATTTGAAAATCTCTGGCCTATATTTCGATTAAACATTTTATCCTGTATACCAGTTCTGTTTATAAAAAGAACTAGAACAACTTTATGATTTGGGGATACCTAATGGAATCCAGATGCAATGTGTGGGAGAGGGGTACACAGGGTCATGTGCTCCCCCAGATTACTGCCAAGGATTATATGCCCTGCCTTGAACCCCACTGCATACCACCTTTAAATTGTGCCCCCTCCCCACCCCCATCAACAGTTATGCATCATATCTGATGTAAACCATTCCGATAAAACTTTGAGTGAAATCCTGACTCCATTATGGTCAGTGGCAAAACTCCCATTGACTTCAGTGGGTCAGGATTCCACCCCTGATATATACTTCATATCTTATGGGTTTTGTGCATTCCTATCATATATGCCAAAGCAGCAACAAGCAAGCCAAATCTTTCAGATCTTAGTCAGATGGACTTTCAAGTGATCTCAGTGATCTTAGCCTTGGACATTAGCTAAAGTATTTTCAGGAATGGGCCAAACATTGAAGGTTTCTCAGCTGCTAAACACTCCATTCTTCAGTTCCTAGCCTCCAAACATAACATGGATAAAATCTGCCACCAGGAAACACATTATCTCCTTTTCTGCCAGTTGCCTTAACATCAAAGGTGAGTGTGAGTTACTTTCTGCATAGTAAATATGGCTCGGCTACTGTCATAGTATAATTCCCAAATCTGGACCTTAGTGTCCAGGATATGGGTACTAGCATAAAGTCCTCTAAGCTTAATTACCAGCTTAGATTCTGTAGCGCTGCCACCAATCAGGAATTTCTAGGGCCTGATACCCTCTGGTCCCCCCAAAACCTTCCCAGGGGACCCCAAGACCCAGATTCCTTGAGTTTCACAACAAAGGGAAATAAACCATTCCCTCCCACCTCTTTACCTCCTCCCAGATCTTTCCTGCCTGGGTACACTAGGAGATACCGTGATTCAATTCCTTGAAACACAACACAGAGAGATCAAGTTTCTCTCTCCCCTTCTCCCATAGGCAATACAGATTCAAGTTCCGTGAATCTAACACAAAGAGGAAATTTACCTTTCCCTCCCTGCTTCCCTCTCACCCAGAGGTAATACAGATTCAACCTGTGTGAATCTAACACAAAGAGGAAATTTATCCTTCCCTTCTCCCCACCAATTCCCTGGTATATACAGACTCACTTCCTTTGAGCCTTAACTAGGAGAGAAAAATCAAACAGGTCTTAAAAGCAAAACTTTTAATAAAAAAGTTTAGATGGTAAAAAGTTACAGGGTCTTTCAACTTATAAACAATAGAAAGAAACTTTCTCCAGCAGAAACACAATTTAAGCTACTTCTAGCAAGTACACATATGCAAATAGAAAAAAAACAAATTAAAAGACTGTGACCGCCTTTTCTTACTTACAATTCTGAATAGATAAGAGACTGTAGCAGGGAGATTGGCAGAAACCTAGTTGCACCTCTAGCCACGTCCAGGACCCAGAGAGAACAAAGCCAAGCCCAAAACCCACAAACAAAGGCTTCCCTCCACACGAGATTTGAAAGTATCTTGTCTCCTGATTGGTCCTCTGGTCAGGTGTTTGGGTCCCTGTTTGTTAACCCTTTACAGGTAAAAGAGACATTAACCCTTATCTATCTGTTTATGACAGCTACCTATGTTAGAATATAACTTGCTGACAGAACACCACTCCCATCTAACTCAGACTTCTGTGATTCTCCCATGACCTCGCCTGGATTACCAGCAAAGGCAATCATCTACTTCAAGCTACGAATAGTGTACTGAAAAACATCCTGCATAGTCAACATTGTCCAATCCTTACTGAAGTTGGAGTAACTATGCCTATTGTGAATAGTAATAAAACTCTCACTGGAATTATCCAAAACATGCCCAGTTTTGCACAATTCACCGACCACTACATCACTGTATCCCACACGTCTGCGGAAGAAGCTTACATACAATTCACAATAGCCATTTATGAAGCTGCCACTAAGTCAATTCTAAGGTTATTATAAGACCTGTATTTCCTGCCTAGATGAGGAGTGTGCAGAACTGCTCAAGCAATATTAAGAGTGGTGATCCAGACATCACCACATATCTTTTTGACAGCTTGAATGTTTTTAGAAGAGCCAGATGAGAGCAGGTCACAGTGGAAATAAAAACGTAAAGATCCAGCCACAAAGCCTGGGCATAATCAGAAAACTCTATGCTGTCCAGAAGCCTCCAGCACAGCACCCTTTTCTCCAAATAGTATTGCTACCCAACTAATAAATGTCGCAAAGGCAGACAAGGACAAAAAGTTTGAAGGATAAGTGAAGAAGAAATGGCAGCACACTATATAGGGTGCATACCTGAAACAGAAGACTTCCAGTCTTTCACAACAGATGAAATAGAAAGGTCAGTCTAAACACTGAAAACACATCTTACCAAAGTGGGTTGTCCTGGTTGTGTAGCTGTTACTGAGAAACCACTCTCACAGTTTCAGGGTAACTGCATCTGTTTTTCTTTTATGTGGTTCCTGCTTAAAGCTTTCTGGGTCCCAGCTATCACTTCTCTTGGGGAGAGACCCAGGTCTCGCTCGCTCCTGACTGGGTTCTTTAAGGTTCTTTAAAGCAGTTCCCTATTACACTGCGATATCTCCAGCAAGTCACAATGATTCAGTGAAAAGAACAGGAGTACCTGTGGCACCTTAGAGACTAACAAATTTATTTCAGCATAAGCTTTTGTGGGCTACAGCTCGCTTCTTCAAATGCATAGAATGGAACACACAGACAGGAGATATTTATACATACAGAGAACATGAAAAGGTGAAAGTATGCATACCAACTGGAAGACATCTACACTGCATGTTTCTTTTGGTGGCATGTAGAGTACATGTAGAGTACATACCTGCATAACCCCAGTACTAGTATAAATAGCAGTGTAAACGGTGAGGCAGGACTTAGGCAAGTAGAGTTAAGGCATGTTTGAAGGGCATGGATATGTATGTGAGTACATACCCACATGTGCTCTACTTGCCCAAGCTATGTCTTGCTGTCCACACTGCTAAAAATAGCAGTGTAGTGTCCCACTGTTTCCCTGTTACTGGAACCTTTCACTGCTGCTGGAAAAGACTTCCTCAGCGGGGAAAGGCTCTGGCAGGGAGGAGGCATCTGAGAAAGCCTCGCCTTTCATGCTGCCTCCCTCCACCAGAACCTTTCCTCCCCATAGGTAAAGATTCTAGCAGTGAGGAAAGGCTCTATCACCTCCTCACAATTGGAGCCGTTCCCTACTGAAGTGAAAGGCTTCAGCAACCGGCAAAGGTTCCAGCATCTCCCCATTGCTGGAGCCTTTCCCCACAACAGGGAAAGGCTCTGGCTGTGGGAGACAGCTTTGCTTTCTCTCCAAGGGCTATGACCAGTGTATTTACCACAGTTGTAAGTTACCACACAGCTCTTTCTAATCCAGTATCTGTATTCTTGAGGTACATACATTACAGAGAAAACATATTTAAAAAAATAAAAGAACCTACACATATGCTACAATGCTTACGTGAGGCCAGCCCAACTCCATCCTTGGGCTCTGGTAAGTATCAGTCCTTCAAAACCCACAATTGGATTTTCCGCATGGTTACAAGTTCATCACTGTCTCAGATTCAGAACCAGAACAGTGGCTGGACAGATCAGCTATTTCTTTATACAGCTCAGGCCTTGGATCTCAAGTTTTAAGGAATAGGTAATCAGCAGACAATGTTTCACTTCTCAGGGCATTGCTCCAAAAGGTGAGGCTTTTGCAAAACTGGAGGTGGGGAATTTGCATTTACCTCTCCCTAGCTATGCCCCAGAAAATCAGCTTCACACTTATTGTCCCAAAAGTCCCTTCTGGCCTGGCATATTTTCAATATTGTCCTTTGAAAACCCATCTCCCCACCTAGAGAGGTTACACACAATTCTACATAAACTTTCCATTTAATACAATGGACCGCAAAGATACTTAAACTTAATTAAATAAGGGCTCCCAAGGATAAAGCAGGAAATTTAAATATCTGTCACAGCCACTGGTTCCAAGTTTTACTTGGACAAAGAAACAGCTCCTGGAGGTCCCAAAACAATGGTCTATCTCAGGGCTAATTTCTAACACCAACACTTTTCAACCTTTTAAAAAATGACCACCTCAAGACCACTGCCAGGTGTTTAATTTATGCAGATTACATCTGTCTGGCAGTACCGGACCAGGATTTCAGTCACCTAGAAGAAGTCCTGAATGCTGACATGAAAGAGATGAATACTTAAACCTAGTATCAAAGAGACAGTTTCCGGCTGCTTCCATCTATATCACACAACGGCCAATAAGCAGCTCAACATCTTTTTGAATGGACACAGGCTGGATCGCACTCCAGTGCTGTGTACCTAGGTGTTACACTGGAGTGCATCTTGATTTTCAAGGAACATTTTACCAAAAGCTTGCTGAAAATAAAGACTAGGATCAACCTGATCATCAAATTATTTGGTTCTATTTGGGAAGCCAATGCACAGACAGACACTGTGGATATGTTTACATTGCAACATAAGCCCAGGGTTAGTAAAACTCAAGTTAGCAGACCCTGGGTTTGTTATTTTAGGGCTTGAGTGTCTGCTCATTTGTAACCCAGGTTGTTGAACCTTGGGTCCCAACCTAGGTCTCCAGCGTCTACTTTGCATTATATGGATCCTGAGTTACAAAGATAGAGCAACTGTGTCCAGAGAGAAAGGAGAAGAGAGATGGGGCAAGCAACTGTCAGACTGGTTTAGAGCTAATCCCCAGAGGATTACAAGGAGGCATCCCAGCCATGAGTAGCAACCCTGCCAGAGAGACAGTTAGACTAATACATTTGACTTGATTGTCTATGTAGTTGCAATTGCAATTGCAATATATTATACACATATACATAAACCTTATCATAAGGGGGGCTGTAAAACTTACCAGGGCACTGCCAGGGCCAAAGATTGCATCCCAGAAGCATTGCTGTCCCATTGCCAAGAGACCCTCACCTAAGCGAGGGGGAGGCTGGATGGAGGAACTAAAGCAGCAGCCCCAGATTTTCCAAAAGAGGAGAGCTCTGATTGGTTCTTTACCCTATGGACCATATGGCTGGGAGAGAGGAGATAGTCCCTCCCTCTGGGGTGTCAGTTGAAAAGGGACAGAGAGAGAGAGAGATGGGGGAACATCCAGTTCCCCTCACAGAGTGAGAGACAGTTTTTTCAGTTTTCCCAATTCTCAACTGCAAAACCATCAAGTTTGGGAACCTAAGGACCTACTACACCAATGCAAAGGGACTGCCCAACAGCTGGTTCAGCCAGCTACCTTCTACAGTCCAATCATTGACAGTTACCTCAGCCAGGAAGAAAAGCAGAAAGCTTATAGCTAAGCTGTTACCCCAGTGTGAGCAGGAGTCAGACCACCCCTTGGAACTAAGAAGCTATTCTGAGATCTAGACTGCTCATGGCCCCTCTGACAAGATTGACATGATGGACACTGGACCACACAGTGCCTGCAACATCTACAACTGCAACACCAACCAGTACTTGAACTTGGGACTGACATGTCAGAAGGTTGACGATCAACTAAAGTCAGAGAGATAATGGGTGATTATGTAAAGTGATCAAAACAGAAAAACAAAACAAAGATTTATGGCATGTATATATATTTTAAAAATCTAGCCATATTTGTATATATTTGTAAAGCTGCCTGCCATGACTTGAGAGCATGAATACTAACTTAATGACAAACTGTTAAGAATCAGGGCAGAAACCCTAAATGGGTTGTGAGTTCTAGATTTCATGAACCATTTATTAAGTGTAAACTCCCCAGACAAATATAACACCTTTAACACTGAGTCACAGTCAGTCTCCTTGCCTACTCAATTGTGTCTTGCCATCCAGGTTAGCCTATTATTGTGATAAATGGTCCCTTACACAACAAATCACAGCAATATTCAGGTTAGTCCCACTCCCAATGGACCATTCACATAATCCAGGTCAATTTCATTTTAAATCTCACACCAAAGACAACACTTGTAGCCAATCCTATAGTAAACTATCCAATAATTTATTAGCTAGGAAAAGAAAACAAGAGTTATTTACAAGGTTAAAGCAGGTAAACATACGTATGCAAATGAGTTACAATCTTAAGTTTCAAAGGGTAATAGAAGTTTCTACAATAAGCAAATGCTATACATTCTTTAAGGTAAACCCAGGCTAAGCACTTTGGTTCTCTTGCTTGTGCCTAGAAAACCTTGCCCTTCAAGAGTCCAAGCAGCATAAAGATCCTGTTCATTTTTATTACAGATTTTAATTTCCCTATCCCCCACCTTTTGCTCTGAGCTGCAAACTCAGCTGACGAAAGGAATTCATTTGAATGACTCATCTCCAGGGTGGGGAGCAGAGAGAGTATAACTTGTTCTTGCATTTGTTGTGTATATAATTTCTATTGTTTAAATAAATATTATTGGAATTGTTTGGTTATTTAAGAATTGTGTACTTATTTATGAAGGGAGTACAGTATCAACTGTTAGGGTGGATTACTCATTATTTCCCCAAGAGACACCAGCATTAGAGTAGCAGTTTGATTTCCCCAGATCACCAGTGCGGAGAGTCATGAATTCAGCAGGGAGACCCACATTGGTAAAATGACCTGGGACCTCAGGATGTAAAGTAGATTTGTGATGGTGTTTAACCTTTCCCCCACCCTTATCACTGGCAAAGCTAGCAAATGCACCCACTTAGCCTCTGCATGTGGAGAGGTGAGCAGCTAATTGGCTCTGAGCCAGAGGGACCCACAGCAGTCTAGATCTCAAAATAGCTCATAAGTAGACTGAAGGAGCAGAAGAGACAGCTCTCTCCAGCTGAGAGAAGTCCAGGATAAGGGTAATAGACAGATATAACAGGGGTAGCACACTATAGGGCAGCATAGGCTCCTGCAAGAGAAGTCTCAAGATAGAAGTAGAAGTAGATTTCAATAGCACAAGGGGGCAGGAGAATTATCCAGATTCATTTGGATTAGTTTGTGATACCCTGGAAGGAGTTTGAACTTTGTTACTTGACCGGAATGCTGAGGCAGATGGCCAGCAAGAGACACTGGATTCCAGTGACATTGCACCTGGATGCAAGGGGGCAGTCCAAGGGTGAATGTGCCCCCACATATTGATACCAGAAGTAGGATTCTGGGGACCCCAAGGAAGAAGGAAAATACCAACTACTTTAGGGGCAGGAGCAGTTGGATACACTAAGGATTTTTTTTCCTTTGAGGAACATGGCGGATATAGTCTGCATGCTGGCAGCCCAACAGGAGCAGCTGCATGCTCTTTTGTTGTATCTATTACAAGGACAGCAAGAACATTTCCTGCAATGCCTAGAAAATGGACCCCAAGCACCTGGGTAATTTCGGGAGAAGAAAATTCTGCCAGACCAGTACCCACCGTGGAAAATTGGGTCCAGGTGATGAGCCAGAGGTTTTTTTGCGCACTTTCAAGAGGGTCGCAACAGGAGCACCGTGGGCCTAATCCTCTTGGGCAGCCTGACTGGCCCCATCCCTTTTACCAGCAGCTGAAGTGGCCCATCAAGCTTTGTCTGATGAGCAGGCACAGCCTTACAAAATTGTAAAAAGAGCCATTCTTCATGGTTTGGGTCTGATCTCTGAAGCATACCATCACTGGTTTAGGATAGAGTCTTTCCTTTGTGGGGGGGAGGGTGAGCATTTATGGGATCTGGCAACTTGATGGTTGCAGCCTGACACAAATTCCTTAGAAAAGGTACTGGATTTTGTAGTCTTAGAATAATTCCTAAGGGTCTTGCCTGCTGGGGCCCAAAGTTGGGTCCAGAGGCTTTGACTGACTTCTACTGATGAGTCCATGGAGAGGGTGGAGGCCTATATGGAGGCTGATAATGCTGACCACTCAAACGAGGGCTTAGTTCAAGGGGACTATTCAAAGGAAAGCAACCTGATACAGAATCCTGGACCCTGGGATAGCCAGGGGGACATACAGGGAGATATATTCTTAAGCAATCTGGTACCTAAGAAACCGGAAGAGGTAGCAGCACCTAACTCATCACTGGATACCTGGGACAGGCACTCAGGAACTGATCAGAAGAATACTGTAGTGTGCTTTCATTTTGGCCAACTGGGTCATATAAGAAAGGACTGCCCACTTATGGAGCAAGAATATTTGAACTGCTACTACAGCCAATTCTGGGGCTTGGGATGCTCCCTCAGTAGAGGTCGCACTCCAGCCTGCCAGATAATTGCTAAAATGACTGGATGCAAAATGAGGGGACTGATTGACTCCTGATGTGGGCAGATGCTAGTTTGAGAGAGAAGTCTAGGAACTGTGGAAATAGATGGTAAGAAACCTCCCCTGGCCCATAATTATAGACACAGACTGGCCTAATTTCCCAGCCCTATTTCAAGAAACAGTACTCTGTGGACAAACTGACTGAAAGGCGACACTCGCCTAGACATGCATTGTTGGGCCAGGCAGCCCAGAGGTGAGACCAATGTGCACAAACTCAGTGGACTGGGGAAAGTTACTTGAGAGTGGAACAAGAGAAGCCAGGTCAACTATAAACCTGGGCGACAGTTACAGAAGCAAACCAAGAGCTGGAGGAAGCAAAAACCTCACAACAGAAAATAACAGAGAAGGATGCAAAAGAAGAGCAAGAACTGATTCAGACAAGACTAGATCTGGTATATGAAAAGAATTGTCAGAAGCCAACTTGAAGGGGAGTGCACTGCACTGCGAACCATGGAAACATGATAAGGGAACCCTGACCTCTAGAAGCCAAGAACAGGCTCCAGTGGAAGAGGAAACTAATTGTGTGAGTTCGTAGGGAATGGATATCCTGAGTGAGGAGACAGGAGAAGATGTCTTGATTGTAGTCCCTGACCTGCCATTCCAAGGCTGACCACAGGAAGCCAGACCAGTCAAAGAGAGTACACAAATCAGGGAGTTTTGAGAGAGATTAACTGCTGTAGAGGAGGCCCTACAAATACATACCCAAGATGGAGAATACTGGAAGGAATGTTATGTTGATGTGCTAGATTAAGCTAGAATGTTAGTTCACCCAAGTATATGAGTTAGAGGAAGAGATGAAGCAACTGCAGGGCCCTGTACAGTGATGGGGAGAGAGTAACTTGATGGGTACTACCTTGAAGGGGTGTGTGTGCAATGGGGCTTAATTCCCATCACCTACTAGGCAACAAACACCCAATTAGTCATGTTCTGCACAAGGGAGGTGAGTAACTAATTGGCTCCCAGCCAGAGGGGGCAGAGCTCAGCCATAATAAGTAGATTGAAGGAACTCAGTTGATAGAGAGATTGCAGAGAGACCAGGGTTTCTCTAGTTGAGAGGTTAAGATGACAGCCAGATATAATGATGCACTATATACTACAGATGTAGTGAAAGGGAAGCCCTGAGATAAGGTGTTCCAAGGAGAAGACCTCCGCAGCCAAAGGAGCAGCAAATTTATTCAGATTAATTTGGACATGTTTGCAATACCCTGGAAGAGGTTTGAACTTTGACTTGGTCAGAGGGCTGAGCTACAGCCAACCTGGAGCTGGACATGATGGACCCAAGGATCCCAGTGACATTATGGCCAAATAGAAGGAGGCTCCTTAAGGGTTATTGTGTCCCTCCAACAACACTCCACACCACCTGAGTTTGTTCTCAGTGAGAGGTGCCAGGTGGATTGCGTGAAGAGTTGCATAAACATTACTCCAGGGAAGACTTAACTTTCTCACCACCATAAATGATGTAAAAAAAAAAAATAAGAAGCTGTCTGTTCCCTGAGGTAAAATCTCTACTGTTAGGAATGAAGGTAGGTGTTCCTGTAGGTGAGGCAGACTGAAGTAACCCAGCAATGATGGAATCTTCTGGGATTAATTAAAGATGTGGCCACGATATACTTAAGGAGAGTATCAGAGCTGACCTAAATATTAGAGAGGGAGTGGGGGGGAAGAGTGTGTCTCTCTCACCTTCTTTGGGTGTCAGAATTGATTATTACAAAGCTGAGCCCTATGAATCAGAAGCGGAGCTTTTGTAAAGCCTGAGAGAAAGATAACTTATTACATTCCTTTTTATTTGTATGATAAACCTGCTTGTTTGATGTCCTGAAGATAAAAGACCCTCCCTCCACCCCATCCCCCAAAAAATTAATTTAAAACCTGAACCTTATCTTAGTGTATTTTATTAGCTGATATGGAGCCAACCAATTTTTTACTTGGCCTGGCTGTGAATCGAACAGTGGTTCAGAATGCATCTGCGGAGGAGGAAGGAGGCTGTTTAACATTATGCACGTTTTCTGTAGCCCCCAGTTTGCCCTTAGCCCTCTTTATTACCAGGGGCCTAATTTTCAAACAAATTTTTCTTTCACCAATTTCATCAATATTATGTTTATGTTCTACAAACAATTAAACATTTTCCATTATGATGTTGAAGTTGTTGAAATTTAAAAACAGTAAGGGGATCAGTTTTTGCCTCAAGTTCTATTGGGGCAGTTCACATTGAGGAGCCCCTTGAGTATTTAGAACAGATTTGAGAATGAATGTCTAATTGCTACTGTTCTTATTTGAAGTCATGCAACTACAAGTAACTTCCTTCCCAGTTCTTTTCATGTTACAAGTAGATGGGGAAAAAATTAAATTGGTTTCAAGAGCAAGGATTTTACAAAGTGGGGAAAATTAATTAGGCTTATAGCTTAATATCTACTCACTGTAAATCCCCTTTTTCTAAAAGAAGGTTCATCGGTTGATTGATAACTGTTTTCCTTTGAGTTGTACTATGCAGTGTATATATTAGTACAAAATAAAGATTGGCTTCTGTCCTCCAATCTGTACTTGGGCATTTGTGAAAAGCAGTGTTTTGGCCCCATTGTGAAAACAAATTATGTGAGCAGGATTACTCAAAGGTTTGCAGGATTGGGCTACAATTGAGCTTTGTGAGATTGTGCCATCAGTATTACTGACTTAATGTGCTAAAACATCATGAGTCGGGCCCCACAACCCAAAATCATGAGAATAAAAAAAAAAAAGCCTTTTGTATTTTGTGTCTTTAAGGCTCAGGTTTTCAAGCCTTTTTCCATAACCATGAAGGCTAGAATAAGTGAAAGCTTTTGGAAAAACAAATATAAAACTTGTTATAAAATGGGGAGTGTTGGGAACATGGAATTTTCTCAAAACAGGGTTAATTCGCATCCAGATGGCTTTGTTTTATATGTTGAAACTCCAAAAAGAGTCAAAAAGGGGAGGTTTTAGCACCACATTACTGATTTTGTACTTTACTACCTAAAAATCTGACAAATCTAAAACTAGTAATAGCATCTTGCATGATCAGACCATCTGTGCTCCCTCAGCTGCTGCTGCTCCAAGTTACACAGTTGCAATTCCCACTGACTGTCCCATGTCTAACAGAGTGAAAGTCTAATCAAATTTCTGGTGTAAAAGCATACTAACTGGAATAACTACACCTTCCACTGTTTAAGCATTCTTTTCTTATGGTAACACTATAGGAGTGGAAGCCACTCAGCATCCAGGTGGAGGTGCTCAGCTACTGGCAGGATCAGGCTCTTACTTTTTGTAATCACCCCAGATATGCAGATCATTAAGAAGTCATCTAGGAGCATTTTTTTTGCCTAATATTTATTAATGTAAAGCTTCTGACTTTTTTCAGTAAATGTAGTAATGTTATATTATGTGTGTTGGTGATGATCCTTGAAAGGTTTATATATAAATATAGGAAAGGAAATATATAAATAATCCTGCTCCCCTAAGTTTCATGTTACAGTAGAGTAAAACTCTTCTGCTTTTCTCCAAAGTAGAATTGAGAAATTTAAAAGATATGAAGTAGCAATATACTTCACTAGATATTTTTAAAATTGCATTTGTTTTGGAAATTGCTCACCTCAGAGTGACCAAAATGTGCATAGTTTTAACTGTTTTATACCACTACTGAGGCTTTGATTGAGGAAAACATCTTTGTTCAGGACAACTCTTAAGTGTGTGAACAGAACAGAGATAGACTTAAGCACATGCTTAAGTGCTCTTCTGAATCAGGCATGAGAATATTGAACAGGAGGGAATTTTTTGCATCCAAAATGTCTGGTGTGGTTACAGCAATTTATTATGCATGCCAGGGAGGTAAAGAGGTGTGTAACACATCAGCATTTCAGATATGGTTTCAGCTTCTCCTCCAAAGCTTGACTGAACAAGCAGTTTAGCTGTAAAAGCTAAATCAACAAATAAGTTTAAAGGTAGTTTTGTTAGCTTCTTTAGATCTAGAATTTAAGACGTGTTAAGAGAAACAAAATTTTAATGAATGTTTTGAGGTTTTTTAAATTCCAATTAAATCTGTCTAGATTTTCACATTCCTTTAGAGTGTTTGAAACACCAGTCATTACTGATCATTTACTGATTGTCTAATGCATAGTAAGACTCTTCAAATCAGTTGTTGTTTCATCACTAGTATGAAACATGGCAACAAATGTTTAACTTTTTTTTTCTTTAAAATATGTTCAGCTTTCTGAAACTAAAGGAAAATAATCCATTTTAAGGCAATGTCCTGGCTTGGATCCATGCGTAAACTCCTCAATGGCACTACACTAGGGTTACATCCTAGTTTTCCAGTTCTCTTTTTTGTGTCTTTTTTTTGTGTGTGTTTTGTTTTTTTGAGCCTCCATCCTCTGTCCTGGCAGATTTCTCAAAGAGGAAATGTCCTGGATTTACAGAGCAAATGCTATAGCTTAGAAAGAGCCCTGACTAGTCTGCTTCATGATTGGTCCCTCCCCTGCATCCATAGCTAATTGGTTTATTCCTTTGCAGTCACAGCTGCCAGATCCCACTGACCTGGACCCCAGCTCCTAGCCCTGGGGAGAGGGTCCTGCAGGAAGATGCTGACTGACTGTCACATCCTGGGTTGCACCAGCCACCCTACCACTGTGACAGGGAGTGACACTGTCCCTCACCTCCAATGAGTGCCCCTGCTGCAGGTACCTCCATCTCTCCCATCCGTTTCCACCCCCAGCTCTTCTCTCCCCCTCTCCCACACAGTGTCCTTTCTGGCAACCTGAAATATGGTACCCCTATCCTATAAGAGTGCTGCCAAGAACAAGCCCTATGAAATGAAGATGGTGAAGCCACTGCTCCTGGAACACACAGTGTACATTTGGGGGTGGAAGCTCAAAAATTAAAGTCTAACTGATTGTAAAAGTGTATTCAAAGGTTAATACTATGCCAGCAAAATAAGGAGTTATGCATCACAAAAGTAAATGTTATCCTAAGACTGAATAACAGTGTAAGTGCTGAAAAATTATTTTCCTCTTATCATAATGTATTCTGTTAATGTAATTTTAAATTAAAAGGCTAACAATTACCCAACAGCCACTAAGGCTGGAAAACAGGATAATGAATTATCAAAGTACAAAAGCTAGTCTTAATATGTGAAACAATAAACCCTAGAAATAGCATACACTGACTGGCACTCTATAAACATCATAGATGTGTTAAAGCAGCGTTTCTCAAACTGGGGGTCCAGACCCAAAAGGGTGTCTTGAGGTTATTGTAGGGGGTTCACGGTGTTACCCCTACTTCTGTGCTACTGCTGGTAGCTGCACTGCCTTCAGAGCTGGGCAGCTGGAGAGCAGCAATGGCTGCTGGCCAGGTGCCCAGCTCTAAAGACAGTGCAGCTACTAGTATCACAGCAGTAGTAAGGGGCCATTTTTGGGAGAGAGGGAGGTCCCTGCAATCTAAAGTATTTTCAAAGAGGGGGCCCAACAAAATTTTTTTTGAGAACCGCTGTGTTAGAGCATGAGAAACTTTCCTTATAGGAAAGGAATGTAATAGGTGTTACAAAGTATATAATAGCCATCAGTGCTTGGTAATTAATGAGCAATAATTAGGATACTTTAAATTACTTAAATTGCTTGAATTGAAGTCTCTTTCCTGTACATTCTAAAGATTGTACTGTAGTATAAAGCAAGGCACTCCACGATATATTTAGCTCACTTTCTGTTGTGATGGATTGAAATATAAGATGTTAGTAGTGATGCTGCAGGAAGGAAATTATGATTTAGGTATGACAGGAGCATGCTGGGCTAAATTTCATGACCAGTGTTGACACTGAAAAATATATATTTTTAGAAGTGACAGAAAGGTAGCAAGATGCATTATATGTCAAGAACATTCACAGAAGTAGTGAAATAATGGATAATTTTGGTGTGAGTTGCAATGCAAATTCTATGGATTAGAATGAGAATAATAAATAAGAATTAAGTTAGTGTCTGCTACATACTATTAAATCAGGAAGACAGGGTAGGTAAGATGAAGTGCTTGTGAATTAGATGAAATGTCAAGAGCTGGAGCTCCTGATATTGCCAAGGTATCTTCCAGAAACCACCTACCATTTAAAGTAATATGAAATTAAAAGCCTGTAGCTCAGTTAGTTTTAGACTTTATTATTATTTTTATGAACACAGACATTCTACCTCACCTATCATTCCATATGCCAACATGAAGTCTGCTGAGTTATTCCAAACCATGAACTGCTTTATTAATCTGGAATGCCTTCACATAACTCTAGAATTCAGCATCTGCTGCTACAAGGAACTATAGCATGTTTTTCAAAGAAAGTCACATACATGTAAGAAGGCCTTTCTGCATAGCAGAGATCATGCAATGATCCTAGGCCTGATAACAAGATACTCTCCCCTGTCTGAACTCAAACCTATTTACACAATAGGAAGTCTGAAAAGCACTGCAGAGAAACTGAGCTACAACCTTGACCAATCCAGTCTTCTTTTTGCTAGGAAAAATGAATTGAGAGCAACAGGATCCCTAATAACTGAGATCATCAACCCTTAGGGCAATTCACCATTCTCTGTAAAGCAAGTCACAATTTGGCCAGTATTTAAGAAATCATCCCTTGATACAACAATCTTTCCATCTATTGCCTCTAGTATCTAACCTCACAACCTGTGTAATTGAGAAACTCGCCAAGGGTTGCCTCCAACTCTACCTCCGTCCTGTCAAGGTTCTGAAATCTTCCTTGGTGTTAGTGGCACTGACATATGGATCTCCTCTTGGCCAGGTAAACCTGTTATTTTCAGTGGGAGATGAATTAATCTCCCACTGAAATCCATTGCTGTGGATTAAGTGTAGTATATGAATAATTTTGTAGACCTGGTTCACGGACAATAATTAAAAATGCAAATAGCTCTCTTTATAGAAATAGTTTCACTCCCACTCGCTAATTGATGGAAGACTCATAGCAATATGTGATAAGACTCACTGAAAACCAACACTACCAAAAAAAGTCAAATTGTTTTTGTGTTTTCAAGGGTGATGACTGATTTGTAATAAGATTCAAAACAGCATTAGCGGGAGGCATAGCCAAATGATTGAAACATACTACTAGGAGTCAGGAGATATGTATTCTGTTCCATACACTCCTTGTGTGACACAAACTTTCCCCGCTTCCCCATTTGTAAAATGAGGATAGCCATGTTACTCTTCTACATGGGAGATTTAACTTGTATAAAGTACTTTGAACTCCTCCGGTAGAAGGTGCTATTGAAGTGTAAATTAGAAGGTTGTTTCAACAAAAGTTAGGAGTATTGATATCAGAATTAAAATGAAGCTAGATAAACTTTCAGTTCACTTACTAAAGTGCTAAAATATTTATAAATCTTATTTCAGGAAACAATAAAATGGGGGGTGGAATCAGTGTACAGGATATTTTAAAAAGTAAGTCAGTGTCTACTAGTTGACATTTGCCAACTTTTCTTTTTAAAAAGACATCAACTCCAAGGTTGCACATATACCAAAGCCCCAGTACCTTGCATAGTGAAATATCAGACTGAATGAAAATTCTGGCAGCTGAATTAAAAAAATTCCTAGGCATAATGTTCTGCTCAAGATAAAAATTATTCTGATGAATTCCTACAATTCATTGCTATTTTGAAGTGATGTGCTGGAGGGAGCGGGGAGTTGATGAGGGGAATGGGGGGGACTTGGTTTTGACCTGTGCCAAATTAAAACAGCAGCTTAAATAAATAAAAACAGCCCTAAAACTACTAGGAGATTAAACAAGTCCTCGTACAACCATAAGTACTAGTCAAGCATGAAAGGTTGTAAACAAAACAACCCATCAGTTCCTCTGAAAAGAGGATCAGTTAGGCACCTGTTCAATTTTACATACAGGGAAGCTTTTAAAGCACCTTATGTTTATATCCTATTAGTAGACCAGGAATTTTGTTTTTATGGTCATTAAACTTCATTAATAGCTTTTCAATAATTGTGGTAATGTAACTCTAAAGTGCTTTACTGCAGAGAAAATATGTATTCAGGACAACAGTTAACAAGTTTCAGAGTGGTAGCCATGTTAGTCTGTAAAGACTAATACAGTTAACAAATATATCCAAATATTGTTTTGTCAGATTCTAGCAAAATGCATGACTGACATTTTCTAGCAGCCTTGGTGCAGATACGATCCCCTCTAGTCCTTAGAAGGAAGGTGACAGAGTGGCTTAAAGGATTGGTAATAGGATACTTCACCTTTAGGTCACAGTAGGTCATTGGTTCAAGTACAGCATAGGCTAGTAATGACTAAAAATAACACTATCTGACAGCTATTTGGAGGCCTATGTGAAATGAACTGGTGATCTTAATACAATGCTTAGTAGACATGTATCAATGCTCAAAAAAGAAATGTTTAGCTGCCTTCTTAAAAATGTTTGCATAGAAATACTGGATGTGGCTTACCTACCCTGAGGTATGTTGACAGGGAAGTTAGTTTCCTAACTAAATTCACTAGGACTCTTCTCTGAATAAGGACAATGGAACTGAGCCCTTAAGGTTTATGCAATATGTCAAGGGGTGTAAGCCACTATCTGTAATTTTTTAGGCTACATCCATACTGGCAAGCAAACAACAAAACTTTTGTCTTTCAGCAGGAGCACCCTCCTGCTGACATGCAAATACTGCTCATCGGAGGTAGACGTTTTTTGTCAGCACGAGAGCTACACTTTTAGCGGCACAGCTGTGGTGACACAGCTATGTCATTAAAAGCTCTGTAGTGTAGACATAGCCTAGTATGGTCATAGCTTCACTGGTAGAAAAAAGGTAAAATTAGTAATGCCTTTGATAACATGGAAAAATAGTTAAAATTATAAATACCTGGAAATCACTTCTAAGCTCATTATTATTTAGAATCTTAGGCGATCCAATCAAGATAAAGACCCCGTTCTATTGGGCACTGTACAAATAAACGGTGACATTCCCTGCCCTGAAGAGCTTACAATCCAAACACAAAAAACAAAGGTAGGAGGAAAAACAGAAGCACAGAGAATTGTAGTGACTTGCCCCAGGTGTAACAGTAGATCAGTGGCAATGCCAGACATAGAACTGGGGTCTCCTGATCCCACTCAAATGCCCAGTCAACTAGACCACACTGCTTCCTAGGGGCATCTGCTTTATAGCAGCCTAATGAAGCCATAATTCTTTTGTGAGGGGGGAAAAAAGCATATTTATCTGCCAAATTGGCTGACATAGGGACTGCTGTCCTCAGGCAATCTGTAGGCTAGCTAATCAGGTGCAGGGCTTGAAAAATGTGTTTGCCTGGGGTTAGCGTGAAGCCTTTTTCCATCAGTTTCTGCAGAATTTAAACTTTCATTTTAAAACAATTACTTGTTACAATGACCTTACAAATGTGAACTGAACAGGCCTGCTGACTGGGGGGGTAGGAATTGCCCAGGTGCTTGGGTGATTTTAAAAGGGCCCAGTGCAGCAGCGCTAAGGCAGGCTTCCTGCCTGCCCTTGCACTGTGCCATTCCCAGAAGCGACTCGCATGACCCTGCAGGCCCAGGAAGTGTCTCTGCATGATGCCCCTGCCCTAAGTGCTGACTCCACAGCTTCAATTGGCCGGGAACTGCAGCCAATGGGAGCTGTGGGGCCAGTGCCTGCAGGCGGTGGCGTGCAGAGAACCCCTGCCCCTCCCCACAAGCTGCTGCCAGAAGGGTGTGCCAATCACTTTCAGGAGCCGCCTGAGGTAAATGCCAACTCCCTGATCCCTTCCTGCACCCCAATTCCCTGCCCCAGCCTAGAGCCTGCACCCCCTCCCAGAGTCTGCACCCCTCACCCCTTCCTGCACCCAAATCCCCTCCCAGAACCCACACCAAAACTTCCTCCCAGCCCCTGCACTCCAACCCCCTGCTGCAGCCTGGTGCTAGTGAATGAGGGTGGGGGCTGGACAGGGGCATGGTCTCAGGGAAGGGGCAGGGCAAGGTAAGGGTCTTTGGGTTTGTGCAATTAGACAGTTGGCAAGGACAGTGGAAGCCCTGGCCATGCCAGAAGACCACACCCAGCAGCTCGCTGGGCACCTGCCAGCACAGGTGCATCATCACCCTAATGTCAGGTGGACTGTCCATGTGGACACAGCTTGGGCTTGCATGGGGGAACATTGACTATTCTGCCCTGCAATTGCTGTCAGGAGGCCTGGAACTGACACAGTAGTGTCTTCCTCAGTCTGCTGACAGCCAGCTTCAATGATTCAGTTACTGAGCAAGCAGCAGGAGAGTGAAATTACAAGACTCCAGTCAATTTTACAATCACATTGTGGCCTGCACTAAGACTGTAAATCATTTCTTTCTTCTGCTGCTCCTTGAGAAAGCTATGAGTTACAACAGAGGACGAATTAGAGTTGGTCATAGAAGAGGAGGGCCCAAAAAATGGACATTAGCAAAGAGAGACAGTAGGGAAAACCTTTTTTTTTTTTTTTTTTTTTTTTGCAGTAGCCACCATGGGGCTCTGAAAGGCAAAGAAAGATATCCCACCACTTCACCCTTCCAAGAGCTAGAACTTCAAATTTAGAATGAGCTCCTCAGTGAGGGTCTCCACTCTTGTCTTTTATATTTATCTCTGGCTAATGAATATCCAGTAAACTTTTAAAATTCTAGATATAACTCTCACTGGAAAACACACACAAAGTTAAGCACTTGTGCAGGTAATTGCAGGTTTGGAGTATTTAACTGTACCTTTAACTCAGCATTAACTTATTTAGTTTTTTGCATCAAGCTATTAGAATGGGGGAAATGTTAATGCCACTAACAGTGCTGTACTAGTTTTGTGCATTAACAAAGACTTCTGTTTCCAAGTGTGTAAAGCACTACATTTCCTACTTTAAAAAAAAAATCTTCCAAGGGGAATCCTGTTCATATGCAATATCTTGTTCTACAGTAACTTATCACTCAAAAGGCAATGATCAGGATTGTTGGATCTAGATGATTCCTGCAGGGTGAACAGGAATTTGAAAAAAAAAAAAAAACTCAGTAAACTGACTCTTACTGAATTATACAAAAGCAGAACTGTTAAACAAATAAATAACTGTTTCTACATGACTACTTTCCTGATAACTGCACTTGAACTACTAAGCTCATTTTTCACAACTGTTGCAGAAGATAAAAACAGAATGTTTAACTTTCAGTGCAGTTCATTTTTATCAGAAGAGTGCAACTGTGGAATGACTGTTGTCAGGAATACAAGCCAAAATTTAAGAAAAGTCAGTGACTTCAGGAATTATATTGAATTTATACCATTGTTATTTGCTCAGACTGCATACTATTTGTTTCTGGTACACTAGTTTAATACTATGGACAAAAACAGTACTCCATTTCAATGGGTTTACTCAACATGAACCAAGTGAAACATATACTTTAAGTGGTATTGACCTGAACTTAGTTATACAGAAAATTGGGAAGTTATTTTGCTTATTGCTGCAATAGCTAGCATTGTGTAGGGGAATATACTTTAATCTTTAAAGTAAAAATAACTGCAAAGTATTCATTCTTTTCAGTACTTAAGGAGTAAGATCTGCCACACATGCAAAATCATTTTTAAGGCCTGACAACCTAGACTTGGTTCTTTGAAAGTTTTCACCTGTGAGGTGGCAGGTGCACATATCAGAATTCTCCTATATCACATTACAAACAGGCAGGGGGAAACAAAAAGTAAAAGTAGTATTTTGCGACAAAGGTCTGGTCAGGGCCACCCAAAGGATTCAGCGCAAAGCAATTTTGGGGGCCCCTTCCATTAAAAAAAGTTACAATACTATAGCATACTATAGTCTCAAGGTGGCCTCTGCAAGGTCTGGGACAAATTGCTCCACTTGTGTGCACCCCCCGCGGGGTAGCCCTGGGTCTGGTTCAATCAGGGTCCAAATATGGTATGATGGTAGTTTTAAAAAATGCAGTTACAAAACCACGGTGGACTCTGTCTGTCTTTCCAAGCCAAGGCAAACGCGTAAACCCGGAACTCATTCCTTCTTCCACCTCACCAAGCTAGGCGCGGCAGCTTGGTGTTTGCACACCACATCCCAGATTTACTCGTATAAGTCCACCTTCTTAGGGAGACGTGTGAAAAAGCAACCTGCAGTCAATATGAAAAACCCTCAGCGCTATAAATCAGCCACGTGGAGCTGCTACAGTGACTTCCTGCTTCAGATCATTTGAGCTGTTGGGCGCAGCTCAGCAGGGAAAAGACGAGGCGAGCAAGAGAGGAATCGGGGCAGTTTAAAGGGTAGAGGAGGGGAGGAAAAAGTTTGTGCCTGCAGCACAGTGACGGATTGAGCAGGGGGCGGCAGCAGCCAGCGGTGGAGGGAAGGCACCGGATCAGCAGCCAGGGATCTGGGTAGAGCAAAGAGAGGAGCAGCAACAGCAGCTGGGAGAAGGGGGCTGGAGCGAGCAGCAGCGGGGGCGCAAAGCCAGGCGCGGGCAGGGAGCGGCGTGGGGGAGCCGAGCCCGGCTCCGGGCTGGGGCGGGAATAGCTCAGGAGGGGCCGAGGCGGGCGGCGGCGCGAGTGGAAGCAGTATCAGGGCTTAGCGCCGGGGGCCCGGCGGGGGAGGATGCGGCTGAAGCTGGGCTTTCTGCTGCGCGCTGTGCTGCTGGCGGGCAGCTTCCTGGGGCTGCTGCTGCTCTGGTCCTCGCTGGCCCCCCGCGCCGAGGAGCCGAGCCCGCAGGGCAGGATGCGGGTGAGTGAGCGCTCCGGCGGGGCGGGGCGGTGGTTCCCTCCAGTGCGGGGGACGGGGTGAGGGTGTCTCTCGGCCCGCCCAGCCCCCTCCGTGGGAGGCGGCTGCTCCCGGCAGGCCCCCCCCTTTCGCCGGGCGGCGGCTGGTGCCCAGGCTGCGGCCTGTGGCGTTTGAAGGCCCGACCGGGGAGCTGCGGCCCCGGGCAGAGGCTGCGACGGCCGGCCTGGGCAGCCGGGCTCCTCACAGCGCCCGGGCACCGTGCCCAGCCGGCCCCGCGGCAGAGCACGGGTGGGGCGGGCTTCGCCATGGCGGCCACCCCGGGGATCGAGTCCCGCTGGGCGCCCGGGCCTGCCCTGACCCTGTGCGCCGGGTAGGGGGAGTCCCGGCCGCCCCCAGGCGGCCAATACCGGGGAGGGGCCCAGGCTGCGGCCCGTGCAGCCCCCCGGTGCAGCGGCAGCCTAGCCCCAAGAGGGGTTGGCTTCGGAGGGTGTATCCTGCACTCACCCGGGTCATTAGAGCGGCACTGACCGCCCACAGGCTTTGGACGAGAGGGGAAGGGCTATGTTGTCCTGCGGCCGCCGGTGGTAGGAAATGCCCTGCTGCCTTCTGCGAACTAAGTGGCAGAAGCAGGAGCTGCACAGGTGTACAGGACTAGTTGTAGTTAATCAGTTTGTCTGAGGCAGTCTTTTTCCGGATAAGAGAGCACTGGCTCAGGTATACGCTTTCACTGCAGTAAACAATAGCTTGAACCATGATCTCCTAATTGTCAAACACTTGATATGCATCTCTGCCTCGGTACTTCTAGTAGAGGCCTTGCACCTCTGTATTCGCTCCCTGGGAAAATGCACATAACAATCCTGGCCACTTTTAGTAAAAGCTACAGATTGCACCATTTTTGCCTAGGCCTTCCCAACTGAACTAATTCCTAACTGACTGGCTAGATTAAAGGCACATTTTGTCATATTAAGATAATTAATGTCTCAATTTAAACTTTGTAAGGTGTCCAGATACCCCATAATGCTTATGTTTTACCAAGTATTAAAAAACAATACATGCTTTCTTCTTTTCCTCCTTTTCACAAACTTTCTTCATTCCCCTGTGATGTGGTATCTCTTATCTCAACGGGCCCCCACTGTGTTCCACCTGCTACAAACAGAGGCGCAGTTGTGATGGAGACAAGAGGAGCAGATCCAGCAGGAAGAGTAACATGAAAGGCTCTTGCTGCTGGCATGGTAGTAGTTGGTGTGGAGGCAGTAGAACAGAGCTTGTTCAGGGCTACAAGTCCCCACAGTGGAACAGTAGCATGGACTTTGATATCTAGAACAACTGACTGCTATTCTAATAGAATTTTGTTATTAAAATATTTCTTACCGGTAGCTTGTAAAAATACTATACTTAAGAGGTCTGAGAAACAAATGTGCGTGTTCTCCAATAGCATTGTTACACGGCATTACTACAGTTGAGAATAAACTGACCTGCTCTTGATTGGATTCTCAGTAGGTATTTCTATTTAGATCATATCTTGTAAGTGCTGCTCATCATGCTGAGGTTCAAAAGCTAAGTTTAAAGTAATCTTGGAGATCTTACTTTAAACCACAAAAGCAAGCAAGGAAATTTCATAGTTAAAACTAAAAATCTGAAATGACATTCTGGATTTCACTCGTGCAGTGTTTGGCTTTTATAGCTGAACACTTTGCATAATAACCAAGAGAAAGTTAGTTTGTATAGTTCTTAACTTGTGAAAATTAATAGGCTCTTTCAAGAGATGTTGCTATCTTTTGAAACTTGTACAGTTAGTTGAATCTTGGCAGATATGGTTGAGATGATGGATTATAATGGCTCCTTTGGAGTTCTCATGGTTGATTAGAAAACTCATTTTCTAATTTCTGATCTGTCCTTCCAAAAACATGTGTTTTGCCTGTACAATAAACCCATGTTTAAAATCTTTAGAAATTTTACTTGCACGTGAATTTTCTTGTCTATGACATTTCAGTTTAAATTCACTAAAATCATTTATTTTTAGTGCTTATGAAGGGTGTTAGACTTGACAGCTGTGGAAACTTGTCTCCTAAAAGAGTAGGCAAATCATGGGTAGTAGTTATTGAGAGGAAATGTAGAGTACATCTCTACCTCGATATAACACTGTCCTCGGGAGCCAAAAAATCTTACCACGTTATAGGTGAAATTGCGTTTATATCAAACTTGCTTTGATCCACTGGAGTGTGCACCCCCCCCCTCCCAGAGCACTGCTTTACTGTGTTATGTCTGAATTCATGTTATATCGAGTCACGTTTTATTGGGGTAGAGGTGTATATCCTCACAGCAAGGAAAAACCCATGTCTGGGCTGTGCCCACTGGCTTGGGCTTGTGTGTCTTGGGCTGCAAGGGCTGTTTCATTGGAACCTGAGCTCTGGGACCCTCCTGCCTCAGAGGTTCCTAGAACCTGGGCTGTAGCCTGAGCCCAGAAGTCTACCCAGCAATGAAACAGCCCCACTGGCTGAGTTCTGTGAGCTGGAGTCAGTTGGCACAGGCTGTCCAGCTGCAGTTTGAGGTGGCTCCTACTGGTCACTTTTGAGGTGCACTCCTGATGTGAAGAATCTTGCACTGTCTCTGTATGCCTGTATTGATTAAAATAAGGACTGTAGTGTAATGAAACTGCTACCTTTCACAAACACTGAATTCACTCAACTAAAAATTGCTTCTGAACTGAAACCTTGTGGCCAAGTTTCTGCCTCAAGTGAATGATTACAGACAAGGTGGATGAGGTAATATCTTTTATTGGACCAACTTTTGTTGGTGAGACAGACAAGCTTTTGAGCTTAGAACAGTGCTCGTCTTCTTTAGGAAACGTATGAATACAAGGAGGAGCAGATCGTTTAGCATGACTAGTTAACCTGTATTTCACTGGGCTATTCAAAGTGAAGTGGCCCATTAACACCTCTGCAGTTGTGATGGAGGTGGGGGTTGGTTAGCCATAAAATGAATGATTACTGCCAATTATAAAGCTCTGAAAACAAGAGTTTATAAACTTGGAAATGCTGACAGACCCTTAACTTAAGCGCTAGCACAGGGGTTCTCAAACTGGAGATCAGGACCCCTCAGGGGGTCATAGGGTTATTACATGGGGAGTCACGAGCTGTCAGCCTCCACCCCAAACCCTGCTTTGCCTCCAGCACTTATAATTGTGTTATAAATTAAAAACACTTTTTTTATATGTTTAAGGGAGGGTCATACTCAGTGGCTTGCTATATGAAAGGGGTCACCAGTATGCAAGTTTGAGAACTGCTGTGCTAGCAGAAAGCTGCTTGTTTACTGTGCATGCACAATTGCTGCTTAGTTCAAGCTGTTAGTTCTCTCTCAGGTCACATATAACAAGACTGAGGGTATGGCTACACTTACAGCTGTACAGCGCTGGGAGTTACAGCTGTCTTCGTACTGCTGTGTAGGGAAAGCACTGCAGTGTGGCCACACTGAGGCCCTGGCTACACTGGTGCTTTACAGCGCTGCAATTTTCTCGCCCCCCTGAGCGCTGCAAGATACAGCGCTGTAAAGCGTCAGTGTAAACAGTGCCACAGCGCTGGGAGCATGGCTCCCAGCGCTGCAAGCTACATCCGATGAGGAGGTGGCTTACGTGCAGCGCTGGGAGAGCTCTCTCCCAGCGCTGATGCTGCAACTACACTCTCGCTTCAAAGCGCTGCCGCAGCAGCGCTTTGAAGTTTCAAGTGTAGCCATACCCAGAGAGCTGTCATCATTGTAAAAAGGCAGTCAACATTGGAAATTATTTGCTTTTAGAAATAACGGAGGAATTTACATTATAAAGATTCTAGGAAAAGAAGTAATTGCTTGTCTCACCACTGGTATTTGGGGTATAAATGGGATTAAAATCTTAACTATGGCAAATTTCTTGTTCTTATATTATTTAAACTGGAATTTACAATGTGTACCGAACACGTCAGCCTCTGGGGTATATCTATATAATAGCATACACATTAAAACATAATTGACTGTTTTAGGGGGAAGGCAAGACTTTCTCCTAGAGTATATCAGCAGAGATGGATTTACAAAGTAAAAGTAAAAACTAACTATACAAAATCCAGCAAATGAACAGTTTGGGGTGGGGGAGAGGAAGGAGGACATAAGTCCACAAGTGATTGAATGGTGTAAACCTCAAAGATGGGAGGAATCATTAGAGATTAGAGTGGAGTAATGTGAGAAGTGATGGAATGTAGTTTTTAGAAGTACAATTTTAGGGTAAATATCAGGAAGGGGAGATTATGACACTGGAATAATCTCCCAAGGAAAGTGGTCGATGCCCTTACTTCTAAACACCTCTCTTAAAAACCAGTCTTTGTTCAGCACAACACATTTTCTAGTACTTTACCATCTTGTATATGTAGTATGGTTGACGATAAAAACTTACTCTATAGGTCTCTGAGCCTTATTTTTCTGTGGCTGTTGGTATTTGGGTTTGGAGCACTCATCAAGGATCATTTGTTTGGATGAAGAGGGTGATGTTCCTACTAATACGCTATTTTACAATTAATTAACAATACTTAACTCTTTGACATCCTCTCTGTTTTAATGAACATTAGCAGTCTAACCTTTTCAGAAGCTAGTATGCTTTTGACTAGTAGTTCTCAAACTGCACTTCTGCAGAGTTGTTTCCAGATTAAACACAGGTCTGTGTTAGAGTATTTGTTGCAGCAACATATCTTGTCTACTATGAGGCAGCTTTATCCAATAGAAAAACAGCTCATGTATTCATGTTGTGCAAAGCACATATCTAACAAGTGTATTTCACACATTCTATTTCTAATGATTGCTGTGGGTGGGTATTAATAGATTAGTCTTATCTGACTTCTGTTTCTAAACAGTGTAGCAAGGAATTTTATAATTGTTACTACTTTTCTGAAATGGCTTTGTCTGCATTATGTTCAATTATACTGATTATTGTTTCTGTCACTAGGCATTACTCTACAAATTGTGCTTCCTATATAGAAACTGCATTATTGTTTCAACAGAAGAAAAAATCAAGACCAGATTGCTGAAAGCCTTTTTCAAGCCATACAATCTAAAAATAGGCTAGAATTTAATATTTTACTGCTAAGGCTAAATAATGCACTTGTCCACTAAGCATTATAAACACGTAGGCACAGCAGGGAGTAAAATTCTAATAAAGCTTATAAGCTTTCAAGAAACAAGTGTTTGGAATTGTATGACATTCTGAGGTGCCATCCAGAGCAGTGAGGGGCTGTGTTACCAGTTCCTTGCAACCTTGGGTGCCTCACATTGTTTTGCTGAGGTAGCTCCAGTCTGGGTCGCTCACAGCCATGCAACATGCAGGTAATACCCTGAGGGTTTTTTGTGCATAACTTGTAGCTTGTCAGCCACATGTCAGTCACACTCTGGTGTCCACCAACCTCGGTTATCACTTGCAGGGTGACCCCAACACACTCCGTCTCAGATTCCCCCCAAAATATATGTTCTGGACTGTCCAGCCCTCTCAGGTCCATTGCTCCTCAAAGGAGATCAGTATACAACAATTTATTACCATAAATGAAGTTACCCACACAGTTCAGTTTAAAGACAATACTGGATTGGTTTTAATTAAATTCATTTTATTCTTTATTTAACTACAAAGAGAGATTTTAAGTAAGTACAAGGCATTAAAGTCAGAAATGGTTACAAGAGAAATAAAAATAAAATGCTTTCTAGTGCTAAAACTTAACAATCTAGACTTGGTTAAAGGTAAAATTCTTACCTCATGCTCCATGCAATAGGTCCAGTTTCAGGTCAAAATCTCTCCCAAAGTCCAAACATTTTTTTCTTTTGTCTTTTTAGGTGAAAATGAAAGATAGGAGTGGGGAGAGAGAACTTGGAATGTTTTTGCACCTCACTTTATAGTCCTGTCCTTCTTTTGAAATGTGTTTTCCTGAGGGTTACTCCTAGATAAAGTTTGTTCCTACTGTGAGGCTGGATCATGGAGTCTTGTGGTGAAAGAGGTTCCATGCTGTTTGCTAAGATGCAGATCAGTTTGTTCCTGCTCTCCTCTCTTTCCCCTCTTCCCTGCCAAAGAATGGCCACTTGATAGGTGATTGCCCATTAACTTTTACACCAGTAGAGTTGCATGTCAGCATGTCCTTTGTCTTTGAGAAACGTGGTTTGGCCACTCCCCAGATATGTCTGGTAAACACACTTCAGTCATAATTTCACCTTATGTTTATAACTTTACGTATATTACTACACACATTTGATCATGATATTGTTCATCAGTGAGTTCTTAATTTTCAAATACTACCTCACAAGGCATATTTTGTACAAAGAGTTACAGTAGTGTGTACCGTGTGAATACAGGGTTACATTTCATCACAGACCCCTTCTGCTTTAAAAGTCTTGCACCCTTCACTCCCTGCACGAGTAGCCAGGAGTAGGATGGTGAATAATTGTGAAAATATTATAATGCCATTCTATAAATCAATGGTACTCTCTTACCTTGAATACTGTATTCATTTCTTGCTCTGTCTCAAATTATTACTGGAATAGAAAGGTTTCAAAGACAGATGAGAATGGTTAGAGGCATGGAAAGCTTCTATATGGAGAAAGGGTGGGAGATAAAATTGGAACTGTTTACTTTAAAGAGGAGGTGAATTAGAGGTGACATTAAAAAGTATACAAAATAACAGTATAGAAAAGATAAGAGATTTTCTGGTTCCTTCTCATGGTGCAGGTTGAAAGAGACATTCAATGAGAATGAAAGGGAGCAAATTCAGAACTGAAAAAAGGAAGCAAATTTTCACATAATTTGCCCATGGAATTCCCTTCCAAAAGATATCATTGAGGCAAAGAGTTTAGCAGAATTAAAAAAGAAAATGGACATCTATTAACATTTGTATTTAGTCACACCTAGAGGTCTCATTCAGGATCAAGGCCTTGTTGTGGTAGGTGCTGGACAGAGACAATAAAAGACAATCCCTTGTTCTGAAAAGTTTCACAAGCTTGCAGTCTAAAACAAACGTAATCAGAATTGACTAGCCAAACAAAATATATTCTCTCAATTCATGGAGCATATTTAAAAAAACAAAAAAACCGTCCCTTTGTATGGATAAGAAGAATATCCAGTATCATGAGATCAGAATTAAAAAGCCAAAAGTTTGGCTAAGGATGCAAGCACTCATGCTCAAAGCATAAGCCACCCTTACACTAATGCGGGGTTAGGAAGAAACTTTCCATATGGGGAGTTTATTCCTTAACTGCCTACTGTGGTGTAAAGGACAGATCTGGATTAATTTTAAAGTCCAAGCTGGGCCCGAACCCAAAGCAAGCAGCACTGACCTGAATTCGACCAAAGAGTGGTGTTGTTTTCAGAACTGACCCTGACATGTCCCCACCTGCCAAATCTGTGCTAGCACCGCTGCCTTGTCTTTGGGGAATGACCTTGGTTGGGGCTTCCCTGTGCCCCCAATCCATCTCTAGCCACCTACTGCCTGTGGGGGTCAGCATGACAACAGGGGCTCCATGCCCCATTCTTGCTGGCCACTGCTATCTCACCGCACTGCGTGTGCTGGGGAGTTAGAGACACTGCAATGTGTCATCACGCTAACTCTGCACCACACATGAGCGCAGCGAGATGGCAACAGCTGGCAGGAGGGAGGCACACAGGTGGTGCTGTGCTGACCCCACGGGCAGGAGGAGGTGATTAGAGATGGCTCAGCTTGAGCTTGTGAGGGTCAGGTTGTCATCAGACCTGACCCACCCAACACTTTGTAGTTGGGTCCTGTTGAGTTGCAAGGCTCTACTGTGGTGGCATTTTTGCAACTTTTTTCTGAAGCAGCTGGTACTGGCTGCTGCTGGAGACAGACTGCTGCACTAGATGGGCCACCGGTTTGAGTCAGTATGGCAAGTTGTATGTTTGGAAAGGGGAGAAAGTTATGTGTTTATGAGACACCTACTTGCAAGACATAGTAATTTACTCCTGGGGGAATTTTGCGCCACTGCAGAATGCAGAATTTTGCAGAATTCCCTGTTTGCCCCGCAGAATTTCTGGCTGCCTCTATGGACCACTGGACTCTGCAGAGCCCAGCTCACAGGGAGTGGAGTGTTCAGCCTGGCAGGGCTGGAGGTGAATGCTATATGATCCTCATTCTCTCAAGGACAGGAGAGGGCCTGGGAGACCCAGCTCTGCCAAAGGATGAGGAAGGGTAGGGCCACACCACACCATGTACCGCAGTGGGACAGTAAAGAAATTGGGAGGGGTAAAGGCTCTGGGGGTGCTGGTGTCTGGGCTAGGGGCTTCCCTGCAGCTAGGATCTGTGGGGTAGGGGGTGCTGGTGTCTGGGCTGTGTGGAGAGGGGGGTGCTGGTATCTAGGGGTTGCCCCGTGGCTGGGCTCTGTGGGGAAGCAGGTGCTGGTGGCTGGGCTGGGGTGCCTTAGTTGAGATTCTTTGGGCCCACTTGGAGTGTAAATCAGAACAGGATTTTTTTTTTCTCTTCGGGGTGTGGCAAAAACTGTGTAACAGTCTAGTTGTGAAAAAGCTAGTATATTCAGTGAGGTATCTGTGTCTAAGGGGAAATTTAAAAGGAAGAAAAATGGCAAGCTTAACATATCGTAGTAAATCAGGGAGGAGCTCAGTTGTAGTGAGCTTCTGTTGAAATCCAAAATGGAAAGGTTCCAATTCTGAAAATATGTGCCTTTTTATGGAGGAAGAATATATATTCTTACACCTTTTGGTTTTTCACTGGGGTGGTGGTTTGATTTTGGGGGAATATAAGGGAAAATCACACCATTGTTTTTGTGCAACTCAGGAAAATTATGAGTTACTATTACAGTACTCTTTTTGGATAAAGACTCAAACTGTTTCTGTTGATTATTTTGTAATTAGCATTTATTGCTTGTTATAGAAAATGTTAGTGACCCTGTGAACTTGAAATTGAATCAGTTTTAAAATGATTTAAAAAGAGTTTGTAATGGTGTATTTCCCATGAGTCCCTCTGCCAGTCTGTGGTTTTACAATTCCATTTTTCTATGTAAGGCCAACCTTCTCACAGATTTTTGTGTCCCAGGGTTTGGCTACACTTGCAGCTGTACAGCGCTGGGAGTTAAAACTGTCTTCATACAGCTGTGTAGGGAAAGCGCTGCAGTGTGGCCACATTTACAGCTACCAGCGCTGCAGTGTGGCCACATTTGCAGTGGTGTTGGGAGTGGTGCATTATGGGCAGCTATCCCAGTGTTCAAGTGTCTGCAACGTGCTTTTCAAAAGAGGGGGGTGGAGTGGAGTGTGACAAGGAGCATGGGAGAGACAGAGTGGATTTTTGGAACTGACACTGTGTCAGCTCCCTGCCTTGCAAGTTCTAAGGACTTGAAGACACACAGCACCAACCTTCAATCATTTTAAAAGTTTCGACCCCTTCCCCCACCCCACTCTCATTCACTAAATGCAAATAACCTTCAGGCCAGATAAGCAGCTGCTCCAAAACAGACGCCTCTCCCCCACTCCGGGCTGCTTCTCTCCTCAAGCAAACACTAGGGGATCCCCCCTCCCTGCCTCTGCTCGAGCAAACAGTAGCTGTGTTTGTTTTTTAGGTTAGCAGCTCTGGGAGCTCCGAGTTCACAACAGAACAGAGTGTTACCTTTTCTTAAAAAGCATTATGGGAATCTTCCAGAGGTCAGTTACAGCATAATAAGATTAATCACCGTTTACACGGACACCCCAGCGCTGCAAGAGCAGCACTATAGTCGTTATTCCCCACGTCGAGGTGGAGTACAGCCAGCGCTGTAGCCAGGGAGATACAGCACTGTATGTGCCTTGCCAGTGTGGACGGGGAGTAAGTTACAGCACTGTAAAGCCACCACCAGTGCTGTAACTGTCAAGTGTAGTCAAGCCCCCAGTCTTTGAGTGTCCAACCATAGATACCTTGTGTCTGATTCTTCAGAGGCACTGAGGACTCACCGTTCCCAGTGGGGGATTAAAGAACAAAATCTGTTTTCACTTGTTTTGTAGTTGAAAGTGTTTTGTTTATGGTCATTTTCACCGTTTCCATGTACTCACATGGAGCCTGACCCACTGCTCATTGAATGGGATGGACGGTAGGTCAGATCCTTGGACCCTGAATTGACAATGAGCTCCATGCAGGCACTCAGATTTATTGATGTCATTTGGGCTCTGTAAGGCATTTGACCTGCATGAAGCTTGTTTTATAATCAAGGCCTTAGTTACTTTTCACCTATTGTGTTAGAGACCCTCAACAGAGGAAAGAGGAAACATTTATAACCAGATTTTCAGAAGTATTCACAAATTTTGCGTATCTTAAGTAAAGACTGACTGACTATAGAGAAAACACAGTGAGCTTGTGTCATAACATATTCCCAGATCTGGACCTTAGCGTCCAAAATATGGGGGTTAGCATGAAAACCTCCAAGCTTAGTTACCAGCTTGGACCTGGTAAAGCTGCCACCACCCAAAAAATTAGAGTGTTTTGGGGCACTCTGGTCCCCCCAGCAACCTTCCCTGGGGACCCCAAGACCCAAATTCCTTGAGTCTCACAACAAAGGGGAATAAACCATTTCCCTTCCCCCTCCTCCTTCCAGGTGTTCCCTCCCTGGGTTCCTGGAGAGATACACGGAAGCAAGCTCCGTGAATCTAAACAGAGGGATTCGACCCTCCCTATTTCCAGTCCTGGAAATAGGTACCGAGAGAGAGAACCAAGCTCCCCCACCCCCCTCCTTCACCCAGAGGGAATGCAAAGTCAGGCTAGTAAATCTAACACACACAGATTTCCCCCTGACTTCTTCCTCCCACCAATTCCCTGGTGAGCTACAGACTCAATTCCCTGCAGTTCCCCACTAAAGAAAAAACTCCAACAGGTCTTAAAAAGAAAGGAAAAAATACATAAAAATGGTCTCTCTATATTAAGGTGACAAATACAGGGTCAATTGCTTAAAAGAAATATGAATAAACAGCCTTATCCACAAAGAATACAATTTAACACATTCCAGCAACTACACACATGTAAATACAAAAAAACAAACCTATGGTCTTCCTATCTTTGTACTTACAACTTGGAAACAGAAGATTAGAAAAGCAGGAGGCAGAAAAATCCTCTCATAGCCGAGAGAGTACAGGCAGAAGACAAGAACAAAGGACTCACACACAAACTTCCCTCCACCCAAATTTGAAAAAGTCTTGTTTCCTGATTGGTCCTCTGGTCAGGTGTTTCAGGTTACTCCTTTCCAGGTAAAAGAACATTAAGCCTTAGCTATCTGTTTATGACACGCCCCCCAAATTGCAGACAGTGGGTAACCTCACTGGCGGCGATTTCCTCCTAGAGCTTTAAAATAAACAGATTAATACAACACATGCACCGTTACATATACCACTAAGTATATAACTAATAGACTTTTACATTTTAAGAACACTTTTTAACTACTGGATTCTGGGAAACTCTCATGGGAGAGAGCATCAGCTACTTTGTTAGAAGCTCCTGAAATGTGCTGACTTTCAAAATCAAAATCTTGGAGAGCTAAACTCCAACGAAGAAGTTTCTTGTTGTTCCCCTTGGCAGTATGAAGCCACTTTAGCACAGCATGGTCAGTTTGTAGCTGGAACCGCCGTCCCCAAACATACGGGCGTAGCTTTTCCAGGGCGTACACAATGGCATAGCATTCCTTTTCACTGACTGACCAGTGACTTTCCCTCTCAGACAGTTTCTTGCTGAGAAACATGACAGGATGGAAGTTGTGATCCGTTGCTTCTTGCATGAGAACTGCTCCTATACCACGCTCAGATGCATCCGTGGTTACTAGGAATGGGTTGTCCAAGTCCGGGGCCCTGAGCACAGGGTCAGACATGAGCGTTGCCTTAAGTTGGGTAAAGGCCTTTTGACACTCATTAGTTCACTTAACTGCATTTGGCTGGGTCGTTTTGGTCAGGTCGGTCAGTGGGGCAGCGATTTGGCTGTAGTGTGGTACAAATCGCCTGTAGTACCCGGCCAAGCCTAAGAAGGATTGGACCTGTTTCTTTGACCTTGGGACAGGCCACTTTTGGATAGCATCCGCCTTGGCCTGTAGGGGGTTTATGGTTCCTCGACCCACCTGGTGCCCCAGATAAGTCACTCTGTTTTGGCCTATTTGACACTTTTTGGCCTTAACAGTTAGTCCGGCCTGCCTGATGCGCTCAAAGACTTTTTCCAGGTGTAGTAGGTGTTCGGGCCAGGAGTGTGAAAAAATGGCCACATCATCGAGGTAGGCAACTGCATATTCGCCCAGTCCTGCAAGTAGACCATCTACCAGCCTCTGGAAGGTGGCGGGTGCATTTCGCAGCCCGAAAGGAAGGACATTAAATTCATACACCCCCGCATGGGTGACGAATGCTGACCTTTCCTTGGCAGGTTCATCTAGCGGTACTTGCCAGTACCCCTTGGTTAAGTCTATTGTAGACATGAACTGGGCACGTCCCAACTTCTCCAATAGCTCATCAGTGCGTGGCATTGGATAGTTGTCCGGACGAGTTACCGCATTTAGCTTACGGTAGTCCACACAAAAGCGTATTTCCCCATCTGGTTTGGGTACCAGAACCACTGGAGATGCCCATGCACTGGTAGATGAGCTGATTATACCCATCTGTAGCATGTTCTGGATCTCCCGTTCTATAGCAGCTTGGGCATGAGGAGACACCCGGTAAGGTGGGGTTCTAATGGGGTGAGCATTACCTGTGTCAATGGAGTGGTATGCCCGTTCAGTCCGTCCTGGGGTGGCTGAGAACAATGGGGCGAAGCTAGTGCACAGCTCCTTGATTTGTCGCCGCTGCAGACGTTCCAGGGTGGTTGAGAGGTTCACCTCTTCCACGCCACCGTCTTTTTTCCCTTCGTAGTAGACACCGTCAGGCCACTCAGCATCATCTCCCTGGACTGTAAACTGACAAACCTGTAAGTCTCTGGAATAGAAAGGCTTGAGAGAATTAACATGGTACACTCTGGGCTTTAGTGAGGAATTGGGAAATGCTATGAGGTAGTTCACAGTTCCCAGGCACTCTTGGACCGTGAATGGCCCTTCCCATGATGCTTCCATCTTATGGGCCTGTTGCGCCTTCAAGACCATAACCTGGTCTCCTACCTTGAAGGAACGTTCTCTGGTATGTTTGTCATACCAGGCCTTTTGCTCTTCCTGAGCATCCTTTAGGTTCTCTCTAGCAAGGGCTAAAGAGTGTCGGAGGGTGCTTTGTAGGTTGCTTACAAAGTCCAGAATGTTAGTTCCTGGAGAAGGCGTAAACCCCTCCCATTACTGCTTCACCAGCTGTAATGGCCCCTTAACCTCGTGACCATACACAAGTTCAAACGGTGAAAACCCTAAACTGGGATGTGGTACAGCCCTGTAGGCAAACAGCAACTGCTGCAACACTAGGTCCCAATTATTGGAGTGTTCGTTGACAAATTTACATATCATGGCCCCTAAAGTTCCTTTAAACCTTTCCACCAGGCCATTGGTTTGATGGTGGTACGGGGTGGCAACCACGTGGTTCACCCCATGAGTTTCCCACAGTTTTTGCATGGTCCCTGCCAGGAAGTTAGATCCTGAATCTGTAAGGATGTCGGAGGGCCAACCTACCCTGGCAAAAATGTCTGTTAGGGCCAGGCACACAGTGTTAGCCCTGGTGTTGCCTAGAGCTACTGCTTCCGGCCATCTGGTAGCAAAGTCCATGAAAGTCAGTACGTACTGCTTTCCTCTGGGCGTCTTTTTTGGGAAAGGACCCAGAATATCTACAGCTACTGGCTGAAATGGGACCTCAATTATGAGGAGTGGCTGGAGAGGGGCCTTGATCTGGTCTTGGGGCTTTCCCACTCTTTGGCATACCTCACAAGACCGGACATACTTGGCAACGTCCTTGCCCATCCCCTCCCAGTGGAAGGACTTCCCCAACCGGTCCTTGGTTCTGTTCACCCCAGCATGGCCATTGGGATGATCATGGGCTAAGCTTAAGAGCTTCCCCCGGTACTTAATTGGAACCACCAACTGTTTTTGTGGCTGCCATTCTTCCCGGTGTCCACCAGAAAGAATCTCCTTGTATACAAGTCCTTTATTCCCAGATTTGGACCTTAGCGTCCAAAATATGGGGGTTAGCATGAAAACCTCCAAGCTTAGTTACCAGCTTGGACCTGGTAAAGCTGCCACCACCCAAAAAATTAGAGTGTTTTGGGGCACTCTGGTCCCCCCAGCAACCTTCCCTGGGGACCCCAAGACCCAAATTCCTTGAGTCTCACAACAAAGGGGAATAAACCATTTCCCTTCCCCCTCCTCCTTCCAGGTGTTCCCTCCCTGGGTTCCTGGAGAGATACACGGAAGCAAGCTCCGTGAATCTAAACAGAGGGATTCCACCCTCCCTATTTCCAGTCCTGGAAATAGGTACCGAGAGAGAGAGCCAAGCTCCCCCCCACCCCCCTCCTTCACCCAGAGGGAATGCAAAGTCAGGCTAGTAAATCTAACACACACAGATTTCCCCCTGACTTCTTCCTCCCACCAATTCCCTGGTGAGCTGCAGACTCAATTCCCTGCAGTTCCCCACTAAAGAAAAAACTCCAACAGGTCTTAAAAAGAAAGGAAAAAATACATAAAAATGGTCTCTCTATATTAAGGTGACAAATACAAGGTCAATTGCTTAAAAGAAATATGAATAAACAGCCTTATCCACAAAGAATACAATTTAACACATTCCATCAACTACACACATGTAAATACAAAAAAACAAACCTATGGTCTTCCTATCTTTGTACTTACAACTTGGAAACAGAAGATTAGAAAAGCAGGAGGCAGAAAAATCCTCTCATAGCCAAGAGAGTACAGGCAGAAGACAAGAACAAAGGACTCACACACAAACTTCCTCCACCCAAATTTGAAGAAGTCTTGTTTCCTGATTGGTTCTCTGGTCAGGTGTTTCAGGTTACTCCTTTCCAGGTAAAAGAACATTAACCCTTAGCTATCTGTTTATGACAGCTTGCTATATCCAAAGCGCAGCCAAACACGGAAAGTAAATGGCAGAATTTTGTCTTAAATTTTAGTTACAGTAATTTCTATTGTTGCTCCTTACAATAATAGATTAAATACTTTCAGACAAAAGTAGGTATTTTTTTAAATGTATGCTTCCCTCTAAATACCCTTTTGAAAAAGCTTTTAAAAAATCTTCATGGCTATTAAAACACTTGCCAGGGTGACTAAAGAGGAACTTAAAAAAATCTGTTAGATATTTGGCAAATAAAATGTCACTACTATTCCACATTGTCTGTTGCAGAGGCGGGCAAACTACAGCCCGTCGGCCACATCTGGCCCACGGGACTGTCCTGCCCGGCCCCTGAGCTCCTGTCCAGGGAGGCTAGTCTCCGGCTCCTCTCTGGGCAGTGGGGCTGTGCGCTCCTGCAGGGCAGTGCGGCAGCATGTCTGGCTCCGGCTGGCTGGCGTGGCTGTCAGAGCTGCATGGTAAGAGGGCCAGGGGTAGATAAGGGGCAGGGGATCCTGGGGGCTGTCGGATGGGTTGGAGGTTCTGGGCAGGGGGCGGACAGGGGATGGGGAATGGGCAGGGGGGTTGGATAGGCGTGGGAGTCCTGGGTCACAGGGAAGGGCGGGGGGGTTTGATGGGGGTGGGGTTCTAGGGGGGCAGTTAGGGTTGTGGGGGCTGTCAGGGGATGAGGAGCGGGGGGAGGTTGGATGGGTCTGGGGTTCTGAGGTGGGCAGTCAGTGGTGGATAGGGGGCGGAGGCCAGGCTGTTTGGGGAGGCACAGCCTTCCTACCTGGTCCTCCATACCAATGTGGCTCTCGGGTCAAAAAGTTTCAAGTACAGTCACTGCACCAGGTTTGTTAGGCTGTCATTTTTAGAAAGCTTTTAAAATGTTTAACATCACTGTTCTGTGCAGTAGTGGCTTTTCAGTGGTCAGACAATGGGACATCTTAAAATATCAGTTAATCAAAAACTTGATTATTTTTATAAACGTGGAAGTCTGGGCCAGTGAGCAGTGTGGTATTTAGCGCTCATCAAAGATGGTGAATCAGGTGCTTTTTTGATTAATTTTGAATTCTTTCCAGATTCCGAGGGCCATTTAAAATAGGCTATTACAGGGATGGGCAAACTTTTGACCTGAGGGCCCCATTGTGGTTGCAAAACTGTATGGAAGGCTGGGTAGAGAAGGCTGTGCCTCCCCAAACAGCCTGGCTCCTGCTCCGTATCCACCTCCTCCCACTTCCCGCCCCCTGACTGCCCCTCTCAGAACCCACAGCCCATCCAACCCCCCCCCCCCGCTCCTTCTCCCCTTATCACCCTCTCCCGGGACCCACCACCGCAACCACCCCCTGCCCCTAACCGCCCACCTGGTTTAATAAGTTATTTTTTATCACTAGATTTCCTTCATGATTATAGAATGCAAGCATCTGCTAAGCGTGATTAGTTTTAAAAAAACCTAAACATACTGCTTAAAAGGTCTCTGCCTCCCCTCTGTTGGTTTTCCATAATCAAAGTGTGAATTAAAGATGACTAATGTAAAAGCTTACCTTTTATTTAGAACTATATCTAACACCCCAAAATATTGGGGCATCGAGAGCATTTATGTTTAGAAGCTATTTTGGATAGTGACCTCCCCCCTCATTGTATTACCTCTGGCCACATAGCCATTTTAAATTATTGTCATCAAATGAAAGCAAAGAGCTTCTTCAAGTCCTTGCAACCTATTTGGTCTACTGGTTTGTTTCTCTTCTCGCCACTCCTCCCTCAATCCTCCTCCTAATGTAGATTTAGTAGAGGATTTTAAACTCATGATAAAGATTTGAATAAACTCCAAACAGAGGTTAAGCCAGTGCTTATTAATTCAAAATCTTGTAGGTCAGGATTTATTAGTTTGTTGTAGCTTTCCTTAGCTAAGCAATAGGATTAATGTTCCCGCATCCTGTGATGTTTTTATAACAATACAGCCATGGCAGGTGGGGTAGCATAAAGGTGTGCTCTCACTTTTTCAGGTAAACTCTAACATTCTCGTATGTGGAATGGATAATGTTTTTTTCCATGCTGGCTCGCTCTTTCTTGGGATTCCGCAAATGCAGAATGGTCTCTCGAATACTGATTTTGCTGAGTCCTAAGTAAAATTTATTTTTCCAGAAAAGAGTTCTTATTTTTCCTGGGCTTGTATGAGTCTCCCTGGAAACAGGTTGATGCCTCCAACTGCTGAGCAAGAGAAGGGTGCTAAGATTTCTGCCAGATTGTTATCTCTGGTCCCTTTTTGGTCCCTGTCAGCTGGAAGGAATCAGACTCTTCCCTTCCGTGTGTGCACACACCATTTGGCTGCTGGAATGAATGAAGAACTATCTTTGTTCCTCTCAATACAGAGCCTTTTGGTTGCTGCATGGATCAGGATTGTGTCCACTTAATTTACCTCTCTCTCAGCCGCTCTTTGAGTTATCCATTCTAGTTAATAGCTCCTGTGGTATTGTGCCTGGCTTTCCAAGCTGCAGTAGAGTGAAACTAGCCTGACAGCTTAGTAGTTTCACTGCTGCCCACCGGTATATAAATAGTGCAGTTATCACTGCTGCTTGGAAAAGCCATGAGCAACAGCAAAAGTACTGGAGTTGTCTGAAAATTTTGGAAGAAACAGTGTACCAGTTTACACTCTGCTTACATTTGGAAGATTTTCTTTATATTCAAAAGGTCTCAAAACCTTTTAAAGAAAGTAAAGTGTAAGCTGATAGCAATTTCCTTTTTAAAAGAATTCATATTTAATATGTGTGTTTTAAGCCCTTTGTAACTCTTGTCCAATGAAAATTTCTATTTAGCAAGAACTTGTCTGATTTATTCAATATAAAATAATACTGTGGTTTTTTGTTTTGTTTTGTTTTTGTTTTTTTTTAAACCTTGTTGCCTTGAAACACAGTATGAAGGGTTTTTTGTTTTTTTGGCTAAGACAGAAGTAATTCTTATTATGAGACATTAAAAAATATATTGTAGAACAATACAGAGGCAACATTCTTTTAAGGAACTGAACATTTTGGCTATTCCTATTTAAAAATCAGTGTTCTGGAAGGAACTCTCTTCTTGTCTTCACCTGTTTTACTAGGTATTCCAGATGACCCTTATCAGTAAGGTGACACTTCAGCTCAGACTGTAACACAAGTCATAACAAAAAATGGAGGAATGAAACTGAATCCTGCCTTTTGTGGGTTGATGATGCTTAACAATATTTGAGTGTGAGAAACAAGTAAGGTCTCTATTTACTGAACTAAAAACATCCCAAATCTTATTTTACTTTAATATGTAAATTGAGTATGGAAAAACTACCAGGAATAATAAAATCCTTTTAAAGCTGCTGGGAAGATGATGTAACAAATAATTTTTTTTTATTAATCCTGTCGATGAAAGGATAACAAGAAAGATGGTGATTGAGTTACAGTTTTCTTCAGGGAGAAAGGAGATCCTGTTTTCAGCCTTTTCCACTCTTGAAATATGTCCTGCTATATTTATATTTAAATTGTAGTTTAAAATCTTCAGATAAGACCTCAAAATTAAATTCTTCAAGCGGGTGTGTGTGTGTGTGTGTGTGTGTAACATGCAACATATGTGGTGGTGATAGCCTTGTGATGAATTGCATTTACCATGCACCTTTGACTGCTTCACCTACCCTCTGTCCTTTAATACATCTCCCCCAGGACTATTCTAACATTCCAAACCTCTGAGCAGGTTCAAACAGCTGTTGCTTTTTAATCATTCTGCTTCAAAATGTTTCCTGTTTCTCCTAAATATGGAATATCCTCTCTGAAAAGTATATTGGTCTCTGGCTCAGGGAAAGGCCAGATTGAGGCCTGAACCAATGATTGATTTTAAGTAACCAATATCTTATTCTGGAAAGATAGAAACAGAGTTTTTGTACCATTATAAGGGGATGATTCTCAGCTTCACAATGGGGCATACAACACTTCATTTCCTTCCTGCAGGTCTTAAATTATTGGGCTTCAAAGTCATGGTGTTATGTGTAGCATAATTATTTAATGATATACTTAAAACATTGTTTCCTTCTGAGCCATGTACAGTTATAGTCATGTAACTAAGGTATTGGGATTTCCTGATTTGGGGGGGGAATATTTTTTAAAAAATTAAAAAATATTTTCTGTAAATATATAATATATACACACAGAGAGAGACCTTGCAATGGTGTTGAGGAATATAAGAGTTTTTGGTACTTATTTGGGAGTACCTACATAGATATAGATTTGCCACTTAAGATTAATTGCAGCCATCACAAACTTGTGCCATTAAAACGATTATATTCCATTACACCTCATGTATTCCATACAGTACTTAATTATAACTTTGTTAAAGATTTCTTTGCTCATATTTGTTGGGCAATTAAAAAAATTAATTAAAATAGTCACTTTCGAACCTGCTGCTCAACAATTGACCTTCGGTTTTCTTGCGCTGAAGTTAAACTAGATAGTTGAAGAATAATCTCAGTAGATAATGAAAAAATTAATGATGCAGACTAATATTACTTTTTTTTTTTACTTGTTTAGGAAATCTATTAGCCCAATATGTGGAAAAGCAATATATTTTATTTCTTAGTCTAAAGCTGTTATGTTTTTCTTCATATGTTTAGAAACTTTTTTTTTTTTTTTTAATTCTACAGATCAAGTTCATGTTCAGGGACACTAATGAGATATAGTTTACAGCCTGGAATACTACACAAAGGGGATCGAAGTGATAGGTTTAGTTAGTGTTGCAGCAAAGGGAGAATGACTTGACAGGTTTTGAAAAGCTGAGAATAATCATAGAAATTTAGTTTGCATGGAAACTTGTCGAAATACAGTATTAGGTTTGTAACTTAATCCCAGCAATCTTAATTTTTACAAATAGCTCACCACTGTGAATGTTGGTGAGAAATGCTAAAACTGTCTTTTCTAACAACTTGGACTATTTTCTTGAATCTTACTGTACTACTTGCATTAAATAAAGTGTTGCCACACGCAAAATACATGATGCTTGTCAGATCAATGCAATAAAAAAATTATGCTGCTTGAAATAAATGTCTAAAAACTACTAAAATTCAGTGAGAGATCTGTCTTTTCCTTCTTCTTGCCTCCAAGGCTCCCCAAAATGACCAGTAGTGAAAGTACTTGCATAATAACTGAAACAGTGGTATTACCGGCCTCTGAGCTGCCTGTCTATTTCCCCCTCCTTTCTTTTCTTCTCTCTGACCTGCAGACTTGAGAAATCTGGAGCCAAGGGATCTTGCAGAGTTAGGAATAAGCAATAAGATTTCTCAGATGAGATTGGTTCTAGAACTACAAACTTTTAGCTAACTGACTTGTAGTTGGATTGCTGAAATGCTTGTACTCTTAAAAATATAAGCAGCTAAACCATTAAGTGCTAAGATTTGTAGCAAGCTACTTTTCCTTGTACAAACAATAAGCTTTAAGGTCTATAGCAAGAGAGACTGGCTTCTCCTTTATACTTTATTTAAAAAAAAAAATAACTCTGTGTAGGAAATGCCCCCACAAAAACTTCAATAATTTTTAATATCCTTTCTACTATACTTACTCCAAAACACAGAGCATTTTGGAGTGTGAAAATAAGTGAAGATTGTTGGATTGAGATTCACTTACTCAGCAGGTGGGTAAACAAATATTTATTAAGTCAAAACACGCAGCAAGTAGTGATATTAGAAGCTTATCAGGACACTCTCATCACAGTTGCCTCCAGCACCAGACAATACACCTTCAACCTTTCTTTATTGCATAAATTTATTTATAATTTTTTGCTATTTTTTCTGATATGTATTTTTTAGTCTCTCATTTCCATGTTAACTCCCCTTCACCATCAGTACAGGTTTAGAGTTAGTTCAAACTGGTCTTTTCTAGTTTTTTTTTTTTTTTTTTTTAGTTAGTTAGTTAGTTTATCTTTTCTTGTTCTTACAAACATGATTACTCTGCAGTTTCTTACAGTTTTACTTATGCCATTAGGTTTTATCAGAACAGATTCTTAAAATCCATAATAGGCTTCTGTCAAGCCTAAATATGCCTTTGCACCAACAAAGGTAACTTAGGTAAATATTTCGTAACCTTTACAGTTTCTACATTCAAGCTATTGACAATATTGATGTAAAAATTCACCTTACACATTTCTCAAACTTATCTCTGACCTGCTCTACACGCTTGAGATGCATATGTTGAGTGTTCATAGATGTCTGATGTGGATGAGGGATAAGCTCATGAAATGTGAAAGATGAATTTTTACATCAATATTGTCATTAAGTTGCATATGTAGAGACCACAATTCCATTGCTTTAGCTGATGATCATAGCATCCCTTTGAAGGACAGCTAGCCAAAGACTCAAAGAAATCGCAATTTTTTTTTAACGTACATCAGAAGCAGGAAGCCTGCTAAACAACCAGTGAGGCCATTGGACGATCGAGGTGCTAAAGGAGCACTCAAGGATGATAAAGCCATTGTGGAGAAACTAAATGAATTCTTTGCATCGGTCTTCATGGCTGAGGATGGGAGGGAGATTCTCAAACCTGAGCCATTTTTTTTAGGTGACAAATCTGAGGAACAGTCCCAGATTGAGGTATCATTAAAGGAGATTTTGGAACAAATTGATAAACTAAACAGTAATAAGTCACCAGGACCAGATGGTATTCACCTAGGACTTCTGAAGGAACTTAAATGTGAAGTTGCAGAACTACTAACTGTAGTCTGTAACCTATCATTTAAATCAGCTTCTGTACCAAATGACTACAGGATAGCCAATGTGATGCCAATTTTTAAAAAGGGCTCCAGAGGTGATCCTGTGAATTACAGGCTAGTAAGCCTGACTTCAGAATCTGGCAGATTAGTTGAAACGATAGTAAAGAACAAAATTGTCAGACTCGTAGATGAATGTAATTTGTTGGGGAAGAATCAACATGGTTTTTGTAAAGGGAAATAATGCTTCACCAATCTACTAGAATTCTAGGGGGTCAACAAGCATGTGGACAAGGGGGATCCAGTGGATATAATGTACTTAGATTTTCAGCAGGCCTTTGACAAGATCCCTCACCAAAGGCTCTTAAGCAAAGTAAGCTGTCATAGGATAAGAGGGAAGGTCCTCTCATGGATTGGTAACTGGTTAAAAGATAGTAAACAAATAAATGGTCAATTTTCAGACTGAAGAGACATAAATAGTGGTTTCCTCCAGGGGTCTGTATTGGGCCCCATCTTTTTCAATATATTCATAAATGATCTGGAACACAGAGTGAACAGTGGTGGCAGCATTTTGCAGATGATACAAAATTGCTCAAAATAGTTAAGTCACAGGTAGACTGCAAAGAGATACAAAAGGATCTCTCAAAACTGGGTGTCTGGGTAATAAAATGGCAGATGAAATTCAGTGTTGATGCAAATAAATGCAAAGTAATGGACATGGGAAAACATAATCCCAATTATACATATAAAATAATGGGCTCTAAATTGGCTGTTACCTCTCAAGAAAGAGATCTTGGAGTCATGGGGGATAGTTTTCTGAAAACATCCATTCAGTGTGCAGCGGCAGTCAAAAAAGCTAACAGAATGTTGGGAATCATTAAGAAAGGGATAGATAAGACAGAAAATACATTGCGTCTGTATAAATCCATGGTACAACCACATCTTGAATACTGCATGCAGATGTGGTTGTTCTATCTCAAAAAAGAAATATTGGAATTGGAAAAAGGTTCAGGGAAGGGCAACAAAAGTTAGTAGGGGTATGGAATGGCTGCTATATGAGGAGAGATTAATAAGACTGGGACTTTTCAGCTTGGAAAAGAGATGACTAAGGGAGGATATGATAGAGGACTATAAAATCATGACTGGTGTAGAGAAAGTACATAAGGAAGTGTTATTTAGTCCTTCTCATAACACAAGAACTAGGGGTCACCAAATTAAATTAATAGGCAGTGGGCTTAAAACAAACAAAAGGAAGTATTTCTTCACACAGCACACAGTCAACCTGTGGAACTCCTTGCCAGAGGATGTTGTGAAGGCCAAGACTATAGCAGGGTTCAAAGAAGAGATAGATACGTTCATGAAAGATAGGTCCATCAATGGCTATTAGCCACAATGGACAGGGATAGTGTCCCTATCCTCTGTTTGCCAGAAGCTGGGAATGGGAAACAGGGAATGGAACACTTGATGATTACCTGTTCTGTTCATTCCCTCTCGGGCACCTGGCATTGGCCACTGTCAGAAGACAGAATACTGGGCTAGATGGACCTTTGGTCTGACCCAGTATGGCCTTCTTATGTTCTTAGCACAGCCAGATGCTGCACTGGGGGTAGTTTCTCATAGTTCACCTTGCAATGTCATGAAATTAACATGATTTTTTGTCAGTTTCACTGTGGCAGTGAACCTGTCTCTCTGTCATCTTGGGAAGATAGTTTAAATCACTGCAGTATTATAGTCACATTTAGAAATCTTTCTGTAAACTATGAAGTCAGGAACTTTCATTTAAAAAAAATCAACTTCTTAGGAAATTAAGTTTTTGGCTGCTTCGTTTAGTAGGGAAAAACCTCTCTCTTGCCAGTAACAAGTAGGCAATTGGATTTTTTTCAAATCCTGGATGTTTGTCCTATCTTCTTTTCAAAACCACACTTCTTTTGGGATCTGTGACTATCCAACTGTGTCATATAGTCAGAAACTATAATGCTGAAAACTACTAAAGCATAGAAGAAGATTGTTTGTTTCCAAAACAAAATATTATGACTGACAATAACTGAGATTTGTGTCCCTTATCTTTTTGTTTTTGCTTGTCCCGGTTCTTCTCACCATATGATATCCGAATATTTATTGCAGAAACATATAAACAATGTTGCTTATTTTAAAAGCTCTTAAGACATGGAAGGTTGTGCATTAGCTAATTTTGTTTTTAATGATTCTGAATAAATGCAAGGTATGGTAAATAATTTAATTTAAAGGAACTGTCATGTGTAGAGTCCCCAGTTTTTCCTCAGCTTTTTACCTAATGTTATGCTCCTGTGCATATATTAGAAGCCCAACTGCATCTCTCTGTTCAGTGCTTGTTGGTAAACTGTAAACAGAAACATTACATCTTGTAAATTTCTCTTTACTCTCTCCTTTCAAGAATAAAGTAATCGGTTGAACTAAGGGAGAGCAAGCTAACACTATGTGTAAGCTTCCCCACACAGATCTTCTGATACTACTTACTTCTGACACCCCTAACATTCCAGCCACAAGCTTCTTTTAGTGGAGCTTCATGTGGCATCAGGTTAAGAACATGTATTTGTTTTATTTTTGACCTAAGAGAAAATAGTCTGTAATAGTCTCCAGAGATGAGAGGTGCTCTTGTGTGTTGAGCCACCTGGGTTTAGGTCTTATTGCAACCTTAGTTTAAGGTAGCTAAAACATTGGGCCTATCATTATATACCTTCAGTCAGTCAGCTTCCATAAATGATTAGGAGGCGCACACACAGATTATCTTCAGCCATGGAGGAAAGCACAAAGTGAAATAACAGGTTAGTTTGCTCTGTGTGTATGTGATTTTTATTTTTAAAATCTTTAATTCACTGTTCCCTGCTACCTGCTTTGCTCTTGTCCTTCATAGGTCTTGATTTTGTAATCCTGATTCAGGCAAATTCCCATTGATTTTTTTTGGCAGGCTTGCCTAAGTCTGAGCTGTGTGATCAGGCAACACATTGAGAAAATATTGATTTGTCTGGGTATCTAATGCTTTATTTAGTTTAAAAGTAAAAGTAAAGTTTGTATGCTTTTTTATTTTTAATATCATGCTGCGGGCAAGTGTAAGGCAAGTTTTTAAAGAACCTTGCATCTTCTCTTGGCAGGGCTGCCTGACTAAGCCCCAAGTGTGGTCCTGTCTTTTTGTATGATAGAAAACAGTTTTTACCTGCAAAATAAGACAAACTTTGATAGATCTGAAACAAAAAGCTTTGGTTAAAATCTTCCTGTATACTGACTTCATTGGTGTGTGGGTGTGTGCGCGCGCGTGCACGTGTGCTTGTTAAGCCCTGTACAAAAACATGTGAAGAGACTGTCTCTGCCCTGAAGAGCTTGCCGTACAAGATGGCAAGTGACAAATGAAGGATGGGGAAAGAGGGAAACAATCTAGTACAGGTATGTACTGTTTTTACCAGGGCTTTGGAGTAATCAGATTTTTGAATTGCTCCTTTCCAGCTCCACTCTGATGCTGCTCTGTGCTCTGACTCAAATTAATTTTTAACTAAATAAAAAAGTGCATACTGTAATTTTGAAAAAACATTTTTTATTTTGACTTTTAAAACAATTTAAATGTCATTAGTGATACAAACTAGAATCCTTCATAATTCATTCTGTAAAAAAGTATTGCAGCAATCAAGTAGTCTTTCATAGCCTGTTGCAAATCATTTAAAATTAACTTTAAAGCTGAAAACAGTCGCTCTACACTAGCTTGAGTTGTTGGCATGCTTGAAGCAATTCTACAGGCAGCCGGAATGCGGTGTGGGTAGCTGTGAATGGCCTCAAAAATAGACTTAACTTTTAGCCTACTAGTAGACTCTATCGCCTCACAATCTTCCCGAAAGTTTCTCTCGAATAATGCTTCATTACAATTATGAATCACAGAAACTCGCCGGCGTTTTTCTTGTTTATCCAATTCTTTTTCGAAGTTGTCATCTACTGAAGAACAGATGCTTGAATTATCTCCATTGTCCCATGATGGTTGAAGCTGTCTCATAGATGGACGCTCGAACAAGTTCAGAGTGGAGATGGAAGTTTGAGAACAACCTGCTATTTCTGAAGGATGTGAACGTTCCAAAACTGCAAATTTGATTGTTGACTCCTTTTGTTGTTTTGTTTTCTTCAGCCTCTTTTGCTGAGTTAAAATGTAGCAATAGATATTGTTTTTCGAGTTGTCGAACAGTATCAGGGAGCCCTTCCTTTGCCTTTGGTATTTCCCTTGAGGTAAGAAGAATCTGATACCATGGGTCAACATAAACTCCAGCAAGGAAATTAATACTGTTAAAAAGCTTCTCTTCATGTTTCTGCATGAAGAATAGAATTTCTTCTGCAATTTGTCCACCATTTTCTTGCAAGAATGTTGACAGTTTTCACCATTCCTTCATTAAAACTCCAGGGGTTACATCAACAGTTTGAAGATTCATGGTGGTTTGGTTTGGCTTTGCCAAGAGGTCTTGCAGGTTCTTCACTTTGTCCCATTCAGCTTTTGTTAACCTGAGTTCTCTTGTTCCAGCAGCAGCCACTTGTTCACAGTAAGATGGAAAAACGAGAAGCGGATCAATCATTGCAAATGTTGAACCCAGAGAGTTACAGTATCCAATGATTGAATTACCCCATGTAGATCAAGCAGAACACTTTGAATACTTGGGGTTCGTAGATTGACAATGACTTGTCGAATTTTGGCCAGAAATTTCTTCGCATGTTCTTCGTTCAGTCCATCTCAGATTGCCAACTGAAGAGTGTGAATACCACAGCTCATCAGTTGGGCTTTTGAGTTGTCCTCATGAAGCCATGTTGGAAATATGAGGCTAGGGTCATTAACCCATTGCGCAGCATCATTCATGTTGAGTTCGATTTTATTCATTCCTTTAGTTCCTTCATCAGGCAAAATAGCTTCAGTTCTGTCCACATCCCTGTTCTCAGAGGTAGAAATGGTTTCATTGTCCTCACTGAAATTTTTGATGGCACATGTCATGTTTGCTGCATTGTCAACACAGATGCTCAGCACTTGCATTTCACTGATCCCAAATTTTTCTAAAATAGCTTTTACTTGACTTTTCACGTATGACGAATTGTGACACACTTCAGTGTCAATTATGTCCAAGGTTTTTACCACAGCTTTATCTTTTCCTTCTTCGTAGTACTGAGCACTGATTGCAAGGAAATTTCTGTTTCCACAGGTTGCCGCATCCATTTTCAGGTAGCACAATTTTTGCCCCAAAGCTTTCTTGAGCAGTTCGCGACCAGACTCAGCTGTGCTGACAACTAAATGACCAACTGCATCGTGCCCCATCAAAACGCCAAGCTGCTGACCCATTTCACCTGCAATTTTTTGGAATCCTTTGTTCTTTAGCCTGAAGGTAGTGAGCGGTATTGAACTCAAGCAAACCATTTCCATCAGCCCTTCACGGAAAGTATTGGCATCCACGGTGACTGTAACCTTGAAGACTTCAAATATGAGTCAAATTTTGTTTGCTTAATTTTGGGTTTCTTTTCAAATGAAGCTCCGCAAAAAATCTTCTCAAAGAATTTTCAAAGAGCCAGATGAATGTTGTTTAGCTGTGTCAGCTTTCTGTTTTGCCTCCTTTTCCTGGTCTTTTTTTGTAACCAGAGCCGCATAGTTTTCAGGATGGTTGCGTTTTACATGTCACCAAAGGCTGAAACTTTTCACGGCACTTGCTTCACTTGTCTTGAAGCTACATGGTTTGAGCTCGCCATTCACTTCCTTTTTCCACCTTGACAATTTCTTCTTTACTTTTCCCAAAAGCCCAAATGTGGGCTTTTCGAATTCAGAAGTAAAGATGTCATTGAGATCCTTTTCCATAAATTGGCTATCAATCATGGGGGACAGATTTTTTTTGTTGAAGCCATGGCTAAATCTTCTTGTGCTGCTACCACATCCAGTTGTTTCTTGTTATGATCTTTGAAAAACAATGAACAAAAGCATTACATTTTTTTTTAACGTACCTGCTTATGATATCTTAACCACTTAAGGTACTTCCAATTTTTTGGACTTTCTGGACAAAAATGATCGCAATTTCTTTTTACACAAAACTATTATTAAAGTATATTTTAACATGTTTCTTGCAGTTCTAATGAAGTAAGAAGTATTTTAATGTACATAATATAAATTTGTATAAATTGCAAGTTTTTCTTATGAAATTTTGCGGTAAAATTATTCAAAATATTTTCCAAGTTTTTAGTTAATATCTCAAAAACGCTTTAATATAGATATATCAGTGAAATCTGGTATGTGCCATAGGGTTAGTATGTGCTGTCGCTGTTCTACAACGTTAATTTTTGGGAAGTAAGGAGATACACATTACAAGGTTGAAAATAAATTTTAATGGGAAAGCGGATTCAAATTACAAGCACGGTCCTTTTAGTAAAGAGAGCAAATTTTTGGAAATATGTTTTTGCTTCATCAGCCTGAATAGATTATACAATATAGAAGCTGTTATTACTCTATCTTGTATAATCTATTCAGGCTGATGAAGCAAAAACATATTTCCAAAAATTTGTTCTCTTTACTAAAAGGACTGTGCTTGTAATTTGAATCCGCTTTCCCGTTAAAGTTTATTTCCAACATTCTATCATACAAAATCATTCAAATAAAATTATTTAAACTACAGGCGTCATGAACTGGGAGGACTGGACCAATTTTATTTAATATTTTTTTTAATTTTTGACTATTAACAGATACAACCCTGGAATATGATTTTAATGCTAAAACCTGCACTAAAATGGTACTCTTAATTTATTTTGTATAATTAACCGTTTCTGAGAAAACTTTAAAAATTTTAATCTGCTTAGATGCTTAGAATGATACAAACAGTTTTACTTATTTTTCAACTTTGGAACCATAAATTTTAAATGTAATAAATAATCAAAAATTATTAACTTATTATAGAACATAACATTACCGCTCGTAGCCAGAGGCAGTTGCCGACAAGCCTTTCTTGAAATATGAAATAAAAATGACCAACTGCCAGTTCGGGATGCCTGTGGTTTAAATAATTTTGGATAATGTAATATGGTAGCACATACTAATGCTAAGACACAGACATAATTTCATTACTTTATATTAAAGCGTTTTTGAGGTATTAATCAGAAATTAGCTTTTCATCACCTCCTTGAAGGGTCTGTAGCTCCCTTAAAAAGCATTTTAGGACACATGTTTAAAAAAACATTTTTTCTTAAAATGACCGAAGGATTCACCCCCAAAGTTGTGTTGGACATTTTCCAATCACTCTGGATATATCACAAAAATCGCTACTAATTTATGCAAAAATGTTTACTGTATATTTATGTCTGCTGCATGTGACTTTTTCAGTAAATTTAAAATTACAAATAATGCTACCAAAAGATTGTTGAACAGATGACATATAAAATAAGTCCGCCAGAGTGATACGGGCGCATATACAAATGTACTGGTAACGGGAGCCTGTGTGAGAAATGAGCTTAAGTGGCTAATAACTCTTGCGATATCTTAATATATCAGTAAACAAAAACATGATTTTTTTTGCAATATACCTGTTTGTGATATCTTAAATGTTGCGTCTTGCGTCACACTTTTCTGAATCGCAGCACTCAGCACGTCTTGTTGATCAACCCTTACAAAAGTAGTATCAACATGTACTAATCTAACTAATCTACGCGAGTACGTACTCGCCTAACCTTGGCACAAGGGTGGGAGCAGTCCGCATTGTTGCCAGATGTCTGATGATTATCTGATTCTTTAATAAAACCTGTCTCCAAAAAATTTTCTAATTTTGCATCTGTACATTAAATCTTGATTTTGGCTGAAGTGAGAATAACTGTGACATATTGCATAAAGTGGTAAAGTAGATGTTAGTATCAGTTATTATATAATCTGAAACTTTTTGGCACCTTTAGGACTTTCTTGCTAAATAGCGTTCATTTTGGATTGAAAATGGAGGGGGGGAACTGGAGCAGTCAAGATTTTCTGTGCTCTGACTCCGCTCGAGCTCTGGGCAAAAACCTGCAGTTCCACGCTCCAGCTCTGCTCCAAAGCCCTGATTTGTTTACATATATTTACAATTTTTTACTTTGAAAATTACTTTGTGCCCACTGTCGTCCTCTGCCCCTGAAACCACTTAATTGTCTGATTTAAAAATATATGTTTAATAGGCAGCATGGTAGAAGTGGGCTTTGAAGAAATAGGCTTAATGAATTTATGGATCCATTCAGGAAGGGACTTGAATAATTATTCTGGACGATGGGTTTTAACCAAACCTCAAAGCTCACTTATTCAGGTGAAGAGCTTTGAATTTCAAAGATTTGAGTTCTTAAGAAAAAAATTTATAAGCAGTAAACTTTATTAGTAAGATTATATGTATTAATACAAGTAATTATTCCCATGTAGTTGTAGAATTTGTATATCATGCAGTTAGACCTGCTGTTGAGAGTCCTGACTCTTATTCATTCCTTGAAGCAAAATCCATGCATCTTTGCTTTTGTCTATTGTTCAAATTAGTTTGAAAGCAGCAGCGTCAGCGACTTAAAGTTCTGTACTACTGATTAAATGCAAGCGTTTCCAGCAGGCATTAGCAAAGTGACTTTTATACTAACTCCTGTTGAAGGCTATAAGAACCTTTAAGCACTTTTAAGACATGAGACGCTCACCAAAGGTTAAGAGGCTTTTTACCTGCCAAATGTCTAATGTCTGGTATTGTATTTATTGACGTCTTCTTCAAAGATTTGATGATCGTACAAATTGTATAAATAAACCATTCCAAAATATTGTGGACATCTTTACTTTATATACCAGTGTTTGCTGATGTGCACATCCATGTTCTTGTTTTCCATGACTTATGAGCAATCTGGCTTGATAGTGAAGGGGATACCTCTTTATCTCATTGCAGATATTGCCGGAAAAGATTCTAAAAGCTTAAAACTTCAATTTTATTTTTAAGACAATAAAGGAGTCCATCATCATGTGGGAAGTGGTGGAGGGGAGGGGACCAGGGAATGGAGGAGAGTATGTGTGGAGGGGGAGTTATTTGCAAACCTTGTATGTTAATATTGTCTTTTAGAGACTTCATCAGTAGAATTGGCTATAGAGCACCAGACAGTAATGTGCTTGGTGACTCTAACTATAGAGCAGGGGTGAGCAAACTGTGGCCTGCAGGTCACGCCCACCAGCCGACTTAATCCAGCCCTTGGGCTCCTGCTGGGGAATGGGATCTGGGGCTTTCCCTGCTCCCGTGCTCTAGCTGGGGAGTTGGGTCAGAGGCAGCTCCACATGCCAGGGCTCCGCGTGGCTCCCGGAAGCAGCAATGTCCCCCCTCTGGCTGCTATGTGTTGGGGCTGCCAGGGGGGCTCCGCGTGCTGCCCCTGCCCCAAGCACTGCCCCTGCAGCTCCCATTGGCTGGGAACTGCAGGGCTAATGGGAGTTGCAGGGCGGTGCCTGCAGACGGGGCAGCACACAGAGCTACCTGACTGTGCCTCTGTGTAGGAGCTGGAGGGGGGACATGCCACTGCTTCTGGGATCTGCTTGAGGTAAATGTCACCTCGAGCCTGCACCCCTGATCCCGTCCTGCCCTCTGAACTCCTTGATCCCAGCCCAGAGCAGCCTCCTACATGCCCAACCCCCTCATTCCCAGCCCTATCTCGGAGTCCTCACCTCCAGCCGGAGCCCTCACCCCCTCCCCAACTGCACTCCAACCCCCTGCCCCAACCTGGAGCCCCCAAATGCACCCTGAACTCTTCGTTTCTGGCCTCATCCCAGAGCCTGCACCCCCAGCCAGAGACCTTGCCCCTTCCTGCACCCTAACCCCAATTTTGTGAGCATTCATGGGCCCGCCATACAATTTTCATACCCAGATGTGGCCCTCGGGCCAAAAAGTTTGCCCACCCCTGCTGTAGAGGATATAATAAAACTCATGCTCTGCTATAACAAAACGATTAAATGCACTGAGCTTCAACTTCTATACTTAATAGCAAAATGCAGTAAGCCTGCTGAAGTGTGGCTTGTTTTATTTGTCATGAGGTGAATAGGCAAGTTGCTAAGGTCCCTTCTATGTTCAGTATGGGAACTACAATCCCACTTTACTTTTGTTGCTAAACACTTTTTTCACGTATTATTTGGAATGCATATTCTTACTGCATTAACTTTAAAGAAAAAAGTATTTTTTTTTTAAAAGGGACAGATGAGAAGTTTGTTTGCCTCAGTATTATAATATGATACTCGGTGTATTTTCACTGAATATCATGAAGACTTTTCTTCCTTCTCTCTGTCCCCCTCCCCCCCCAAAAAAAGAGAGAAAAAGGCATGGAGGAGTGGTTGGGAGAGAGAGTGAATTCATTATTTCTGTTTAGCAAATCAAAATAAATAACTTCTTGAGGTGACCAAGTGAATATCAAATACTCAAGTGACTGTCCCAGATTTGTTTTGCACTCTGTGGTAAATCCATTGAAACAGTCTGCAAATTTTGTAATTTTTTTTTTTCAAAGCAGAGTTTCTCAAAGCTTCTTACAATGCTCTTTCATAACTTTAATGATGATAAAGTCTTGAAACGTAGCATATGCATGGAGGGCTGTGTAAAGACAGAGCAGTGCATTTTCGTTTATCTTGATAAATGTCTGCAGTACACGTAGCTCCTAATAGTAATAAATATAGACAAAAGCTCATCTAAAGAATATTGAAACATGCAAGGTGTAATTGCATTCCCCTCCAGAAACCTATCTGAGACCACTCTCAATGGATCCAATTAGTATATTCTAGCTACTAGTTCCTTGCTCTGATTTCTTATAGCTGGAGTACAGATGTATGGTTTTAAGTAGTTTCGTGTATTTCAGATGATTGTGAGACTTCATCCGTATTCCTCCAGTGTCCTCCATTTACTTTTATCAGCACTATGTTCCTAACTGATTTCTGAGCCTGGAGGGCCAGAGCAGCTGCACCAGCTTATCATGCAATTAAAAAGATTATATTGGCAGATAAGAGTGTTTCATTTCATCTTGAAAACTTCATGAGGTGTTTCTCAGAGAGATGCAGATGGATATAAGGATCTCATGTGTTGTAATTGAAAGTAAACAAAAAAACACACAATATAAGTTCTGTCTGATTTGTAGTATGGCTCTCTACCACTCAAGCAAAAACATCTGTCTGTTTTTGACCCTTACACCTCCAAAACCTAACATTCTACAGAATATTAATGTTTGAAATAGATAAGTCTTAAAGAGGATAATGCTGGTTTCTCAATTTTAAAATTACATGCATTCCTTCCCTAGTCCACACAAGGCCCTGATACAAGGTTTGGTCTTGATAAGATGTAAAGTAAAGCACTTTGTGCCCCCAAAGAGCTTTATATAATATATGTGTTCATGCCGCACTACTAAAATGCAGCCACTTCTGGAGTAGAAAAGAGTAACCAGTTTCCTGCAAAACTGGGGAATCAGAGAAACTTTAATGAAAGACAGACGGGTAAACCCTTACCCGTCTTGAAGTCCTGAAGAATCTGTCCGTATGAATAGACAGAATATATGAATTCCTGATGGGAGTGTGTTTTGACAGTAGTCCTGTTCACACAATATCCAACTTTATTTTCAGTTTTATAGTATCCTTTTGCTCTATTTTCTTTGTTGCACTGCTAGTGCTGGTTAAAAGCAGAGCTTGTTTGCGGAAAGTTGGATTTCTGGATGACTGATCTGTAGGCATCCAGGTCAGTCCATATCGTCAGATGTTCAGCATTCAAACGTTTGAAGAACCAAGTTATATATGTCATTATAAAAGACTTGGAGGAGTGTGGGTAACTTCTTCAAGAGACCTTAAATGCCTAAGCCCTTTCTGAAAATACGATTTAGGAGTCTATCTCTTAAGTACTCTTGAAAATTTTACTTCTGGTCAACCATGAATCTCTATTTGAAATGATAATGCAAGTATTGTGAAATGTAGATAGTATTTAGGAAAAATAACTTGCTTTACAATAAAATAGGGGATCATGGGGCATGACCATTTTCAAAAGAAGCTATTTGTTTCTCAGTGGATCTATGGTAGGAATGTGCAAACTTTTTGGCCCAAAGGCCACATCTGGGTATGGAAATTATATGGCAGGCCATGAATGCTCACGAAATTGAGGGTTGGGTGTCGGATGGCGTGAGGGGTCCACCTGGGTGCGCAGGCTCTGGGGTGGGGCAAGAAATGAGGAGTTCAGGATGTGGGAGGGGGGCTCCGGACTAGGGCAGGGGGTTGGGATGTCGGGGGGAGGAGGGTTCCGACTGGGGGTGCAGGCTCTGAGGTGGGGCTGTGGATGAGGGCTTATGAGTACAGGAGGGTGCTCTGGGCTGGGACTGAGGGGTTTGGCAGGTGGGAGAGGGATTAGGGCTGGGGCAGGGGGTAGGGGCGCAGGCTCTCGGCAGCGCTTACCTCAAGCAACTCCCAGAAGCAGTGGCATGTCCCCTCTCCGGCTCCTACATGGAGGCATGGCCACGTGGCTTTTTGCACTGCCCTGTCCACATGCACTGCCCTGCAGCTCCCGTTGGCCACGGTTCCTAGCCAATGGGAGCTGCATGAGCAGGGGCCTCTGGCTGCCCCTACATGTAAGAGCTGGAGGGAGGACATACTGCTGCTTTTAGGAGCCACACAGAGCAGGGCAAACCCAGGACCCTGCTCCCTAGCGGGAGCTCAAGGACTGAATTAAAACATCTGGAGGGCCAGATGCGGCACCCGGGCCATAGTTTGCCCAACTCTGTTTTAGAGAGAGTGCCTTCCACCCTGATCAACTTTCAAAAATGGAATAGACGTTTGCTATCATTTCCAGTATTGGTTTAGCTCTACCAGCACTGGCAACTTTGGGATCCCTTTTGTTTGAGCATTGATTAGATGTGCACTGAGCAAGGTTACTTGGCACATTGTTATAAATAGGACTTATGTATACCTGAAAACCAAGAAGTAGTCTGAATGTTACTTACATGATAAGCTGGGGGCAGGGGCGGCTCCAGGCACCAGCATATCAAGTGCGTGCCTGGGGCGGCAAGCCACGGGGGGCGCTCTGCCGGTGCCGCGAGGGCAGTAGGCAGGTTGCCTTCGGCGGCATGCCTGTGGAGGGTCCACTGGTCCCGCGGCTTCGGCGGACCTCCCGCAGGCGTGCCACTGAATCCGCGGGACCGGGGACTTCCCGCAGGTGTGCTGCCGAATCTGCGGGATCGGGGACCTCCCGCAGGCAAGCTGCTGAAGGCAGCCTGCCTGCCATGCTTGGGGCGGCAAAATACCCCCCAGGCTGGGGAAAGAAGATGCCCACAGGACGTGGGTAGGAGAGAAGGAAAAATCTGTATGGTAGCTATTGCCAATATAGTGATACAACTGATTATAAACCACCATACACTGGAGAAAATAGAATCCATCAGGGAATTAAACAAAGTATTTGAGTGAGTTAAAGGCAAGCTGGGTAGCAATGCTACAAATTTATTTTCATTTAGACAGACATTGTTTGCTATTGTGAGAGTTGAGAGAAACAGATCTAATTTAAATTAAAAAAAACACAACCCTCTTCCTTGTTTAATAGCCAGCATCCAAACCTGAGAGTATTTTTCAGGCATTGTAGCTGAATGTAGTGATGTAAAATCTCAGTTAGAATAAGTCATTCTACTAGGCTGCCTGTGGTACTTTCACTCCAGTTACTTTCCAAATTTGTGCTTATTGTGTGACAGGATGTGTTTGCAGATATATAACTCAGCTTGCATACTGTTGTTTGAAATGCATTGCATAGAAAGTCATGATTCTACCTGTTTTTCTTTGTCTTAAATAGAAAATTAGACTGTACTGTACAGTATTGTAACCTTATTGGTCCCAGCATATTAGACAAGGTGAGTGAGGTAATATCTCTTATTGGACCAACTTCTGTTGGTAAGAGATGAGCTTTTGAGCTTACACAGAGCTATTCTTCAGGTCTATACTATGATTGCATAAGCCTGCTTTTTATATACTGCAGGCTGGTCGATGTGCAACAGATAAAATGTGACGTAGATTGTATGCCCACGATACCAATAATCTTTCGTAGAATATTTTTATTTTTTGTGACCTCTAGAATTTATTTTCCTTTGCTAGTCAGCTATTGTGCTTATTATTACATGGGATGACATAGACAACTGCTGTGAACACTGAGCAGGGCACTTTAGCCTTGACTTGGAATAGGGCCTCTGAAGCCAAAGTGAGCATGTGTGTCAAGGGGAATCATGGGGGAACTCAACTGGATGGATTGTCAAGCAACTACTGCTTTTCATACTACAGAGATAGGGTGCATGCAGAATGGCAGAGGGCAGGTACTGGCAGAGCAGGGAGAGAGGTCAACACTTCCATTCTTAAATGAAGATAAATATTTTCCCAATAATAAACTATGACAGCAGCTCTAGGAACCCAGAAATCTCATTTGCCTGAGTCTACCAAATCAGCCCCAGCTGGAAATTTTTCGTTAAAAAGCTGCTTACATGCCTCAAAGGTCTGCCATCTCCATTGCTCAGTCTCTGGCCGTCTTTGGCTCTCTACGTCCTTGCAAAGGGAACTATAATCCTGGCATCTTTGGGCTAGGGTCCTGCACCCATGGTCCTTTCAGCTGTTTGTGGTGTACTTTTAGATGATCAGCTAGCCAGACTCTCTCTAGTACAGGGGTGGGCAAACTTTTTTGGCCTGAGGGCCACATCGTGGTTGCGCAACTGTATGGAGGGCCAGGTAGGGAAGGCTCTGCCTCGCCAAACAGCCTGGCCCCCGCCCCCTATCCACCCCCTCTCACTTTCCACCCCTGACTGCCCCCCTCAGAACCCCCAACCCATCCAACCCCCTGCTCCTTATCCCCTGACTGCCCCCTCCTGGGACCTCCGCTCCCATCCAACCCCCTGTCTCCTAACTGCCCCGACCCCTATCTTGACCCCTGACAGACCCCCGGGACTTCCACTCCCAACCCTCCCTGTTCTTCATCCCCTGACCACCACCACCCCCCGAAACCTCGGCTCTATCCAACTGCCCCCCAGAACCCCCTGCTCCCTTATCCAACCTGCCCCCTTACCAGCAGCAGGAGCTCGCAGCCGTGACATTCAGCCAGACCCAGCTGCACTCCCTATGCTGCCCAGTGGGCGCGGCAGGCCAGAGCACTGCCCGTGTGGCTGCGGGGGAGGGGCTGGAGACTAGGCTCCCCAGCCGGGAGCTCAGGGGCCGGGCAGGACGGTCTTGCAGGCAGAGGGAAAATACTTGAGTATTTTTGTCTAGCACATTGTGGAAATATTAGGCTTCCTACCCAGACCTGGATCTTCTTGGGGGTGGGAGGTGTTTTTTGTTTTTTTGATTTATTTTTGAAAGCTTTTTTTAAACTTATAAGTTTCTCACCAATGCATTGTACTGTGGAGAACTTCAGCAACCAGCTTGGACATCCAGTTATACACCAGTATATTTATAGAGTCCACTCACTCTTTTTGGATGTCTGCCTCACCCTATAACATGATTGGAGCTTCAATGTCTGTCTCTACCCAACTGGAGGGACATTCATAAGATGTTCTTTGTTCAGTGTGAGAGGGGAGAATTCAGTTATCAACAAGTTGTTGCAGATCTGTTTTTTAAAAGTCTGGAAATGGCTCACTGTTGTCTATGGTGAATGTAGTAATGTTTGTATGTAGAAGTAGCTTCTGACCAAGTTGATCCTAGTGGAGTGTAGAAAGTAGTAGACTAATGAAGCCAGCTTACTTTGAGATAGTAATAGGAGGACAATTTGCAGTTTGGCAGTTACAAATGTATCTGTGGAACGAGACTGAGGCTGGATCCATTCTGCCTTCTGAAACTGTACAGTTGTAAACCATCTAGAATGCTTGTGTGTGAATATGGGGCATGTTGCAAATATTTTAGAAGGAACAGAAGGTATTTACATTTCTGTAGATCTAGAACTATTTTTCTTGGTTCCACAATGGTGTACACAAGTAATGTATTGTTTATATCCTTTAAATTTAGTGGGTTTGGTTTTTTTGAATCGTATGCTGTATTTTTACAACAAGAATCTCATTCATCTCCAACTGTATAAGTTGTTGTGAAGAAATTAATATGATTTAATATTTTAAGATTTTTAATTGCCATGGCTAAGATGACTATCTTTGTGAGTGTTTGTGAAGCACTTTCTCCAGCAAAGATATAATTGAAATATTCTATGTGAACACATTTTTGTTTCACAAATAGTTGCTCTGTGATTCTTACGCTAAGGTTTCTCACTTGGGTAAGCACCAGAAAGTTCTTTGTAAGGTTTGTTTAACTTCTTGTGCTTCACACATCACAAAGTAACCAAGTTAGCACAGTGACAGCATTCTGTGTGTTTTTGATAGGCATGTAAACTTGAACTTAAATTCTGCCTAACAAAAACCACAGTGTAGCATCAGGCAAGATTAGAATAAAATTGCAATTATGTATACATGTTTTTTAAAACTATAGTTATGAGGCTTCTATAGTAAATCTTAGAACTTGTGAACAGATTTAGTCAATAGGCGGACTGCAGGCCATATCCAGACTGCCAGACGCTTTTGAATGAACCAAGAAATCTTTTTATTTACTTATCATTATTGTTTTTTTCTTCTCTGGAGTCTGGACTTTGATAATACCTCGACCAAGAAATTGGGATCTTGACAAAAAATAATTGACTACCCCTGCTATAGAAGAATCTAGTCAACACAAATGCTTGTATATTCTGTCTTCTGTGGAAATTCTGAAAGGTCACAGATCTAGCTTTTAGAGTTGGCAGATTTTTATCAATGTACATCATGGGAAGAGTGAAAGGTGCAGACAGGGTTTGCTCAGATACCATGGTGATGGACAACTATATAAAAACCTAGATAGGTTGCAGTGGCAACGTTCTTCTTTAGTTGAAATAGTCTTAATTTCTGCTTAAAAATTCTGCTTTGAATTTACACCCTGTACAATCCCACTGACTCTTAAGCGCTTGCATGTAATGGTTGTCAGGTTTAAGTTTCTGTGAAGATACTGGAGACTTCTTTAAATTCTGCTTTTATACTGGATCTCATGATGATGATGATGATGATGATGATTAATCCAGTGATCTGCAGTCATACAAGTTATTTTTGGATTGTCACAGGTTACCCCCTTTCACTGTAGCTGAGGAGCTTGTTTTATTTCTCTGAAATTAATAGGTGTCTACAATGAAATCTATCCCCAAATATCAGAGTTGTTACGTATGTTGGTTCTCTCCTATGCCTGTTTTGAGCCTACCTCTTGAGCAGTCTTCCATATTCTTGTCATAGCTGTTTTTCTTGTGTTGCACTTTCTACAGAGTACAGTGTGCTGATGGCCAAGTGAAATATATAAAAAATCCTAATCTCTTGAATGTCAGTCTGGTAGTTCGGGTCTAGTGTGTGTGTGTGTGTGTGTGTGTGTGTGTGTGTATATCCTGTGCTCGATTTGGTTATTTGAGCATCATTTCATTTCATTTTTCATCCAAGCAGCACCAGTCTCCTCTCTGGGACCCAAAATGTAAATTCAAAAAAGTCTTATGCAGCAAATTATTAATATTTTACTATTCAAACACAATGGAAGGTCCTTATTTTGATAGTTTCAAGGTTAAACGTTCCACTGCGATCTATAGCTCTGTACTAGTGAATAAAGACCAGAAAGTAAAACTTAAATAGTAAGAGACTGGTGCAATTTCACTGTGCAAACAGACAAAAATGCAAAATGAGAACATGCTGCATGAATAATAAAATGTAAATATGTTAATTAAAAAGAAAATTGTTAAAATTTTTGATGGTAGAACAAGATCCTAATGGAAACATGGTTAAGAAATGGAGTTTAAAACAAAGTGTGCCTTGTAAGTATAGCCACAAGGCTGTATATATATAATGTACATTAATTCACTTTATCCAGTCACCTGCACTGGAAACAGAGTAAATCTCTGACCATTTCCCAAGATTTGTCAATATGCTACATCCTGACACCACCCACCCAGCTTCAAGTTAATCTGTTACTATTGTATTTTGCATGAACTAAGATCTGGACTGTATGTGGCATAGGCAAGTGTAGGAAAATTAAACTTTTAATATGTTAAATGCATGCTGAAGTGTGTAGTGAAGTGTCTTGACTCAGCAAGCTGATGATATCTTGAGGTGGTCTTTATGGACACACATTTTTAGAACCTCAAAAACTAATAAACTAAACTAATAAACAAGCCGGGGTGGGTGTGGGGGGTTATTTTTAAATATTGTAATTTGTAGTAGAATTGTGTGTAGGTCTTTGAGAGCTACAGTTTGCTTGGTGCATGCTTAGTTGTACTGTAAAACCTTTCCATATGTGTCCTGTTCTATATACAGACTGAGATCAAGCAGCATGTGTATTGTTCTTTAACACTATGGGCTGGTGAAGCCAGAATTAAGGGATTAGTGGCTGACAAAGATAGTACATTTTGTTAAACTCCCTTGCTCCCAACTCTCTCTAAATCAGAAATAGGTTCCACAGGTACTAAGCTACAAAAAGCAGAGGAGCCTCCAAAGTTTTCACAACAAAAACAAAACAAAAACCTTAATATCTGCTAGATATTCCTCTTAGTAATTTTCTCTTAACCAATTTGAGATAAATACCAGTGTGTTAAGAGTGAATCTATTTTTATACATTGTGAGTTTGTATACTTGTGTAGAGAAGCTAGCTGGGGCTCGTTTCTCTCCGGAGCGGCAAGGAACCACACCACCTCACTACCTTTGGGAATAGCTCTTGCAGCGAATTAGTCCAGCCATGGGAGTCGTCCTCTACGGCCTTAGTGAAGGTACAAATAAACACAGTGAGCCCAGGCCCTGGGGCAGGGTTTAGGGTCACTGGTGCGTCAGGTGCTCAGGCAGGGGCTGAGCAGTAACAGGATATAAACAGTAGGCCCAGGCCCTAGGTTCCAAGGGACCTGGGAGAGGGGGAGACGGCCACCCGCGACACAGGCCCTCCCTCTCCACTGCATCCCAGCCCGGGGCCTTGGCAGAGGCAGAAGACCCGCAGCTTAGTCAGTGGGGATCCTAGCCACAACACACTGACATGGGTTTTGGCAGTGCTGCAGCCAGACTAGGGTCAGCTGCCCCCGGGCTACTTCCTGGGGTGACCAGACAGCAAGTGTGGAAAATCAGGAGGGGGGTGGGGGGTAATAGGAGCATATATAAGAAAAAGACCCAAAAATAGGGACTGTCCCTATACAATTGGGACATCTGGTCACCCTACTACTTCCAGACTTCCCCTCTTAAGGTACCTGGGTTGGGGTGGTGTCCTCAGGGGGTCCAGTACCATGGTTTCCTCAGGATAGCTGGCCAGGGGCAGGCTCAGCAACTCCTCTAGGTAGCTGGGGCAGGGCAGGCTCAGCAGCTCCTTTGGGTAGCTGGCACAGGGCAGGTCGGGCCAGTCCTTGGGTTTTCCGCAGGCCTCTGGTCTTTCCCAGTTGCAAGCTAGGCCGGATGCGTCTAGCCTCCCCGGCAGCTGCTTTCCCAGTGAGTCCTGAGGTTGGGCCTTTATAATTCCGGGGCAATGCCTGACCTTCTTGGGGGGTGGGCTCAGAGCTCCATGGCTCTGCCCACTCTGGTGTCTAGAAGGGCTCCTCTCGGGCGGCAGGGAACCACACTGCCTCACTACAACTTGGAGTTTGAGTGTACCAACTGACACACTTCTAATTTCTTCCTCTCAGGTTGCTCTCCCTTTCATTTTTACACATTCAAGAATTTTATCTAGCTATACTTTCTTTTCAATTAACCTTGGTTTCTTTTAAATATCATAAACCTTTCCTCTCCTCTCTTTTTAAACAAAAGGCTTCTGGTTTTGTTTAAGATTAAATTAGTACTTCGGACATTATTTCAGAAGTCTCTAAGTAGTCTGTATTCTCAGACTGACTTACATACTCTGCTTCTTAGTTAGCATTTCTATTTTTGATATCTTTATTTGCAGCCATCATATTAAGCCACATTTAGCCAATTGGCTAAATTTTCAGCCTTATGAAAGTCATGCCAGGTTTTTTGTTTGTTTATTTTACCATGGATGATTTATAAAAGTGCTTGTAAAAGAGAGTCTTCTAGTAGTGAGTAAAGCCACTTGTAGATTTCACAGGTTACTGTTGGATACCAGCAGCTCTGTGTTGCATCTTGGGTCTTGTTTACAGTTAGGATATTAGGCTGTCGTTTTTGCTAATTTTGAGCCAAACAGTCTCCTTTTGTGGGGAAAGAATGTGAAGGAGAAAAACTAAGTTTAAAAAAAAAAAAAGACTCCTCAGTTTCAACTTGCTGAAATCTTGATTCATATTCCCTTTAAGGGGATCAGGAAAACAACAGCAGAGACATGAGGGGCTTGCGTTCATGTGGAGCCACAGGATTAGCAAGGAATCCAGGTCCCCAGTCCTACACCTCTTGAGGCGTGCATTTGAAGAGCCTGAGTTCTGTGACTTCACATTTTGGCTGTGCTTCCCTTTGACCACAACTCTGTGCTACTCTTCATCTGAGTGGCTGTCAGATATGGAGTTCTAATGCAGCACTAACGATTGTTTTTACAGTTCACAGAGACTGTTCTGATTTTTACCTGCCCTCTTATCAATTCTGTGGAATAGGGAGAGAGGATGCTGCAGAAGGGGAGCTAACAATGTAGCCTTTCCTCCCTTTCTTCTCAGGCGTTTCCCTCAAATTTTCTCTTCTTTGATGTGGAAGAGAAGAGAGACTCATAACTCAAAAACAGAGAGATGCTTTCTCACAGCTGTGCCTTCCAAGTTTGGTATGAACACTTTAAAAAAGGTTCAAGTGACTTTGACAGTACATTTCTCTTTGGTTCAGGCAAGCCAGATTCATTGATCAGATTAATTGAACTCTGAAGATTCCTAACTAAGGTGGAATTATTGAGATGACAGCCAAAAGTAGTCACTCATTTAACACGTGTTTTGCTATTTTGGAATCTTACATAACTGTTGCATCAAGGCAAGTCTATAACTTCTTGATTTGGGTTGGACTGTGCCATGCACAGTAGATAATATTCCCTTTTTTTATATGAATAACCATAAATAATTCCAGTAGAGTGCTTGCTACCTTACAACCAGCCTCTCTTAAATCACACTTGCTCCATACCTCTTCTGAGTCTACTTACATTCTATATATTTTTGTCATGCATACATAAATCCTTAGAAAAAACTTTAAACATAAGCTTGGATTTCAATCATGCCTATTTATATTCTAGATAGTACTCCCCAAAGGTACAAAAATATTTAGAATATTAGAAAAAGCATCAAGGAAATGCATTACAACACGTTCTCATGAAAGAACCCACCAATTACAATATAACTAAATGAAATACAAGATATGGAACAGCTCTGATGATAAACCAGAACTGATTTGAAGATTGTTGTGCTTCAGCCTGTGAACTCATTCTAAAACACAATAAACACACCACTATCACTTTGACCTGTATCTGCTCTGTACTATATCTAGAAAGGTAGCTTTTTCTTATTTATTGTACATTCTGAATAAGTAACACCTATCTACTAACCAAACAGAACTCTGCATTAAGGCCCTGATTTGTGAAAACATGTAAGCATGTGCTTAAGTCTCAAAGTCAATGGGACTTAAGCATATATGTTAAGCACATACTTGGTATTTTATTGTATTATGGCCAAAATATTTGCATAGCCAACTGTGCAAATGCTATACAAACTACTAGTTGACCTTTTAGTTTACAATGTAACAATATTGCAACATATTGTTGTGATATAATTTCACACTATGTACCTTTGCATTTTCTTGTGTTGAATTGTACATCAGATACCTGATGCGTTCCACCTAAAACCTGTGTACTTGCTTGTAAATATCTTTTGTAAAACAATTCCTTTTTAAATAATCCCAAATTGTGTACTCGTACTCACACTGTCTCTTGGTTTTTCCATTGGTCCTGTACCCTACTTGTATCCTATTCAGTCAACCATACTCCATTGACATCTGGAGGTTCATTTTAGCAATATGTGTATCACTAAATTAATTTTACAACTTAACAAAACTACGCTGTATGGATTTAGGAAAGTTCAAACTAGTTGTAATCAGGGTGGATTTGATTTAAATCATTAGTCAGGAAGACTCAATTTAATCATGGATTTCTACGTAAAAGTGCAATTTTTGTTGGTTGTTATAACCTTAATAAATATTCTTCATAACTCGAGAGAGATGTAGGTTTCATTTTTAGAAGGTACACACTATATATTTTTAAGTGATTTATTTTGAAAACTTTTCAGATTAGTTTTACAACTATATCAGAAAATGAATGATTGATTGTTTGTTTCGCTTTATTTCATTTACCAAAGATAATTGAAGCAGATATTTATGAAGTCATTGAGAGGTGAACTATCTCCAGTTCAACAGATTAATCATTAATATTTGGAGGATTTTCTTGCTATGCTGTATTAGGAGAATATCACCAGACAAACATTTAAATTGTTTTATTTAACTAAAACAACAACGTTATTTATTCTGGATTTTTTTCTTCACCAGCAAACATATAATATTTTAACAAAACAAACATATGAATTTTTGAATTTAGTTAAACATGATTTTAAAAAACTTGAATGTTTGTTTTTGTTAAAATTGTTTTTAACTAAAATAGTTAAATGAAACATTTTTTAAAAACAAAACAAAAATTAAATCAACTAGGTCAGCTGGGTCAACCTGAGAAACTTAAAATATTGGCTTCCTCAGCTAACTCAGTCGCCTTCACCTTCAGTTTCCTGTTTAAGGTTTGACCCTGGTACCAAGTATTGAGAATATTTGCAAGAAAATGAGCAGGAGATAGTGCTTGTCCCATTCGTTTTTCTAATGCTTGTAATTTAACTCTGTCATTGAGATCTTAAGAAGAGAAATATACACTCAGTTCCTTCCAAATTTCAACTGCGTCAGCAGTAAAATAGCTATTTCCCCCACATTGTGTTCAAGGCTACAGAAATAGGCTTCAGGGTACTCAGCATGTGTTCAACATTTCTCTTAAGACCAATGTTGATAACTTTAACTGTGACAGTGCCATCTATTTTTTCATGATTTTGTTCACAAGCTGTCATCAGATTAAGCCAGTTCTTGATATAGTGCTCAAAACAGCCCACTACTGAGTTCCATCACATGTCTTGTGGGAGAGTTAGCTTGGTTCCTCCCACTTTTTTCAGAGCAGCTGCTGTAAAGTGGTTGTTGCAGAGGTATTTTGCTATTTCAACAACATTAGCCTTTATTTCTGGAACACTGACGTCTTTGACTAGGAGGTGTATCAAATGAGCACTGCAACCGTATGTTATTAGCTTGGGACTCTCTTCTAAATAATTTCTTCTCATCTTGGATACATTTGCAGCATTATCTGTGACCAAGCTGCATACTAGACATTTGAATTTTTTTTCTAGAGTTTGTTATAGCTTTTACTGCTGCTATTTGTAAGTATTCTGCTGTGTGTGCATTTCCTGATGTATCAGTTGTTTCTGTAAGGAAGACAGTCCCTTCTTCTGTCACACAAGCACATACAACAGGATCATTGTGGACATTGCTCTACCCATCAAGACTTAGGTTAACAATTTCACCCAGACCTTTTACATGCTGCTCAATTTCTCTTTCATACACTTTATCCAGCAGTTTGCCTGTGACATCTGCTCACTTGGGTAGACTATATCCTGGTCTTAATGACTGAACCATGTTAATGAAGTGTGGGTTCTCAATCCTACGGAAAGGAGAGTTTGTTGCATAAACAAACCGGGCAATTTTTTCATCCATTACCTCTTTTTGTAATCCTCTGGTTCTCATCACAAACTTATCTATGGTTGTTTCTGGATGATGGAGTTTTTTGGTTGTTTTTGTTTTTGCTATGGATGATATACTGTGGCTATGTGACACTAGCATTGGCAGATAACTCTGAAACTATAGAAAATGATGGTGCTCTTGAAGGTGGATAGTCTTCAGAATCCTGTATATTGAGGATAGATTTTCTAACAAAATAAGTCAGTGCAGTTATTTAAGTATTATTACCATACTGCTCATTTAGTATTACTCATTGCATTCACTGACAGTACTACTTTAAAGGTGAAATTGTAAAAGGAAGATCTGCCTGATTCAGCTATTTATTTTTTATCACTACTGCATCAAAAATGATAATACCATAGAGTAACAACTATATTTTTCACTATCTTTTAGATGGAGCACTGAGTCCCACAGGGTAGATAGAAAGATTAACCTAAACAATCTATACAGAAGCCCCAGGAACCCCATAAAATTGGGTCCCTAATCCATGAACTATTGGAACTCATTTACAAAACTTTTCATAAACATTACATGAATATATTGTCTCATACTATAGAACTAGAATTTATAATCCCTATTCAATGATGAGATATCTTTGAGCTATAATGTATCTTAATTAAAACTATCTTTAGATAGGCTTTTCCCTCAAAATCCGATTTAAGAAAAAAATCCAATTTTTATTTATTTATTTATTTATTTATTTATTTTAAATAATTGATTTTTATGCACCCTAGTTGTAACGTGCTTCCAAGTCTTAGACTAGATCAAGTAGATGAAGAATGTCCTAGACTGACAATAAATCATGTGGAAGTTTAGAAACTGCCTTTAGAAACAATTGATGTACTTAATCTCTAACAACAGATTTGACTATCCTTTAGCTCAGCACCACTCAAATTGTTGCTCTCAAAATCTGGGAATTTAATAGCAACTTTAGTAGGTGATGACCACTAAAGAAGGGAAGGGATAGCTCAGTGGTTTGAGGATTGGCCTGCTAAACCCAGGGTTGTGAGTTCAGTCCTTGAGGGGGACACTTAGGGGTCTGGGGTAGAAATTGGTCCTGCTAGTGAAGGCAGGGGGCTGGACTTGATGGCCTGTCAAAGTCCCTTCCAGTTCTAGGAGATTGGTATATCTCCTATTATTATTAACTTTGGTAGATGATGAGCCTTTTTTTTTTTTTTTTTTTAATGGCTAGAATGCAGTGAATATGAAGAGTATCATGTAGGTTCCTGCTACATCAACACCTAGAACTTCTGTTTTACAAGGTGATCAAAATACAGTGAAAGGAGTAAGATATTTTATACCATTGTTAACTAACGAAGGAATTTTTAATTTTTTTTTGTAGTTTTGTCACTTTTGAAGGCTTCTTCACTCTGTGAACCAGTCCTTCATTGGTTGGTTATACACTGAAATTTTTTTCTGTCTACAGTAGGACCTCCCTCTTGATTTCCAGTGGTAGTCGTGAGAGGATATTTTTCCTGGTAGCTCTTACTCTTTTCACCAGTCCCCTCTGGTGTATGTATGTATCTGTGTTGTTTGTTTACTATTTGTGTTTTGCTTTATTATCTTCCATGGTAGCTTATTACCTCCTCGTAAAATGTGCCCTAACACATGCTGAGCTACTTCCTGTTCTCTTGGTCTTTCAAGATTTCCTAAAAAGTAACAGTTATAGATGAAAGTGTGGATGTGGTAGTCTAATAACTTGTTTTAGCAACTTGGTTCATTCTTAATTTCTGCAAGCGTTAAAATACCCTGGTTCAACAGACTCTTGATCAAAATTTCTACTTTGTTTGCCAGATGTCACCTTGGCTTAAATGCTTTCATCAGTGTTCTAAAAAAAAAAAATTAAACTTTACCGTTATTCCTGTTTTCTTCACAATTTGAAGACATCTTAACAATAGGTCCTAAATTAATGGCCTTTGTGGGATTTTCAGATGCACTCAACATTACCCTAATTGTACTCGCATTGAATTCATTGAGTTAGGTCAATGATGAACACTCTTGAAAATCCTGCTATTCGTATCTAGTGTAAACATTGAGACCCTTTTAAAAGGTGCTTTAGAATCGTAAGGCATTATTAAATAACTCAGTGTTCTTTACCAAACCATTTTATAAATGGGAGAAATTCAGCCAGAGAGAATAAGTGGGATTTGTGGAAGTGCCTAAGAGAATTAGGAGTACTAGTCCTGTTAGAAGTCCCCAGTGACACTCTCTCCAAGCATGTGGCGGTTGACAGTAGAACCTAGAGTCCAATCTGTAAACAATACTTGCTTGCTATTGTTTGTTTACTACTTTAGTACTGAGTATCAGCATATAAGGTTTAGGATTAAAAAACTGAATTCTACATTTATCATAGCTTGTAATGGTTTCCTACTGTGTGTGTTTTTTGTTTTTTTTTTAATACACATATAGGAGGACAAAGAAGCTAAGAATCCTGTGCCAGACAAAGGAAACCATGGACTAGCTCCAGGAAATGAGAAATTCAAACCTGTGGTACCCTGGCCTCATGTTGAAGGCATGGAAGTGGACTTAGAATCTATTCGAAGAAAAAATAAGGCCAAAAATGAACTAGAACATCATGTTGGTGATAACAATCAGCAGAACATCATGGAGAGGCAATATCTCACATTTAAGCCTCAGACATTTACATACCATGATCCTGTTTTACGACCTGCAGTCCTTGGTAATTTTGAGCCCAAAGAACCTGAGCCTCATGGAGTTGCTGGTGGTCCTGGAGAGGAAGGCAAGGCATATGTATTAGGACCAGACTACAAAGAATCCATTCAAGCCAGCATTAAAGAGTTTGGGTTTAATATGGTGGCAAGTGATATGATCTCACTAGATCGGAGCATTAATGACTTGCGTCAAGAAGAGTAAGCAGACTTCTTATTTTTTGTTCCTGTTTTGTTGTTGAAAGATTGCATAATTTTTTTACGAGTTTTAACCACATCTTTAAAACTAAAGAATAGATGAAGCCAAATAAGATATCTTGTGTTAGCAGACTGCCTGTTGCATCATATCGAACACTTTTTCCTGTCTTCTTATTTTACTTAATCCTTTCTTGACTATTAATCTCAATTGCTTGCCCCTCTGAAGTAGTCCATTCTCCTGCCCAGTCACTTGAATTAGGATGTCTTGGGTCAGCCACTTCTTTAATTATCCTTTTTTATTTTTAATCTCTCAAGATTTTTTTAATATTGTGAATAAGCCTTTTTATGTCCTTTTTAAAGTTTGCGCAGAGCATTACAACACTTCCTCTTCCCATCACTCCGCAAGCCCTTTAAAGAGAGCTCTTTGTAACAGAAAAGCAAAACTAAGAAATATATTCTTTCCCTTGATGTATGCACCTATAACTCTGATTACCTCCCTACATCCACAAAACTATTTATGTGCCATAGAGATGTTTAGAACTGAAAGCTGACATCAGCATAATCCTAACCACTTTGCTTCTTGCATGTTGTAGTGAAGAAAACAGCCTTAGAGATTTAAATTTCTTACTCTAGTATGTGGGGGTTTGGAGGTATATTTTGATGGGGCTTGAGAGTTCTTAACAATTTCTTCCAATTACTCTACAGATACTCTTTCTAGCAGCTTGTGAAGGCTGGATTGTGTTCAATCTTCACGTTGTCCTTCTTATATCTGTGTTAAGAAAAGCTCCTCTGAGTTCAATATATTGATCACTGCTAAATCATTTGCCACTATTATTTATTTATTTATTTATTTATTGTTTTTTTTTTGTTTCTGTTTGCTATGTGAAATATGGTACTTGTCTATCTCATTCACTTGCCATCCCCATATGTGGAGCTGTACCAACCACAGGGCTTGAAGCCAAGCTCTAGATTGTATGTCTCCAGCTGTGGCATTTGAATCATTGGTTGAGTGATTGGTTACTGTAGCACCACCCGTGTATTTTCTGATGAGTGTTTTCCACTCCAGGAGCTGGGACACAATCAGCCATCTGCTAACCTGACTCATACTTTTTATATCTTCTGTTATTTGAATTTACTGCCTGCTGCATGCTTGTTAAAAAAGAAAAAGAGCATATTCTGAATTAACCGCTTAGACACTACAGCATTTTTTTCCCCTTATCTTCTTTTTTTTTTTTTTTTTTTTGTGCTGAGGTCCACAGATTCAGTACAATGGGTACTTCTGCCTGCTTGCAGCTTGGGGACAGTTCCCTGCAGTTTTTTCTGCTTCCACAGTGGCCAGCAGCTCAGCCAGACCTCTTTACCACACAGCTTTTCTGAGGAAATTTCCAAATGTTGTTATTTCAAGTGTTTATAAGATCAGCTGAATAATTGGTTTAATTCCCAGATATATCCCAAGCCTGCTTTTGACTTATGCAGAGATTGACCCATCAGCTTCACTTCCCCTTCTGAGGTGTCTGCAGCAGTTGCTCCCCCTGCAAGCTTCAGGGAAAGCGCTATACCAAGAAAAGTTAGAGGCAGAAGGAAGAGTCTGTATCTCACTGCTCTACCCTTGCCATTAAGTGTCTTGCTGGGGAGCAAGAGTGTAGTTCCCTTCACAGCCCAGGTTGGGTGCTGTCACCTTGGACTCTCTCTTCTCTGGGTAGGAAAGGATTTGAGGGGACTGGAAAAAAGGTGGCATCAGGGCAAGCAGCTCCCGTCTCTATGAAGGGAGTGAAGCCAGAATGGCAATGCACTTGAGTCCCAGTAGCCCCCACCAACATCCACACCTCTGACTGTAGAGTTTGGTTGGCCCCCATCCACACACACACTTTCCTATCCCTTCCCCACCCTCAGTCCCCTTGGATTGGAGATGGAGACACTGGATATCACACAGATGCTACCAACACTTGAGAATGCAGTAAGCGGGCCTTTTGGTTAAGCTCCCTCTCCTCTGCAGCCAACTTCATCCTCCCTCTGAAGCAGGATTATGGGGACAAACTCCCAAAGGGAGAAATTAAATGAGTAATAGAATCAGTGCTGGGTTCTCCTGCTCACCTCAGAGTGCAGCATGGTCGATCAGTGCAGAAAAGACAGGCTATAGATTTGCTGATTCTTTTAGGCATGCAAACATGCAATCCCACAGAGGCAGTTCTTCCTTCTAAGTGCCAAAATCAGAGTTTGAGAATCAAATAGTAAAGTATATTTAAAATATGAAAAAAAGAATTGAGCCTCTTTCAGGCAAGAGAGTATTAAATATTGTGCAACTTACATTTAGGAAGTCTACTGTTGTCTTAGACAAGCTATAGCTAGCTATCCCTCCTCATGCACCCTGGGAAAATGTAGTGGAGGGATAGAGGTTTCCTATTGCCCCCAGAAGATGCAGAAAGTGTCTGGCTTGCATCTCCAGCTGCTGCTGTGGTTCAACATGCCCTAAGGTCCAGGCTGTTGTTCCCAACTTGAGTTATAGGTTGCCATGTGTCACCATCACCTCCACTTCTTCCTCCCAGCTGATTGCTATGAAGTGATCAGAGGGACAGCAGTACAGATGTGAAAGAACTGGTAGGCTGTAAGCAGCTGCTTGACTCACCATTTCTTTCATTTTACTCTACTCTCTCACCAGCCTCCATTTTATAAAGCTGGAAGGTTGCCTGGTTTGCACACATCAAACTTAACTTGGTATCTGTACCAAAGAGAAACTCAACTATCAGTGTTTGGAAACTAATTTTGCACTTTGCAGCAGTACTCAGATTGAACCCCTGCAGAAAGATTCTTTTTACTTTCTATCCATTAATGAAGGCCTCCTGATGGCTCCTATCTCCAATCCAATCAAAGTTGGGGGGAGGGGTATTTGAAATGGAGCTTTCTCTAATGAAAGGCAATATTATACTTTTAATTCTGGCAGGTAGTTCTTTCTACAATCATTGCATTCGTTCTCTGCGCAAATTCAAGAAATAGTCTTCCTTCAATTAAGCATCAAACTCAAGGTCTTATAAGACCTGTCAATCTCAGGGCAGAGTAGTCATCTCTCCAGTATTGAAATCTGCTAGACAGCAGATGGCTATCAATACATAAATTCACCAAATTCTGCATATTGATTATCGAGTCTTAACCAATGCCATTTACATTCTTTTGGCAAAAGTCTTCTTCATGCCTTAGTGCATGAGAAGATGGATACAATATTTATAGATAATCTACCTCATTTTGGATGTCCATGGTTAAAGCATGATCCTGCTTCCCAAACTGAAGCTACGGTGCTCTGAAAATCCCATTGTAATGGATCTGTGTACCTTAGCATGAAGAGGAATTGGAAAATTTTTATCAGTGCTTATCTCAAAATTTCTTTCTTCAAGTAATAGGATCCACAGATACAGTCCATTCTAAGAACAAATGGATCATCCAGAATAGCTACAGAAACTGATATCCAAGGATTTAGGTTTGCAGTCATTAGATAGAATTCACCTTGCCCCGAAGTAGGAGAAATTGTTGTTGTGCTTTTTTACCTAAAGCATATTTAATCCAATCTGTAAATTAGGAAGGTAGATTTGAATTATGCTGGCGGTGGAAGTTTTCTCAACTGGAGGATACTTTTGAAGGTGAGGCATTCTTGGGCTGCTAGTGCCTGATAGGTCTCTCCTGCCCCCACACTGAAAGCAGACTGAAGTACCCATTGTCACAGATCTGTGGACCTTAGTACTTGAAGAAAAAAAATTTCAGGTAAGCATGGATGAATTTTCCTATTACCTGGGTTAAGCAAACCAGTGTTTCATCTTACTTCACATGGTGATTTTCTGTATAATAGGAGCTGTTTCTAAAACTACTCAGTATGCAGATGTGTCTCGCATGCAAAACAAATGTGTGGCTTTTCTAGCTTTTTTAGTATAAAGCACACTTTTTTTTTTTTAACTGTGTCTTAATCCCCAAGAAACAATTGAAATTGGAGCTGCATGCTCTAGTTTTATTTCCAATTACACACACAAACCTACATTAAAAACATTACTAACCTTATAAAATCACGCGCTCAGAAGTTAGGACATCCCAGAATTAAGATTACCTGGTCTCGAGGAAGCGTCCACCGTTACTCTGTGGGGATGGCGTATGCAGTCTTGTCAATGTAGGAGCTGAGAGAGGCTCAAGCATGCTTAGTGAGGATGGATTCTTCAGAGATTAAAGAAGTTAAATTCTAAGTAATATCTACTGAGCATATGTGAACTGCAATTTTTTTCCCAAAAAGTTTATAACTTGGCCAAATATAGGTGGATTTTTATGGTGACGGACACCAGCCACATCCTACAATGACTACAACCTCTGTGAAATTTCAAGTCCCTGCTCCCAAGCATTGGGATGCTAGAGTTCTTAGAGAAAGTTGCCAGAATTTTTTAATATGGGCAAAAACAACGTATTTTTCCCTAACCTCGTTCTCTGAAATGGCTGAACCACTTTGGCTGAAATTTTTCCAAGAAAAAAAAATTTGAAAGAGAAATATATTCAGCATGTAAAATTCCAGCGAAAAAGTTATAAGCAAATGAATACAAAATCTTATAATGGGAAATGTCTGGCAAACTTAACAATAGGTGGTGCTAACAGTCCTGCATATAAAACTACACAGCAAAATGTATCCAAGACCGAAACAACAGGACTTCGACATTTCATGTCCTTAAGAACGCTGTGTACACACGGCATTAATTATAGCAGTAATTTTACCGCTTGCAACTTTTACTCTTGTGATTGTCAGTGAGGTAAAAAAAGTTCTCCTATTAAAAAGATATATTTGATAGAATAACCTAAATCCATATGTGGTCTCCTTTTGGTAGAGAGAGTTCACTGTGCTAAGTTAATTCAAACCAAATACAATGTAAAATGTGTATCTAGTATTAGAAACTTAAATCAAGAAATTTTCTCTTAGGGTATTCTGTGAATAAATAATACTTAGAAACTCCTTGTCTGTCCTATTTACTAATTTTTATCTTATGTTAGAGCCCTTAGGCCAGAGATGTTCATACTGTTGATCAGATTATATGCCAGGATAATAAACCGGAATAATTAACTATGTTGGCCCTAGGAAAGAATGAGTACTCAACATATTGTTCTTCTATTTGCCATTTTATTATATAACCAATAGAAATCGTGGTTACAAATGTGATGGCTTTGTTAGGATTTTATTTATGCTAGATTTTCTCTCTCCCTCTCCCCTACTGTTTACCAATATATGACTTTTCAGTTATAGGAGAAAAAATTGAGTAGTTTGGTGGCTGGTAGATTAAAGTATTTGTGTGAATGTTTGTGACATAACATGGTGAATTAGGTTAATCATCTCATACATAATAATAGATCCAAGGCTTGTGTATCTCAGATGCTGCTGTGTAAGTGCTACACTTCTTAAAATCTGACTTTGGTCAGCATGTTATCATTTTAAAGTTATAAACTGAGCAAGGCTATTTTGCTGGCAACAAAATATTCATTGTAATATAACTTTAAAAAAAAAAAGACTTTCCATCAAAGCAAATTGTGTGTATATTATTAGTTGAAGATAAAATAAAATTATCATAGAATTGTTTTCAGTAATCTTTAAACCAGTAAGACACAGATGTTTAATTATGTTGCTCCTTTGAATTTATTGTTGCTCTTCCTCCCAGTTCTTCCAGGGTTTCTCCCCTCCCTTTTCCACCTTTAATTACTTTATAGCCCTTAAAGGGTATATCCTCTGACTATATATAGCTGTATATTTTCAATGAAGGGGTACTGTCATCATGGATAATTTATTAAATAAACAAACACTTTCTGCTGATTTTAAATCTCTTTTCAGTAATCTGAAATAAAAAAAAACAAGATTCTCTTCTCCTGTTCTTTTGGTCACCTAAATATAACATAGTTTTATTTTTTTTCAAGATCAGTTTTTATAAATGAACAATCAATCCATTTTGATCTTGTTTATCTTAATTAAAAATTGCACTTCAGAAGTGTCACAGTTGCTTATCATGTGCCAAACACAACTTATTTGTGTACCAAAGTAAAGAAAATACTTCCTTCAATATATTTTTGCAGCATTGTGTATAATTCCACTTTTACAATAAAATATACTTTGACGAATTATGAAAAATTGTAGGGAATAAAGTATTGTTTCTAAATTTATAAGGGTTTAGCAATAGGGTGGAGTTCTCCTTTTCCCTGTTCCCTAACATTTTAGGAACTGATAAGAGCAAGACCGTCAACCATTTTGATGGTTGTCTCAAAAGTGGAAGAGCAAAGACTTTTTTGTTTTTTCCCCTTAAATCCTATAGTTTTTGGAGGGCAGGGAGGTTTTCCTTATTCCTAGATTATTAAAGGTAGGAAATAACCTGTCTTGGTAGGAATATAGAAGTATGGTGAAGTATCCATCCTCCCTATAACAATCTGGTGAAAAATAGCCCTTTATTAGGTCAGAGTCATCATAATTATGTGAAACTATCACATCAACATTCAATGCCAATGCCAGATTTTGTGAGGAAGCCGCTGCTAACCAGAGAGGGACAATATTTAAACTGAGCACACAGAGTGAGTTTAATATGTTATAAATCAGCTGGTCAATGCGGGTTCCACAGCCCCCTGGGGATCCACGAGCCCTTTCAAGGGGGCTGTGGGGCTCCGCGGCTGAAACCCAGACCCTGAGCCCTAGCGCCCCTCACAGGGCTCAAGTCGGGACTCCTGGGAGGTGCAGGGCTGAAACTTCGCCGGTGTAGTGGTACAAACAACTCCCTGGCAGAACTTCCTATCTAGGTTGTACTGAGCATGCTCACCCAAACTGAGGCTCAGTAGGTAACTGCTATTGGTGAGGAAATGTGCCGGCTGCTGTTTTTGCCATTACACCGGGCACTGCAGTGCAGCTGATGCTCTGATTGGTGCCTTAGAGCAGGCAGCTGCAGTGTTCCCTCCTCTGCTCCTCATCTCCCAAGTCCCAGGCCCCTTTGCTCCTGCAGAGGTAGCCGGTAAGAGCTGTCTGGGTTGGGAGACTCGGCTCCGGGAATAAGGACTACAGGGGAGCCTTCCCAGCACACAGCCCCTAGTACCCCCTCTCCCTGCACCCTGAGCTACCCCCTGCCTGCACACAGCCCCTAGTGCCGCTCTCTTTGCCCCCTGAGCTGTCCTCTGCCTGCATACAGCCCCAGCTACCCCCCTCCGTGCACCCTGAGCTACACACAGCCCCAGTAACACCCCTCCTTACACTCACAGCCACCCCGTGTGCACATGTCCCCAGCTACCCCCCTCTACACCCTCCCTCAGCTACCCTACTGCTTGCACACAGCCCCTAGCTACCACCTTCCTGCGCCCTAAGCTGTTTTCAAACTTTCTGAGCTAAGCCCCCCACCTGTGAGTTGTAATTTTTGATTGTGCCCTCCCCCACCCCCAAGCCAGATAGGCAGGTGGCCTGCTGAGGTGAATCAGGTGGCAGCACTGGCCCCTGCTCTCCGCCCCCCAAATAGAAGTCAGACTTCGCCTATGCTGAAGGCCCCTACCCTGAGCCCTCTTTCCGTCACCCCTCTCCTCCAGCGGGGCCCTGGAGTTTTTATAGCATATTGAGGGGGACCTCAAAGAGAGAAGAAGGTTGAGAACCCCTGTTCTAAACAGCTGTTAATTTTTCAGTCAGCTCCACTGTATAACAAAGGAGATTCCACAGGAGGACTCAATGCCAAAGCTTGCTTACTTCACGAAGGTGGTGATTTGCTTAATTGCATTGTTGTACTAATTACACATATGATACTGTTTAATTAAATAAGCTTTTAGAAATTACAGTTGATATGTCTCCTTGGAAACCAAGCATTAAGGACTTGCTTTCATTATACACGAAGCCTAGGGAAAAATCAATTTTTGTAATTTGGCACACTATAATAATGCCATGAACTACCAAAAAAGAGGTTTTATTATGCAAAAAGCATACTAAAACAGTGTTTTCCTGAGACTTAAGTTTATGAGAATCAAGTGAATTATAGCGATCAGACTTGAAGAAGAAGGCTATACTATTTACCGCATGTCCTCAGCTGCTTTGTTGGCAAGTCTCCAAAGGAGGGGGAAAAATATAGCTGTTTTAAAATTTAATTAGCAGTGTATTGGTGGATCCGACCTCCAAGGTCTTGTGTGTAGCAGGAAAATGTGAAAGCATTTTTCTGTACCAGTCCATCTCTACCAATGCCACTAACAGAAGAAGAGTGTACATGGAGCCAGTGAGCTTTAATACTGTGTGCTGCTGCCATTATATATTTTCCCATTGTAGATGCACTCCAAATGTGGGTTATTCCCCTCCTGGGGGGAAAGAGACATTGGCACAGGCATAGGTATTTGTAAGTGAATTTATTTGTACGTGTACTTAGTCCGAAATGGGGAGATTGAGCTGTAAACAGAACATTAGATTCCAAAAATCAAATGGGAATATAGCACAACTCTTTCAGAGCTCTGCATTCAAGGTCTCCACTAGACCTTGCAGCTTTTTTCCATCTGCTGTATGCAAGACTTCCCAGTCCTCACCTGTCCACTTTCATCATGTGTTTTCTTTTGTTCTAAATGCTTTTGGGCAAATGGAGTGTTGCTCACCCATGTCAGATGTTCAGTAGCACAAACAAGAAACTCAGTACCATCATTGACCCTATTTGCTCAGTATCATTTCCACAGCAGGCTTGTTACAGGGAAAAATATGATGTTAGAACACAAGTTAGCAATATGATGTTAAACACAAGTTAGCATTTGGTGTACACAAGAACTGTTATGATTAAGAAATCAAGTCAGCATGAAATTTATTAATATAGCCTCTTAATCTTAGGCAATAAAGCATATAAGATAAATGAATATTAACGCTAAGATTAATCTTCTCCAAAAGTCAGATACAATTTTAAAATCACCCCATTGCAAAACAATATATAATAATAAAATAACCATGATTAAAAATACCTTAGTTCATATAGGTCTCATGATCCTCGTTTTCACATCATTTTTTCTTCTTTTTCCAGACAACCAGGCAAATAGAGTGGGAGGTTGTTTTGCTCCTTTTGCATTTGGGAGGTCAAAACCTTTTCAAAACTAACTACAAAATCTTTAGGAATACAGATAGAAGAGCAATGTAAAGCAGAAAAATTCCAGCATAAAGTCCATGATGTAAGTGCACATTAGGGTGACCAGAGAGCAAGTATGAAAAATCGGGATGGAGATGGGGGGTAATAAGTGCCTATATAAGACAAAGCTCCAAATATCGGGACTGTCCCTATAACATCGGGACGTCCCTGTAAAACCGGCACCCTAGTGCACATTACATTTTCACCTTTTATCACAGCGGAGTAGCATGAGAGAAATCAAAGCGTAGTGTGAAAAAGCAGCATTTTTACCGACTGCAACAGAATCCAAAATATGAAACTCTTTGTGGTAAAACAGAAAATATTTATTGGGACCATAGTCTGAAAAATACCTTATTTCAAGGGCAATTTTTGTCCCAAAATTACCACCATCTCATAACAATTTGTGTCCCCTTATTTTTATTGTTGAAAATTATTTACATCAGAAATAAAGAATCTTAAAACTGATGCTATAGCAAGAGTTATTTACATGAAAAATAATGAATTCTGCATTGTTTTAACTTTCCTGCATTAACCTTTTTATTTTATTTATTTAATCCCATATTTGGGATTTTTGCACAAATTGTATTCCACATCTGGGTACTGGCAGATTAAGAGATATGTCTGAGATACCCGTTCTTCCATGCACTTTAATAAATATAGCCACTACTTTGAAAAAAGTTTGTTCTTTGGTAACTGAAGGGCAACAGTAGGGCTGGAAGTAGGCAAAGCTGGGATGTGGTGTGGAGTGTTAGCCATTGCAGCAGTCTCCAGTTGTTAGCTTGACTAAATAGCTGTGGGGATGCTATCCCCTATTAAGTCATGGAAAAAGTGGTAAACCAAACTGACTGAAATGATCCATTTGGGGACTGTTTGTTCACCTCATCTTCAATCATTTTCCTGTTTTATAAAATATATTTACATGACTATCGTTTACATGTGGATTGCCTATAAACTGCATAGAATATTTTCCATATGTAAATTGGAATGCTAAATTTACTTGGTCACGTCTAGTTAACAACAAAAATGATGCATCATAGTAGCAATCCTCAAGCCCACTTCTGGATTATTTTAAGTCCACGTGGTATATCAGGTAAGAGGGTGGGCTGTTAAGATTTCACAGTATTAAATGGCTGTTGGTTATTTCCAAAAGGTCATGGACCTTTTTCCTTTCTTTTGAGGTGACAACAGTAATCCATGCAATGTTTTCTGACTTGCAGAAAGTCTTGCAGTTACAAATTTAGGATTTTAGTGCTGTCAGCAGAATATCTGAAAATGCTGTGTGGGGATTTTAGTTGGATATTTTGCAAATGGCAGTGCAACTCTTAAAAATAAATGTTCTGTTTTAACTATTCTTCCTAACAAAACTTGATAACAAAAATATGTCCTTGGCAGGCTTGAATTCAAAATTTGACTATGATACTAGTATGCTGGTCAGTGAAAGGCTGTTGGAGGGAGGTAATGAGCCGATCTGACTGCAAAAGATGATTGTGAATGAAAAAAATGTGCTTTTAAAAAAAGACACTTGCAGTTACTGTATCAGTACCATACCACTTTTGAGCAAAGCATCAGAAAAGTGAGCAGTACAAAATAGTTACCACTAGGTGGCATGATGAATCACAAATCTTTTGAAATTGGAATCAGCTTAAAAATGCAATTTGTTTATGAAGGGTTTGATACTGATTTGATCTCTTTTTTTTTTAATATAATTTTAGAAGTAAATTAGTTATTTTTTAATGTCTGAATGACACTTGGAATATGTTTCAGTAATGTAAATGCTAAGTTTTTAAGGCCTACATTTTCAAAACTGTTCATTAATTTTTAGTTCTCTGCTGAGCCTGAAATTTTTAGCTACCACAGCTCCCAAAGAAGTCAATATAAGTGCTTAATACCTCTGAAAATCGGACATTCTAAATGAGTAGAAACTTTTTTGAAAATATAGGTCGAAATGACTACAATATAAATAGATAAAGTTGTGTGCAAGAAAAAATGGCCACATTCCTGTTTCTGGTCGAAATAGAAAACATAATATCTTAAGCAAGAGAGACCAGATTTCTTAAGAATTAAAAAAACTAAAATATGGATGAAAACTTTATTCTTAAGATATCCAGTATTAAATAGCCCATTATAATTGCTTCTCTCCCTCTTATATTGGGGGAAACTCAACTTGACCACAATACCTATTCTATATCTTTCTGGTTTTGGTATTCAGGAGTTGTAAAAATGGAAACGATCCATGAGATTATCTAGTTTTGTCTCTTTGTCGCTTCAGGGTTGTTCCCTACACTGCATTTTTTTCCCCTACTGCTTTGTGAGTTGTAGTTTCTGAGCAATGATTTGAGCACTAACTCAAATGATATGTTCTAATCCTCAGATTGTTGTAGAGGTTCCATGAATGTTACATACTGTGGAAATCTGTAATGATTATTTTTAGCTGCAGTCATCAGAAGGGACAATAGCTATTGTGGTGGGTATGCATTTCTGAATACTAACTTTATTATTTTTATGAATTTGTGGTAGTATTAAGTTGCCATCTCGATAGCCCTGCATTCACAGGACAGATACTGTACTTCATCAGGAATATGCATTTTTCCATGTTGTCAGGATAATGCCTGTTTTCTGGAGGGGAAATGCGTGCATACACCTAACAGAGTGAGAAACTAACGCTGTTTCCATAAAAAACAACGAGGAGTCCTTGGGCATAAGCTTTTGTGTGCTAAAACCCACTTCATCAGATGCATGGAGTGGAAAATACAGTAGACAAGTAAATTTGTTAGTCTCTAAGATGCCACAAGGAGTCCTCATGTTTTTGCTGAAACAGACTAACACAGCTACCACTCTGAAATCTATTTCCACAGTCATTCAATTTTTGTGTTAAGGATGGTCACTCAGCAGTACCCGTTGTTGTCTGATGTGAAGACCTGCTGCCAGAAACTGAAATCATCAATTCATTTCACACAGATCACCCACAGTAGTGGAAGATTCTACTTGTTCTGCTTTTAGACAAAATGTTCAGGGTAGACTAGTGAAGAAAACCTAAAGAGAAACTGACTAGCTGCATGTTAGTTTCACTGTGGTATCAGTGGGATAAAATGTCTTTTGATCAGATTTGTTTTGTGAAGGATAAATCTTTCTTTACCTTGTCCCTTCCCCTCCCATCCCCCACCCCAAAAGGATTGCCTTTCCTGTGGGGACAGGTGGGATATCTGTAATTTGATGACAAATTTAAATTGGAACGGCTGTGCCTGATCTTCCTGTATTTGTCTGTGTTAACTTTATACTTGAGGTGTGAAAGGTGCTGTATAAAAATAAATTCTAATCTATTATCTTATTTTTAGTCTGGCCAGTCATAATTTTTAAGTTCAATGTGAAATTATGTAAAATCAGTTTAAACTATAGGGAAAACTTACTCAGTGCTGTTTCTTGGAATTAATTTGTACCTGGTATTTGTTTAGTCTACCGCTGGATGTCACCACTGTTCCACCTAAATGCAGCTAGGAAAAGGATTTATCAAGTGTTGGGAGAGAAAGGAGGAGGGAGAATCATTTGGCACTTAAAACTATTTGAAATTGTTTAATTTAAAGCTTCTCAGAAAAATTAGCACATTATAGCTCACGTTGACGATTCATAGCATACATTTGAAGCCATTAGACGCACACATTGTTTCAAACTCCAATTGGCAAATGCAGAATTCTGAGAGCAGACTGAATGCATCAATTATTGTAAACTCTGAGTGCCATTCACAGACTTGTTGGTGATGAGTCACCACGCTGACTGTCCAAGAAATTAGATCAGGTCTCTGGAAATGGCTAAGAGTAAGTTCTTACTAGGCATATAGATGCTGTAGTGTTATAGCTTACAAATAGCACATTTATCCAGAAACGACTTTCAACCTACAAGTGTAATGTCTACTGACTGTTAGATCTGCAGGGATTAGGTTGGATTTGTATAATAAAAAAAGTCTAGGCCTTCCTTGGTTTTATGTCAATGTGATAGGTCTGTTAAATATACTAGAGCACAGCATGCTGTTAAATTGCTCACAGATGTTTCATGATGGTCGGCTTTTGTAATCAGATTTTTAAGAATTTTTTAAAGCTATTACAGGAACATAACATGATTTACTATTAGATTTTTTTTCCTCTTGAAAATTGTACCATCAGGAAGAAAGGAACAAGCAGAACATTTGTTTTTTAGCTTTAAAATAAGGCTGTCGCTCCCATTTTTTGGGTGATTTATGTGGCTTTTTTGGGATCAGGATGCAATCTCTATATCTTATTAATTATCAATGTCTTTCCCTATTTGAAGAACACAAGTTATGTGATAATGGTGCTTAAACTTCGTAAAGACAAAAGTTGGCAGTACAGTCTAGATCAGATACCGCCTTCTGTCATAAGGCAAACATACAGATATTTTCCATGACCTTTAAATTGAATTTTTGAATGGATTTCAGCTGCCTTTCTGTCTTAGAACATGATATATTAGAGTGCATGATAATGGGGTGGTAGAAATACTTCCAAATAAGTGTAACTAAAACTCCAAACTTGATCCAGATAAATGCATATTTAAAACCAGAACACAGTTCAAATACATAACCTGACTTGGGTAAATACGTAGTGGAAAAACTTTCCTCTAATAAATAACTTTAAAAGGACACAATAGCTAAGCGTGTAGCCTGCACACAGTATAGTACCTATATTGCCAACAACTCGTATCATAGTGGAGGAATACCAGAAAAGGTTTCTGCTTCAGACTGGAGTTGCTCCTATTTGAAATCAGACAAAATTTTTGTGACACAGACTTTGGGTGAAAAACCAGTGTCTGAATGTACGATTAATTGAAAATCGGTCCAAAGATACTTGCATGTCCTTAGCTGATAGTCAGAAGTGATTATCTTTTATTCTTTCTATCTCCAGCTATAAAAATAGCAAGATACAAAATATACAGTCTCTAATCCATATTTTTAAAGAGCTCTTCTGATTTCAGAAGTGGTATTTCAAACTCATTTGAGAGTAGAGGCCTCATTAGGGACAATCTTAATAGATTTTGCAGTCACATTCTAAACTGGTTTCTGGAATGTGAGACTAATTTATGTCCACCAGATTTCAGCTTTGCTTTGATGATATATAGAATAGCACTGAATCACATCTCCTTCTTAAAAGAGCAAAACTCTTCCCTCCTTTTGTACAAATGTCTGTAGTCATCCACAACGCTCCAACTATTTGCATGTCTGCTTGCTTTCTAAATTTTGTTTTTGAAACATCCAATGGCATGATGAACATAATTGTTCTGTTTATCAGTCAGATGCAGGATTCTTTACAGATAACTGCTGATACAGTATATAGGGAAATATAAAAATGAGGAATATGGTGTGAGCTTGCTCTGTCTTTCTTTGTTTTTCTTTAACACCTAATAAACACAAGTTAGATAATGCTGGAAAACAAGATCAGAATCTCTCCTGTTCTATAGACATTCCTGTAGTTAACAGTTAACCTATTGCCATGTTGAAAATTAACTTAACAGTAGGTTCCTCCAATTTTCTGTAGTAGGACTGATCGTATGGATACCATCAGGTAGGTTGTGGAAGCTCCTTCACGGAGGTTTTGAAAAGGAGGCTGGATAGCCATCTGTCTTGGATGGCTTAGACCCAACAAATACTGCATCTTTGCAGAGGGTTAGACCAGATGACACTTGCGGTCCCTTCTAACTCTATGATTCTATGGAAAAGGAGTGCCAGGGCCAGGCTGTGGGTGGCCTGTGTGTACTGGTTAATTACCCAGTTGCAGTCAGGAGACAAATAGTGGGGTTGGAGTTGAGCCGGAAGTGAGGGTCAGGCACCAAGTTGCAGATGGGAGATAAGTAGCACTCTCGGGTTTGAGCCAGGTCAAGATACTGGAGAGTCAGGATCAGGCATCAGGTTACAAACAGCAGGCGAGTAGCTGTCAGGGACAAACCAGGCTCAGAAGCCAGAGTCTAGGGTCCACAACAAGGCAAGGTCTGGAGCAGAAGCAAGCAGATGTTTTATGTTGTTGCTCACACAGCTCACCACGATGGCTTCCTGCTTTATATACCAGCATGAGCCAATCAGTAGGCGGGGGGAGGGGGGTCACCACTCAGGCACGCCTGAGCAGTACTTTCTGCAGTGTCTAGCCTCATGCAGTCCCTCAGTGGAAACCCAGCCTATATTTCCAATAGGGATGCGGAAGCATCAGCCCAGAACCTCTATTGTCCCAAATTACAATCCTGCAGATTCTTACAGGGAGTGAGCAGTAAGGTGATAAAATTTGAAGCTGACACAACTTGCCTAGGTTGGTCACAAGTAAGGTGACTAAGCAAATTCAGAGGGATCTAATGCAATTAGGTAAATGGGCAGCACAATAGCAAATGAAATTCACTACTGAGAAATGTGACATAATATGTATTGGAAGGAATATTTTGAACTACTTAAACACATTGCTGGTTTCTAATGACTTGTCTGCACAATGATTTAGTGCATAGCAAGCCAGGGTGTGACTCTATAGCACACTGACTGACTGTTTGGATCCTGTTACCATGCTCTAAAAGTTCTGTAGTGCACTTTGATGTACTGCATCACCCTTTATCTCATATGATCTAGTACAGGGGTCAGCAACCTTTCAGAAGTGGTGTGCCAAGTCTTCATTTATTCACTCTACTTTAAGGTTTCGCGTGTCAGTAATACATTTTAAGATTTTTATAAGGCCTCTTTCTATATGTCTATAATATATAACTAAACTGTTGTTATATGTAAACTAAATAGGGTTTTTAAAATGTTTAAGAAGCTTCATTTAAAATTAAATTAAAATGCAGAGCCCCCTGAACCGGTGGCCAGGATCCAGGCAGTGTGAGTGCTACTGAAAATCAGCTTGCCTGCTGCCTTCGGCACCCGTTCCATAGGTTGCGTACCCCGATCTAATAGAAGGGTTTTAGAGACATGGACAGTCTGAAAAGATTGGAAATGTTTAGTTTGGTGAGGGGACATAAAGCATTAAAAATAATAAAGGGCAAAGTTGTAGTAAATCCTGTTTTCCTTTTTTAACCGTTGAAGATAAAGGGAACATTCATGAAGTTAAAAGGTAACACGTTTCAAACTGATAAAAGAAAATACTTTTACACAGCATCCCTCATCTGGAACTCATTGCCACATGATGTTAGAGCCCAAAAACTTAGTAGTATTTTTAAAATATTTAAACCTTTTATATGGATAATGAGAACATCCATCATTACATTAAATTGGATATAAACCCGCATGCTTCAGGTCACAAGGACTTATTGGGAATTAAAAATTTTCTCTGAAGAGGGTATTCCAAAGTTGTCTGCTAGGGGGCTCCTTGCACTTTGCACCATCTTGTGTGACCTATGTCAGAAGTATGGCCTACCAGTTGGATATACTGTTATTGATGTGCCACCTCCTGTGGTCCTAGCTCAGGGGTTCTCAAACTGGGGGTCAGCACCCTCAGGGGGTCATGAGGTTATTATATGGGGGCTGTGAGCTGTCAGCCTCCGCCCCAAACTCCACTTTGCATCCAGCATTTATAATGGTGTTAAATATAAAAGTGTTTTTAATTTATAAGGGGGGGGGGTCGCACTTGGAGGCTTGCTATGTGAAAGGGGTCACCAGTACAAAACTTTGAGAACCACTGTCCTAGCTGAATTTCTGTTCGTGTATGAGGGAATGGCAGCCATTTAAAGGTTACTTTGCTCAGAATTTTGAATATTACTTTTTTATTATGGTGATGCCTGGTAGCAATATCGTAGATAGTTTACATTCTAAAGTGGCCACCAGCTCCTGGGGTTTTTTCCCCCTAAATGTAGATGGTCTATCAGTGTGAAATTTCATACTGTTCGTTTTTAGGCTGTTTGGATTTTGCGTGCAGTTCTTGTTTGGTCTCGTTTGATAAATTTTTTAATAGGAAGCCTTTGAAGTTGGGCTGTGGCTGAAATTTGTTGTCAGCAGTCTGAGCTTCATTGTTGACTTATCTGTTTTAAAAAATTGTATATCTACACAGAATTTTGCAAAAAGATATATCCTCAGTAGATTGGATACAATGCTTTTATTGTTATGGGGGGGGCAGGGAAGGATGGCTGTCAAGGCACTTCTTGCCTTCATTCATCATAGCTGAAAGTTTATGCATCAGTGATTACCAATTAATAAAATTTGTAAAGATAAAATCTTCTCCATAAGCAGCTATGCTTTTCTGTCAGATTTTATATAGCACATAAAGTTTTATATGCATCAGTGGCAAATAAGCATATGTGTGCGCTTCTGCACATCTATCACTTAATATCTGTGTGCTTAAAAATGTGTTTAGATATGAAAGGACTGATAAATCAGGGCTTTGGGACACAGTGAGAAACAATCCACCTAATGTTTATAGTAGTAATTTACAAGATTTTGCAGGTTTTGTATCCTAAATATGTGACACAAATGGAAACATTTAATAAACTATTCTTTTTACTTGTAACAATGTGGTTTACAGGAACATTACAAACTGGTTTCTGCTTTTTATAAATCAGTAATATAAATGTATAATGCAGGAGGTCAGACACGTAATGGTCTCTCCTGACCTTAAAATCTTATGAATTTATGAAATAGTAATGCTGTATTTTATTTTTGATAATGCTATTTATCTGTAATGTGAAGCAGAGACATTAAGTAAAACTTCATTCACACACATTAAGAGATACGCTGGCAAATTTACAGTAACAAAATAAAATCTTTTGCAGGTGCAAGTATTGGCATTATGATGAGAACCTGCTCACCTCCAGTGTTGTCATTGTCTTCCATAATGAAGGATGGTCCACACTCATGAGGACAGTTCACAGTGTAATAAAAAGGACACCAAGGAAATACTTGGCAGAAATTGTGATGATTGATGATTTCAGTAACAAAGGTAATACACAGGCTATTAACACTGAATCTGTAGAAAAGGGGTGGGGGAGTATTAAAATAACTTTAAAAATTAGCTTTGTGGATTTATTATTATTTTATTATTTATACAATATGGATTGTATTTAACTGTGCAAGAAAAACAAAATGGTATTTATATGGTCATTTTCGTCTTTCAGTAAAACACAAGCTTCATCTCCATGGATAGTAGTGAAAAGAAAACACTGGTCTATATGCATACATTTCTGTTCTATGCATAGAATATGTGGCAGGTTTTTCTCACAGTTTGGTTAGCACATTAGTATGGATGTCTGGGTTAATTAGCACACTTTGTCATTAGGAATTTTTAAAAGGATAATCTGGTTAGAGATAAATTGAAACAGCGCCCAGCACTATGCCCTATCAGTAACTGCCAAACCAGTGAGCATGAGCAAAGTACTTATCTAACTTCGTATTTTCACTGCTTCTCTTCTTTTAATTGAAGAGTTACTGCTAAATTTGACATAAGAAGTGTCTTTCATCTTACCCTCACAGGAGAATCCTATCTTAATTCTGACTATAGTTGAAATTTGACTAAAACTGTTCAGTAAACCATATTATTTTTTTCACTATCTTAATGTTTTTCGGAGCCACCCATGATTCTTTAAAACACAGTACTGCATTTATCATGCTTATATTTCATTGGAAGAAAAACTATTTTACCCACACATTTTTACATGAAATATTTTCTTTATTTCATGGTAGCATATGGGCTCCAGCTGCATGTCATCAAAACTTCCAGATGTTTATAGTCTTTCCTGCCCGTGCTCATCATCCCTGTTCTTCCTTTCCTCAGATGTGAACCAAGATGGGAATGTTTAATGCCGTGTGTACATATGTATGATTTTAAATATGTAATTGCATTATAAAACACACTCTCGCTCTCTCTGACTGTTTTCCTAATATTGAAATCTTCAGGTCTAATGCTCATTGGCAATATACAGTGAAGCTGATTTGAGAAGAGAATAGCAAGAGGTGGCATGTTAATGTACATGTAAATAAGATAATGAATGATAGAGAGAGGGTCAGTCTGATGTCTGTTTTAAATTTAAAACTAATCAAATAAAATACTTTGTTTTATACTATGCATAATTAATCTGAAAGACTCACTGCCACAAGATGTTGTTGAGACAGAATTCCTAGTAAGGGTCAGAAAGAGATTAGACATTTGTGTGAATAAAAAAATATTTGCTTCTACAGCAAGGATATTCTTTGGTTATGGCACTGGATTTGGATTCAGGAGTACCAGGCTCAGTTACGGTACCTTTTCCGTTCTGACTTCAGGCAAATTGTTAATCTCGTTGTGCCTCAGTTCCTCATCTGAAAATGGAGATAACAATACTTCCCTACCTCATGGGGTTATTATGCAGCTAAATCCAGAAATACTGGGATGTGGGGGTCAGCTTTGAGATGCTACAGTGATGAGGGGCAAAATAAGTACTCAGACAGAAAAGTTAGATAAGATAAACATTTATAAGGTGCATAAACCTGAGATTAGAAAGAAGTTTCCTCTATAGGCAAGTTGTTGTATACATGATTATTGTGGCATCTTTGCATGTTCCTCTGAAACATCTGGTATGGGTAGCTGAGTGTGTGAAGATTACCTTTGGTCTGCTTTTAGTATGGCAGTTCCTATGCAAATCTAGTATTACCAAATCTTGACGCAACAGCATTTATGTGCTGTCTGTCCTTGGATTGGTATATAGCAAGGACAAGGCATGACAGATCGTAGGTGAGTCTGAACTGCCCCTGGAATCTGGGATATGCTTCTCCCTACACTCCTTTTTCCCTTTGAATAGTTTAATTTGGAGATATGGAGGGCATCTGGCTGTGTGGGGATCCAGCACTGAAGTGGTTCTCCTTTTGTATTGTTAAACAGTCTGGCACACAGTATACTTGTCCTCTGCCTGTCCCCATGTCACAGGGGTATATTGGTAAAGAATGAATCTTAGAATTTAATTTTAAAGCTGAAATGATTGTATTAAAAGCAGGTTAGACTTTTTGCATGTAAAGCATTATTAAAATGATAAATAAACATTAATTTTCACAACATCCCTATGAGGTAGGAAAATTTAAGGACCAGAATAGTACTGGACTCAGGACTTGACCCCCTATGGGACTCCACTAGATATGCCTTCCCAGTTTAACGGCTAATAATTGATAACTATTGTTGGAGTATAGTCTTTCAACCAGTTGTGCATCCAGTTTTATAGTAATTTCATCTGAATCACATTTCCCTAGTTTGCTTACAAGAATGCCATGTAGACCTGTGTCAGAAGCCTTACTAAAATCAGGATGTTTCACAAGTACTGTTTCCCTGCATCCATTAGACCAGTAGTGCTGTCAAAGAATGGTCCACTATATTCCTATTGACTCCTAATGGAATCATACCATCTGAGAAGCTGGTTTAGACTTTTGTATTATATGTAAATATTTCTCTAAGGGATATTTTTGTTTAATACTTTAGTCAGCAGCCATATACTAGACTTTTTAGCTGGCATCACAGCTATGTTCGTGTGCAATTCAAGGACTTGCTGACCCAGTTAAAAGCTAACATCACTGTAAAATTAGATAGCCTATTTAAATACCAACAAACTTTTACCAATCTGAATTCATAGGACTGTTCATATTTGTAATTATGACTGAGCCCTTGTCCCCTGACCCCCCCATCCAAGCCCCGCTGTCCCCTGACTGCCCCGACCCCTATCCAGGCCCCCCAGGACTCCCACACTTATCCAGCCACCCCTGTTCCCTTTCCCCTTACCATGCCGCTCAGAGCATCAGGACTGGCAGCCCTAAGTAGTACACCATAAGTAGCACATTCCTGTGAGGAGCAATTTAATACACTACACCTGGCCCCGCTCAGCCCACTGACAGTCTGGAGTTCTCAGAATATGTTCTCGCCCCCCTTATCAAAAATTACACTACAATTAGATTAAAAACTTGGTTTGTATATTACAGTAATCGTTAAAAAATGTATCATGTTAATAAATACATTGGTTTGATGAAACAAAGTAGTTGTACTTATGTGCCTGTGCTTAATTTGTGTTTTCATTGATTTATCTTCTAAACAAATCTCACATGTCTTGCACCCCCCGAAAGGGCGTCTCGCACCTCTAGGGGGTGTGTGCACCCCAGGTTAAGAACCACTGCACTGAACTGATAAGATCTGCATTTTAATTTAATTTTAAATTAAGCTTCTTAAACATTTTGAAAACTTTGTTTACTTTACATACAACAATAGTTTCATTATATAATATAGACTTATAGAGCGAGACCTTTTAAAAACATATTTCTGGCATGCAAAACCTTAAGTTAGAGTGAATAAATGAAGACTCGGCACACCACTTCTGAAAGGTTGCCAACTCCTGTACTACAGGATATAATAGTATATGTCGGGGTGCCAAACTGTGGTTCACAGGCTCACGGAGTCCTCCCATCCCCCTAGTCTGCCAGACTGGGTGAGGGGGGAGCTTGAGACCTCTGCCTTACAGCAAGGTGGTGGGGTAGGGGCTTCTGCCCAGTGGAGAGAGGGGTCTTAGGGCTTTAGTCCTGTGGCGCATGCCTGCTGGGGCTCAGGGTTTCATCAGGAACAGGGCTGAAGCTCCAAGTCCCGTAAGGTGCTTCCTGCAGGGCTGAAGCCCCGAGCACGAGCAGGTGCACCCAGCTCTTCAACTTCTGAAGATTGTTGTATGTGGCTTGGAGGGTCAGAAAGTTTGGCCACCCCTGGTATATGTGTATCTAAGATTATAATGAAAAATGTAAATTTTATTACCTGAGAAACAGCATAACTATGCAATTAGTATTGTCATATAAAATATATAGACTCTTAATTATAGTCTCTGATTGTTACATATATAATATGTATCCTAGTGGATAGTGTGCTGGATTGGAACTCAGATGATCTGTGTTCTATTCCCATCTCTGCCACTGGTCTGCTGGGTGATCTTGAGCAAGTCACTTCATCTCTCTCTGCCTCATTTGCCCTATCTGTAAAAAGGAGGTGGCAATATTTATTTTGTGAAGCACTTTGAGGTTTACAGATGAAAAGCATTGTATAGAACTTGGTGGTATTATATTTCCTAACTCTCTTCAGTGTTTTTAAGCATGCAACTTTAACATAGTGAGTTTTTGTATGGCATTTCCTATGTTTTTTAGGGGTGGGAGGAAACCAACCAACCAAAACATAATCTGACACCATTTGGCTAGAAACTAGCAGAGTGCCGTATCCCAAGCATCTTATGCGGCCCATCTCTGTGAACCTTAGAAACTGGGAATCTCCTGCTTTCAGGCTGGCAGAATGGGGCTCCTTACAAGGTGCATGGAGCTATTATACATCATGTAGTGAAGCCAAGGCTTCTGAGAGGCCCTAGTCCTAGCACATGAACATTTTGTGAAGTGTGCTTACAAAACTGTCAGGTATATGTACAACTCTGCCATCCTTAGCTGCATGCTTCACACATGCTATCATTGTTAGTGTGCATGTGCATACAGTAGTATAGTTTTCACAGGTTCAGTTAAATGAAAATTAATTTTGCATTTTCTCCTTTTCTGTGCCTGGAACTGGTTAAATGCAACTACCAGACAATGTTGCCTGAAAAGCTTGAGCCTCAGCTCAGGTGCTTTGTGCTATATTAGCTGTACTGCCATCTTAGTAGTGAAGAATGGAGCTCTGATTCCCCACATGAGAGCAGATTGAGTAGCTTGAGGTTAAGGTGATGTTTTTGCTGTTGGCAGTGCTCCTAAATGCCAGATTCAAAATGCTAAAAGGTCATTAAGGGCACCTATTAGCATATCTTTTTTTTATTCATTAATAATAATATTCTCTTCTAGTTACTAGAAAGAAATGGCATTGTTTATGCATCTTTCATATTTTCAAAACAATATTTTATAATAAATGGCACACTTCTCTCTCTCCCTCCACTCTCTACTGTGCACAATATTTGGTTGCAGAGAATTTCCAGAGTGGGTTTTCTTTGTTAACTTGTTTTGTCAGAAGCACAGGAGAATAGCAATGACAGGAATTCAGTGCCAAGTTAGTAAAATCATCACAATTCTGATATCTTAAATGGAAAAGTGTGCATTACTAGGATGTTTAAAATCCAAAAATGAAAGAATGCAAAAGTTTCTATATCAATGTCAACTTGGCCACATTGTGCGCACATATAGAATATTTCCTTTCCTTTTGTTTTGTGTAGGTGTAGCTTTTAATATATATTCTTATTTTGCCAAATATCAGACATAAGGAGGGTATAGCTCATCTTTATATTGCTGCAGGTACCTTACTTTTTATATTTCCTGAATCCTTCTGTTTTAACTGTACACTTCAATGTTGCGTTAACGTTGTTTTTTGCATTTAGACCTCGACTCAGCAAAATGCTATGACTTTCCATTGAAGTTAGTGGGACCACTTGTGCCTAAAGTTAGGCTAATGCTTAAATACCTTGCTGAACCGAGGTCTTAATGTCCTTCGTAAAGAAAAGGGACCAGATCCTCATCTGGTATAAATTGGCACAATTCCGTTTGAATCCAAAGGAGTTATGCTGATTTACATCAGCTAAGGGCTCCTGATCTCAGCTTTTCACTAGTTCTCAAGTTATCATAGGCTTTGTCTACACTGACCATTTTTATTTTATTTTATTTTTTATTTTTTTAAATCTTGTTTTACTGGCACTGGTGCAGCTCCACAGGAGGTAGCAGCAGAGGGAGAGCTAGCATATACCACTGTTTTTATCAATGTATTTTCTAACCCTGCTCAGAGCATATATAGATGAAACAGCGGTACAAACCTCACTTAATGTTGTTGCTGTGTCTATGCTTATACTCCTATTGATGGCCCCAGTAGACCTGCATCACTGGTAGCATCACCATGAGAGTGCTCACAGCAATGGCTGATGTAGATAAGACCTATGATAACTTCGGAACTAAAGAAGTAAAATCTGAACAGTTGAGAGGCACAGGAATATTTAATCACATTAATTGATAGCACTCACTATTTAGAAACATATAGGAGGTTCTTCAGCAAAATCGAGAGAAACCAGACTAACCATTCTTGATATTTCTAAGATTTTTGTTTTTTTTAAATAGCAGGAATACACCCTTAATTTAAAATTAATTTAAAAACAAACAAATCTTTCCTTTCAAATCACCTTTTATTTATATATATATATATATATATATATATATATATATATATAATTTTTTTTTAAAGAAACAAAATATATCACAAAATTCAGCACTGGGCCAGTGGCAGATTTTCTAAACATAAAATATCAGGGCTTTATATTCTATTGTCTCACATCCCTGCAAGGCTAGACCTTGGAACTGTATAATGTTGGGAAGTGGGAAATCCACAGCTTCCCAATGGGAACAGGCACTCACTTCCTAGGCCTGGAAGGGCCTTGGATAATAGACTTCAAAATTCTGAAATACTTACCATTGAAAAATATTCCATAATCAGTTTTAGAGATTTTTATAGTTCCCTCTGAGCCAGGGGTAGGCAAACTACAGCCCGCGGGCTGGATCCAGCCCGTCAGGGCTTTGTATCCGGCCTACCGCTCCAAGTGCGGCCAGCACCATGTCTCTGCAGGAACTGGGAACCGGCCAATGAGAGCTTCGGGGGAGGTACCCACAGGCGAGGGCAGCACGCAGAGCCCTCTGTCCCATCCTGTTCCCCCACTCCCACCCCGGGGCCGCAGGGATGTGGTGCTGGCCACTTCTGGGAGAAGGGCCAGGGCAAGCAGGCAGGCAGGGAGCCTGCTCTGGCCCTGGTGCATATTGCTGCCACCCCAGAGCCACTCCAGGTAAGTGGCACCGGGCCGGAGCCCGAACCCCTTCCACACCCCAACTCCCTGCCCTGAGCCTCCTGCACCCCTGCCCTGAGCCCCTGCAGCACCCTGCACTCCTCCTGAGCCCCTTCCTGCAGACCGCACCCCTCCACACACCCTATACTCCCTCCTGCACCTCAACCCCCTTCCCCAGCCCTGCATACAATTTTCCCACCCAGATGTGGCCCTCAGGCCAAAAAGTTTGCCCACTTCTCCCTGAGCCCTGCATAGGTGAATTTATAATAACTAAAGCACCTGCCTTTTTAGGCAGAAAGTGTTAGAAATATATTCAATTTTTAATAATCAGGAATGTTTTACAGACAGCTAAGTCTTCTTGTAATGTATGAGGCATATAAGTAATGGTGTTGTGTAAAGCTTTTATTGACATTTGTGTGGGATGACTTCATAACTTTCTTGTAGTTATGAATCCACACTAAATTCATTTTGTAAAATGTCTATCCTGCATCTATCATGTATCCTCTATATAATGCATAAGACGTATATAAATAATTGTCCTTTTTCTAACTTAGTCTTTAGGTATATGTGAAATATTTGTAACCCTCAAAGAATTGTTTTCAAACCTGCGGCATATGTAAAGAAGGGAGAAGAGGGTAGATCAGATTTTGTCCCTACTGATTTTGACAATCATATTTTTAAATTTTGTTTTGTGTTGTGTTTTTTTTTTAATGGAGGTTTAAATAGTATTTGGTATTCAGGTGGCTTTGGAAGAAAGCAGGTTCAACAAAAATTCCTGTTTTTTGGTGCACGATTCCTGAAATAAATTTGGATGTCTTTTTTGGTTTTTAAAAATCCATTTTTATTTCAATGATTAACGCACAACCTCATTACTTATATTTTGAAGTTGGCATCTTATTAGTAGTTTTGTCAATGGTGAGGTAAAATGTAATAATTTATGAGACTAAAATTTAAGCCTTTTCTATATGTAAACTTGTACTGGTTTAAATAAACTGGTGAAAACTAGTGTGTGGACCCCTATTTTGGTTTAAGTGGGTTATTTTGGTGTAGGTTAAATTTGTTCTTAATTGACTTAAGCTAAATTGAAATATGTTAGTCTTAAATCAAAATAGGAGTCCACAATGGGATTTGCACTGGCTTAAGGAAATCTTAAATTAACACCTTTATTTAAATCAATGCAACTTCATGGAGACAAGACATACCTGTTCTGGTGCATGTTCAGACTTTTCTGAGTTGAATCATCTGTGCATAGTTGTTCTGCAAGAATGAAGCACTTTTTCCATAACTGGGATGTGATTTCCACATCAGAATATATTTATACCTGAATCGATTGATTGATTTTTGCTAAATATGTAACTGAGCCATTTAAGTATGGTCCAGCCTGTCTCCTACCATCCTCTCTGAAACTTTCTCTCTGCCTCAGAGTTTTTCTGCCTAATATCAGTGATTCTCCATCTTTATCATTTTGTGTATTACTTTGTGATATGATCGTCAGGTGATGGACCACAGTCCATGCCCCTCAGTCATCGTCCTTTAGCTGCTCTGTTTATTGAGGTGTTGCTGTAGCTCTGTTGGTCCCAGAATATGGGAGAGACAATGTAAATGAGATAATTTTCTTTTATTCTTCTGTCAGTGGAAGGTACAATCTTTTGAGTTTCATAGAGCTGTTGAGACAGATTGTTAAGCAAAAGAGGTAACATGTTGGAGACAGTCACTTGAAATGAGCAATTGGAGGTTACATTGTTATGCATAAAGGATTTGAAGTGGGCAATTAAGAATAGCAGGCAGTGTGGTATATTGCAGATTAGTTGTATGGCTCATTACAACAATGTCCCTGTAATCCATGGCTTTTTGTGTCTAGCAGAATTATGAATATAAGTTCCCAAGTTTGCTTTTTCAAAGTGTGCAGATTTCCCTGGAATTGCTTCATGAAAAGAGCCATCCAAATGCCCTGGGAGAACCTGCTTCAATACAGGAAAAAGGAAACCCACTGACCACTTACATGGCTACTCACATATTCCTGGAATACTGTAAATTCCAGTACTTCCAGGAACAGCCTGGGTCCACCCCCACTGGCATTACCTCATACACACCATTCATGTGAGGTCACCCTGCACAGTGGGAGCCATTTTTTAAAGCACCCTGCTCTGTCACTCTCGGCATGGCGCATATGAAGTCACGCTGCACAGGGGACGTTATTTTTAAGTGCGGAGGGGTGGAGTGGTATCCCCCATCCGATATTGGACCAAACCAGACATGTCTGGTTTTGTCTCAGGTCCAGATCAGGGACAAACCTCTCAAAAAGAGAACTTTCCAGTTTAGTACCAGATGAGTGGCCTCCCTACTGACTGCATTCTCCTAGTTGTCATCTACCACCCCACACTGGAACCCATACAAGGTATCATCAAACAATTACAACCCATATTTGATTGAGACCTCATCCTGAAAGAAATTTTTCCCAAACCTCTTCTTCTGGCGTCCAAACAACTCCCAGCCTCACCAAGCTCATCATCAGAAGCAAGTTCCTCACAGACCAGGACACACCAACTCAAAGTGGTACCAAATGTTGCCACACCATATCACCTGCGGATGAACACTTTTCACAAAGTGATCACTCCATTTTTGATATTTCAGTACTTGCCCTAAAGGGAAACCTGCCAACACCTTCAAAAGACGAGCCTGAGAACTTAAAATCTTAACTCTGCTAGACACCAAAGTCCATAGACTTTACAGGCATGCTGGTTTTATGGCTCATCACAACAATTTGTAATACACATGCTATCTGCTACCCTTAATTGCCCATTTCAAACCCTTTATGCATAACAATCTTAACACCACTTCATTTCAAGTGAGCGCCTCCAACATGTTCTCCCTTCTACTTAACAATCTGTCCCAACTTGTATTTAGCTCTGCTTTCTTCCCCAGACCTGAAGAAGAGCTCAAGAGCTTGTACCTTCCACTAAGGGCTTGTCTACATCACAAAGTTGCAGCGCTGGTGAGGGGGTTACAGCGCTGCAACTTAGGAGGTGTACACATCTGCAGGGCATCACCAGCGCTGCAACTCCCTGTTTGCAGCGCTGGCCGTACTCCCGTTTTGTCTCGGGTGTAGAGGATCCAGCGCTGGTGATCCAGCGCTGGTAATCAAGTGTAGACACTTACCAGCGCTTTTCTTGACCTTCGTGGAATAAGCAGGTATCCCAGCATACCTGAGGAAGCCTCTGGTAATCAAGCTGGTCTCCTTCCCCGGTTTGCTCTCGCGTTCCCCGAACCCCGAGCAAGCAGGTCTCCTTCCCTGCGGTTTGCAGGGGGGTTCGGGGAACGCGAGAGCAAACCGCGGCGAAGCTGGTCTCCTTCCCCGGTTTGCTCTCGCGTTCCCCGAACCCCCGAGCAAGCAGGTCTCCTTCCCTGCGGTTTGCTGGGGGGTTCGGGGAACGCGAGAGCAAACCGCGGCGAAGCTGGTCTCCTTCCCCGGTTTGCTCTCGCGTTCCCCAAACCCCCCTGCAAACCGCAGGGAAGGAGACCTGCTTGCTCGGGGGTTCGGGGAACGCGAGAGCAAACCGTGGGCAAGCTGGTCTCCTTCCCCGGTTTGCTCTCGCATTCCCCGAACCCCCCTTGAAGCCGCCCAACAGCGCTGCAGTGTGGCCACATCTAACACCACTTGCAGCGCTGGTTGCTGTAAGTGTGGCCACTCTGCTGCGCTGGCCCTATACAGCTGTACTAATACAGCTGTAACAACCAGCGCTGCAAAATTGTAGATGTAGTAATTGATCCAATAAAGGAAATTACCTCACCTACCTTGTCTCTCCTTCTAGTGAATACAGCTGCCACTATAAGGACATACTCATTGAGGAGATGGATGGGAAGCATTGACTGACCCCAGAGATGCGGGGGTTGAAAGGGATAGAGGGATCCAGGTCTGGCAGAACTTTGCCTCAAGTTCCCAGCAGTTTTAGGTGACAAAAACAGATAACTTAACGAAGACATCATGCAAATTTCCCGAAATAATTTGATATCAAGTCAAAATCATGAGGCATGTTAGTGAAGTGTCATTGACTATGGTCTTTGCTGAAAGGTAGTTCAGAATCTACTTTTGCAATCCCTTAGTATGGTGCAGCTATTAACTTTTTCTGTATTAAAGCTAGAATTCTTGCTATGAAATCAGAGAACTTCAGATCAAGTTTTCATCACACTTATGAGCACTTTATCAATAAAAGATCAGTCAGTGTTGTATTTGAGAAATTTTTAGTTCTGAACATCTCTGTTTCTTTAGTAAATCTGGTCAGTTATATTTAGTTTGCATTAAAAGTGTAACGCTAATTGTTATAACATGGAAAAAATTCTTTTTTATTATTATTTGATAGCGCATTTAAAAGAGAGACTAGACGAGTACATTAAGCAGTGGAATGGCCTTGTAAAGGTATTTCGAAATGAGAGGAGAGAAGGTTTAATTCAAGCTAGAAGCATTGGAGCTCAGAAGGCTAAACTTGGACAGGTAGAAAATGTTTGATAAATAAAATCATTTGTATTTTCTTTACATTAAAATATTTTTAACAAATCTTAATATGGTTATTTTATTATGAACATTGTTGAAATAAGAATGGTTTAAATTCTTAAAACCTCGCTATAGTGAGGTATTACACCATAGTGTAATAAAAAAACTTGTATAAATTTGTGTCAAAATTTAAGACATGATAATTCAATCAATGTGTGATTTGTATACAGAAATCTCAAATGATATTATATCTCCCTGCCTTTTTTTGTTTTTGTTTTTAAAGGTTTTGATTTACCTTGATGCCCATTGTGAGGTGGCAGTTAACTGGTATGCACCACTTGTAGCTCCTATATCTAAGGACAGGTAACGCTATCCTGTTTTTCTATAACTCAGAAAGCCTCCTAAGAAGAAAAATAGTTACAGTAACAATCTTCATGTTTTAAACCATACTCAGTGTGTTGTTCACATTACAACTATTGTATCGTCTCCAGAGTGGAAGATATGGTCATGTAACAAGTGACAGTCATGCAAATAAATCTCTAATTAGTTTATTTTAATGAAGGTACTCAAATGTGGATTACATTTAAGGACAATCCAGTCTGTTTCAATGACTTTATCTAGGCCCCCTGTTGTGAAAATGTCTTACTAGGTGAATGAGCAGCCTGCTTAAACAAGATTATTATTAATCAGAAATATTATATTTTAAATGGAGGTAGGAACTGGGGAGAGAGAAGGACCTCAACTTTGATTTAGTGGAAATTTTCAGACTACTAAAGCCTCTGTGATCTTAGGATTGCAATAATTATGGTAGTTACTACAAAAAAGTATTTGTTTCTATTAATTTTAAAGTTAGAGAATTGTTTCAAACAAATCCTTGCCTTTGGGATGTGTGTGCCTTATCTGCATGCCCAGACACTGTGCTAGTAGTTAATGTTGGAACCACAAGCAACTATGTCCACGAAACTCCATTTGAGCCTATAAAGAGGGCATGGACCCAACCTGCCTCCGATCCTTTGAACCACCTGGCTGCTGCAGTTGCTCTTTGCTGTTGTTTTAGCTTTAGTTGGCTTATTCCAGGGGTAGGCGGCACGCGAGCTGATTTTCAGTGGCACTCACACTGCCTGGTCCTGGCCACCAGTCCAGGGGGCTCTGCATTTTAATTTAATTTTAAATGAAGCTGCTTAAACATTCTGAAACCTTATTTACTTTACATACAACCATAGTCGAGTTATATATTTTAGACTTATAGAAAGAGACCTTCTAAAAAGGTTAAAAAGTATTATTGGCACATGAAACCTTAAATTAAAGTGAATAAATGAAGACTCGGCACACCACTTCTGAAAGGTTGCTGACCCCTGGCTTATTCAGTAGTTGAAGGAGGAGTATGGAAGTGTGGCATATCTTTATTTTAAAGCTGTTGAATCCCTCAGCCTATTGTACCACAAGAGTCTTAACTACAAGTATGTCAGAGGCTTAAAAAGTGCCAGGAAACAAGTCCTGCAAGGCCACTGCATTGGTGATAGGCCAGGTCTCCAGGTGCTTCAGTTGTTTGGGATAGGGGCACTTCTCTTGCTCCTGTTCAATCCCTTTACCTGGGGGAGGCAGGTTGTGGAGAACATTGAAGAAACATTTTCAAAGACAAAACTTAGGGAGAGAGAGTGGTGCTGAAGGCCACAGTATTGAGGGGTGCTGATAGTTGCTACTCGCTTGTACAAAGCCCTGAAATGGAAATTTGCAAAGAGTTAGATGAAAGAGCTACTTTTCTGGCCTCCTGTTTGGAGGTAAAGATTATGATGTCATTTCCCCTTGTTTTGATTTTCTCATTGTATATAGCATTTGCCTCTAAAATGAAAGTGTTAAGGAAAAACTTGCACTTTCAATTCAGTCAGTGCATCAGCAGAGCCTATTATGAAAACACTGGGAGAAAAACAAGAGAATGTTTATCTTTATTGCATATTGTGTCTGATGGATCGCAGCAAACAGTGTATTTGTAAAAAGCAAATGTAGAATCTTCTGATGGACTGTTTGGCCATTGTGTTTAAAACCAGTGCTAAGAAATGCCTGATCCAACAGCAGTAAAGTTTGGTTTGTTTTTACCCCAAAAGAATGGCTTTATAGGACAACAGTATACTGTACAGACTTGAATAGTGAAAGGCTCCATTTGCAACAGGAAGAGCTAAAACTTTGTTTTTTTACCCACTGAGATCCCACATAAATAGCAGCAATTATGGAAAGATTATAAAATCGTGAGATCTGCACTTTCCCTTTCCTTTAACCCTCTCAGGTCTCCCATTTTTCCCCCTCATTGCTCCAGGCAATATTTTATCAGAAGGCCAGTGTTAAGATTGGTGTGTTATGACAGAAATGTTGACTTGTCTGCTTTCACTATGCATTTCATAGATTCCAAGCCCAGAAGAGACCATTGTGATCATCTAGTATGAACTCCTGTATAGCACAGGCCAGAAAACTTCCCCAAAATAATTCTTAGACCATATATTTTAGAAAAAACAACAATTTATTTAAAAATCGCCAGCAATGGAGAATCCACCATGACCCTTGGTAAATTGTTCCAGTGGTAAATTTTTAACAGTGAGAGTAATTAATGCCTTCTTTCCTGTCTGAATTTGGCTAGCTTTAACTTCTGACCATTGGATTGTGTAATTTGATGCTCTAGCATCGACATGTGGACTGTTAAAGTATAGTATTTTTTTCTTCCATTAGAATGGAGCTTTAAATTTTTGAGATGATACATATTTACATTTGACCTTTCATTTTAAGTTACATTTCAATAAAAAATAAAATGGTAGATGTATTAGATTAGACAGCATATCTTTCTTAAATTATATTTTGCTCTCTTCTTCCCCTTCCAAAATGTTTCAGAACTACATGTACTGTGCCTCTAATAGATTACATAGATGGGAATGATTATTCCATTGAGCCGCAGCAAGGTGGGGATGAAGATGGTTTTGCCAGAGGGGCCTGGGACTGGAGTTTGCTGTGGAAACGAATTCCGTTAAGCCACAAGGAAAAGGCCAAAAGAAAGCATAAAACTGAGCCTTATCGGTAAAGAGTGCTGTTTTTATTCTGTGAATTGTTTTGAATGCATATCTAAATCATCTCATTTTTCCCCCTCTTTTCCCATGAACTACGATTCGTGTAAATGTGACATGTGGCTCCTTGTACCTAACCTCATCCTCACTGCCGCCATCCACGACCCTGCAGAACCACATGCACTGTGCCGCTCATAGATGTCGTAGATGGCAACACTTACACTATTATACCCCAAGGGGGTGGTGACGAAGATGGGTTTGCTAGAGGAGCATGGGATTGGAGTATGCTATGGAAGAGGGTGCCTTTGACCAAGCGAGAGAAGGAAATGAGAAAGACACAAACTGAGCCGTATCGGTAATCACTAAATCACTTACCCATTTCTCTTCTGAAGGAGATACTGATCTACTAAATACTTGCACATATTTTTAATACTCTAACAACTGAAGATACTTTGTCCAAAAGAAAAAGTATCTTACTATTACTAATTATTTTGGTCAAACACTGCTAATGTAGCTTCACTAACTTCTTGTGCCTCTCTATTTCTGTTGTTATGTACTTAACGCTTCAAGCAAAATATAGGATGTATTTCAGAATAATAATTTTCATTTGGAAAAACAGATGTTCTTATTTGGTTTTCAAGCAAAATTCATGGAACTATTAATGGGGGCTCTTTTCAGGTATGGTTTTGGAAACAATAAAAATTGCTTTCTTAACTGTTCCATAATAAGCATGCTACAGATGTTCAAAAGAATTCATAATACATAAAATGTTCAGGCTGTTTTCTCTCATGGATGCATGTGTACAATTCCTTGTTAATAGATCAATGCAAGTGCATCAAGAGCAATATTAGCCCTCTTTTTCGTGTCAGATCATTCTCACTTGCTTTATGGAAAGTCCCATCTGACCAATACAAGTGCACTACTTTGAAATCTTAGGAAGATAATCCACTAGCTCTAAGTGTGCTCTCTGTAATGTACTTAACTAAAAAGAATTCCAGTCTGTCTTGGTGGAGGGCTTTAATGAATTTCATGTATTCCATCCTATTTCTTTTGCTTTGTGAGTGGAACGTTTTCTTTTCTATCAAAAATACATGCAAATATTTGCTTAAACATTAGTGCTACTGGAATTTTTTTGGGACTTGGGAGGCTGTGGTTCTGCTCTGTATTTTCCCTTATACTACTATAATCTTGTAACCAATTACTTTTACTTGAAAGCACTTTCACATATTTAGAAAATAGTGTTTCATATCACTTTTTATTTGTGGTTTAAACAAATTGCAGGAGCTGATGTTATGCTTCACTTAGCCCTCACCCTGTGATTCTTCTTTGCAAAAATGGCAAAACATGTTCAATGAAATTATGAAGCTTTGGTCTATTCAGTAGTTTATGTAATATAGACAATATCCTGTCGTAGAGAAGAAGGCTGTCCACATTGGAATTTTATCAGCACTAAACTACTTAGTGTTAAGCTGTTTCAAAGGTTGCTATCGCATTCTTTGTCCACAACGTTATAAACTGTTTCAGAACAGTTCTGAGAATCAAAATTTTTAAAAAATGGTTTAGGTGACAGCTATAATAGTTGAATTATTGACCGTTAGCTCTTTTTCTGAAAAAGGACCATATCCCGTTATGCCCAAGCTATACACACGTTTTACTGCAGTAATATTAAAACAATTAAAATTTAGCTAATCATTTTGCTGAAAATAGTAGTCTAGGCAGAATAAAATAGTTCTTAAACATTTTGTAATGTGGAAAGATCCTCAGAAATCTTAGTGCTCACCAACTCAGACCTTGTAAAATAAACTGCTGAGCTTGTGTGGATTTTACAGTGTTCTTGTCAGAGGCCAAGATTGAAAATTGAACGTTTCAGGCTTGTGCTCTCCTTTAGTTTCGGGGTGCTTGTTCTTTCTGCATATTTGCTTTTTCCATATGATGTTCCACATCCCTGAATTATGCAGCTTTTTGGACTCTGAAAAGGATCCATGTAATACAACTATGTGGAATAAGGGAATGTCAAGAACAACTTCAGTAAGTAGTGTAGTCAAGGGGAACATGCAGAAAGAGCCCACCATACATCTGATCAGAGATTTTTACAGTGATAGATCCACAGTGTTGATTGATTTTGTTGGCCTTCCTCTCTGCACACCTGCCACTCTTCTGGGTTGCTCAGAGAATATGTGCTAACTCTACAACTTAGTTTAAATGGTTCCCTTCCATGCATTTCTGTGCAGGACAGGAATATATAGCCATTAATATTTAAAAGGGAAATCATCAAGTTCAAAATTCAATATATGAAAGGAGTCCTTAATGTTACTAATGACACCACCATGAAACAAAGCAGATTTTTAAAATCTATTCACATTTTATGTTACTAGTTTACTTGTTTGTATTTTACTTAGCTCAGCAAGGTTGGGCTGGAGACTTTGGTTCTGTTAATGTTCTCTGCCACAGATCATCTTGGTGACCAGGACACTCTATAGCCCGGTTTCCTTATCTGGTGGGGTTGGGTTTTGTTTGTTTTTAATAATTGCCTACCTCACAGGAGTTGGATAAGGCTTAATTCATTAATTTTTCTGTAGTGCTTTTTGATCCCAAGGTGGACAATACAGTACAAGTCCAATGAAAATAGACTAGCTAGTTTCACCTTTCATGTGCCTAGCACATTGGTAAAGAATTTTGTTTGCAATCTTTGTAGTTAAATTCTTAAATCAAAACTAGAACTTCTTTTCATTTAATCGTTTTTAATGTTATCAAAATTTTGGCATATAGGTTTTACAAAACTGTTCTATTAAACAGAACCTAGCTTTGAAGCCTGTACAGTGCCCCTCTAAAAAAATTTTATTGAGAAGAATTCTAAATTATGTATCCTCCGTGCCTGGCCCTCCCACTGGTTTCACATTAATAAAAATATTTTTTTTAAGTATGGATTAAACCTGTATAAGTAGAATGTTGCACAGTGAGATTTCAAGGTGGCAGCTTCTCAGAACACAATTTGTGTACTGTAGAGTCTAGTCCACTTTACATGCTCTCATATGCATCACGAAATGAATAGACCTTTTCTGTTTGTCTCCACAATGGTTCTTGTCATGGCAATAAGTGGCATGTAACTTCAGATGCAGATTGGCTGAAAAGTGTGGGCCAATGCTCTATGTAATTCAGAATTGTAATAAGTGACTTCTTTAAAACTAACACAAGTATCAAATTCAGAGAATCATTGAAAGCTTGTAATGAACCAATAATAAAGCCAAATAATTTCTAAATGTATTGCCATCAGTCTAATCTTTTTCACGCATTAACAAGAAATTGCTTCTTATATTAAGAGTAACTTTTTTTTTTCCCCAGAGGAGAGTCAAGTTCTGTTGGTGAAAGGAATTACTTTGTTTGTTCTTTCTCTTAGGTCCCCTGCAATGGCTGGTGGATTATTTGCCATTGAACGTGATTTCTTCTTTGAACTGGGTCTCTATGACCCAGGTCTTCAAATCTGGGGTGGTGAAAACTTTGAAATTTCTTACAAGGTAACAGCAAAATTGATCTGCCTTTTAAAATGAAAAATTAACTTAGTTCTAGAAATACTAACATAGATGGACGTGACTTTAAAGAATGCTGTCAAGAAAACTAACCTGATGATACTTTTCCCCCTTCCCTATCACACTTCTGGGTGAAAAATGACCCTATGGTTCTTCAGAATTATGGACAATAAAATAGGCTTCCCAAAACAAGGACTATAAAAATGGAAAAATCCCAGTGACGTGACTCATCACCAGCAAAACCAGGGCACAGAATTTTGTTTTGATTGCTAGACACATGCATGCTCTTCCATCTAGCAAGACATTAAGATCATAAGAATTAGTTTCTTATGCCCCTTTAGACTCTAAAGGACACAGATACGAGCAGAACAAAGAGCTGTGTCCCCAAAAACAGGAACAAATGTTTTAGACAGAATTTCTATCGAACATCCTTGAACAATGACCCTTAAATTTTGGGCTAAGTTTTAGTAAAGTAACTGAGCACATTTGTAATCAGGTGTTGCAATCAGATCTCTCCTAATGAGCCTCAGTCCTCATTTGCAACATCTATCTTTCTTTTTCCAATCCTGGGTCTTGCTTGAGCAAGGACTAGTTTTGGGTCTAGAAAGTAACCAATGTTCTGTGTAGTGATTTTTGAAATGACGATGGAGGTCATTCCATAGTCCTGTAATGAACATTTAAACTAGTTTAACTTCTGGACAAAACCAGAACTTGAACACAACTCTTCAGAAGAACTGAAAACCGCTTTAACCGATGTTGTGTTCAAGCTTACAAATATAAAAGTATTATGTAATATCAACATTTGTGAAGAAAACCTCTTTAGTAAACATTTAAACAAAATGCTGAAAGAAAACCAATAGGATAATAAGATCCCCATAGTGAAGAAAGTATTATTCGTAATATTTTACTATCTGTTATGAATAGATGGTCCCAAATCATGCAGTCCTAATCTGGAATTAGATGTGATTTGGAACATCCCCAGTGTTTTAATGGGTTCAGATCACATGTGATAGTTCAGGCCCATCTTTAATTATAAACATTTAAAAGCAGCATTATTTAGACTACATTTAAACTTCCTTTTTTCTTAAATTTAATGGATGACCCTAAAGTGGTGTGTGGTGTTGTTTCAGCGTTACTTTTTCACTTTTGGTGTTCTTCACCTCTTTTTTTGGTTTTAGTGTTACAGCAGTAATGTTGATGGGTAAATGGGTTTCCATTAACTGGAGGCTTGATCTCTTCAGGATGTCAACAAACCCCATTAAAAGACACCGTCAGGAATGGTCTAGATCAAGGGTGGGCAAACTGTGGCCCACAGGCTGCTTCTGGACCATCAGATATTTTTATCCAGTCTTCAAGCTCCTGCCAGGGAGTGGGGTTGGGAGCTTGCCCTGCTCTGCCACTCCAGCCAGGGAGGAGGGTTGGGGGCTTGTCCCACTCTGTCACTGCAGCCGGGGCGGGAGGTCGGGGGCTCCCCAGCCCCTGACTCACAGTTCCCTTGATGAGCACCATCTTCCAGCATGCAGAGCCACACTGCGCAGATGCGACTTCACTGTGCTGTTTCCGGGATCGGAACCCCACGCCTATGTGGCAGGCCCCCAATCTTCTTCCAGTCTCCTACAGCCCTACACTTGAGAGCCTTGAAACCACCCAGGGGCCACACCCATCCCAGCAAGAGTTTCTCCGCCCATGATGGTGCCAGGTACAGCCCTCTTGGAGTCACTGTTGGCAGGGCCCCTAGAAGTCCCTGGTACTGCCCCTGTGGAGCCCTATCCCCTCATGCCACCCTCCCCCCACCTCGCTACCATCTCTTATACAGCCCTCCTCCCCTACTAGGCATTCATGCCCACCATACAATTTCCATACCCAGATGCGGCCCTCAAGCCCAAAAATTTGCCCACCCCCTCGTCTAGATAATGAGTGCAGAGGACTGGACTAGATGACCTCTTGAGGTCCCTTCCAGTCTTATGATTCTATGAATGTGTGATTAGGATTATCTCCTAGTTTTGGTGCAATTTTCTTAAGATTCTCTCTCAATGACTGCTACTGTACTTTGGGATGAACAAATCTATCCAGAATAGAGTAGTCCTGTAAGTTACCCAAGGGTTCTGTGTCCTCATAACTTCCATTGGGAAAAATATTTGGGGTGAGTATAAATGCAAGAACACTGCCTATTATGATGAGATATGAGCTGATGTTTAATAAAATAAATCCTGACCAGCTCCAGTTTCTGTATACCCATTTATTCCTGTCTTTGCAAATAGTCATGGAATAGGATCTCTCAAACATGATTTATAAAATGGTGTTTGTAAACATGTCCATTGTAGAACTGAAGAATGTATTGGATACAGCCCAGGACTTTTATTTCAAGCTCTCATTGTTAATTTTACTTCAGGCTTAAGCATAAATTTATTTTATGATCTCAGCATGTTATCCAATTAATCTATTGTAAATTAGTTCGTAATTGTTTTTTTTGTTTGTTTTTTTAAGTTTAATTTACATGTGTATTATCAACTTTTCCACCACTCTTTTCTTTAACTTATAGATCTGGCAGTGTGGAGGGAAGCTCTTATTTGTTCCTTGTTCTCGTGTTGGACACATCTATCGTCTCCAGGGTTGGCAAGGAAATCCGCCCCCAGTGTACGTTGGGTCCTCTCCTACGCTGAAGGTGAGGCTTTACTTAAAACTGCAGAGTAGTTTAACTTAAATAACAATGCTTGTACACATACAGCATTTCTTCTTTATTACAGGTCTTTGAGTATATGTCTCTAGGGAGTGCTCCACCATAGGATGCGCATGCACCCACGCTCTTAAAACCAGAGAATGCAAAACAGTATCTGCAGGCACTTGCCTGCATAGAGCAGAATCTTGTGCCATCTCTGTGACAACACCTCTCTGTCTTCCAATCAAGAAGGATCTCCTGATGTAGAACTCAGGGACCATGATCCATCTCAACCCCTCCTCGAATCTGAGAGCATGGTTCCTGGATGGTTCTTGAGCATGGAGCTAACCTGTTTCAGATGAGTTCCAGTCAGTTCTCTTATCAAGCAGGAAATCTAGTACTCTCAAAACTTTCTTTCAGAAGTGAAAATTCTTCTGATGTTCCCCTTGGTTCTTCCTGAGCCTCAGAGCTTCTGCTTTCCAAATCCCGGACTGCCTGTTGGATTTAAAGACACACAGTCTGTCATTGAGTTTAATTGGGGTACATTTGGCTGCTGTAATAGCCATCCACTCATCTGTTGAAGGCTTCTCAGTCTTTGCCCACCTTACTACAGCTAGATCCCTCAAGGGCATATGCAATTTGTTTCCCCCCTACGGAACCCAGCTCCCCAGTAGGACTTCAGATTGGTTCTCAGTGCACTGAGGAAACCTCCATTTTGAACCAATGGTGGCCTATTTCCTCTCCACATCTCCAAGACTTCATTCCTCATAGACATCACTTTAGGCAGTGAATGGGAGAGCTCAGTGCTCTTATGGCTGACCCACTATTTGCCACCTTTTATAAAGATAAGGTAACACTACATCCCCCTCCTCGCTTCCTCTCGAAGGTCTTTGTGGAATACCACATTAAGCAAGAGATACACCTGCCTGTGTTCTACCCAAAAACCTCATACCTTTAGAGAAGCAGATCAGCCAACATAGACTAAATGTCAGAAGGATCCTCGCCTTCTACCTTGACAGGCAGGGATGGCTCCAGGCACCAGCATTCCAAGCTGGTGCTTGGGGCAGCATTCTGCAAGAGGTGGCAGTCCCTGTTGTTTTGCCTCCAAGCAGTGCGCCGAATTGCCGGCACGGACGGCGGGGGCAGTCCGTGTACCCTTAGGGTGGCAGGCGTGTTTCCGCAGTGGCGGCAATTCTGAACATAGAAGCTGCTGCCGAATTGCCGCCGCTGCGGAAACACGCCTACCGCCCTAAGGGTACATGGACTGCCCCCGCCGTCCGCAGCGGCAATTTGGTGCGGCGAAAACTGTAGAGCCAGCCCTGTTGACAGGATGAAGATAATCCTAAACTATGTGTATCATTTGCAGAGGGGATGAAGGGTCAGCCTGTTTCCGCTCAGACTGTCAGAGTGGGTTTTGGGTTGCATCTTAACCTGCTATGAATCTGCTGGTTCCACTGGAGCTCAGTCCACACCTGTACTCTGTTGAAGGATATTCCTATAACAGATTTTTTTAGTACAGCAACTTGGCCTTCCATTCATACCTTAACCAAGTATTACACCATTTTATCTGCTTCCAGGGATTATACTGCCTTTGGTGACAGTCCTCTGAAACATTTTGGACTTGCCTCTTCAGCACTAACTTCCTGGTTGAGTTACTGCTTGGGAGTCTCCTAAAGTGGAATATATATACTTACAGGAGGAGACGTTACTTACTTTACAGTAACTGGAATCCTTGGAGATATTTTGTTCCTATGGGTGCTCCACCTCTTGTCCTCCTTTCTCTCTGCTCTGGAGGCTCTGCTTCACAGTCAAGAAGGAACTGAATGACAGTAGGTCCATGGCTCCTTATATGCCCTTGTTTGGAAGCCACAGGCACTGCTGTGAATAGGCATGAGCCCGGAGACACCACTTTGCATTCTCTGGTCAAGAGGGCACTGGCACTGTGGAGCACCCGCAGAAACAAAGTATCTTGAAGAAATCAAGTTACTGTACATTAACCGTACTCTCCTTATTTAAAGAAACATCATTTTTCTTTAAGAATAGTCAGTAAGTACTTTATTCCAACTGCCTTAGTCTGATAAATCTGATTGAAGCACTTGTTTATATGAAAATTCCTCATCTGGAATCATTTTCTCCCTATTGAATAAAATATACATCACTACTATACTTGTAAATGCACTCCTGTGCTATACTAATACTCTGTTCTAGTTTAAAGTACAGTTTTGTTCTGAAAGTGACAAAGTTAAATTGGTACCTTCTTACTAAACAGGTCTACTCCCTTGTGTATTCAGTCATATCTGCTTGCTTCAATGACAAGCATATTTTAATTGCATACTGTTAACACTGTCTGTACCATGCTGAAAGAAAGAACGAACCATCTGTGGCAGATGCATTCAAATACTACAGTGATGAGATCCATATAAAGATCTAGATAAAAATGTGAGCTGGACAGCTTACTACAAGGAAGATGAAGACTGGGGAAGAGGGGAATAAGACCGTGTGTGATAAGATTGTGTGAAATTAAAGATCGTTTTACACTTTTTATTTTCATATATGTGTGTTTATAATCATAATTCCTGGTAGTACTGCTGAGCCAATGCAGGCATGGAGAGGAGATAGAATCTCTCTTTTGTATCCGTTGAACTGTTTAAGGCCTGATCCACACTTAAAACTCAGTTTGAAAAATGTATGCCCCTGAGAGATGTCATTAAGCCAACCTATGTTCCAGTATCAAAACCACTAATTCAATGGAAGAATTCTTCTGTGACCCTATCTGCTACCAAGAGGTTAGGTGGGGGGATTAACTACAGTGACAGAAAAATTCCTTGTGTTGCTGTAGCCAGGGCCGCCCAGAGGATTCAGGGGGCCTGGGGCAAAGCAATTTTGGGGGCCCCTTCCGTTAAAAAAAAGTTGCAATATTATTCTCATGGAGGCTCTGGGGCAAATTGCCCCACTTGCCTCCCACCCCCCGCTCCGGGCGGCCCTGGCTGTAGCAAGTGTCTGCACTACAGCAGTGTAGTGACATAGCTGTGCTGCAGTGGCATCTGTAGTGTACACAAAGCCCTAAGATCCAGATCAGTTACACTTGTGAAATCCAGTTGGGGGTTAAAAGGTGTCACTCTATTTTAATGCTACGAAGTGTAGAAGGTAAAAATAAACTCCAGATGAAACATCACATTTTCTAGAGTATTGCAGTCAAATGAACAGCACTGTTTTCATTGTACTTCTAACTAAGGCAACTTTTTTTTCAAAAAAGAGAATTCCCTAGATTTAGTTATAATTACAACCTTCACTAAGCTCACTTAATTATGCTAGTCTTACTCCCAAAATATATAAAAAGGCTATTTTTGTGCTGTATCTTCTGTAAAGGTGGCAAGTTGAGGGCTGTATAACACGTATTAACATGTTTCTAAGAATTCTTAAATCTGTGAGATTAAATTCCTCATACATACAAGATATTGGTTTTATTTTGCAGTAGTGATGTTTTTCCCTCCCTACAGAACTATGTCAGAGTGGTGGAAGTTTGGTGGGATGAGTACAAAGATTACTTCTATGCCAGTCGTCCAGAGACGAAAGCACTACCGTATGGGGATATATCTGAGCTGAAAAAGTTCCGTGAAGATCACAACTGCAAAAGTTTTAAATGGTTTATGGAAGAAATAGCCTATGATATAACTTCACACTATCCCTTACCATCTAAAAATGTGGACTGGGGAGAGGTATGTACAGTGAATGCATCTAAAATCAGCACATGCGATAGGTTTTTAAAGTTGGGAGTCCACAATGAAGCCACTGTAACTTCTTGTACCTGATAAATATTTTAATATTTAAACAGAAAACAAAGAATTTATTTTGGTTACTGTTGTTTTTAAATGTGGAAAATGAGGGAATATGTATATTATTTTTTTACATGTATAGCAAGCACCTCAATTTATGGTTAATATTATCCTGCCTGAGTGTGAGAGTTAAATCCAAGGAGGCTATTAAGTGGCATGCAAACAAAACAATGACAAAGATAAGGCTCCTTAAGTGAACAATGGGTGCAGCTATTAATTGGGGGAATGTCTCTGCCGGGCTCCAGCCTAGTTGGCATGTTTTACTCTTCTCAAGGCTAAAATCATAGAGGATCCTAAACCTTCAAGATGCTGTCCTAGAGAAGAAGGGGGATGAGTGGGCTGTCAGCAACCATAGTGAGGCTCTGGCAGACAGACATGCGGCAGGCAGGCTGGCTCTCCAGAGATGGTAATAAACTGAACCTACCCAAGCTATGAATAGAGAGAGTAATCTTAGGCAGACTAATATGTGTATGCAACATGTAGTTGTTTTAACCCAGGGGTCGGCAACCTTTCGGATGTGGTGTGCCAAGTCTTCATTTATTCACTCTAATTTAAGGTTTCATGTGCCAGTAATACATTTTAACGTTTTTAGAAGGTCTCTTTCTATAAGTCTGTAATATATAACTAAACTATTGTTGTATGTAAAGTAAAAACTGTTTTTAAAATGTTTAAGAAGCTTCATTTAAAATTAAATTAAAATACAGAGCTCCCTGGACTGGTGGCCAGGACCCAGGCAGTGTGAGTGCCACTAAAAATCAGCTCACGTGCCGCAGGTTGCCTACCCCTGTTCTAACCCATTTTCTTAGATGCTGTGTTTCTTTTGGCAAATCATACTACTTTGTTTTGAATAAGCTACTTTCTGTGTCACTTTAACTAGCTGCTGGTCACAGGTTTCCAGAGATAATGTGCTTTCAAGTGCTAAACCCACTTGAGTCTGTCAGGTTGACCCATTTGGTAAATAGGGAGGCTGCAGGCCAGAGATCCAGTCTAAAAAGTGGCAGAACCATGTGGTTCCACCAAGAGGGGAGGAAGGTAGCAAAGCCTGTCTCATGGGGTGAATGTGAGAGGGAGTTAGTGTTGTAAGGCACAATTTACCCAGTAACCATGACACTAAATAGCGGGTCTGGGTAACACTTGACAGATAGGTATGAAAATACTGTATTTATAGAGTAACGACAGGAGATCAAATGCAACAGTAAGTAACTAACTCATGATGTTTTAACATGTTTTTTATTACTTCCACATTTTTGTTGAGAATTCTTTTGTCTGTGTGTACTCTTCTTCATTGATGATTATAATCCCGAGTCCGCCTTTCAGAGTGAAAATGTATTTTGAGAAGAAACTTGGAATCACGATATGGTGTTCAGTGCTCTTCACTATTTTTGAAGTGAGGGGCACTTTGGCAAAAAAAAAAAAACTTCAATGTGAGAGCCACATGGGGTGGGGCCGAGGGGTTTGGAGTGCGAGAGATGATCCAGGGTGGGGTGTGGGGGTGAGGGCTCTGGCTGGGGTTGAGGGCTCTAGGGCGGAGCTGTGGATGAGGGTTGAGATGTGGGGGTGAGGAGTTCAAGGTGCAGGAGGGGGCCTGGGCAGAGGGTTGGGATGCAGGGGTGAGGGGTGCAGGAGGGGGCCTGGGCAGAGGGGATGCGGGGGTGAGGGGTTCAGGAGGGGGTTCAGGGCTGGGAGTGGAGGGGTGGGATGCAGGGCAGGAGTGAGGGCTCTGGCTGGGGGTGCAGGGATGAGGAGTTTGGGATACAGGCAGGCTGCCCCAGGGCTGGGTGCTGGCAAGCAGTACAGGAGCAATGAGGGAAGGGGTCCTCTATCCGCCCTGCCAGCAGCAGGGAGCTCTGGGGCCGAGGCCCAGAGCAGCCCTGAAAGTCCCAACTTGCTTCCCTCCCTGGTTCCCACCCACCCACTACCTCTCTCCTCTCCTCTGCGTGGCCCTTTAGAGCTGCTGCAGGGCTATTAATGGCCTGCTGTGCAGCTGCACAGCTTAGAGGGAACTTAGGGAGCCACACTTAGGGTCGATGGGAGCTGCCATTGGCTTGCGGGCCTTGCAGTGAAGAACACTGGTGTATGTAGAAAAGGCATATCAGGAGACAATTATGCAGAATAATCAAGATATTTGCATTTGAATGTGACTTTGAAGACTGTTAAAATTACTGGGACATCACAGATTCAGCATTCTCATTTAACTGCAGGAAAAACAACTTGGCAGGGTTTAAATTCAGTGCATGATTTACAGGATCTGAATTCTCTTTCATAGACCATCCTCGCTGGGTTTTTTACATACTCCTTTGTAGGATTCCCTGCTAAGTCAGGGAAATGCCTTGGCTTATGAAGATTGTTTTAGTCCCCCAGAAGCTCTGCCTGATCTCCGCTATGAGTGTACTGAACCTACTTCTGCAGAACCTGGAGGCAGAGGTAGTGAGTGTTCTAACTGGCAGAATAATAAGCCCTGTATTCCATTCTACTTCTTAGTCAATTGGCTAATCCATTAGATGTGCAAGGGAGTAGTTTTAAGAACTTACTCTTCTATAGGTATGAAGGATCTACTTATGTGACCTCCAGAGAGCAGTGGTGGAGTACAGAGTTGTCCAGTGCACAACAGGCATGTTGGGAATCTGTCAGGCTCTATTATGAGGCCTTTGGACCTGGTTGTACAAAGTGCATGTGAAGATGGACAAACAGTCCTGCATCTGGGAGCCTAGGGAAACAAGACTATCTCCATCAAGGCAGATTTCTTGCCCAAGAGTTAATACAAAGCAGTAAGTTAGTTGATCAGCTTTAGAACTGTTCCGAAGTCCACCTAAGGTGGGGAAAATATGTCAACATCTAGCTCCTGACTGATCTGTTAGAATCACTATGATAGTGTCTGGAAAAAAGGCAGGGAGCATCCTTGAAAAAAGGAATTGAAGCCAGCAGCCCCTTGGATGAAGTGACAGGGAAGCTTGAAGTAGTGTGGCATGAATCAGAGTGCTATGTCCTCAAGCTTCTCTGAAATGTTTTTGATCTCTCTTAAACAATGGCCAGCAGTCATTACACAATGTTTACAGGATTTTAATGCTCCTTTGTTGCACTTTTAATAACATTGCCTCAGTTGTATTTCTGGATGGCCAAAACCTTTTTGTCTCTACTATTTGGATACCAAGTTCTTTCCAGTCCTATTTTTCTCATATTTAAAGGATTCCGTCACTAAGTGGATGGCTGCTTTTTATTGTAGCTTCTTGGATTAGTGTTCATGTCAACCCTCCACTAATTTCCAGCTGTTTAAAACACCCTAACTTGCTGGTAGGTTCTCCCTCCTTGTTTGCTTCTTAGTGGAATTACTAGAATAGAATGCTGGTGAACAACCATGTCACTGATGCAGTTAGTCATTGGCTCTGCGTGTGTGTTTTTTCTCTACGTGCTGCATTGGCTCTGGCTAGATAGCCTGTACATTAGGCTCCGATTGAACTGCTCAATAAGACCACAAGACTTGGTTTAGTAGCAAAAACACCCGGCCAGGTTTATTGTTGATGAAGCACAGTTCTAGCTCTCCGGAGTGTCTAGTTACGCTAGCACATGTATGCCTGTAACAATGGACCAGCTCAGTGTATGGCGGGATTCTCGATTTCCTGCCCCCAGGCCAGTCAAAGACACACCCGTTGAGACTCCTCTTTATACAAAAAAGTTACATATTGCCCCTGTGACATGTTTAGTTACCACCCTTTCACCTTGTACATGTTGGGCTTATCAATCAAAACATCTCTATTCATCACCCTGTCATCCTGACCTTATCTTTAAGGGGAGGTCAGTGTGTCCTTGTATCATCTTTGGGAAGCGTGTTTGTGTCATACTTGGTATCAGGGTGTACTGGTATCACCCTTCTGGAAGGTGTTTACATGAGTGTCCTGTGCCTAGTACTTCTCAAGAATGTGTATATTTTTGCAGTACCAGGCCTATTCTTGCCAGGCTCTGCGAACCTACAAGCAGGCATGTTTTATAACAGGACCTGACTTCTGCTCACAGCCTGACTTTTGCTAACTTTGCTTTATATTAGCAAGGCTTGACCACTGCTTTAGTTCAGGCCTTTTATACAAGGGCTCGTGACTCAGGCTCTCTCTTTCTACTACAACTGGGTTAATATTTAACTGGAAACTTCATTAATCACTGCTGTTCATGATGTGTAAAGATTGGTGATAAACTGTATCTATTTGGGAAGACAGCTGTGATAAATACCCATAGATTCATAGAATTTAGGGCCAGATCACTATAGGCTACTGGCCAGTCCCCTCAACCCAGAAGGAGTGACACCATATTCAGAATCTGGTTCAGACCCTCTTCTCAGGGCTTCAGTTTTATTTCTTCCACATAAAATTAGTGCAGCACATTGAGCACTCCTTCCCTGCCCTAACCTGGAGTGTTCTGTAGGGGCTTATCTATTCACTACAGGTTTCCATTCTACAGGCCACTTGCCTGACAGCCATACCCTGCTTCCTCCTACAGGAGTCCAACTACTTACTGTTAGCTCTGGCTCTCCTTCCTGTTACTGCCTTCAGGCTCTTGGCAGCTCTGTTCCAGCTGAGTCACTTTCTGGCTTTTAATAATCACCTGATCCTTTGCTGATATGTTTCAGCTCAGCTACCTCCCAGAGCTCATATGTGAAACTAGGCCCAACTCCTATAAAAGGGATTTTTTGGCCATTCATCCTGTGACAATTAACTAGCTGAACGATATGTATATGACAGGCTCTTACAGTTCACCCAGTTACCCTTGCATTTAGCTCAATAACTTGTTTGACTAAACCATACTTTCCAGACAGGCATCCAGTCTTGATTTGAAGATATCAAGAGAGACATTTTTTTCCAATGGTTAATCACCTTCATTGTTTGTTTGTTTTTCCCCCCCCCCGCCCCTTATTTCCCATTTGTATATGTCTGACTTTAGCTGCCAATCAGTAATCATTTAGTACTCGGTATTTCCCGCCCCCCACCCCCACCCATGGTACTTATATACTGTATCAAATAAGCTCTCAGTTTTCTTTTTGATTGAGCTCTTTAAGTCTCTCAGTGTGTAAGGCTTTTTCTCCATACCTCAAATCATTTTTGTGGTTCTTTTCACAATCCTTTTTAAAATGTGGACACCAGAATTCTACAATGTTGAAGCTTTATCATAGTAATTTTCTGACATTCAGGTCAAGCTCCATTTCATTTTAAGTCTGAACAAAACAACCACCTATCTCATCCCTCAGATCCTCTCCTAGGTGGGAAGCCCGATCAACCCTAATTGCAAGCCCCTGCTGCACACCATTCAGGAACATGTGAAGAATCCTTTCATGGGGGATTAACTGCATAAGAAACCAGGCCTACATCTGAAAGAGCCCCTGTTCTGTATGAATATGGTAAATTTGAAATCAAACTTCCATACAGTATATTCACTAGCATATTTATGTCTGTTATCTCACAATAGCTCTCAAATTAGTATGGACAGTTGGATTCATAAAACTTTCTCCTGAGAATTTAACAACCTTATCTCATTTGATTCAAATTTCTTGCAGTCTTGCTTCAAATATCCGTGTATATTATTCGTTGGAAGACGATAAGTAGGATATTCCTTAACTTCTTTGCACTAGAGATCATATTTTCCCAAAGTCTAAACTGAAGTGGAAAAAGCCCTTTTCTCCTTCTATCCCCACAGATCAGAGGCTTTGAAACTGCTTACTGCATAGATAGCATGGGGCACACCAATGGCGGCTTTGTAGAACTTGGACCATGCCACAGAATGGGAGGTAATCAGGTAAGTAACCTTGAGGCAAGACATTTGAAAGAGATAGTTGATGCAATGAGTAATCATAAAGCTGTTCTCTGATAAAGTCCCTAAAACTACTGTGGTTACCAAAAAGTAGATTAAATGTGGGGAAAAAGTTGTGGACTGTGCCAGCTTTTATAGGTGGGAATTTGGGATTTGTTTCCACTCAGGAAATATTCCTTTTACTCACTGTGATGCCTTAGTTACTACTTTTCAGAATTGTGATATAGGTGTGCAATGCACTGATGCAGTAAATGGCTTTCCACTACCAGAAACAAAGAATAAAATACAAATTAATTCATAAGTGAAGCTGAGTTAAATTGGAAAAAGCTTAGTTCCTAACAGATAATTGTAATAAAACTATTGCACAATTTGGCCCAAGTCTTCACAATTTTGCCATCTCACCACCACAAAGACAGACCTACTTCAGGCAGTCAGGTAGCTTTATCTTCTTGAATTTGATACTTAAAGTTTTGAAAATCTGTAAACTGAAAAATGGCTCAAAGCAGAATGAAGAGATTAACAAAAAATTATCTTTTCTCTCTCGATAGATATAGGACTTAATCTTATGCAGTCATACAGGATGGTGTCCCTGTTTAAGAGCCAACTGAATACGATTTTTTAAGTAAAAATGTCATTGTTGTAACTGTAGTTTTAAAATATAATGCAGTACCCTGTGAAAATACATTTTTAGCATACAGTACTCTAGAAAGCCTCTGAAAAAATCATTCTTTTTCCGTCGTAAAATCTTACCTTAATTAAATGCCGATCTAAGAAGTAGCAGAAATTATCTGTTTGTATTTCAATTTGGTAGTTTTCCCTCTGACCCAGTGCTCTGTAGTTCTTAAATTTATTATTGTCTTCATTTGAAAATACTGGTGAGGACAAAAATTCACTGGTTTCCAGCTCTTTGAAAGACAGTGATTATATAGCCATCAACCCACCGATTGATTTATCCAGCTGTTCTCAGGAGCCTCTCCAATTAAAATCGTTTGCATTTATCCCCTGTGTCTTAACTTAATTTAGTAGTTGTATATATTTAGTTTTCTGAGCTCAGAAAGAAGGTACTTCGTATGCTAAGTCTGATAGTGAAAAGCTAATATATTGCATCACCTAAAATAAATCAGTCCTATTTAAGCAAAGGTAGGTGTAATGATAATTTCAAAAGAATATTCCATATGATGTAAATTAATTGTTATAGTATTGCTTCTGAAATTTCAGTTAACTTATAAAGTTCACCCTTTGTGTCTACAGTAACAAAAAGGTGCCTCAATATTTTTCTTTTAGCTTTTTCGAATAAATGAAGCTAATCAACTAATGCAGTATGACCAGTGTTTGACTAAAGGACCTGATGGATCAAAAGTTATGATTACGCACTGTAATCTAAATGAATACAAGGAATGGCAATACTTCAAGGTATGTGACAGCATATGGTGCAAGGATAGATGATTTGTTAAGACTTTTTTTTACACCCCATTTTGTTAAGACTTTTTTTATTGTGCATACATCTGGAAGTAAAGCTGTAGGACCAGATTCAGTGAACTTGGTGTGGCAAAATGTAAATTTCACTTTCCTGTACCAGGCTCTCCTCTTGCTTTATGGGAGGAATTCACTCTGAGGGAAGATGGATTTTGTTGGCACTACTCACCCTCTCCCAGGATTTCCACTGCAGAAAAGCAGCTTTAAATTCCACCAGGAGAGCTGCTGCCAAGGAAGAAGGAGAAAAATTGTTCTCCTTAACCTCTGAGGCTAGGACAAAAAGCAATGGGCTTAAATTGCAGCAAGGGTGGTTTCAGTTAGACATTAGGAAAAAATTCCCAACTGTTAATTTGGTTAAATACTGGAATAAATTGCCTAGGGAGGTTGTGGAATCTCCATCATTGCAGATTTTAAGAGCAAGTTAGACGAACACCTCTCAGGGATGATTTAGATAGTACTTAGTCCTGCCATGAGTACAAGGGACTGGATTAAACGACCCCTCAAGGTCCCTTCAAGTCCTATGATTCTATGGGTATGTGCTGAATCAGCACATTCCCGCTGCCCCCTTTTTCGCACTGTGGTGGCATGCACACCCCAGTGAAGGTTGCAACAGCTTTTGCTCACAGCAACCTTCCTGCTAATGCCCTTCCCACCAAGAGTCTTCCACAATGTCTGTACTGCCAGAAGCTGGCATAGATGCTAGGGTGAATTTAGCAGCTCAAATAATGTAACTTGATTACATTGCATATCTATACTGAAATAGTGCTCCATTTAAATTACATTTTCCAGCAGTACTGAGAGAGGGGAGGGGAAGTACAGCAATGCTAGTTCTATTTCTGCTAAATTTAGTAATTTATATGTGTTGTCCTATGTCTTGTTCAGCATTTGGTTTTGTTCTTTTTTGAGTTAGCTACCTATTCTCTTGGTAAATGTTGTCTTGTGTTTTCTAAATGATGCATGTGGCCACTGTGTGATGCTATTGTGAAAGATCTGAATCTTTAAATGAAGTATTGATTTCATAGCTTGTAACAGCTATTAAGTAAATATGTATTTTGCAATAAGTACTAACTTTGAAAACATTTTTATCCTACTTCTCTATTATATTTAATGAGTCAGCTTACACTTTTGTTCCAGTAAAAAGAGATAAAGATAGAATACACCAATAAGGAAATTTGGCTTTAAATACATATGCGCGCACACACACCTCAATTATGTATTTGAGGGCATAATGTGGTCTAACAGGGTTGAATGCCAGATTGCTATTACCCACTTGTTTTCTGAATCATTACCATCTAGCTTGTTGTGCATTTATCAATTCACTCATTAGTCTGTTGGTATCTGGATTCTATTTGCCTGAAGCAGCTAGATTCTTTGTTAAGCATTATGTGGTGAAAGTCTATTTACCTTCCACTGACACGCAAGTTTTTGTAATATTTGCATACAGCTGTGAAGTCCTGAATAACAAAAAGCTGTTTGTATGGAGCTAAAAAGCTGGGAAGAGACAGACAAGACCATTAAATCTCAGCAATGTAGATAAAAATCAATACACACTGTTTTGGTGTCTACTTTGTTCTGTAGTGTATATGTACAACTTGTTTGGTCTCCACCAATTCTAATGTGGCTCAGCATGTTACTTGCCATTTCATTAGGTTTTGTTTTTACACAAGTTAAATCCCTTTCCACAGTAGCTGTGCCAATTGCGCAATTGTTTGCTTCAATGTTTCTGTTACTAGAAGTTAGAAGAGCATGGCCCAGTAGGCACAGCACAGAATGTGGACCAAAACATTTGGTTTATTTCCAAATAAATATGATAAAAGACTATTGAAGGTGGGTAAGCAAACAAACACTGGAAACTTGGTGCACTTGTGAGACAGATTTTCAGTGTTTAATTACTGTGCAACCCATTTTAAAAATTATTCTTACTGATGGGGGTGGACTGGGGGAAGATAACAGTTATAACCAGTACAAGAAATGTGATGCCCAGTGCAGTCGTGAACAGCAACATTTTTTGAGGAGTGTTTCAGTGTCAGTCAAACAGTCACAAGATTTGGCCTACTCTAGTGAATCAGTTATGTGACTATAGGGATTCAGTAGCAGTGCTCCTATAGGCCACTCAGGTATCCCAGAGAGAGAGTATAGCCAGATCTGGTCAGAATATTCCCTTTGTCTTTTGCTGACTTGTTGATTTGGGGGAAAATGGCTATGTCATAACCCCACTTCTCCCTGCTACCACTGGAAAAAGAAGATGTGGGAGAAGAGCTGAGGCAAATCATCACTTTCACCCCAAATATTTGCATTGCTGTAATGTCAGCATTATGGTTATAACTTTAGGTGAAGCATAAACAGCCAGATTAGATGGCAATCCTAAAAAGGAAAGGTCTTGTTTTCAAGCATTTATTTGTCTTTAAAAAAAAAATAACTAGGCTAGACAATTTTTTTTTATTAAACATAGTTTAGGATCAGTTATGCAGAAGTAGCCTGTTTCCTATGAGAAATAAGTGTAGGTTTTTCAAACGGACCAAGTGCCTCTATTTACATTTTTATAATGTAACATTTCAAGATGTGAAAATATAGGCCTAATAAGTGATAAAATTATTAATGTAGAAATGAGACTTTCACAGGGACCCTGGGTAATTTGTTTTTAGACAGCTACACATATTAGATGGGGAAGATCTTAAATCTATTTCTGATTATTTTTGTTTTCCAGAATCTACATAGATTTACCCATATTCCTTCAGGGAAGTGCTTAGATCGCTCAGAGGTCTTACACCAAGTCTTCATCACTGAATGTGACTCCAGTAAAGCAACACAAAAATGGGAAATGAACAACATTCTTAGTGTATAGACAAAACAAACAAAAACCTGGCCTACTGAAACATTAATTTGTACAGGACTGAAAATAACCTGAAAACTGCTGCAACTATTAACTTTGTACAGCTGCAAGCCTGAAATCTCCTGACTTGGATGAAGGACATAGATGAACTGTGATTTTACAATAACATTATCATCTGCAGTTAATGTTTACAAAACTGCTTTTACCTTAAACTTTGTAGATGTTTACATCTTTTTGTTTTAAGATGTTGGAGGTTTAATGTGCTCTTAGCTATGTTTTATAGGAACAAAGTTAAAGGCACTGTGGTCTTCTTTGGGATTTCACTCAGGGGTCTGAAGGCAGATTTTTTACACACACTTGAAAAGGTTGGAGTACCCAGACTTTCATATAATGTGGTGATTATCAACCTGTTGTATCTTTTTATTTTACATCCTACCAAGCACTGCCACGGGTTATTAGCCAGAGTGGCCTTCTTTCACAGTCATGCTGCTTTTTTGGAAAGGTAGATTTCAACATTAGTGCCTCCTTCATTTCTCTATATATTTTACAAGAAAAACATTTGATGGAATGTACAGTATGGATATGTTGATAAGTCATATTGACAAGGATTAGTTGTACCACCCACATAATTACTGAAGACAAGTCTGTTTTGCCAATCTGACTTCTGTATTTACTACATACTGGTAAGGCAAATAAAGGTACAGACCACACCAGAAATGCTGTAGGGGGTTCCAAAAATATTGTAAAATGTCCCTTTTGCAGCTAGGTGCTGTAATTTCATTGGAACTTTAAGTAAGCTGAACCAGGTATGCTGAGTAGCACTTGGATGCACCTGCTATATTAGGCTTTGTCTACACTAGCACTTTAGTTGGTCCAATGAGTGAAAAAAAATCCCACCCCGGCTTACATAAGTTTCACCAACAAAAGTTGAGCCCTTGCACCTCACAGGATCAGACCCTGAAAGTATTTGTTTTAGAACCAAATTTTGCCCTCAAATGCAGATTAGTGTTCCATGTAACGTCCACTGAAGTTAGAAAGGGTTGTGTGTCATATCTAAAGGCAGAATTTGACCTTTATAAAGCTATCTATCTATGCATATTTTGGCAATGATTTGGGATCTCCTCTGGCTTCTTTAAACTTCTCAGCTGTCCTTTAAAAGGTGTGAAAAATAGAATTAGAAAATAAAGAGGGAGAAACTGGAAAAAGGAGAATAAGAGTATAGGTAACTTTATTATTTGTGTGTATGAAAACTGACTCCATTTTTTGTGTTGGGTAGATTAATCATGTTACTATGCATTAGTGAAAGAAAGGTGGCATATAAATTGTGCAGATGTGTATTTTAAATGGGTATTTTGTGCAATTCATTAAAAGATACTGTATGTGCATATGAATCTGTATCTGAAACTGCGAACTGCAAAACATGAGAACATCAGAAGCTGTTGCTGTAATGACTTTTCCTATTGTAGCCTGCTTGGGGGGGGGGGGGGGGGGGGGGAAATGTCCCATATCTTGCTTTGTAAACTGATATCACTATGCATTTCTACACATTTTATAAATTTGATTTATGCAGATTTTGATACACTGTATGTTTCTGTAGAAATTGTATAAATCTTCAAAAGTTTTATTAGGGATAATATTTGGGGAGCCGATGTGCATCTTAATGCTGGATTGCGTGTTTTCTAGGTGAGGAAAATTAAAACAAATATTTTAACTTGTGGGTTTGCTACACTTTTATTGTCCAAAGCACTTGCAACCCCTCCCAGCTTGACATCGTCCACAAACTTTATAAGTGTATTCTGTAAATCATTGATGAAGATATTGAACAGAATGGCTATGATAAGCAAGGCATTCAACCTGAGCCAGGCCAAATCCCAGACTTGCACCCTAATCACTGGCCCCTTCTATCCACTGCCTTAGCCCAGTTGGCTATGCTGTCACTTGAATCTCTGAACTACAATGTAAAACGTTGTTCCCTAGAATTAAACAGTAGTATGTATTCATCTACAGCAGCCATGAAAATGTACCTGGTGTTAACAACATTACATTGCCAAGCTAGTTCTTTTTTTAATAAGCTCACCTTCTTCTGTTTGTGCAGGAATATAGCTACTGGACTTTAAGGGGAGGAGGATGCAGCATTTAGTCCTAAACTTACCACATCACAATACTAAAGCTTCAGTATTTTTTCCTCAGCAAAGTACAGTAACTCCTTGCTTAATGTTGTAGTTATGTTCCTGAAAAACATGACTTTAAGCGAAACCATGTTAAGTGAATCCAATTGCCCCATAAAAATTAATGTAAATAGGAGGGGGGGTTAGGTTCCAAGGAAATTGTTTTCATCAGACAAAAGACATATTTAATATACACACAGTATAGGTTTTAAACAAACAATTTCATACTGGTACACAGCGATGTTGATTGTGAGGCTTGGTTGAGATGATTAAGTCAGAGGGTAGGATATTTCCCAGGGACTGCCTTAGTGCTGAATGATGAACTAGCAGTTGGATGAGCCCTCAAGGATTAACTCGTTGTTAATGTAGCCTCACACTCTACAAGGCAGCACGAATGGAGGGGAGGGGAGAGCATGGCAGAAAGAGGCATGCACTGTGTGTGAGAGAGAGAGAGATGCACATTGCCCCTTTAAGTACGCTGACCCCACTCTACGTACACTGCCTTGTTAAGTAGATCCGCAAGCTGAAGTGGCAGCTGCTGCCAGGAAGCTCCCTCCATCGTGAGCCCTGTCATATGTCCCCCATGCTCTGTGGAAGATGGGGTAAGTGGGGTACAGGGGCACATCCTGACATTAGCCCCTCTCCTCCCCCACAGATTAAGCAGGAGGCTCAGGGGAGCAGCTCCAAGGCAGAGGGCAGGAGCAACACATGGCAGTGGGGGGAGGGACAGCTGAACTGCTGGCAATTGGTAGCCTGGTGGGCAGCTGCTGCACAGGGAAATTAGGAGAGTGAAGAGCTGATGGGGGGGCTGCCAGTCCAAAGCCCCCACCAGCTGGCTGCTCTTCCTGCAAGCAGTGGATAAAGCAGGCAGCTGCCAAATGACATTATAAGGGAGCATTGCAGAACTTTAAATGAGCATGTTCCCAAATTGATCAGAAATGTAACGAAACAATGTTAACCACGACAACTTTAAGTGAGGAGTTACTGTATGTACTTGATGAGACTGCTGCTATAGTGCTCAGTTGTGGTGTTACCTACACATCTTTTCCAGTAGCTAACGGTATGCCTCCATGTAAAATGGTTATGACAACTAGTTCCCTCACTGGGCTATTACTCCACTTTTAACATAATACCCATCATTTCCATTTTTGGACAGTAATGTCACCAAGGTTGATGTGCATGTACAAACTTGGCATTTTACAAGTTGTCAAATGGAGAGGGGGGGGGCACAGAGTAAAAAGAATTTGCCCCAATTTAGGGGAAAAGGGTGATTTTTACCCCCCCCCCAACACTACCAATTTCGGACTGTAGCTACAGTAAATGTCTTTTATAAGCCTAACATCCCTCCTAGATGATTTGATTCTTATAAGCAGAGTATATTTAGCCTATAAGAATGATTTTTGTCTGTTTTGATCACTATATGCCCTTGATTCTTACAGCAATGATTCTTCTAAATGGGAGTGCACTGTAAAAGAATGTCCATAGTTAACTGTACTGCAGCTATGCTATAAAGTGACTAGGCCCCTATGTTGATTAGGGCTTAAGTGGGTTAGTTGCCTGGGGAATTAAAGGTTTTAGAGCAGGGGTGGGCAAACATTTTTGGCCTGATGGCAGCATCTGGGTATGAAAACTGTAGGGCGGGCATGAATGCCTGGTGGGGGAGAGGGACTCTGTGGAGCTCTACAGGGGCAGTACTGGATACTCCGAGGGTCCCTGCCAGCAGTGACTCAAAGGGGGGGGCATACCAGGCACTGGCATGGGCAGCAATACCCTAGCTGAGACTGGTGCAGCCTCAGGGTGGTTTTGAGGCTCTTGAGGGTCAGGCTGTAGACTGGGTGGGCATTAGGTGCTCTGCTGCATAGGGAGGCCAAGCCTGTTGCATAGGGATGGGGTTCCAATCCCAGAAACAGCACAGTGAAGTGTGGCTCTGCATGCCAAAAGATGGTGCTCATCAATGAAATTGAGAGATGGGGTGGGGACTGGGGATCACTAGGTGGCTGGAGTAGGGCAAGAGCCCAATTTCACTCCCCAGCAGGAACTTGAGGGCCAGATAAAAGCATCTGACAGGCCAGAAGCAGTCCATGGGCCATAGTTTGCCCACCCCTGCTTTAGACCATGGGCTCTCAACCTTCACACATCCATTTTCATTTAAAAAAAAAAAAGTGGCTCCTACCCCTCCCCTTTAACAAAATGAGACTTTCCAATGTAATCTTGATGGAACTGGGTCTATTAATACAGAATCCCATTTATTGGAATCAGTGTTTTAAATAAGTTTTCAGGGCCATATACCACAATTTCAGCATTGAACACTAGTGGGCAATCCCATGCAACAGGTTGCATTACCACTTACTGAGATTTGCCCCAGCTGCTCCCAGCCAGGCTAGGTTTCTGTGGCAGTGGAACCACAAGTGCCTGGTCACACTGCCACTCACTGAAATTTAGCCTATCTGTCCCACTGTCTAATAAAGGGGTGCCAGCACCAAATTTCAGTGGGGTTCTCCAACTGTAGCTTGGGACCCCAAAGTGGGTCATGATCCCCATTTTAATGGGGTCACCAAGGGTGGTGTTTGCCCTGTGCCCCAGCAAGTTGGAAGCCCAAGCCCTACCATCAAGGACTAAGGTTACATGGCCCTTGCCGGTGGCTGTCTTCAGTCTCTCTCATGGGGTTGTGTAATTTTTGTTGTCAGAAGAGGGCCACAAGGCAACAAAGTTTGAGAACTGCTGACCTAGTGCATAGGGTCACCTACAAGCCCTCTTGAATACTGAACTGGAGAACTAGAACCCTAAAAACAGATATTAAGGTATATGCTTTAAAAAGGTTTCTAAGCCTATGTAGACAGACAGGAGGATCAAGGACCTGATTATTTAAAGCAGAGTCCCATTTGTTTGAATCAGTGTCCTAACAGCTCCCAGTACCATCAGAATTACTTTGCAAAATTCCCTTTTGTTAAGGGGAAGGGATCAGATCACCAGTTAAGCACTAGTATAGTCAAACCTATATAAGTGAAAGCATAGAGAGAGGATTTAAGATTGTGTACAGAAGCAAAATTGTAATGCAAAGCTGTTATCATTGTACCTATTGGCAGCTACAGAACATCTTGAGACAAAGCTTTAGGCCCTGACCTCAATCCTTCCTTTAAAACCAACACACCACCTCTCCTATGCTAGCAGAATTCACTGTTAAATGTAATTTAATGGTATTGGTTAAGGAGGGCCTATTTCAAAGTGATTTAAAAAAATCATAAATCCTCATTACAAGGATGCATGTTAACGTTAAAGCTATGTCTTCACCAGAAAAAGGTTTTTATTTTATCTTAAAAAAAATATATATTTTGGCAGCAAAGACATCCTTTGGAAACAAAATATTTACCAATCTCCATTCAGGGATTTTACTTTGCCAAAGTTGTTAACTTATAAATAGAAACAGAATAGGAAGCCAGTTTCAAGCAAGCAATGATGTAAGATGTAATCAACTCGTGAGAAAAATCTGAATTCTAGTCATGCCACTTACTAGCATTTCAGAAGTATCCACAATCACTATTTAGAATCAGGGCCCCATTATTATAATATATTTAGATTAGGCAGTTCTACCCCAAAAAGAGCTTACAAGTAAAGAAAGTTTAAAGTGTCAAATTATAAATACCTAAGTGTATCCATTTATTGCTTTATGATCATAAAGAGTATTTTAGAAGATGCTCCAAGACAGTAACAGAACACAGTAATGTACATCATTTTATTACAAAATTGTTAAAAAAGTAATACAATGCAATATTCTACAAAATATAAGATCAGCTATTTTGCTACTTCCTATGTTTTACTCTGCTAAAAACATCAGACTATCAGTCACTGAATTTTAAAGAAACCATTAAATATGCAAAAACATTCCACAACATCCGTTTTTTGTTTTTAAGAACCTAACTGTAGCGGCCCTCAGCTACTACTTACATTAAAAAATATAGGTCTCCCTACAAAGAATCACATTACCTATACACAATTCTGTACAGTTTTTTTTTTTTATACTGAAGCTAACAATGAGCTGCACTTGAGTTCACATTCTTAGCAAAATATTGGACTTCGAGCACAAATCTTTACAGCAGGATATCCATTTACTCTTCATCTTCATCCTCCTCCTCTTCATCTTCCTCCTCCTCTTCATCTTCCTCATCTTCATCCTCTTCAGGTTCTGCCTTCTTCTTAGATCCTGTGGGCCTACCAGGACCTTTCTTTCCTGCATCACTCTTGCCCTTGGCACGGTATGCTGCAACATCCTGAAAGAGTGATGTCATTAAGTTTCAAGTAATGAATTACATCCCTGTAAATCCTGAGACTAATGTTAAATTAACAATTGTTTGCGTTATACTGAGCTGAACATACAGATTAGATGCTTTAAGAGAAAGGGTCTCAACCTGGTACTTATGACCCACCCCATAGGAATCCCCAGATCAGATTTCAGGGGCTTATAGCCTTCCTGCTTTTTCTGTCCTATTTTAAGATGCAACTTTGGTATGGAGCAGATTGAGAATCACTGCAATATCCGGCCTGAATATTTTTACATTGGTGTGTTTTCCTACACAGTAAGGCCTTGTCTATCCTATCTCTATAGAAATTGAATGTTCTTCAGTTTTCCGTCACATTGTGTAGTCTATTCAGGATTGTGAGGCAGCGATGGGTTTTTTCCCCTTGTGTAAAGCATAGAGCATGCCACCACTATTTCATTTGTAACTGCTCAAACTTTGGACCACATATACATTCTTGGATGTTTTCACTGTACCTTTTCATATTTCTCCTTTAGTTTTGCTGCCTTCTGTTCAAATGGCTGTTTATCTTTGGCTGACTGCTCAGACCACATTTCACCTAGTTTTTTTGCAGTATCCCCAATAGACAAGCCAGGATGGTCACTTTTGATCTTTGGACGATGTTCAGAACAAAAGAGAAAGAACGCAGATCTGATCAGGGAGAAAAAAAGAACAATAAAAGGTGTCACACTGACCAAAACTGAAAATATACTTTTCATTCCAGGATGAAGACACTTACGGTGGCCTTTTAGGAGCATTGGGATCCTTTTTCTTTCCCTTCTTCTCGCCTTTAGGAGGAATATAATTTTTCATCTCTCTGTCATAACGAGCTTTATCTCCTTTCGCCAGATCTTCAAACTTTGATTTTTCTTTTGCAGACATTGTCTGCAGACACATTGTAAAAAGAGGCGTTAGATCAGCTAAAAGGCCTGGTGACTCATTAACAGCTAACAGCAGCTGCACCCGAGGATCCTTTTCTTTCCCATAAACCCATGAAACAGGCTGACGAGGCGGTGGGGGAGGGGAGTCACGATTCCTAGACACGAGACCCCGCACCGTTCTCCACTGAGCTAGCAGGGAAGCCCCGCCCGCCCCGAGGTGCGGCCTGGCCAGTGGGCGGGCCCGGGCCCTCTCTCACCTTCCATCTCTCCGAGCACTTCCGGGAAAACTCAGCGAAGTTGACTGAGGAGTCCGGGTGCTTCTTCTTGTGCTCCTCGCGGCAGGTCTGCACGAAGTACGCGTACGAGGACATCTTGCCCCGCGGCTTGTTGGGGTCGCCTTTGCCCATGGCGGGAGCGGTCACGGGGCCCTTGGGGAGGAGGCGGAGTGAGAAAGGGACGGCGGCGCCTGCCGGGCGGGGCTGCGGCTGAAGCCACTCCCGCCTATCCCCTAGCGGCGGCTTCCCGCCTAACCATCCCCCGGGCCCGACCCCTCCCTCTCCCGAGGAACCAAGCGGCCTCCGACTCCGAGTAAACTTCCACGGGGCGGGGCGGCGCGGCCTCCCCGGGCCCAACAGGCGCCTCCACCACACCAGCGGCCCCAGCGAAGCCACCAACCCCCCTCCCGAAATGCCACCGCGCTCGCGCTCTCCCGATGGCACCGCGCCCCAACCCGCGGACGCGGTCCTGCCCAGCCGGCCTGGAGAGCCAAGAAGTCCCCACAAAACCACCGCCCCCGCCGCGGGGCCGTCCACCCACTGCGCCCAAGCGCCGCCGCCGCGCCCCAACCTATGGCTGGTCCCGTCCCAACTCCCACTGGCACCGTCACCAGCACGGAGCGGCGCGGACACTCCTCAGGGCAGGCTACAGTTGTTGGGGCCTTGCCTGGTGCGGTGAGAGACGGCGGCTGCGGGGTGTCGGGCTCTGGTGCTGGGATCTGCTCCGTCTGCCACAGCCAAATGGTTTCTCTCCGACGCACTTACAGTCTCTTGTTTTCCACAGTCCTGCCCGGCACAGCAACTTGACCCACAGCACCTACGGTCCCGCCTACCGCGTCATCCGATTGGCTATCACACCCTTTTGAACCGATACGGTCACGCCCCTAGGCTTGCAAGTACAATTGATTGGTTCCTAGCTCTCTTTACGTCATCCAAAGAGCAGTGCTTAAGTTAGGTCGAGTCTCAGGGGTTCGTTGGCTGCTGTACTCGTTGGAACCGGTTAGGGAGAGGACGGGGGCGGGACTAAGAGCTACGGCGCCGATTGGAGGTGAGTAATAGTTTAAAAAACCGCGGGGATGTTTGCCATTGGGTGTAATGGAATACTCGAGCTGCGATTGGATAGAGTGGGGCGGAGTAGCGTGGTTTAAAAATACAAAGGGAGGGGGAGGGATGTTAAGTGAGGAAAACAAGAAGAGTCTGAAAAAGGTGCGGGAGGCGGACAGGATTGGCAGTCTGAAAGTAGAGACGGCTGTGGCTTGAGGAAAGGAACTAGGGCGGGCGGGTTTGTTGCGAAACTTCTTATTTACAGCCTACAGGCCGTTAAAAGCCAGCGGGGTTTATGAACGCACATCACGCTCGTATGGGTAACGCGGGCTGGCATTAGGGGCTGCAGTCTGTCGGGGATGTGTGGAGCCCGGGGTGGCTCCTGGGGACTACTGCTCCCAGCATGCCTTGCTCCGTCTCTAAGGCGGCAACTCGGTGCAAGATAGGGTAGAGCGCGCTGGGAGTTGTAGGTCTCTATTGAGAGAATGTGCTCAGCAGTTAGCACCTGTCTTGAAGCGTCCCCTAGGAGGGCCGGGGATTTCTTTCACACCCAGGCGTTGCTGGGAGTGAGTGGCGCGGGGAACAGGCTCAGCTTTTGTAACCTGGAAAATCTGAGACCCCTGTCCCTCCTCCTTCCCCCCTTGGGATATTTCTCTCTGATTCGCCTTCCCTTTCCCTCCCTCCCAGTGTTAAAGGAAAAGGGCTTTTCCCAGTGACTGGCTGCGGCTGCTTACCCGGCTCCCTTCTCCCCCAGCGTTTCACGCTGCGCATGGTATCAGTGGGGACGGATTTCAATGGCGGGTGTGTTTGGCCCTGCCTTGAGGGATGGGAGATGTGAAGAGTGGCGAAGGGGCTGGCTGAGGGTTGGTGTGAGTCAGGGTATAGCTGCAGGGAAGGATTGGGGATGCAGGAAGAGCAGGCTCAATGGCTTGGTGAGGAGCGAGGAGCTGCAGGGCTGTTTGTCAAGCTTGGGCAGTTCGACTCGGGTAAACTTCAGAGAACTGTGGAAACCTCTCATTGAAATGCACGCGGCATGCACCCTGAGCGAGAGTGACTGTAAACACTGCCTTAAACAGCAGCTCCGAGAGCCAGCCTGCTCTCCTCCCCAGAGTATGTGTGTGGGGGCTGGCAGCAGCAGGGCCAGAGGTCGATTATGTTTTGCTGATCCAGCTAACAACGTGTGGTAAATAGCAAAACCATGTTTTAACTTTCACTTCTACATCTCCTCAAACCCTCACAAGTCCCCTCTCACTGTCTTCATTGTTAAATGAAGCTGAAAGCGGGATGCGCTTAGCTTTGCTCTGTGGCACGGGTTAGAGTTTACAGATCAGAAGGAAGGTGCAGTTCCTGCTTTGGAACAGGAGGAAGGATTAACGGCTATTCCTGGGTGGTGATGTCTGATAGTCGCCCCTTCTTCCCGCCCCCCAAGGTAATTGATTGGGGTTATAATGCCCAGGAGCTGCTCTGTATCAGTAATTCTGGCTTCTCAGGCTTTCTGAATTGTATAGGTCTGGTTCCATACAGCGAGTCTCCCTCATCAGCTAGTCCTTAAAGGTAACATGGGTGATGTTTGTGCATGCTACTTTTCAAGCTTTGCTTTATGATGTGTTTCCTTCTTATTGTGCTTTCCCAACTCTTCTCCTGTGATAGCTGAACTTCTTCATCGTGGAATCAGAGCCTGGAACTTGTGTAGCTAGAAGTTTTGACCTGCCTAGTTCCTTCTCATTTGGAGCGAGCCTCCTTCCTTGGTAAGTGAGACAGTTTTTACAACCCCTTCCTTTGGGAATGTAGGATGCTTTTTACAATACATATTTCAATGACGAATTTGCAATCTCTCACTTTTGTGTGTGTTTTTTTTTTTCTCTTTTTTTAATCATCATCCTCATATAAACTATCCCAGTTTAAGACAGCAGTCTGTGATTGAAGAGGCTGGTAGGCTTCCCCTTTCTCTTGCACAAAGATAAAAGAAGCCAGTTTCAACAAAAAGAGTGGTCATCTGGTTATGTTGTGGTTTTCTTCCCTGTAGAGAAAGCTGTAGTTAAAAGCCTAGAGACCATATTCAGTAACAGTAAATCTGCTCTTTCTACAAACTGTTAACTTTTATAGTTAGTACTTATCAGAGCATCATGTTATACCAGGGGGTAAATTTTGCCCTCAGAGTTTAGGTGCTAAAACTTGTACTTTCTTTTATTTATTTCTGTTCTCCTCTTCCTACTCTAGATCCATTTTTATTTTGAAATTAGCTTAGTCTGTTTTGTTGTCACTAAGGCCTGGTTTACACTACAAAGTACAGTTGACATAAGCAGCCTTGTATCAACCTAGTTGTGTGTGTGTCTACACCAGGGGTCGGCAGCCTTTCAGAAGTGATGTGCCGAGTCTTTATTTATTCACTCTAGTTTAAGGTTTCACGTGCCAGTAACACATTTTAACGTTTTTAGAAGGTCTCTTTCTATAAATCTATAATATATAACTAAACTAAACTATTGTATGTAAAGTAAATAACGTTTTTTAAATGTTTAAGACGCTTGTTTTAAAATTAAATTAAAATGCAGAGTCTCCCCAGACCGTTGGCCAGGACCCGGCCGGTGTGAGTGCTGCTGAAAATCAGCTCGCGTGCCGCCTTTGGCGCACGTGCCATAGGTTGCCTATCCCTGGTCTAGACTTACACCTGTAAAAGCAGCACTTAGACCTGGTACACTCTAAAGAGTTAAGTTGATGTAAGGCATCTTACAGCGACATAATGTCAATGTCTATACTGCAATACAATACTTCTCCTGCTGATGTAGCTAGGTCAACATAGTGGCATTGCAGACGCTGCATTGCTTATGTTAATTGAACTGGCCTCCAGGAGCTGTCCAATAATGCCCATTATGACCGCGCTGGTCACCATTTTCAACTCTGCTGCCCAAAGCAGTTATTCTAGTGTGGAGCTGCAGATATGCTACTTTTACAAGGAGTTGCATGCTATCCTCTGCAAATGTATCTCTTGCTATGATCTCAGAATGATATCCTCTCCCTTTTCCTCTGTGCTTTGCATTTTGCAACCCCTTCCCAAGACACGCACAGTGGGATAGCTACCTATGGTGCGCTGCTCTCTGTGTTGATATAAGCTGCTAATATGGACACACTCTGCTGACGCAAGAAGCATAGTGCGGACGTGGACAATCAACTTAGTTACTGTGGTGGCAGTATGATGACTTAAGTTGACTTAATTTTGTGGCGTAGACATGCTCATAGATTTGTCTCCCACCAGTGTAAGTGCCTTGTTATGGCGATGCGGTAACACCATCTTGCCCAGTGGTGTTGAGCCATTGTTGATGTACTGAGGTCAACACAGTGCATGTGTAGACAGTTACCTATATTGACCCTAACAGTTCTCAAGCAGCTTTCCCACAATGCCCAACGCTGACCGCTATGGGATCAAGGAGACTAGAAGACTGCACCCCACCTTTATAAAACTGAATTTTTGAAATTAATTTTCTTCATTGTCCAGCTTAGAGAACTGCTGTTTGTGCTCGCTATTGTTGTATGCAAATACCCAGCTGACCATGCTGGCTATATGCTCCAGACACTCCGGTGTGGAGTAAACAGGAGATATTGGATCTCCTGGGACTATGGGGAGAAGAGGCTGTGAAGGCACAGCTGTGGACCAGCCATAGAAATGTGGACATTTCCTGCTTTTCCTGTATAACCTGCTTGTAGAAGGGGTATCAGCTGCAGTACCGCATGAAAGCAAAGGAACTACAGCAGGTATACCAAAAGGCCAGGGAAGCCAACAGTCGATCCAGTGCTGACCTGCTATTTTTAAAAAGAGCTGCATGCCATACTTGGTGGAGACCCACTGCCACCCTACAGATCTCCATGAAAACCTCTGCAGTGTTGACAGAGGCCTGCTGTGAGGAGAAAGAGGAAGATGAGGAAACATGCCTCTAGGGGGCCAGCTGTGTTGCAATCCATGACCTGTCTGAGACTTCACTGCAGTCTAGTCAGTCCTGGCAGTTTAGAAAGGACAAGCCTGATGCAGGGGAAGAAACCTTGGCTCAAACATATACATGTGTCCCCCGTTACAGGGATGTACTGATGGCACTCACAACTTAGCAGGATACGGCTATCCTCTTTTCATTAATTTACTTGTACAAGAAGAGGTAGCAGTACACCAAAGCTCAACATGATATACCAGAAATGGTCTCATCAGTGTCAAATACAGGGGTAATATAACTTCTCTACTCTTGCTTGATATTCCCATTTATGCATCCAAGATTCCCATTTCCTAGTCACAGCATCGCACTAACTATCTTGAAGAGTTATCTGTTTTTCATTCCCCTGTAGTTAGGTGGGGCTTATGCAGAGTAGTTTGTTTATGCACATAGGGATAAACATCACCTCTCTTTGTAGTTCCTGGAGAACTTAGTTTTAGCACTTCACTACACCATCTTCCCATAACATTCCATGTGGCATTGGGGCCCTATCCCCACTCCACACCAGGGGACAGTAAGGACAATCACAGTTTCACATACCCTTACCTTGAGAGTCACTGTTGCTGTATGTGTAGCCAAAATAGACAGATAGGCGTCCCCCCCCCCCCGCTTGTTAATTTCTGTTCCATGAATTTATTAAGTTTTTAATGTATTCTTAAATTTAACTGATTTTTTTTTTTTTGCACTAGTCTTGTTAAATTAAACTATAATTTGGGGAAAATAATTCATCTTTATTAATTCCCACTATGTCCTGCAGAATGCCTAGCAGTACTGAAAGCATTCACTTACTTGTTACTGTACAGTGTGACAAATCATAGGATCAGTGACAAATGCAGTGTAACAATAATGTAAAGCAAACACCACAAAATCAATAGGTGCATTGATAGTAGTATATTCATAGATGTATACCAAGCATCACACAATTCCAAACCGGTCCCAAAACTGCAAGGCCAGGTACAGTGCTTTCTCAAGGCCTCCCTCAGCAGCATAACTGCATTGAACTCTTCTAATGGCTCTTGTTTCTGGCTACTCACGCTCAGCAGAGAGCCACTCTGCTTCCACCACCATGGTAACTTTTGCCTCACAGATTATGCAGAACGTGGGAGGCAGTTACAGCAGTTGTCATATTTTTCTTTCAGCATCCGGTCATGTGAGTAAACAACTTTCAATTTACCAAAATCACAGTTAGTCCTCATTCTGCACCTGCCAAACCAGAAGTTGACTTGCTGCTGTCAAGGTGACCAGGATATGGCTTCATGAGCCAGGGTAGCAAAGGGCAGGCTGGGTTCCCTTAGGTCATTATTGGCATTATTGTCAACGGTAAGTGGGGGCTGGGAAAGTCCCTGCTTTAAGCTTTCTGAACAGTTCTGTGTTCTCAAAGATGTATGCATCATGTTCCTTTCCTGACCAGCCACCATTAATGTTGGTGAAGCATTCCCAGTGTTGAAGTACTCTGGGACAAGGTGCCAAAATACAGATATGCATTACCATCTATCACTCCACCACAGTTCGGGAACCCCATTGCTGGAAATCCAATCACTATGTTCTGCACATTGCTGAGTATCACTGCCTTGCACAGCAAAAGACAATTATTAGCCCTACATGCTTGAATGACAATAGCTCCTACTGTGGATTTGCCAGTTCTAAAATGATTTCCCACTGTCCAGTAGCAATCCAGTTTTGCAAGTTTCCATAGTGCAGTGGCCTCTGTTTCTCCACTTTCAGTGCAGCATTCTGGTGTCCCTGTGCTGGCTTGGTTGAACTCGAGCCACAGACCAAGGAATGTGGCCTTTCACGTCCAGAAGATCTGTAGCCACTGCTCGTAGTCCCAATCTGCATTATAATGCAATCCCACTAGTCAGCGTTCATTTCTAGGGCCCAGAAGTGGCATTCCACCAGCTGCAGTTGCTCTGTGAATGCCCCCAACAGCCTTCAATTGTTTTTTATGTCCTTCTGCAATCTGTCCTACATTAAACTGTCATGTTCCCTACTGATTTGGTTCTTTTTGCAGCTCTGCAACACTCATGGCAATAGTGCAGAGCTGGGCAGGTTTCTTGCTTCTGTTGGAGATGGTGGACAGCAAAGATGGTTGCTTAGGTTCATGGGATTTTAGCAGGTTATGTTATAACATAGGCAAGACGTAAGTGATAACTCAACAGGGACAAGATCTTAAACTGTGTCTACATTGCAGTTTTCAATTGAGTTAAGCTACCTTGATGTTTTTTCCTAGTTTAGACAAGGCCTGCAGTCAGTGGCAGATAGTACATGTATAATTGGTCAGGTGTTCTACAATTTTTTCACAAGAGATCCTCCTATTCATTCCTGCCCAGACATTTCCAAGCACCCAAAAGACATATCCATCAAGGAGTATGCTGCCTAGTCTCTCAACTTCACTTTGACCCTGTACCAAGGGCTTGTCTACACAGGGAAATTTACTGGCAGATCTGTATGGTGAAATCCCCTTGTGGACACTTTTTCAGGATTCAGACTGCTTTTTTTTAAGTTTAGTTTGAGCTACTTCCAAACAGATGTAAGTTGAACTGAAAAAAGGGACCCTAGATCCCAACAGTGTCCACAAAGAGTTATACTGGCTTATTATTTGGATTACCATAGCACCTAGGAGCACTAGTCATGGATCTGTTCCCCATTATGCGAGGTGCTGTACAAACACAAGACAAAAAGACAGTCCCTGCCCTACTTACAATCTCAGTAGTTCTTCCAGAAAGCCCTGCACAGACAAGTCCTAAAAGAAACCTCAGTAGTCAAAATCCTCTGTGTTACCTAACCTCCATGGCTGTGCCTATTCAAAATGTTGGCACACTTACTCAGTTTACGGTTTTTAAGTCTAAATTGTGGATATTTTATAGTGCCCTAAGGTAGGCTTATTATTATAAACCATTTCCTTCTGACTAGCAAATCAGGATTCTGACTTTTAATAGTGCTGTGAGGAGCTATTAATTTATTTTGTTAGGAGTGTTTTCTTAATCCTTACGCATTTTTAGAAGTTGATTTTACCTTGCTTTGCTGTTATTATTTATACATATTTATTTGTAAAGCACAATTATCTTGTTTTGGGAATCTGATTGACTGATGAGATGAGACATTCCTATGTGATAGTTTCCCTAAGGATGTTTTCTTCTTTGAGTAGTGTCCCCATGGGTGCTCCACTGTAGGTGTGTCTGCATCCCTGGGCTGCTGATCAGAGAACTTCGGTAGCAGTATCCGTTGGGCCTGCACATGTGCTGTTTCTCCTCATGCTATGCCACTAGGTTATCCAGCACACACAAGCTAACTATCCTCAGTTCCTTCTCTACCACGCTTGCTAGAGATGGAGCCTTTAGCTGTCCGGTTGCAGATCATCAATAATAATATAACCAGCAGTACGTCTCCTGTAAGACTGTTACCTGGGTCACTAGAGGTATCACAAGCATTGCAGGCCTCACATCTAGGCCATTCAAATTATGACTTTGGAGGGGCCCATTCTGCTCAGTTTACACCAATGTAAATGTGGAGTAACACCGCTGAAATCAAGTTTTACTTTGATGTAACTGAAAGCAGAATTTGGCTTATAAAGGCAGCTTGCTATATGAGTGTTTCTCAACTAGTGGATTGTTGACCCCAAGGGAGGTTACAAAAGGAAACCAAGGTGGTCATGAGGTGTTGAAAAATTTATTACAATCTAAAGCAAAGAAAAAGTCCCTCCCCCACTTCCTGCTGACCCTTACCCTTCAAAGTCAAATATTCTTTGCTGACTTCTCAAGAAACACACACACACACTTTATATAGGCTTATCGTTAGCACTGATACTTTTGTTTTACTTTTAATTTTATATTAAATGTAAGGCAAGGCATGAAAAAATTTGACTTTGAATAAGGGGTTGTGAACCTGGAAAGGTTAAGAGACACTGCACTCTATCATAGTTACAATTTCAACCAGGATCCATTACATGCTTTTATTTATTTTTTATTTTTTTTTTACCCCTGCTCTAATAATAAACAAATGAAACTTTAATCATCTTATTATTATTATTATTTATTAGAGTAGAATTGTGTTTTGCGTAAGCATCAAGTAGTTTCATTAGGTAGTTTAGAAATTACAGTTGGTTACAAATTTGCCTCTGCAAGTCTGAACAATATTTTTTCAGCCCCTTCTAACTTCAAAATAGGTTTACACACTTAAATTTGTTTGTGGATGGCTATATTATATACTTGTGCATCAGACAGCATTCAAACTCAAACATTTGTAGTCACTAACATCCACTATATCCTCCAACATAACATAGGAAACCAGTACTGAAAATTTTCTATGCCTGAATATTGATGCTGAAAACTTTCCATGGCAGTGTTGATGCTAAACATTTTCAATATGAGCATTCGTGCGTGGAAAATGTTCTGCTTCAAAACTCTAGTGTGTAAATCTTTCCCTGCCAGCATGCTAAGGTAAAGGAAACATTTTCTGAGTGAGTTTGACTCCTACAAAATTGGACTTTACCAAACATTCCACTAAACTGTCACTGTCCTCCCTTTCCTCGATGCAGCTACTCCTCTCTCCAGAGGAAACTATAAAAAAGAAGCTTTGTGTTCTGATCCATATTCCGTCCCAGGGATCTAGTCCGTGCTTTTCCTAAAGCTGAATTATAGAACTTAGAAGCTCCATAGCACTCTTCTCCTATGCAATACGTCTAGCATCAGTGTCTATCAGTCCATGCTCAGCTTGCAAGCAACACATGGACTACATCAGTTGAGGGTGTGTAGATTCCAGGACTTCATACTTTTTACTGTACAGCATGAGAGGATCAAGTACAATTTAGGTCATGAAGTTATTGTTTAAATTGTATGGCTCCCTAGTTCCATGCCCCTCCCTTAGTCCCTAATCCACACCACAATTAAACGTTTTTTTTTTGCTAATGTTGACTAAACTCTTCAGTAAAATATAAATTAAGAAGAAAAGAAAAAACAGTAGAATACAGGGAATATTGAGGAGAGGGGAGGGCGTAGAACAAAGGAGCCAGCCTGAGCTGGAGAACTGGTCTAAAGAAAGGTGCACAGTGGGCCAGAAAAAAATGGTTCTAGATTGAGTAATCTGTTTTCCAAGCCTACTTTTCAAGCCCTACTGTCCATACCAGCTCAGCTAATCAATTTCCCAATCCCGCTCCCTCATTCCACATCTAAACACTGCTCTTGATCAGTACTGATGATGTTTTAAAAGTGGGGGAAAAACAGGGAAATTCACACAAAAAAACCCTGTTTATCTTAGATTTAAGATTGCTCTAGTGAATTTCCTTATAAGCATAATCATGAAAAAATGACAAAATCCCCAGTTAAGGCCACAATAAAATCCAGACCAACCTCAGCTCACATCAATAATCATACAAACATCCTAAATACTCATGCCTGACCTTAACTCTGACCTCAAAATTATTCAAATATCACAGTATAGGGTGAAATGCTGGCCATGTTAAAGTCAATGGGAGTTTTGGTATATACTTCAATGGGGCCAACATATTCCCCATAGACTTTACCATTATGTGTTTACCGCTAGGGAATATATCTTAATGTAGCTGTAGTTGGAGTTAAGGTTATGCATTTCAGAGTGATTGTGATTGATTCAATGTGTATTGCAGTTCATCGGTTTGTTATATGTTACAGTTGAAAAATGTTGCCTTAACTTGATTTTTGTTGATTGCATTGAAAGGAAATGCACTTGAGCAAACTTAACTCTTAACAACAATTTTTGTAAAAAGAACGAATACTACTTGTGGAGCCTTAGAGACTAACACATTTATTTGGGCATAAGCTTTCGTGGGCTAAAACCCACTTCATCGGATGCATGCAGTGGAAAATACAGTAGGAAGATCTATACACACAGAGAACATGATAAAATGGGTGTTGCCATACCAACTCTAAGGAGACTAATCAATTAAAGTGGGCTATTATCAGCAGGAATAAAAAAAACGTTTGTAGTGATAATCAGGATGGCCCATTTCAAACAGTTGACAAGAAGGTGTGAGTAACAGTAGGGGAAAAATTAGCCTGGGGAAATAGTTTTTACTTTGTGTAATGACCCATCCACTCCCAGTCTTTATTCAAACCTAATTTAATGGTGTCCAGTTTGCAAATTAATTCCAGTTCTTCTTCGAGTGATTGCTCACATCCATTCCAGTTAGGTGTGCGCGCCGCGCGTGCACGTTCGTCGGAAACTTTTTACCCTAGCAACTCCAGTGGGCCGGCAGGTCGCCCCCTGGAGTGGCGCCGCCATGGAGCCCAATATATATCCCTGCCGGCCCACCCGCTCCTCAGTTCCTTCTTACCGCCGTGTCGGTCGTTGGAACTGTGGAGCGCGGCATAGCTGTCCTCCACGTCCCTAGCTCTCCTTGTTCTCTATCGTTATCTCTAGCACTATTGTAGTTGTTAATTAGATTGTTAAGTGTAGATAGTAGTAGTTAAGTAGTTTGTAAATAGTTCTTCGCCGGGGGCTTAGCCCTTCCCGGCACCCGGCACCAGGCTCATGCCTGGTTCGCCGGGCTTCAAGCAGTGTGCGGCCTGCAAGAAGCCCATGCCTACCAGCGATCCCCACGACGCGTGCCTGAAGTGCCTGGGGGAATCGCACAGATCCGACAAGTGCCGCATCTGCAAGGCTTTTAAGCCAAGGACAAAGAAGGAGAGGGATCAAAGGCTCCGGACTCTCCTTATGGAGGCGGCACTTGACCCGGCGGCTTCGCAGGCCGTGATCTCGGCGCCGGCACCGGATCGCACCGGCACCGAGAAGACTCCCCGGCACCGACCTTCTCCGGCACCGGGGACAGAGCCTAGGCCGTCGAAGTCTATTACTCCGGCCAGGCAGACCCGACTGGAGCGCCTGGCCACAACATCGGCCGCGGCACCGTCGACTCCGGGCCCGGTGGGTCCGTCGAGTCCGGTGCCGCCAAGCTCCCCCATGACATCTGGGGTTGAGATAGTGGTGCCATCCACACCAGAGACCTTCGCCTCGGCACGGGACCTCATAGCCATGACTGAGCCCACTCAGCTGCCACCCCCGGTACCTCCGGTGCGGGTCGTGTCCAGAGGCAAGCCTATGATGTCGGCACCGTCTCGGGACTCACGTTCTCGATCCAGGTCCCGACGCCACGGTCGCTCCAGATCCCGACGCCACTCGCAGTCCCGGCACCGCTCCCCTCAGCGGTACCGGTCGCACTCGCGGCGCCGGTCAACATCAAGACGATCGCGGTCGGTCTCCAGCCGCCGATACCGGCACCGCGATTCCAGGAGCCGATCCAGACATCATTCGCCGCACCGGTCGACCTCCCGGCACCGAAGCGGCGCCCGGTACCGGTCCAGATCCCGGCACCGTGACAGAACCCGGTCCCGGTCCCGGCACCGATATGACTCCCGGCACCGGTCCCCGGCACCGAGAAGATCGTCCGTGCCGGCCCGCGCAGACCCTTACCATCCAGGGTCCGCCCCGCCATGGCCCTCTAGACAGCCGTCCGTATCTTCGCTAACGGACAGTGGGTATGCGCTGGGCACCGACCGGCAGGCGGCGCTGTTCAGCGATCCGCCACAGCAGGACCAAGGCCCGCAACAATGGGGATTCTGGACACCCTGGGCATATCATCAGGCCCAGGGCCCCCAACAGCTCCCTGCTAGGCCGGCGACTGCGGAGCGCAGGGCACCTGAAGCCTCGTTGTCTCGCCCCCCTCCCTCCCCGGATGGGGAGGAAGGGTCCAAGCATCAAGACTCCGCTTTGGCTCCTGAGGTAGAGGCGAGGGCCGAAGGAGACCCGCCGTTAGACACTCTCTTGCCGGGGGTCTCCTCATCCTCCTCCCCGGATGAAGCGGTGGCTGGGACCTCCTCCAACAGCCCCCCCCCGCTGGACCTCAGGGCGCACCAGGACCTCCTCAGGCGAGTAGCTCAAAATCTGAGTCTGCAAGCCGAGGAGGTCTCGGAGATAGAGGATCCAATTGTGACCATCCTCTCAGCAGACGCTCCCACCAGAGTCGCCCTGCCGTTCGTACGAACCATCCAGGCCAACGCCAACACCATCTGGCAGTCTCCGGCCTCCATTCTTCCCACTGCGAAGGGCGTCGAGAGGAAGTACATGGCCCCTTCTAAGGGCTACGAGTACCTCCACGTGCACCCGACTCCGTGTTCCCTGGTGGTCCAATCGGTAAACGATAAAGAGCGTCACGGCCAGGAGGCTCCAGCCCCCAAATCCAGGGAGGCCAGGCGGATGGACCTCCTCGGCCGTAAGGTGTACTCGGCTGGGGCGCTGCAGCTCAGGGTCTCCAACCAGCAGGCCCTGCTGAGCAGATACGCCTTCAACTCCTGGGTGGCAGCAGATAAATTCAAGGAGCTGCTGCCACAAGATGCTCGCCAAGAGTTTACGGCCATCTTGGAGGAAGGCAAGAAGGTCGCACGCACGTCCTTGCAAGCCTCTTTGGACGCTGCGGACTCGGCTGCCCGTACCCTCGCGTCGGGAGTAACAATGCGTCGCCTCTCCTGGCTGCAGGTTTCTGGCCTTCCGCCAGAGCTCCAGCACACTATACAGGACCTTCCTTTCGAAGGCCAAGGCTTATTCTCGGACAAGACAGACCCCAGACTCAAGAGTCTGAAAGACAACCGAGTTATCATGCGGTCACTCGGGATGCACACACCAGTGACGCAACGCAGACCCTTCCGGCCGCAGCAACAACAACAACAGCGCAGGCCGTATTCCCAGTTCCGCCAGCGGCAGGACCTTAACAGGCGCCGCGGCAGGAACGGAAGGCGCAGGCACTCGGGGAACCAAGGGGGGCAGAACCAAGGCTCCTCTAAGCCCCCGCCTGGACCTAAGCCTTCATTTTGAAGGTGCGCCCGAGGGCGCAGTAACAGTTTCCCCAATGGATCCTTCCCCCCCGTTTTCCAACCGCCTTTCGTTTTTCCTCCCAGCGTGGTCCCTAATAACATCAGACCGCTGGGTCTTACGCACGGTGCAGTCGGGATACCGCCTGCAGTTTGTTTCATTTCCTCCTCCCCGCCCCCCTTCCTCGTCCCTCTTCAGGGACCCCTCTCACGAGCAATTCCTTCGGCAGGAGGTGCAGACGCTCCTCGGCAAAGGAGCTATAGAGGCGGTGCCGGAGAACGAGAAAGGCAAGGGGTTTTATTCCCGCTACTTCCTGATCCCCAAGGCCAAGGGGGGCCTCAGGCCTATCCTCGACCTGCGAGAGCTCAACAAGTACCTGGTGAAGTTGAAGTTCCGCATGGTATCCTTGGGGACCATTATCCCATCCCTGGATCCGGGAGACTGGTACGCCGCCCTCGACATGCAGGACGCGTATTTTCACATTGCCATCTGGCCACGTCACAGACGTTTCCTTCGCTTCGTTGTGGGGTCTCTTCATTATCAATTTGCAGTCCTCCCATTTGGCTTGTCCACGGCCCCGAGGGTGTTTACGAAATGCATGGCAGTTGTGGTGGCGCAGCTTCGGCGCAGTCGTATCCACGTGTTTCCGTATCTGGACGATTGGTTGATTCGGGGCACGTCGGAACAACAAGTCTGCAGCCATGTCCGCGTGATCACCGACATGTTCGCCACTCTGGGCCTCTTGGTAAACACAGACAAGTCCACCCTGGTTCCCACACAAAGGGTGGAATTCATCGGGGCCGTCCTGGACGCCACTGTAGGCAGGGCCTTGCTGCCATTGCAGCGGTTCCAGGCCTTGTCGGCGATCGTGCAACGGCTGCGGACAGCCCCCTTAACGTCAGTGAGGACATGTCTAACCCTGTTAGGCCACATGGCGGCTTGTACTTTTGTGACCGATTACGCTCGGCTCCGCATGAGGCCTCTCCAGTTGTGGCTCATCAGTCATTACAGGCCGACAAGACAGCCGCTAGATATGTTAATCACAATCCCCCAGAGGGTCTTAGATTCTCTCGGCTGGTGGCTAGACCAGGCAGTGTTATGTGCGGGTCTCCCCTTCCACCCATCTCAGCCCTCGGTGTCCCTAACAACGGATGCCTCAGATCTCGGCTGGGGGGCCCACCTAGGGACCCTGAGGACGCAGGGCCTGTGGTCCCAGGAGGAGGTGGGGCTACACATCAACATGCGGGAGTTGAGAGCGGTCCGTCTTGCTTGTCAAACGTTCTGTCATCAGCTTCAGGGTCGCTGTGTCGCGGTGTTCACCGACAACACGACGACCATGTATTATATCAACAAGCAGGGCGGCACCAGATCCTCCTCCCTGTGCCACGAGGCGATACGACTCTGGGACTTTTGTGTAGCCCACTCCATTCACCTCATGGCTTCCTTCCTCCCCGGAGTACGGAACACGCTGGCGGATCGATTGAGCAGATCCTTCCTGTCCCACGAGTGGTCCCTTCGCCCAGACGTCGCCCTCTCCATCTTCCGGAGGTGGGGTTATCCCCGTGTGGACCTCTTCGCGTCCAAGGGAAACAGGAAGTGCCAAGCGTTCTGCTCCTTTCAGGGCAGGGAGCCCGGGTCGATAGCGGATGCCTTCCTCATCCAGTGGTCGACCCACCTGTACTATGCGTTTCCCCCGTTCCCTTTGGTCCACAGGGTCCTTCTGAAGGTGCGCAGGGACAGGGCTCACGTGATCATGGTAGCCCCGGCATGGCCCAGACAGCACTGGTACTCCATGCTGCTGGACCTGACCATAGCCGACCCAGTTCCCCTGCCCCTTCATCCGGACCTGATTACCCAGGAGCACGGGACCCTCTGTCACCCGGACCTGCAGTCGCTGCACCTAGTGGCGTGGCTCCTGCGTGGCTGACTGGCTCTGAGCTGCGCTGTTCCACGCCGGTGAGGGAGGTGCTCTTGGGCAGCAGGAAGCCGTCCACAAGAGCGACATATTTGGCCAAATGGAAGCGCTTCTTCTGTTGGTGCGTGGAGAGAAATCTCCGCCCTATTGGAGTTTCGGTAGCCGACATCTTAGACTACATTTGGTCCCTCAAAGGGCAAGGTCTGGCCATATCGTCGTTGCGAGTCCACCTAGCAGCTATCTCCACCTTTCACCCGGGTGCGGATGGTCGCTCTGTTTTTTCTCACCCGACGGTGTCTAGATTCCTTAAGGGGCTGGAACGTTTATACCCTAACGTCCGTCCCCCTGCTCCAACCTGGGATCTTAACCTGGTGTTGTCCCGGCTCATGGGGCCCCCCTTTGAGCCGTTAGCTACTTGCTCCCTGCTTTACCTCTCTTGGAAGACGGCCTTTCTAGTAGCTATCACCTCAGCTAGACGGGTGTCGGAACTCCGGGCTCTTGTGGTAGACCCCCCATATACGGTCTTCCACAAGGACAAGGTGCAGCTGAGACCACACCCTGCTTTTCTCCCCAAGGTGGTCTCAGCCTTCCACGTCAACCAAGATATATTCCTCCCGGTTTTTTTCCCGAAACCTCACTCCTCAGGCAGAGAGCAGCAGCTCCACTCGCTTGATGTCCGTAGGGCTCTCGCGTTCTACGTGGAGAGGACCAAGCCCTTCCGCAAATCCCCCCAGCTTTTCGTGGCAGTAGCGGACCGCATGAAAGGGCTTCCTATCTCCTCCCAGAGGTTGTCCTCTTGGGTAACGTCCTGCATCAGGACCTGCTATGACTTGGCCCATGTCCCTACGGGCCGTGTGACTGCGCATTCTACCAGGGCGCAGGCGTCGTCGCTGGCTTTCCTCGCCCGTGTGCCCATCCAGGAAATCTGTCGGGCAGCGACCTGGTCATCGGTCCACACCTTTGCTTCCCACTACGCCCTGGTCCAGCAGTTAAGAGAGGATGCGGCCTTCGGATCTGCAGTGCTCCATGCCGCTACTTCTCACTCCGACCCCACCGCCTAGGTATGGCTTGGGATTCACCTAACTGGAATGGATGTGAGCAATCACTCGAAGAAGAAAAGACGGTTACTCACCTTTGTAACTGTTGTTCTTCGAGATGTGTTGCTCACATCCATTCCACACCCGCCCTCCTTTCCCACTGTCGGAGTAGCCGGCAAGAAGGAACCGAGGAGCGGGTGGGCCGGCAGGGATATATATTGGGCGCCATGGCGGCGCCACTCCAGGGGGCGACCTGCCGGCCCACTGGAGTTGCTAGGGTAAAAAGTTTCCGACGAACGTGCACGCGCGGCGCGCACACCTAACTGGAATGGATGTGAGCAACACATCTCGAAGAACAACAGTTACAAAGGTGAGTAACCGTCTTTTCTTCAGTTTCTTGTTAGTCTGTTTTTGAAGTTTTGTTGAGTAATTGCAACTTTTAGGTCTGTAACTGAGTGACCAGGGTGGTTGAAGTGTTCTCCGACTGGTTTTTGAATGTTATAATTCTTGACGTCTGATTTGTGTCCATTTATTTTTTTTGCGTAGAGACTGTTCGGGTTGGCCAATGTACATGGCAGAGGGGCATTGCTGGAACATGATGGTATATATCACATTGGTAGATGTGCAGGTGAACAAGCCTCTGATGGTGTGGCTGATGTGATTAGGTCCTATGATGGTGTCCCTTGAATAGATATGTGGACAGAGTTGGCAATGGGCTTTGTTGCAAGGATAGTTTCCTGGGTTCCTGTTTTTGTTGTGTGGTTGCTGGTGAGTATTTGCTTCAGGTTGTCTGTAAGCGAGGACTGGCCTGCCTCCCCAGGGCTTCTTTTCCATGGGTCCAGATGATGAAGATGTCATCAGCGTAGTGCTTCCTCAGCTTTCATCCCCTAACACTCCTACTCTACTTGCGCTGTGGCAGGGTGCTGCTGTAAACACACCTAATCAACCCTTACCATGCCAGCCCCAATCAAGGTAGATAGATTGGGGCTGGCTGAAAACTCTTATGTCTGCCTGGCAATTGGCAACACCTACCAGCCTGATAGGCAGGAGCTACAAAGGCTGAGAAGGAGGGAGACAGCCAGAGAGAGAGAGAGGTCAGTCTGGGAGGGAGGTAGAAACTCTCTGGCTGGTTATTGACCTAGCCCGCGGTAGGCGAGAAACTTGTAAGGATTGTATATAGTTGGATACTGGTGGTGGGAAAACGCTTAAAGAATAACGGACAAAGGTGTTGCACAGAGCTGAAGTCTCCCTGGACTTATTTGGGAGGGCAACCGGACCTTGAAGAAGGGGGGCCAGCTGTGCATCCCATGATACCTCCTTATTAGACTATGACTTAAAAATTCTACAACAGAAGGAAGAAACCATATATAATTTTGACCTATTCCATACCAGATCTGTGGTATTAACTATGTTTGGGACATCATCATTTTTAAAAAGCAGAGCTATCTTAACAGTTGATGCAATGAATTTAAAAAACTAAATAATTTACTGTACCCTTGAAATTGTAAGTATATACTTTCTCTGTATTTGAGTTTGATAAAATTAGGTAATATAGTACAGCTGCTCAAATTTTAAAAACTCCTAATTTGGGGGGAAAAAATTGTCAAACTTTTGAAGGAAAGACATAAAAAAAAAATTGTGAAAACTATTCCATTTTTGACCCACTCTGTAAAACAGGAATATCTCTCTATTTTTAATGTATTATTCTGAATAAACAGTGTTCTCCTTCACAAAATCACATGCTTACTGCACATGCTACGTAAAGCCTGCATAACTAGTTAAGCAGCTCTTACTGTGGCTCTATCTTAAAACAGAGGTATAGTTGTCACACTGGGAGTTATAAAGTTTAGTGAGTTGTTTTGACTTTGCTGTGTACCAAATACCTGAAATAAAGACAACCTACAGTAGACACTCTTAAGGACAGCTGCAGAGCAGAGTGAAACTGAAGTGGTCATATGATGGGAAATGAATACAACAAATCTATATTCGTGCTAACACAGATAATATTAGGAACACCAGCTGTTCTTGGTCACAATGATTGTTCTATCTATATTTAACTGAACTTTTTTCAAATTCCATTCAACAAGAAAATAGTAGTTTTGCTATTTACACTATGTTTACAATTTTTCTTCTGATTTTTCTCTGTAGGGCCTGATTCTCATTTATTCTACTAGGGCTCTTTATTATTGTTCTAATACTGAGAGGGAGGCAAGGAGACTCTCGTCACAATCCCAGCCCTTCTGTAGCTTGAGCACCTGGACAGACTAGTACCGGTGCACAGTTTTACCAAACCCAAGTGTTCAAAAAATCATACCTCACGACCACCCCAAATCATGATTGGCTTACAAGTGATGAAATGTTAAAAAGGGGCGAGGGGAAGGATTGCCTTCTGATTTAAAGCCTTAAAGGGTTCATGTTTTCAAGCCTTTCTTTAAAATGGGGAGGGCTAGAAACTGCCTTTTTTTTTTTTAAATGAAAACTGAGATTCTTGAATAATGACATGACTCCAAGAGCTGGGACTTTAAGAAAAGGAACACTGTGTGAATTGGCAATGTTAACTGCTAGTAACCAGAAAAAGGGAGAGAACCATCTACTTTCACTCCAGCCAAAATAGCTGAGCTGGTTTGGTGAGCTTCCCATGCTGTTCCCTGTTAAAGCATGTAATTCTCTTGGAGATGTTGGGCTCAGTACTGACCTGTTCCTTAGTGGTGTAAAAGTCCTTAAACCATTTAGATCTGGCAGAGGTTGTCATCAGTTGCAAAGAATTGCTGGAATGGGCCTTTGTTGCCCATACAAGGGTTAGATTAGAGGACCCTTGTGGTCCCTTCTAACCTTCTGATTCTATACCCGCTGGATTGGCGGGCAGCGATCGATCCACCGGGGATCCATTTATCGCATCTAGTATAGATGCAATAAATTGACTGCTGAATGCTCTTGCTTCAACTTTGGTACTCCACCAGAACGAGGAGTGTAAGTGGACTCGACGGGAAAGTGTCCGCTGTCAACTTACTGCAGTGAAGACAGCGCAGTAAGTAGATCTAAGTATATTGATTTCAGGTACGTTATTCACATAGCTGAAGTTGCGTATCTTAGATCGACCCTATGCGGTAGTGTAGATAAGCCCTTATAAGAGCTGGAACAAAGATGTAGTGTGTACACTGATAATTAGGTCCATGTAAGCTGCTTTACAACGACCTAACTAATGTAGACCAACCCTAAAATAACATGTATGATGAAAGGTAAGAAAGCATATGCTTGATTTAATAATTTTAATGGGATTACCTGACCTTTAATAAGTGAGCAGTAACATAAGAAAGTGTAGTTACAGCAGAATACACTCTCACCATGAGTATAGCAAAGCCAAAGGTCTGTAACCACTCACTCTATATAGCGTTTCCTATATTTCTTATGTCTTAACTGTAGGATTAGCCTGGGTGATCGGCACCCAGGTTAGCCTAGCCTGGGGTGAGCTGTAACATTGCAATGCCATACCTGAATTACTCTGGCCTCACTGGTGCTGTACTTCCACATGTCTCTAGAAGTTCTGGGTGGAATATCCCATGGTTCTAGGTGCTGCAATAAACTGAGCCGCTCTGAGTCTTCCTCATTTAATTGTAGGAGAACTTTTTTGTCCTTCTAGGCACAAGGAAGGAACTGTGGAAAGGCACTGGAAGACTATTAGCTTTTGAGTGATTTAGCCTGTGTCATCACTGCAAAGTGGGTGGGTTATCAGCCCAAGTGACCATGAAAGCTAGACTCTAACCCCTTTGCTCAGCTGAGCCAGCTGGCATGGCTTCAAAGTACCACTAAACTTAGATGAGAGAATTCTGTGTGTGGATGGGAGTGGAGGCGGGGGTTAAGGGCATCATCATGGAAAGAGCTCAGGCTAACTGTCCAGTAAAGACATACCCAGTGTATCCATTCTATCTGAAACTTGTCTTCACAACCCCCCCCCCTTTTTTTAACCTTAATATATTTGTAATGGCTGATATGGACATTCCCCAGTTTTATTCCAGGCTGTAGTTGTTTGTTCTTTACCCTAGGTTGATCCTAGCTATGGTTAAGGTTGCCTAAATGTTTTTATCATCATCCTTTTTTGGACAAAGTGCTTTCATCTTTACTGATTAAAATTTTTCTGCAGGGATAAATGCCCAAAGGTGTATTTATGCACATAGTGAATGTATACATCTCCTGAAGTGTATGTTGAATGAGGTAGGACTCCATTCTACATAAAAAAAGTGTATAGACACTCTCAATAGAGAAGCATAAAGGGGCCCGGTTGAGGAATGGCTTGGTATATGGCAGCACAGGTATCTTTCACCCTGGCTGGTAGGCTCAATCCATAGATTAATACGGGTCTAGTAATTGTTTTCATACTGTTGTGTAGCCATTGCCCATGTCTTAGCTATAATACAGTAAATGAATAGTTAGTGAGCTAACATTACTGTAATGTTGGTTTATGTATTTAGTATGGGGGTTTTTTGGTCCTGATTTTCTCTCACTGCTCTAGTACATAACAGTGACTGTCCCCTAATGAACAGAGATGCCAACTTCTCCTTCTGGACACTACCCTTGCCACTCGTTGAGTCAGCCAGAGGAGGGCATTGGAGAATGACATGCAATTCTCACTCCCCCGCTGGCTGACTGTACTGCCTGTACCATGTTATCACTTCCTGTCATCTCAAGGAGCTTGGAACAGAGTTTATAATGCCTGATGACATCTTGACCTTCTACGTGGAAGGAGGAAAAATCAAATCAGTGGTCACTTTTTTACAATTTTAATATTGTTTTGCTGTGCTGTGTACTACAGTACAATGTACATTGGCCAAACCGGACAGTCTCTACGTAAAAGAATAAATGGACACAAATCAGACGTAAAGAATTATAACATTTCAAAAACCAGTTGGAGAACACTTGAATCTCCCTGGCCACTTGATTACAGATCTAAAAGTCGCAATATTACAACAAAAAAAACTTCAAAAACAGACTTCAACAAGAGACTGCTGAATTGGAATTAATTTGCAAATTGCACACTATCAGACTCGGCTTGAATAAAGACTGGAAGTGGATGGACAAAGTAAAACTATTTCCCCATGCTTATTCCCTCCCTCCCCCCACACACAGTTCCTTACATCTCCTTGTCAGTTGCTAGATATGGGCCATTTTCATTACCACTACCAACAGTTCTTTTTCTCTCCTGCTGATAATAGCTCACCTTGACTGATCACTCTCGTTATAGTGTGTATGGTAACACCCATTGTTTCATGTTCTCTGTGTGTACATATATATCTTCCTGCTGCACTTTCCACTACATGCATCCGATGAAGTGGGCTTTAGCCCACAAAAGCTTATGCTCAAATAAATGTGTTAGTCTCTAAGGTGTCACAAGTACTCCTGTTCTTCTTACTACAGTAAAGTAACTGAATTGGCAGTTTTAAAGGACCAGAACTTCTGTGTCTATAACATTCTGTAGAGATGCTATTTTATTTGTATCATACATTTTTTTTAAACTATACACCACATATAACATCTCCCTTCCATGTGAAAACAGGTGGTTGACAGCTAGCCCAACAAGTAGTTTAGATTAGATATTCAAAAGAGCAAAGTGGCTTAGGAGCACAAATCCCTCTGACTTTTAATATGTGTTGTGCAGTCTTAAGTGATTTAGGGTCTTCTGAAAATACCACCCCTTGATATTGTGGACACTGGGGGCCAGATGTAGCCCAGATAAAGCCAGGTGCTGGAGATCCCCAGGCAGAAGGCCATCAGGGTGAGTTTGTGGAGCTGAAGTGTACCTAGACTCCAACGGGTCAATTCAGCCTGAAATGTGGCAGTGTTAGCTGAGAAGAGGGTGTGCCCAAGACAACTGGGGGAGCCGCACCTTCATCACAACGTCTTAGCGACCACTGCCAATGTGGTTACTATGAAGCTTCGGTAGCAATCCATAGCTTACCCCCCAGGCTCTGATGGAAAATCTTAACCAAGCGTGACAATAAACACCTTCAGGGTTAATCCCCACCCCATGGGGCCAGGCTTGCACAAAGAGAATCTGACCATGTGTGTTACATTGGACAGAAGCCCTATCTGAACACAGCAAGCAGGGAGTAAACTCTTTGCTCACCTCTATGTATAGACCCAGTAGCTAAAGAACTAGATTGTACAACCTGTGGGACTTAAACCTTTAAGAGAGAAACTGTCTTGATGAATAGTTTTTTTTAATTGTTGGATCGGGTGTTATCTGTTTAATAGGTTTAGACTGGATTTTATGATTTTCCTGGCTATGAATTTTATATTGATGATAATTAGCACCTCAACACTATGTTCAAAGAGCTTTGGAAATATTAACTGTTGGTGGCACGGGACCCATGACTACCCTATTTGCCATTACCAAATCGTAGTAGTAAAGACTACATTCAGTAAAGATAAAAGTCCATCACAAATAGTAAATATACATAACAGAAGAGAATATAATGCTGCATTTTATACTTTTAGTTATGCTAATAAATAAAACATACAAAATATATATCCTTAAATGTATTTGAATGCCTCCTAAGGCCAGATCCTACAGATTCATGTAGGTGGATCTCTCTGCGTCCGCAGAGCCCCACTGATCTGATCTGCAAGACCAGGTCCCAAACATGTTGTCTATAGTAGCAGTATTACTAACCCAAGCATCTTGAGATACATGACTTAAAAAAAAAATGGATTTATTTTTGTTTGCTTTCTGGTTTTTGAGCCATCGGTGTAATCTTTGACCCTGCTTTCCTTTGCAATCATGAGGGCTAGAAACTTACTTTAAAAAGAGAGAGAACAGAGACTCTTACATAATCACCTGTCTATGTGAGGTGGGGCTTTAAGATACAGCTCATGAGAACTGGCAACTCTGTGTAGCTAATAAACCTATGAAGACATGGTCCCCTATCAATGCTCCTTAAATATTATTGGACTCTGGACTTTTGTAGTAAATGTGCAAAGCCTTCCATCATCTTCCCCCTCCCTCAACCCTTTCATTTTAAAGGTTATTGCCACAATAGAAACCATACTTTAAAAAGAAAATTTTATCAGTTACTTATAGATTAGAACATTAAAGCTGAAATCATTTTATAAAAACATTACTTTTTGCATGTCATTCTCTTTGGATTAGGGTCCAATCTAGCACCTCTTATTCATCCAGAACTCCCACTGCAGCAAAACACTACAGGGAAATATTTAAAACTAAACAAAACAAAATTTTAATCACTTTATCTTAATTTCATGAAACTATTTCAACAAATATTGTGTTTTGTTAAACTTTTCATAAACAGAACCTAAATTTGGGGCCTAAATTACCTTTAAGTAAATTAATTGCTAAATGTAATATTCTGTACTTAATAAATTCTACTATGCCTAGGCAGAGAAGGGGAATGGACTTCCTGTTGAAGTCCATGGATATTGCCATTAACTTCAGTGTGAGTACGATCAGATATAGAGATACAATATCTCAATTTCTGCAATAGTTATTTATCTTGTAATACTTACATTGAAGGATGCAAAAGTTTCCCACTTTATTTTGGGCAAGGAAAATCTACATTTCAAGATGTAATGAAGGTACAGAGGATCATCTTTTTTTTGTGACCTCTAGGATAAAATTGCAAAGGTGGAACATCATGCATTAGTGTGAGGAAACACCTAACCAGAGTGGGTAAGCTAAGGACAGTGTGTCAGTTGTGAATTTATTTCTCTTGGTTTCAAAAGAACAAAATCCACATTGTAGATTATTGGCAGCTAAATGAAATTTTGTGAAGCACAGCTAGTTTTTGCAGTGTTTGAAAACACATCCAAGTCAAGACCTGCAAATATTTGCTGGGAAGATATGGTAGGATTTCCATTACTAGCAAAATAGCTGGGAGATAAACTTTTTTGGAAAAAAGGTAGCGGGAATGAAAAAAGAAGATTGCTGGACTGAGACTTTGTTGTACCTTATATTGAATATTAACAGCCAAATTATATTGTGTAACGAAACTTATAATAGTATTTTCACCATATGCTCCAGATAGTGTTTCCCTGTAATTGAAAGAAATGGAGATAGTCTTCTCTGGTATTCTTCTGTGACTCTACATGGCCTTAGGATGAACATAACAGCATGTAACAAAATGTCAAGGAAAATGGATAGGCAAATGACCATTGAAATAGTAACCTCAAAGTCCTGCACTATAATATCAATGGATGTGCATCAAGTAATCTTTCACTTTGAAGGCTCTTAGGGTGAGAATATATCAAATTTAGCCTGGACACTCTATGGAAATTTGGAGGTTTGCCCACATTTCTGTGGTGTTATGTTTGAAAATACACCCCTTAGCTTCTATTTCTGCTTCATAAAGCAAAGTAATTTGTCATCCTTTATTAATACAAAATTTAATTGTGACACTTTTGCATTCAATTAGTTTCCAAACTAGAATAAAGGAGAAGAGTCCTATTTTGCTTGCAAGTGACTATTCCTTTTTTTTTTTTCCCACATCAACTGATAACTATTTTACTTTTCTGTGCACATAAAAATGAAGCCATTTACTAGAAGGACCTTGGAGACTGTTTTAACAAAATATAATGGCACATTCAAAGACTGAATTGCTACAAATAGTAATGGGTATGTACACAAATCTTCCAAGGTTTTACAGTACTCAGGCTTATCAGTTTTAATCCTGTAACACGTAGATTATTCTTAAAATGTTGATTTTTAGACTTTGTTTACAGCTTTCAATCTTTTTTAATAAAACCATATCTTACATAAACACTGTTAACTTACAAAATATAAGGCAGAGGACTAACAAAGAGGAACACATCAGATCAACTGGATCACTCACAAAGCCCTGGTTTACACACATTTTTATTGTAACCATTTAACTATTTTAGATAAGGATGTGGGTTATTTTAACAATAATAGCTAAATTATACAGGAATAAGATATATTGCTATCTGCACCTGTATATGCTAAATTTTTCACACTGGAAGGTTGTACAGCTTTAACTATACTGGTTTCAAACCGATATAGTGAAAGTGGCACAAAAACTGTGTGTAGACAAATGCTAAGGGTTATTTCAACTTGGGGTCTCTAACTTGGCCAGGGTTAATCCCCACCCCATAGGGGTCAGGCTCACTTGGGAGAAAGATCAGGGGCTCAAAAGTTAGAAGAAGGAGAGCCCACTGAGGAGGGATGGGATGGGCAGGAGGAAGGGAATGTGATGGCATAGAAGGGATGACACTTAACTTTTGCTGAAGTAGTTTTAAAATATTAAGTGTTGGGTACTGAATGCCCTATATCAAAAGGGAATTCAGTCTATAAATTTACTTTTTTGTTTTAGAGCCCATTAAGACTAGACTACACCTGACACTCCACTCAATGTTGTCATGTTACTTACCACAGGTCACCATAGGACCCTGCATTTTTTTTTTTGAGTATTTTGAGTGGGGTTTAAAAAAATCAATTTTATAATCTCAATACTAGAAAATAACAAATGCAATAAATATATGCAAAAATAAACTTCTCTTGATTTCCCTTCCTATCCTAACCACTCTCCAATAGGCTGGTTTCACCCTCCAGTAACATTCTGTGGCACCCTTAGGTACAGCATAATGTATGAGTGGGCTTCCAAAAAATAAACTTTTCAGGACCTAAAAAGGGAAGACATTAATCTCCAGTTGTTTAAAAGGATAACCTGTCAGGTTAAAAATAATATATTTTTACAAAAACAAATTTCCTTGCCTGTGATAGCAATATCATCTTAAGATTCAGCCCTGCAACTCACCTTGCTCCTGCTGCCCTGCAGAACAACACTGAACTCAGAGGGGTGGGGTGCAGGTGCCGCAGTGTAACTATGAGCAGTGAACTATCCAATCAGGCTCATCCAGTTCAGTCTTGTTTCTATTCAATTTCTATGCATTAGCAGATTGTTGCGGTGTTTGATATGTATAATTTGTTACGGATGTTTATTTTAAAAAAATTTCCACAGAATTTTTTAAAATTACATGGAAATATTACTACTAGTCTCAAGTATTGCAAAAGATCATAATTTTATAAAATTTTGGACCAACTTTTATCTAATGGAATCCCTCTTGACACAATGCTAAACTCTGAAATGTTTTGAAACCCAAAGCCCTAATCCTGCAGCGAGCGTCACTGATTTATTTATTTAGCATTTGCATATTCACAGAGTCAAGCAATAGCGTTCTTAGAGGCCAAATGGAGCTCTCGGAAACCATCATTGAATTTGGTTAGTGGGCATTCCTCAACAATGTGCATCATTTGATCTGCATCACAGCTACAGTGTGGATTGTCTCAAAGACCCCAATGGTGTTGATTGGCTGCACAAAATCCTTGCCCAGTTTGGAATCAGTTAAGAAGGACCCATTGATGATATGGCAGGTCAAAGCTGGAAGGTGAGCAGTAGGGTCTATGATGAAGAACTGATTGGTGGTTGGTGTTAAGCACCAGTCTTCCCACCACAGGGACTCTGCTGTCACATCCTTTAATGGCAACCTCAACCACCATGGTGTTGCAATGAAAGACGTGTAGCTGGTGGGTTAAAAAGGTCATTGAACATACATTCTCAAGCAGCTCGCCAGTTGCAATCTCTCCTGATGTAAGGGGGAGCAATGTGCCTCAGAACTGGAAGTCATGGAAGATGAGTTGGTTGGAGAGTTGTGATAATGCACCTTGTTGAGTTGAGCTGCACATCAACAAGCTTGGTGTGTCAACTGACCCCATACTGGTGTACAGTACTCCGCTACTAAATACCAGATGGCAAGGGCTGAGGTCCTCAGTGTTGGAGCACTTGCTCCCCATAAAGAAGCAGACAGTTTGCTGAGAAGGCTGTTGCATGTCTTGACCTTTGCAGCTATCTTGCTCAAGTGGCTTCTGTATGACAGCATTCGGTTGAGGGTCATCAGTCAAGAGTAAGTGAGCTCCATGCAGGGTCATGAGTCCAGTCATATAGAGCTTACTGCTGGATTGGGACTCCAAGTTGAAGTAATTTTAAACACTGTTACAGCTAAATCAGTTTTAGATATGGTTTGGCAATTAACATAGGCAAAACCATGTAGAGTAATAATGACTATGCTAGATTTGATTTTTTTCCACCATGTCTGAGAACTGGTGCCAGAGAGTACCTCAACCACTGTTGAACCTGACTGAACCTCTCCATGCTCATAAAGTAAATGAGTTCAGCACCATGGCATATTGGCCACTTATTGCTGAACACAGTCTAAAATGCAGGAAATTGCAATTAATACCCCAAAATTTGCTAAGGGAGGATTCCTGGAACCCACCTGTATCCTTATATGCTTGCTATCCTATACAGACCTACTTTTTTTTCCTTAATAAGGGGCTCTCTGTGCTCCAACTTTACAAATGTTACCTTTATTATCCAATACTACAGATATGCTAACTGATGCACAGAAAAGTTAAGTGACTTGCCCAAGTCCATAGTGGCAGAGTATAGAATAAAGCCCAGGTCTTTTGACTTCCAGCCTTATATCAGCCCACTAGCCTGACTAAACCATAGCTTCCTAACTGCTTTCTATTAACTCACCTTCAGTCTTTGACACATCTCTTCCATGTAATTGACATGTCTACATGCCCAACTGAATATCAGTTATGTGATTATTACAACAGTTTCAAATTCCAGTCTAGGTGGGACCTTAACCATGTTCTATAATACCAGGTTATATAATCAGATTAAAATCCCATCTGTACTATAGATTGGAATAGTTATAGTCAGGTTCCCTGACTCAGAATTGTAGTGTACACAAAACCTGTTTCTTCAAATCACTCTCTGACCTCTCGATCCCCTCTATTTGTTTTGATTTTAATTATTGAATTATTGAATTAATTATTATTTGATTTGAGTATTATTGAATACTCTATAATTAATACAACTGAATTAATGTTTCAATGACTAAACTCACACTTCTTTAACTATGGTCAATATAAATCCCCATTTTGTTGAGAGGAAAACTCCATTACCATGGGCTATGCAAACATGAAGAAAAACGGTAGGTCAAAGTCCGACCCTTCACTCTATCCCTCAGCCAAGGAAAACTGAACTATTATATGCTTATGTGTTAGTTAACCTTTTTTATGTACTTTTGTACAGTTTTGATATTAGATTTGTTTTGAACAAATGCTTTTACCCTTACTGCTCATTACCTCCATTTTAATTGTTCCTCCTTTTGAAGTCAGTCTTGAATTTTGACCTCTCCATCATGCTTGACAATACACTTAGCATAAAATTTTAATTTAATTGTAAGTTCTGGAAAGAGAAACTATGTACTGATAGAAGAAACTGTTGCTGCAATAAAAATGTTCCTACTAGCGGCAAGGGAGAGCTAGGAAAATGACAGGCCAAGAAATGGACTACGTTTGTTGTTAAAATCTTCTTTAATAAAAGTCTCTTTTAATTATAAAAACTACATTGACCCTTATTCCTTATCTTAAATAGTGTTATCTAATTGCTCTCCAAATTAACTAAAATTACATATAGTTTAAAGCTATCAGCCACAAAGAGCAAGGACCAATAATTCTCCATCAACACAGGCAAAATCATAGGCTAAGTTTAGAGCTGTCAGCTTGCTCTCATTTCAAGAAGTGACACTGCAACTTCCTTAGTTCTACCGCCACCGCCCAAACCAGACATACTCCAGCCTTTATCCCCCGAGACCTCGGCGTAGGGAGGGGAGAGAAAAAAATTAAAGGCGAGAGGAAGACAGGTCGGGGAAAGGGTTTTGCAGAAAAAAGCTCTAAAACCCGTCCCTGGCGCGACCCCTCCATGACATCTGTGCGCGACGGCAGGACTAGAGGAAGAGGCGCTGAGAAACGGGAATCACGCTCGCGGGTTTGCAGTTGCTGTGTGCGCCGCTGGCCTGGCACGCGAGTGCTGTGTCGTTTGGGAGACAAAAGCGCTCCTGCCTTTTCCGGGAAGAACTACGCGCCGCGGCGCTGCAGCAACGGCTGCCTCACTCAAGCGAGCCCCTTTCCACACGTTACTGGAGCCACGGAGCTAGTCACCGCGCACACAGCAGGCAGCTCTGCAGCCCGCCTCAAATATGGCCGTGGCTGGCTAGGGAAACGCCTTCGGCGCGGGGAGGTGAAGAGACGCCCTCGAAGGACAGAGCTGCCTGCCTGTTGCTTGATGGTACCAAGCGGCAGCCGCCACGGGGCTCAGGGGTCATTTCCCCGCCTTACGCAAGGCCTCGCTCTCCCCCGCCCCCCAATAACCCGCCGCGCACACCCCCGGGCAGAGATGGGGCGAGCCGGACTGGGCTGAGCCGCCTTGGCAGCAGCAGCGCTCTCAGCCAGCGCCGCTGAGAAGTGGCGTTACAGGAGGGGCGGGGAAGGCAGCGAACGGCTCCGCTTCAGCTTCTGCACACAGACGTATTTCAAATCTTAACGGCTGCTGCTCGGCCAGTTTTTGAATGAGGAAGCGGAGCAGGGCCTAGCGCTGCGCCCCCTTCTGACGGGGACCGAGGAGGGGCTCTTGCTTGTGCAGCGAAGGAGAACGCAGTTACTAATCTTGTCCCGCCATCAGATCGGGAGGGGGGCAGCCTCATAACCGTCTACAGCGGCCCTCCAGGCCGACCGCAAGCCCTACTCGCGCGGTGCATGTGGGGGGCTGTAGTTTTCCAGCCCTCCCCGCCTTTGCTGACGCTGCAATGATAGAAACTACAGCTCCCATGAGCCCCCTGCGGCGGGAGCTCGCATGCGCATTGCGGAGCAGAGCCGCAGGCTGGGTGCTGCTGTTGTTACATAGGAAACAGCTGAAAAGTCCCCACATGACAGTGGGGGAAGGAGGAAGCGGGGTGACCCAGGGAATGGACGTGGCTTTTACAGAGTGAGGCGCTTGGCCGCTGCAGGGAGTCCCCCAGCAGCCTCGGGCCCCGACTCGAGTGGAGGGGGGCCGAGCGGGGATCGCGCTGTGCCCCTTGAAGGAGCCCTTGTTTGCCCTTGGGGGAGGGGTTGTGCCCCCTGTTGCGGGGGTTCTGTCTGCCGGGAGCCAGAGGCACGGAGGTGACCCTCAAGGGGGGGCTCGTGCCCCTGCAGGGGACGCTGCCTCTCTCAGGAGCGGCTGCTGATGGGGCAGATTTAAATCCCTCCCTTGCAGCCAAGCGCACAGACAGCGGGGAAGTTTGATTCAGTCCGGGCGGCAGGGACGGATCCTGCTCCTCTACCGGACAAAGGGGCGGCGCAGGCGGGTGAGGAGCCCGGGCGGGTCGGTGGCTTCTTCTGCTGGGATCGGGACTCTGCTAGGGCAATGAACGGGTTCGCCCCCGAAGAGGTGACCCAGAGAGGGGGGGATGCTGTTGCCGCCACCGTCGTTGCTGCTGTTGTGGCCAATGCAGCTGCCACCGTGGAGGTGCCGGCGCCGGGGTTAGGTCCCGGCGCTGCCGCAGGTGCCGCCGCCGCCAGTTCCGCAGGGCCCCCCGGTGGCGCTGGCCCTGGGGCTGGGCAGCTGTGCTGTCTGCGAGAGGAAGGTGAGAGGTGCAGCCGAGCCGCCGGTAACGCCAGCTTCAGCAAGAGGATCCAGAAGAGCATCTCGCAGAAGAAAGTGAAGATCGAGCTGGACAAGAGCGTAAGTGACGGGAAACCCCCTCCCCAAAGCCGCTGCCGCTGCGCGCCCCGGGGCAGAAGGAGGGTGCCCGGGGGCGGGCGTGAGGGGCAGTCGGGGAGGGCCGGCCGGTGAGTGAGTCCGCTCTCCCTGCAGTGCGCTCACCGTGGCAGGCGGTCACGGCTACTCCTGCGGGGTCACTGGCCCCAAGCGCCCCCAAGGCAAGGAGATCAGTGGCTGATGGGAGCCTCCCGTGTGGGGGTATCGGGGAAGCGCCTTGGGGTTTCTGTAGTCGCTATTGACGGGACAATTGAGGCGCCGCGTTGCAGCTCTCCGCGCAGGGCGCACTGCACCATCGCTCACCCCCTCCCCGGAGCCTTACTCTGGCCTCAAGAGTCACCCCCACAGAGGCTTCAACTACTTCCCCCTCCCGCGCCGCAGCGAGTGTGAGACTTCTGCGTTAAACGGGGTTGGGCTTTGCCCTTGGTACGGTCGGCGGACGCTGGAAGAGTGAGTGAAGCTTAAACTGCTTCTGCTCAGTGTAATGGGGGAGAGAGACTCCTGCTCTTCCTTCCTCTTCCCTTCTTCTCCCTCCGGAAAAGTCAGGCTGGTAGTCCAGCGGGAGGCTGTTTGTCCGGCTGCCCACCTACTGCAGGAGAAGCTGGGGGCTGCACGTCCCCCCGCCGCCCTTCCAGAGCAGGGACTCCGCATGTTTGTGTGGCTGACTCTAGTGAGGGCAGCACACTTGGCCGCTCCGCCGCGTGTTGTAATGCTGCGCGTCTCTCTTTGCCACCGTGTCTTCCGCTTGGCAGCCATCAGGCTCTTCGCAGTGCTCCTCTGTCTGTCCGAGAAATCGCCACAAGCTTGTGTCACTGTGCGCAGGCAGGTCGAGCCCCTGTCTCCCTTCCCCAGTCTGCTGAGACAGAAACACCCTTTGGTAGCAGATATGTTTCTAAGATTCGGAGCAGTGTTAATCTGCAGAGCAAATGTCTGCCGGTTTCCTTCCCTAAGGAATACTTGTTTCTTCAGAAGAGAAATGCACGAGTATTGGAAAAGGCGATTTATTTTTACATGACACAGCAGAAGTGTTAGGGGATGCTGGCCCAAAGAGGGGCTTCTAATACGCTTGTTACAGTTACCACCCTCAATAGATTGTGTAAACTCGTGGGAAAAATGGTTGCTAATTTGTATTTGTGCTTCTGTTGGTCGTTGTGAGCTTTCTATTTGAATCCTGGTTTATGAGAGAGCTCTTGTGAAGTAAACTTAAGCGAACTCTAAATGGGCAAAGAGAACTCTTTTTTGCATTAACAAAAGGAAAGCTTAGGATACCAATGTTTGGGTTTATATGTGTAAAGAGGTTTCATTTAGGCCTCCAATTTCATTTAGGCCTCTCAAATTTAACTTTCTAAGTTCTTGATTCCCACCCCCACCCTGTGCACCCACAGCTCCAGTTGAAGCCAGTGGGGGCTACTGGTGCACAGTAGCCCTATGTGTATGTATACATTTCCTCTATAAAAGAACTTCTTGCCAGATTTTTTCAGGTATTTAGGCACTTAACTACTGGCCTTTAATCTCAAAATGAGCTGATTCCTAGAAAAAGGAAATTTCAAAAAATAGATGTATAAGTCCTTTATTTACAATGACTTTTCATGGACAGTGGAAGTAAAACTAAGGGAAAGAGCTGTGAAGTGAGATCGGTGAAATCTTGCTTTTGTTTTTTGTCCGTTTAACTGAACTGCAAAGTAATTTTCATACTCCATTCCCTGCATTCTGATGAGTAATGTAAGAGGGCTGTACTTGGCTCTCTCTACAGCCTGTTAATATCAATTTTGAATTGGCTCACTGCAGCAGTACAGTGATACAAGGAGTTTTCTAGGCGAAATGGGATGCAGTAAGTTACAGCATACCAAATTTTATCTTGTGGGTTCTGGTAGAAGCAGAATTCTTAAACTCATAGTTAATGTCACCAGAACCTCTTGCAGTAATTTACTATGAAGTATATCCATCAATGTGTAATTTGCATTATCATGTATTTCCTGGATGTTAGACTAGTGTGGAATTGTGTTTAAAATATGCATTGCTACTTTTTTAGGCAAGACATCTTTATATTTGTGACTTCCACAAAAACTTAATTCAGAGTGTGCGAAACAGAAGAAAGAGAAAAGGCAGTGATGATGATGGTGACTCACCAGTGCAAGACATCGACACTCCAGAGGTAGCTGAATAGTTGTCCTGGCTATTGTCATGTAAAGCTTGTTCTTAATTGCTACCAAGTCTGTGTTAATGCAATTTTTTCCAATGTTAATTTGTTCAAAGGGTGAGAGAGAGCTCCTGTTTCACTCACTTTATTAATATTTATGTAATATTTTAATGTTTCTGTATTAGTTGTAATTTAATAACTTAGGATATATAATTATCATATCATATACAATTTAATTGATAGATATGTTTTCATTTTGTTTTACACAGTATTTTTCCCAGAAAGGAAAGTTGGAATTATATATATATATATATATATATATATATATATATATATATATATATATATATACACACACATACACACACCAATTTTAACTTTGATAAAGATTTCTCCTTCATGACATTTTTTCCACAGATTCCCAGTGTAGGAGCCATGTGCTTAGCCGTGCAGTAGCAGAACTATTTTTGAGTAGGAATTGGCAGTTAGAAGGCATACTTAATTCCTGTGATTCCTAACATTGCAGGAGATGGCAGATTAATATAGGAAAATAGAATTTAAAAGGCATTCATCTTGACTTGCTGTGTTCTTCATTTCATAGATTCTAGGGCTGGAAGGGACCTCGAGAGGTCATCGAGTCCAGTCCCCTGCCCTCATGGCAGGACCAAATACTGTCTAGACTATCCTTTATAGACATTTATCTAACCTATTCTTAAATATCTCCAGAGATAGAGATTCCGCAACCTCCCTAGGCAGTTTATTCCAGTGTTTAACCACCCCGACAGGAACTTTTTCCTAATGTCCAACCTAAACCTCCCTTGCTGCAGTTTAAGCCCATTGCTTCTTGCTCTATCCTTAGAGGCTAAGATGAACAAGTTTTCTCCCTCTTTCTTATGACACCTTTTAGATACCTGAAAACTGCTATCATGTCCCCTCTCAGTCTTCTCTTTTTCAAACTAAACAAACCCAATTCTTTCAGCCTTCCTTCATCGGTCATGTTCTCTAGACCTTTAATCATTCTTGACCTCGTTATCTCTAGCTTGCTTGGTAGCACACATATATATCCCTGCCCCTGGATATTTCCATTACATGCATCTGAGGAAGTGGGTATTCACCCACGAAAGCTCATGCTCCAAAACGTCTGTTAGTCTATAAGGTGCCACAGGATTCTTTGCTGCTTTTACAGATCCAGACTAACACGGCTACCCTCTGATACTTAATCATTCTTGTTGCTCTTCTCTGGACCCTCTCCAATTTCTCCACATCTTTCTTGAAATACGGTGCCCAGAACTGGACACAAACTCCAGTTGAGGCCTAACCAGCGCAGAGTAGAGCGGAAGAATGATTTCTCGTGTCTTGCTCACAACCCACCTGATAATGCATCCCGGAATCATGTTTGATTTTTTTTGCAACAGCATCACACTGTTGACTCATATTTAGCTTGTGCTCCACTATAACCCCTAGATCCCTTTCTGCCATACTCCTTCCTAGACAGTCTCTTCCCATTCTGTATGTATGAAACTGTTCCTTCCTAAGTGGAGCACTTTGCATTTGTCTTTATTAAACTTCATCCTGTTTACCTCAGATCATTTTTCCAATTTGTTCAGATCATTTTGAATTATGACCCTATCCTCTAAAGCAGTTGCAATCCCTCCCAGTTTGGTATCATCTGCACACTTAATAAGCATACTTTCTATGCCAATATCTAAGTCGTTGATGACGATATTGAACAGAGCCGGTCCCAAAACAGACCCCTGCGGAGCCCCACTTGTTATACCTTTCCAGCAGGATTGGGAACCATTAATAACTACTCTCTGAGTGCAGTTATCCAGCCAGTTATGCACCCACCGTATAGTAGCCCCATCTAAGTTGTATTTGCCTAGTTTATGGATAAGAATATCATGCAAGACCGTATCAATTACTTTACTAAAGTCTAGGTATACCACATCCACCGCTTCTCCCTTATCCACAAGACTCATTATCCTGTCAAAGAAAGCTATCAGATTGGTTTGACATGATTTGTTCTTTACAAATCCATGCTGACTATTCCCTATCATCTTACCACCTTCCAAGTGTTTGCAGATGATTTCCTTAATTACTTGCTCCATTATCTTCCCTGGCACAGAAGTTAAACTAAGTGGTCTATAGTTTCCTGGGTTGTTTTTATTTCCCTTTTTATAGATCGGCACTATATTTGCCCTTTTCCAGTCTTCTGGAATCTCTCCTGTCTCCCATGGTTTTCCAAAGATAATAGCTGGAGGTTCAGATACCTCCTATTAGCTCCTTGAGTATTCTAGGATGCATTTTATCAGGCCCTGATGACTTGCAGGCATCTAACTTTTCTAAGTGATTCTTAACTTGTTCGTTTTTTTTTTTTTTTTTAGTTTATTTTCCAAACCTACCCCCTTCCCATTAGCATTCACTTTAGGCATTCCTTGAGACTTCTTTGTTTCGGTCTTCACTGAGAAGTCATTGAGCATCTCTGCCATTTCCAAGTTTCCTGTTACTGTTTCTCCCTCCTCACTGAGCAATGGGCCTACCCTGTCCTTGATCTTCCTCTTGCTTCTAATGATAAAAAGTCTTCTTGTTTCCCTTTATTCCTGTAGCTAGTTTGAGCTCATTTTGTGCCTTTCCCTTTCTAATCTTGCCTCTGCATTCCTGTGTTGTTTGCCTACATTCATCCTTTGTAATTTGTCCTAGTTTCCATTTTTTATATGACTCCTTTTTATTTTTTAGATCATGCAAGGTCTCGTGGTTAAGCCAAGCTGGTCTTTTGCCACATTTTCTATCTTTTCTGCCCAGTGGAATAACTTGCTTTTGGGTCCTTAATAGTGTCTCTTTGAAATACTGCCAACTCTCCTCAGTTGTTTTTCCTTGATTCCCACGGGATCTTCCTACCAGCTCTCTGAGCTTACCAAAATCCGCCTTCCTGAAATCCATTGTTTCTATTTTGCTGTAGTCCCTTCTACCCTTTCTTAGAATTGTGAACTCTATGATTTCATGATCACTTTCACCCAAGCTGCCTTCCACTTTTTAAAATTCTCAATGAGTTCCTCCCTATTTGTTAAAATCAAATCTAGAACAGCTTCCACCCTACTGAAATAAAAAGTTGTTTGCAATGCAGTCCAAGAACTCATTGGATAGTCTGTGCCCCTCTGTTTTATTTTCCCAAAATATATCTGGATAGTTGAAGTCCCCCATCACCACCAAATCTTGGACTTTGGATGATTTTGTTAGTTGTTTAAAAATAGCCTCATCCACTTCTTCCACCTGGTTAGGTGGCCTGTAATAGACTCCTAGCATGACATCACCCTAGTTTTTTTTACCCCTTTTAGCCTAACCCAGAGACTCTCAACCTTTCTGTCTCCTATGTCCATCTCCACCTCAGTCCAAGTGTGTACATTATTAATATATAAGGCAACACCTTCTCCCTTTTTCCCCTGTCTATCCTTCAGATGGGCATTACCTGGGAAAGTGCACTCAGCTGGAGGCTGTGATGCCTGTGAGACTTTCTCCAAAAGGCCCCCAAAAGCACTTTTAAGACTCTGCTTCAGAACTTGTTCCTTCAAGTGTTGTTGGCAATCCATATGTCCTGAGGGGGTATGTCTACACTGCAATTAAACCCCTGTGGCTGGCCCTGACTTAAACAGGGCTGTTTAATTGCAATGTAAACATTTGGGCTCAGGGGAGAGTCCCAGAGCCCAGGTTCCAGCCCGGGCCCCAACATCCATACTGCAGTTAAACAACCCCCATAGCCCGAGCCCTGCAAGCCCAAGTCAGCTGACATGGTTCAGCTGCAGGTGTTTAATAGCAGTGTAGACATACCCAAGGTGTCTTCAGGCATTAGTAGTATGGCAAAAACCTTAGACTGGGAGAGGACAGCTCCCTTTTGAAGGCTCCGATGGAGAGGATGTCCGAGGTCTCAGAATAGTCATTTTTGCTGAGTCCTGTTTCTCTTCCTCGTAAGATCCATTTATCAGTTAATAGAAAATTTTATCTAAAATTGCCTTTCCAGCCACACTCCTGCATCACATAGATGACCCCACAGTGCTTATGGAACAATAGAATTGATATACTCAGAAACTTGATATTTTTTTTTCTTGTGGGGTCTGCAGTTCTTGATGCAACTGATCTTGTGCTATAGATTTCTCTGGATCATAAAAAAGCAAGACCCTTGCCAGACTGCTGCAGCTGCACTTCCAAAAGAAGCCTAGCTCAGGAAGAGCCTCAGTTGTCAACTCTTGATAACACCAGAGTTTCTTACCCAGGTTTTCCTCCATATGGTTATCCTGCATCTTAGATGTGTGTGGCTGTATGTTGCTCCACTTGTTGCATCAGTGGCCTTTTGAATATGAGATCAAGGTCTCCTTCGAAGAAGAGGAAGGGTCCTCCAAGATGCTTGGCCTCCATCTGAGTTCTCAGGACCAGTATTTCTTTGAAGTGGCTTCTGCACATTCTCACTGATGGAAAAGGTATCCTCAGCACTTGAAGCTTCTGGAACCTTGTGGAAAGCTTAATCTGCCTTTCTACTCAGGTGGAGTAAAGGCTTCTCAAATGAAATACTGGTTTGGGGAATGGGATTCCCTGAGAAAATCAGATATATCTAGGGCCCTACCAAATTCATGATCCATTTCGGTTAGTTTCATGGTCACAGGATTTTAAAAATTGTAAATTTCATTATTTCATATATTTAAATCTGCAATTTCATGATGGTGTAATTGTCTGGAAGCCCAGCTCTGAAGGCAGAGCCACCGCCAGTAGCAGTACAAAAGTAAGGATAGCATGGTACACTATTGCGCTGCTGCCTGCAGAACTGGGCGTTTGGCCAAGTAAGGGTGGGAATACCGCGACCCCCCCAAAAAAAAATAACTTTGCAACCCTCCCACAACTCCCTTTTGGGTCAGGACCCCCAACTTGAGAAACGCTGGTCTCACCTGTGAAATCTGTATAGTATAGGGTAAAAACACACAAAAGACCATATTTCATGGGCTGTGACATGTTTTTCATGGCCGTTAATTTGGTAGGGCCCTAGATATAACACACAGGCATCTGATTCTGGGAAGACAGGGCAAATGATACACCTCTTCACCATTCTTTGGTTATGGAGGAGCTGTGAGGCTGGCACCATTCCAGGCTTGGCCAGGTTTCCAAGTGTGCAATAGCTTGCCTACTTCACCTAAAAACTATCATTAACGTTGCTTCATAGTATTAAAATAATCACTTCACAATCCTCATGACATCAAGATGTTGGTTTTTGAAGGGCAGTGTTGCAATCACTGTTCACCTAGGTCTTCTCAGTCAAACCATCTCAGGGAGGTCACTGCTACTTAATCTCTTACAGTGGGGCTGTGTGGTGATCAAGTCAGAAAAGAGGAAAAAGGGATTTCTTAATAGTAATGTTTGTTCTCCAGGTGGTGCCCTCTAAATAGACCTTCTGGGAATAGAGAAACTGAGGGAGCATTGGGATGAGGTGTGGGTATTTGTATCTGTGGCCTATGAAATGTAGGACTTAAGGAGATGCTACCTCTTGATGGACAATAGTTCTGTGGGGCTCTGGCTATGCACATAGCTCTTGCATTGTGGCTGTGCGGAGGCAATATATTCACAGATCATGAGCAACTGTTCTCTTCTGCCACTCAAAATTAAAGAAACTTGTAGCATGCTAGGTTTCTTCAGTCTCCTATTGCACAGATGTTATGGCACAGCTGTACTATTTCTTGTACATCCTCTCTGCAAAGTTTTGTCTATTGAAATACTACTATAGGGCATCCTGTGAGCACAGTTCTTGACCTTGCATTAATGATTGACTAGTATTATGCCTTTGCTTGGTCACATTAAAGTCGAACTATGAATGAAACTGAGCTGAGTTCACAAATTAGTGCCAAATACGACTCTCCCCCCTAAGAGGGAGAAAAGGTGTGGTGGACATTCAGCACAGAAATAAGCCTTAACTGTACTTTTAAGTATCTTTAGGGTAGAGGAGGGAAGATGAATTCAAAACATTATTCTATGCTGAATGCCTATTAACAGCTGGCTGGGTCAGCAGGATAGTATTTATCATATGCATATCCCTGAAGTGAAGAAACTAGGCTTCTGCCTTCAACTTAGTTTCCATACTTGTTTAGTACTTCACCTTTTAAATCATAAGTACATTACGATTAATAACAAATTAATCCTCTCTTTAGCCCAGATACCTTTAATGATATTCTTCTTCCTTTTCTAGGTTGACTTATATCAGTTGCAAGTAAACACACTTCGAAGATACAAAAGACACTTCAAGTTACAGACCAGACCAGGACTTAACAAAGCACAGCTTGTTGAAGTACGTATGAATGTCTGTTCAGTAGCAAACAATGTAATTTTACTATTACTTGTGGCTCTGGAAAATGTGATCCTTACCAACATATTAGCATTAGTAGCATATTCTTGTCTTTAGTCAACTATAAAAGTTATCTAGAATTGCCACAGTTAATATACAACTGCATTATAATCAGATTGTATTCTGCGCCACAAACTCTTCTCTTTGCATGTGGATTGGATTGGAAAATAAAATGAAGTTTATTTATCTAGTTTACCCTCAATTATCTAGTCTTTCCGTCCCCAACTCCTGAGCCAGGAGCACTCAGTTAAGAAAGAAAATCAAAAGTAAAAGCTCAGGTTAGAGGAAGGAAGTCAGGTTTAGAAGTATGTACTCTGAAAGAATCCTGAAGTAATTTATAGAATTGCAACACTGCTGTTCAGAAACATGTAGCTGAAGACAAACAATGGGCCTAAATCTACACTCAGTTACCTCACTGCAAAACTATAGGTTTCAATGACACTGCACCTTTGCAGCTAAAGGCAGAATTAAGTCTTTTATTTTTGCAGTAAAGTTCTAGTATAGTTTTAAAAGTGCAATTAATAGAAATATGGGCACAAGTAACAGTAACAATGTAAAATCTAGGCATCTGATTTCATGTCTCTTCTTGTAAGTGTGTAAATTTGCAAAACTAAGAGCCATAAAAATACAGAAATATCTGTAAGTACGGCAGAATGCTAGCATGTTTGCAAATTTCGGTCTTCTGAAAATATAATTTACTTGGTAAAAGGTCAGTATTTTAGTCAAAACAAATCATTTAGAATGTGGCACAGCTTTTACTTTTTTTAAAAAAATGGACTCCATTTTGCATTGCAAACACACAGATTTGGAATGCTATCTGAATCTTCATTGTGTTGTGTCTAGTTTTATGAAATGTTATGGTGAATTGCATTTGTGTGTAGGCATTTTGTAGATCTCTCAGCTAATCAGTGTGGATTAAAGCCAAAATTCTTAAATGTATGCAAGAGGCTGGTCTATAAAAGAACAGTATGTTGCCAACATTTTCGCAACTGCAAGTATGAGTTTAAAATCAGCACTGTATTTTTTCTTTGTATGCGACTTCAGACAAAGTGTGAGCACTTATTAAATTGGCAGAAATGTGACTTGAAATAACTGATTTAGTTGCATAGTATAAAATACTTTATACGGGAAGAATAAAACTATAGGCCACTATAAAACTCTAGCTAGTCTACAACCAACTTGTACTGTTCTGTATTGCCAGACTTCTGGGAAGAACAGTGCAGGCTAAAACTAGCTTTTGTTGCTTATCCAGTGGCCATGAAGTGCCAGATTCAGTGTTTTAGAACCACCTTCTTCCCAGAGGTGTCATCTGTGATTTCCCCAGGTGATCACCATTTATAGCAGACTTGGTTCTTGGGAATGATGCCAGGAAATTCTGAGCATGTTCATTGAGTCCCCAAATGTCCTAATGCAGTATGGATGCTTTAGTTGGTCAGCTAGAATTGAACTTTAAAGGTACACTAGCACTTAAAAAACATCACCTCTCTAAATGGTTCATTTACTGTCTTCACAAGTAACTGTTAAGATTACTGTAACTAAAAGAGATTAGGGGGGATTTTTTTTTGGTTTACTTTGTGCCTTTGACTAAACTGTGTAGTCATTTCCTCCTCCTCCTCCCCAGCACATGTAGGTGTTTTTCACAGCAACAAGGGAGAGAGTGATATTACAAATCCACAGTAACTGGCAGGGGGAATTGTTTCAGGTACTACCATTGCTCCCTACTTAGGTACATCTTCTAACCAACAGTCTTAAATTCATAAAAGGTAAAAAAAAAATTCAAAAGCAATTAAGTGAGGTAGGAGCCTTTTTGAAAAATTTGACCAGTTTAAATGGCCATGACCAAAGCTGAACTTCACCCTGGCTGACTGCTCAGTTATTACGTCTTCCTCTTTATAATCAGGTTAAAAAACCCATGGACAAGCTCATTAACCCCTCCAAAAATGATCAAATGCAGGGCCCTTCCAATATAATAATGATCTGGGATTTTCTATTTCTACTATTATATTCTACACTCAAGCACTGTACAAACTCCCCAGTACCTTTTGTGGACTCTTACCTCTCCTCTGAAAGGTCAGTTTTGTGTAGCTGAGAAAGCCATGGATTTCACTGGATTAGGTCAATCTGCTGCAATTCATACTTCAGAGTATTGAAATGATTCAATGCCTAATCCTTCTGTGATCCAGACTGTTGGATGGAGGCAAATGTCTTAACCCCTGCTAGTATTGATCTGTTTGATCAAATCTTTAAAAAAGGAATAGAGGTCAACTCGGTGTTAATTCTGAATTTTAGTTCCCTTATCTACAAAATGTGAACTTGTTCATTGTATATAACCAAATGGCTATTTAATTTCCTAAACTTTCTCTTTATAGATAATTGGTTGCCATTTCAGGACTATTCCAGTGAATGAAAAGGATACCTTAACATATTTCATCTACTCAGTGAAGAATGACAAGAACAAACCAGATCTAAAGATGGACAGTGGTGTTCACTAGGATGGAAAAAATGGGACTAATACTCAAGTTGCAGATCTAAAGACTGTTTTTGACATGCAGAAGCTTTCTTTGTAACTTTTTTTTCAGAGAACTTGTCTCTGATTTTATTTTTCATGGTCTTGCTGACTCACTGAAAAACAACTTCCTCTAAAATGAAATTTCCTCAGCAAAAGTATTTTAAATAAATATTATTAATACTGTTGCTCAAGTGTTCATGTGTGTTTGTTTGTACCTTATTTAGTGAGTTATTTGTACTTAATAATAGTTTGGGGTTTTACCTACATATATTTAAAGTTATAAAAAATGTTGTATTTTTTTCAATTATAGAAGTATGCTAAGGATTAGTGTGTGAAATGTGTTTTGAAATCATCACACTACAACATGGGTTCTATATAGTATAAAATTTTGCTGTGATTAAATTCTAAACATAGTTGCTCCAAACTGAAGGGCCATAATAGAATTGCTCTTGGCTTCCTGAATAGCAATGACACTTGTAGTTGTTATAAGTCATACGTACAAATGGCTGCACTTATATTTTCTTTTAGAATTCTGGTATGCAAAGATCTTAATAGAGGGTTTTTTGAGATCTCTAGTTTCTTTCACTTCTGGGATATGCACTGCTAATGCCTCAGGACCATCATGCTACTACATAAAAATGATGGCAGCTATTTAGTGCTCAAATATCCACATGAAGATGAAAAGACTATCACCATTTATAATGGAAAACTTCTGTTTCTTTTAACAATGATTCGCTATTGATCTACATATGCTACTACCTAGAAATCACATTGGAGAAAGGAAGGCTGCGAAACTCATGCTGTGTTTCAATATTATTTAATAAACGTACTATGTTTTGCTCTGGTGAGGTCTGCATTAACTTATGGCTGGAAAATGCATAAAGATCATTAATTTAAAGAATTGTTACTTTTACATATAGCACTTGCATCTAAATGTATATATTTTAGTAAAATTTACAACATTTGAGTGACAGCTATGATACAACACAAAACCTCCTGTATTTCCACTGAACCCTTACCAGAACAATGAAGTTCCGAATAACATGCAATTTTCTGCTTTGTCTTCTGAGCTATGAGGAGAAACAAGTGAGATGGCATCTTAAAACTGAGAAGAATGCAGCATCTCTCTATGTTCACTGAGGCATGGTTGATATAAAACTCTGAACATTACTTTTTGATCAACGATGAGCTACCTTCACTTTAAGAAAAATGTGTGAAAGAAATATTATCATTGTTTACCCTGTCCCACATGCTTCTAGATGTGGTGATTTAGCAGGTTCTCGCTGTCCTCAAAAACTTGCTTTTATTCCTATGTGGTTCTTTGTTTTTCCTTACATGTAGCCCTTCGTTGATGGAAATAATCCCCACGCTCAAACTGGCTGTTTTCCCAGTAATTAGCAGCGACGGAATTTCTTTTGCATTTGCAATGTCCCGTGAATTTTCACACTTGTGATCAAACTTCGGTCACCACTGTACAATCAGACATAGCTATTTGCCTGAATTCAGTACTCATACTCATAGACCTTCTCTTCTAATGTGAGCGTTCATTGTAATGTTTGTAAAGTGCTTTGAAAACTAAGTATTACCTTGAGTGGCACCATCCTACTGATGGAAATAGAGTAAGTTAAATTCAGTAAGATAATAAGTAGGATGCCCAAAATGTGGATGTATTTAAGCTTCTATTGCTTCTTAATCACATTACACATGACAGGGCTTGAAATATCCTCTTGGATACTTGACAGGGGTGAGTGGAAACTTTCCTTGGTGCAAGAGGGAGCCAAAAGCCCAAGTTTTGACAGAATCTAAACTTCCAGTCTTAAGCTTCTCCTCTTAAAAAACAAAACATTGTTTCTTCTTCGAGTGATTGCTCATATCCATTCCAGTTAGGTGTGCGCGCCGCGCGTGCACATTCGTCGGAAAACTTTTACCCTAGCAACTCGGTGGGCCGGCAGGTTGCCCCCTAGAGTGGCGCCATCATGGCGCTTGATATATATCCCTGCCGGCCCACCCGCTCCTCAGTTCCTTCTTACCGCCCGTGTCGGTCGTTGGAACAGTGGAGCGCGGCTTAGCTGACCTCCACTTCCCTAGCTACTCGTAGTTCTCGTATATAGTTATACAGTTATAATTCTTTTATATATATATTTGTATAGTTATACGTTTTTTCTCTGCTAACATAGTTAGATTGATAATTGTTAGCGGGGTTCAGGAAGTAGCCCCTTCCATGAACCCGGTGCCGGAGCCCATGCACGGCTCACCGGGTTTTAAAATGGGCTCGGCCTGCCAGAAGCTGATGCCGAACGACTACTGTTTGAAGTGCCTCAGGGAATCACTTGACAGCTAAGTACCCCATTTGCAAGGCTTTTAAGCCGAGAACAAAAAGGAGCGGGACTTTCACTTACCCCTCCACCTTGGGCGCCGAGCGATGATCAAGCGGCTGGCAGAAGCGCCTCCTCGGCACCGGACTCCGCCGGTACTGCCAAGGCCTTTCGGCACCGGCCGTCGCCGGCACCGAAGTCGACTCGGCACCGCTCCCTTCCTCCGAGGTTGAGAGAGCCTACAATTCCTGCTGGTGCCTGACGGCTCCCCGGCACGCGCCGTGGTAGAGCCCCCTGCTCCTGCTGCTTCCGTGCCACCTGCATCGCAGTCAGAGAGCTCGCCTAAGTCGGATGGCCCGGCACCGACACCTGCAGAGGCACCGTAGACATTGGCACCGTCGATTCCAGTCCCCCAGGGCCATTGAATCCGGTGCCTGACAGCTCCCCGGCACGCGCCGTGGTAGAGCTTACTGCTCCTGCTGCTTCCGTGCCGACTGCACCGCAGCCAGAGAGCTCGTCTATGTCGGATCGCCCGGCACCGACACCTGCTGAGGCACCAACGACGTCGGCACCGTAGATCCCGGTCGCACAAGGGCCGTAGAATCCGGTGCCTGACGGCTCCCCGGCACGCGCCGTGGTTGAGCTGCTCCTGCTGCTTCCGTGCCATCGGCACCGCAGCCAGAGAGCTCGTCTAAGTCGGATCGCCTGGCACCAACACCTGCTGCGGCACCGACGACGTCGGCACCGTCGATCCCGGTCCCACAAGGGCCGTAGAATCCGGTGCCTGACGGCTCCCCGGCACGCGCCGTGGTTGAGCTTCTACTCCTGCTGCTTCCGTGCCAACGGCACCGCAGCCAGAGAGCTCGTCTAGTCGGATCGCCTGGCACCAGCACCTGCTGTGGCACCGACGACGTCGGCACCGTCGATCCCGGTCCCACAAGGGCCGTAGAATCCGGTGCCTGACGGCTCCCCGGCACGCGCCGTGGTTGAGCTGCTCCTGCTGCTTCCGTGCCAACGGCACCGCAGCCAGAGAGCTCGTCTAGTCGGATCGCCTGGCACCAGCACCTGCTGCGGCACCGACGACGTCGGCACCGTCGATCCCGGTCCCATAAGGGCCGTAGAATCCGGTGCCTGACGGCTCCCCGGCACGCGCCGTGGTTGAGCTACTGCTCCTGCTGCTTCCGTGCCAACGGCGCCGCAGCCAGCTCGTCTAAGTCGGATTGCCCGGCACCGACACCTCTGAGGCACCGACAACGTCGGCACCGTCGATTCCAGTCCCACAAGGGCCGTGGAATCCGGTGCCTGACGGCTCCCCGGCGCGCGCCGTGGTTGAGCTTATTGCTCCTGCTGCTTCCGTGCCGACGGCACCGCAGCCAGACAGCTCATCTAACTCGGATCGCCCGGCACCGACGCCCACCGAAGCTCTGACGACCTCGGTACCGTCGACCCCGGTCCCATGAGGGCCGTCGAATCCGGTGCCTGACAGCTCCCCAGTATGCACTGTGGTTGAGCCTGCTGTTCCCTCCATGCTGGAGGCATTACCAACGGCGAGGGATCTCATTGCCATGACAGAGTCGATGCTGCCTGACCCCGGCACCGCCGGTGCGGGTAATACAGTCTCTTCATGTGACCATCCTCTGTCAGCACAGCAGAACGGCACCGTTCATGATCACGGTCCCGCAGACACTCCAGATCCTGTCGGCACGCCCGACACCACTTACAGTCCCGGTGCTGTTTTCCTCATCGGTACTAGTCGCACTCGCTGCACCGGTCGGTATCCCATTCGCCGACCCGCTGTCGGCACCGTTCCGACTCCCGGCACCGCGACAGGTACCTTGACTCCTGTAGCCTCTCCCCGAGCCTCGAGATCTCGGTCGACCTCCAGGCACCATTCTGGTTGCGGGTCTGGATCTCGTTCCAGGTACCAGTACGCATCCCGGTGCCGGTTCCCGGTGCCGAGTTGGGCAAGGTCCGATAGAGTCAGAGACTCTGCCTGTGCCTTCTTTTAGTACCTCCATGGCCATCCGGACACGCATGCGTGTCATCCCACATGCGTAGATCTTATGCTCAGGACCACGATTCTGATATGATGGCCAGCGGGCGCCAGCCCCGAAACCGGCCAAGAGTTCGCTGCCGTCTTGGAGGACGGGGGAAAGAAAAAGGTACCCAGAGCATCCCTCCAGGCCTCGTTGGATGCAGCAGACTCTGCAGCCAGGACTCTGGCCTTTGGTGTCGCCATGAGGTGCATCTCATGGCTCCAGGTTTTAAACCTCCAGCCGGAGCTGCAGTATGCCATTCAGGATTTACCCTTTGTGGTAAAGGCCTTTCGCGGCAAAGACAGCCCCAGGCTGCCAAGCCTAATGGACAATAGGGTCCTAATGCGCTCTCTCAGCATGCATATGCCAGCGACCAAACGCAGGCCTTTCTGCCCCCACCCGCCATACTCTGTGCCTAGCCAGAGACAGGACTTTGGCAAACGGCGAGGCCAAGGCGGTCGCAGACGAACGTCAGGACCCCTAAAGAGCCCAGGTCAAGGTCCCTTGCAATTACCACTGGGACCAAAGACGAACCTTCCAAGGTGCGCCTGAGGGCGGTGTACCAGTCACAGGCCGGGATCCCAATCCCGCTTTCTCCTGGCGTGGCCCTAGTTAATTTCAGATCACTGGATCCTGCGCACGGTGGAGCATAGATACCACCTCTAATTTGTTCCAGCCCTGTCCCCGTTCAGGGACCCCTCTCACGAGCAATTCCTCGTACAAGAGGTGCAGACGCCGATGGACGAAAGGGGCAAGGGGTTTTACTCCCGTTATGCCCTAGTTCCCCACTCGAATGCAGGTCTCAGACCTTCCTAGTCCTGCACGGACTCAACCGGTTTAGGATAAGGTTGAAGTTCTGCACGGTATCCCGGGGAGCCATTATTCCATCCTTACCTCCTGGGGGCTACTATGCCGCCCTGGATATGAAGGACGCGTACTTTCGCTACGCCATCTTCCCTCCGCACAGGAGATACCTCCGCTTTCTAGCTGACTGTCAGTACTTCTGGTTTACGGCCATAGTCGCCGCCTACCTTCGCTGATGTCGGATATGCGTTTTTTCCGTATCTGGACGATTAGCTTATCCGAGGAGACTCTGAGACACAAACCACTCAACGCGTGGGCATCGTCACGGTCTTATTCACAGGTCGAGGCCTGATGATTACTATAGAGCAATCCACTCTGGTTCCCACGCAGAGGTTGGACTTCCTAGGAGCTATCTTGGTCTCCTACCTAGCCGGAGCCTACTTATCACAACTGCGGTTTTAGCGATGGCAACAATCATCTGAGGTCTGCAGGCTTTCCCAACGACCTCGGCTCGTACTTGTCTCAGTCTCCTGGGTCCATGGTTGCCCGCAAGTTGGTAACCAAACATGCCAAGCTCCGCCTCCGTCCTCTCCAAGTCCGACTCACCTCGGCGTACCACCCGGACAGGGAGCCAATGGTCATGGTAGTCACCGTTCCCTCGAGCACCTTAGGCTCCCTAGAGTGGTGGCTAACTCCCTCCCTGGTGTGGGCAGGGAGGCGGTTTCCTCCGCCCCAGCCCTCACTGCCCCTGACGACGGGCGCGTCATCTCTCTGCTCAAGTGCTCACGGTCACCTCCGAGCTTAAGGCCTTTGGTCTTCTCGGGAGCTGGCATTCCACGTCAATGCCCCAAAAATGAGAGTAGTCCGCCTGGAGTACCAGGGGTTCCAGCGGCAGCTGCGAGGCCGTTGTATCTAGGTGTTTACAGCCAACACAGTGGCCATGTGCTTCATAAGTATCCAGGGAGGGACATGGTCCTCCCCCCCCCACACTTTTTGTCAGGAGGCCATCCATTTCCGGGACTTTTGCATGGCCTACTTGATGGAGCTGGTGACGTCCTTTCTCCCAGGCGTTCGGAACGTCTTGGCGCTTTGACTCAGCAGGTCTTTCCTGTCTTACGAGTGATCACTCTGCCCCATGTGAGGCGTTCTGCTGTCCAGAAGCGGAAATGTTTCCTCACATAGACCTGTTCGCTCACCGAGAGAGCAGAAAATGCCAGATGTTCTGCTCCTTCCAAGGTCTCTCCTCAGGATCGGTCTTGGACGCATTCCTGATGCCGTGGAAAGGCCAACTCCATTATGCCTTCCCACTGTTCCCACTGGTTCATTAGGTCCTGCTCAAACTCCGCAGGGGCAGAGCGCGCATCATCATGATCACTCCAGAGTGGTCCAGGCAGCACTGATATACCACGTTGCTCGGCCTGTCAATAACAGACCCAATTACCCTGCCACCCCACCCAGACCTCATCACTCAGGGCAACAACAGGCTTCGTCACTCGGACCTGCAGCCTCTTCGCCTCACGGTGTGGCCGCTGCGTAACTGAGCTGGGGTGACAGGAAGCCTTCCACCTGGTCAACGTACCGGGTCAGGTGGAAGCGTTTCTTCTACAGCTGCAATACGCTCGATCTTGCTCCTGCTGAGGTCTCGACCCCCTCTATTTGGCCTACCTCTGGCCTTCAGCGGCAGGTCCTGGCGGTATCATCGCTGAGGATACACTCAGCAACCATCTCTACCTTCCAGCCAGGCTAAGGTGGATGTTCCGTGTTCTCACACTCTATGGGTTCGAGATCCCTCAAGGGCTTGGAGAGCTTGCACCCTCGGGTGCGCCGCCAGCCCCAACCTTGGACCTCAACCTAGTTTTAATCAGACTTATGTCTCCCCCAGTCGAGCCGTTCACGACTGGCCCTCTGATATACCCGTCTTGGACGACAAACTTTCCTCGTAGCTGTTACATCGGCCAGACGGGTCTCCGAGCTCAGAGCTCTTACGAGGGTTCCGCCGTACACTAGGTTTCACAAAGACAAGGTGCAGTTATGACCGCACCCGGCTTTCCTCCCTAAGGTGGTTTCAGCCTTTCATGTTACCCACAGCTCAACGCAATGGGCACAACCATTGCACTCCTTGGACATCTGTGGAGTGCTCGCATTTATATTGCGCTGCCAGAACCATTTCGTAAGGTGCCCCAGCTCTGTCACGGTAGCGGGCCAAAGGGAGGGCTTGCTTGTTTTCCTCTCAGAGGATCACATCTCGGGTGATGGCAGACTTCCGAACTTGTTATGATTTGGCTCATATTTCTCCAAGCCACATCACCGTGCATTCTACCAGGGCTCAGGCTTCATCTGCCGCCTTGCTGGCTCGTGTTTCTACCCACGAGATCTGTCGCGCAGCTCCATTGGTCCTCGGTCCATACCTTTGCTTCGCAGTATGCCCTGGTTCAACAGTCAAGAGATGCTGTAGCCTTTGGCTCAGCAGTTTTCATTCTGCCACATTTCACTCCGACCCCACCGCCTACGTAAGGCTTGGGATTCACCTAACTGGAATGGATATGAGCAATCACTCGAAGAAGAAAAGACGGTTACTTACCTTTGTAACTGTTGTTCTTCGAGATGTGTTGCTCATATCCATTCCACACCCGCCCTCCTTCCCCACTGTCGGAGTAGCCGGCAAGAAGGAACTGAGGAGCGGGTGGGCCGGCAGGGATATATATCAAGCGCCATGATGGCGCCACTCTAGGGGGCAACCTGCCGGCCCACCGAGTTGCTAGGGTAAAAGTTTTCCGACGAATGTGCACGCGCGGCGCGCACACCTAACTGGAATGGATATGAGCAACACATCTCGAAGAACAACAGTTACAAAGGTAAGTAACCGTCTTTTCTGGCTCTTAATACTGTGTCAATTATAACCTCCTGCATGAGAGAGGTTGTGGTGCTGTCTTTTTGAATCTGCAGCTTGCAGAGCCTTTCCCAACCAGCAGTAGAAGAAGGAAATTGGTGAATTTCACAGAACTGGTCAATTTTACTGCCACATTCAGAATGCTGTATGGCGATGTGAAGGTGACAGTTGTCAGTTTTGCTACTACTTCTTTGGAAAGTTGTGAGCAGCAGAGGCAAGCATAGTGTAATTCAGGTAGAACCTGAAAGAGGAAGGAGACAGCTTGTCTCTCCACACCTTGCTGATAGATGGCAGGACAAGGCCTTCAAGCTTTCCAGAAATCCCTAGGTTTCAGCAGGTCTTATTTGCATCTGCAGAGATTAACAGTTTTTTGTCTCTGGACTCTGCTCGGAGCTTCTCTTTTGCATAGTTTGATCAGGCTCTGGGAAAACCGGTGAATGAGGAACAGGTAAACTGAGACTTTCTAAAAAATTGCATCTGTCCTGCAGCTGGTCATTGTGAAACTATTTGGTGCAAGTCACTTAACATACATACATGATTAACTGAATACACATTTATTATCATTTGCATATAGTCCAGCAAACACTCTGACCAACTAGGTACAAGATTACAATAATCCAACCATTATAGATGGCAAAGTTTCTGAACATATTTTGTATTTGATACAAAGTTGTCATGTAAGTGAAATATGGTTGGCTATTAGGCAATAGTGATTTTTTTAATGCTATGTAATTTACATAAAATGACTACTGCAGAAAGTGTCATTGAAAAAGAATAGCACAAGATAGCTATATTGAAGTTTCATATTTTGCAGTAGATATTTTCACACTTTTCCATCTGATTAACTTGGTAGCTCTAGGAATTACCGTATGTTAATGAAAAGAAACATTTAATACTTATGGCATACAGCTTTCATTGGTGTACATGCTTAGAAGGCTAGTCTCTGTGTCTAATTACATACCTGTTTTCTCCTAAAGGGCTATATTAAAGATAGGGAACTAGCATTTTAAGTTACTACTGAGTTGTGCTATAGCTCAAACGAGGCCTGATTCAGGGCCCGTTGTCTTCCAAAGTATTTGAATGAGGATCATCACCCGTAGCTGTTTTACTGAATATATACATTATAGCAGCTGTGTACTAAACACCAAAAGTGCAAAGAGGAGTTTAAATAAGGGCCTATTATGGATAACTATTTTGCGAATTTAGAGTTCAATTGTGTTTCCATGGAAGCTAGTGAGAGTCTTGCTATTGACCTCAGGGGGATTAACAAGCTTTTTAGACCAAGATTTTCAAAAATAGATGTAAAAGTTAGGATCCTCAAACCTTATTTAGGCACCTAAATAAGTGACCTGATTTTCAAAAGTGCTGAATGCACAGCAGCTCCCACCGATTTCAATGTTACTTTTTGTTAAAGTGATGAAGACTTATTGATATGAAAGTGCAGTACAGTGAACTGCTGCTAAGGGCTTCAATGAGTGTAAAACAGTGTAGTGAGGTGCTATACTGCCTTATAGCAGTTGAGAATTTGACCCTAGATCTTTGAGAGATGGAATGACAACAGCAGATTTTTTTGAGACTGTCTGGGTTGCACAATGAATTAAGGAGGTTTTACTGAACTCTTCTTAAATCCTTCTAATGAAAGCTAATGTAGCTACCAAGTTAGAAAGGAGAGCTTTACCATTAAAGCTTCAAACCATGGTTCCTTCTATATACAGAAGGGGAAACATATACTACTTGGTACAGCAAGGCTCTGCACTCTAGTGCTGTAGAAAGGAATAGATTTTCTATGACAACATTGTTTATCTCCTGTTGTGAAGACCTGTGTGTGTCTTCTCACTGGTACACGTGATGCTCATAATTGATTGTTGCAAGGGATCAAAAAAGAGATCTTTGGTCCAAAGAAAATATCTCTGAAAGAAATTATCAGGTATTTCAGTTGTAAGGTCATCATAAGTTATCAGAAACTCTAAAATGAAACCCATCTACAACTGCTTTGCTGTTGCTTTGTTTTGTTTTTAAATACAAACCTGAAGTGCACAAGCTTCAGTGTCAGCAGAAACTAAACTTCTGACAGGTGGAAATCCTAGTTCCAGTGAAGTCAATGGCAAAACTGCCAAGCACCACAGTGGGGCTAGAATGCATAATTTCAGTTTTATTGAGATAAATTCTAAAAAAGATGCATAGGAAATGTGCATATACACAGTTAAGTGAGGCTTTTGTACTGAACTCCAAGGTGAGGGTATTTTGTGGTATGCAAAGAGATCTTTTGCATTGTAGTCTAGTAAAATCTTTCTTTATCTAAGATTTAGAAGACTTATTGTGAGTTAGCAAGCAAATATTGTGCCTTATCTAGGTACCTGCAGTGATTTTGGAGGGAATGGGAAATACGAATCATTGCTCTTATTTATTTATGAAAGTTGCTGTTAAACCATACCACCTAGTTTAAAAGGAAGTGGGTTGCTGGCACAGTGACTTTGGAATTCATTCCCACATAGCCTGATTTATTAACCCTTCAGACATGCTGAAAAGCTCCTCTTCAGGACATTTCAGGAGTGGGTGAGTTTGAGTAATACAGGTGATCAATGCAGGGATCATCCAGGTTACTGTGGCGTAGTAAGGACAGGCTAATATGATTTTATTCTTTGTAGGTTTTAGTTATCTTAGAGCACTTGGAGCAAAGCAAATATTTGAATGAAATAAATATTTGTTAGGAAGTACTCTTACAAAGCAATGAAATTGGGTACAGGTAGTGTAGGGGAAAATATGCCATTATAAACCTAATGAATAGAGTTGAGTGGAGGATGGAAATTCTGTGTAAAAAAGGACTTTGAAATTTGGCTTCATTCAAAATTGGGGACGGGGGGCAGTCTGAAAACTGTGACATTCTCCCAAAAGAAAATTCAGGGGGAAAATTGTTTCCATTTTGGCTTTTTAAATATTTATTATATAGTATAAAAAATAAAGATTTTGAAACAAAGTAATTTCAAAACAAAACAAAAAAATGTTTCATTCCAAAAATGGTGAAGCAGCATGTTTGGAAATTTTCAGAATTTTTCCCTGAAATGAAGTTTTGGGGAAATTGACATGATTTTACAAATCATTTAGATTTTGACTGAATTGTTGCACTAAAGTTTTTCCAACAAACTCTGCTAATGAACATTGAGAGTATTTGTCACTATCCTTCACTGTTAATGTACAACACGGTCTATGACACTACAAATAGAGGTGAGGGAAATGTTGGGTTTTTTAGGTGAATTCTGAATCCTTTTCAATTCAGTTTTTTTCCCCATTCACTTTTCTGCAGACTTTTTATTGTAAATGTCTCTCTTACAGTAGTTCAACTTATTTAGATTAAATATCTGCACCCACTAATATAGAGAGGCAATGACATATTTTGCCATGCAGCAAGAACCTTAGGTCTTTCTCATCTTTTTTGAAAAACTGGTCTTCACTAATGGGTGCTGAAATTATTGGCTGAAAAATCAAGGGATTAGTTCAAAGAGCCTAATTTTTATATGTCCTGGGTCAATTAAGTAAAGAACAAGGGACAAAATTCAGCCTACTATAAACTCACTGAAGTAAATAATGTTACATCAGGTCTGTAGTGGGATGTGTGATTTAGTACTTTAAGCAAACACAATGTCAATCTTCCCCTTTACTTTAAAAAAGCAAATGAAATTCTAAGAAAAATGGCCAAGTCTTGGTCTAACTTCTAAGCTTGATAAAATATTTCATTTCTTTGAAAGGAAAGCTGGTCCCTTAAGCAGTAGTCCATACTACAGTGAAATGTAATGAGCACTTGTTATATCCATAGAAATATGTAAAATTCTGTGTAACAGAAAGTTGCCTTACTTTGGGCAGCAGAGCAATTCACTAAAATTGCAGTAACAGATCATCTCACAGCTTTTCCCTTCCCAGAAGTGGTCTTGAAGATTTCCATCAATGCCTTGAAAACTGGCCACACCTTCTGGGATGCTGTGACAGTTGCAATCTTTTAGCACTTTCTTGTAACAAGAAAGTCGACTGAAAGGCATCATGTTAGTACCAAGCAGCATGCTCAGCAAAACAAGAGCTGATAGAATCTTCATTTTCATCATTCCAAAGCTTGCTTTTGGCAGGAGTGCTAATGAGAAAAGAGGCACATTAGACATGTATTAATGCTGAATAGATCAGTTTTTGTGCAGGTTGATTAACTCATTTCTCTAGCTTCCATCCAATTTATCCTGAGGATTTTTGGGAGTTGGACCACTGTGCTGGAGAGGATTATTTCCCAGGAGATAGAAGGTATTGCTACTTCACCGTTGCAGAGTTAACTTTCACTGCCCTCTCTGCACCCTATTCTTATTTCTCAATAATAGAGCCTTTTATTGCTGGCAGTTTTGATGTTTCTTTAGCTTTTCTCCTTCAGGAAATTGCTTTGAGAGAATTTGACCAGCTCACTGGTATGAATGTCTACTTTCATGTAGTTGTATATGTTTGGCGCATAATAACATTAACAAAGCAGTGTGGAAATGTTCAGATACATTTCCCCAGTTTCTTGATGCTTTTTGGCTCTCTTAAATCATTACAAAATTATGATGACTCTACTGAAGTTGTTTCATCCTATTTCTCCCAAATTTGGTAGAAATTACATGCTAGCATGACCTACTAATGTATTATAATCATAGAAGATTAGGATTGGAAGAGACCTCAGGAGGTCATCTAGTCCAGTCCCCTGCTCAAAGCAGACCAACCCCAACCCCAACTAAATCATCCCAGCCAGGGCTTTGTGAAGCTGGCCCTTAAAAACCTCTAAGGATGGAGATTCCACCACCTCCCTAGTAACCCATCCCAGTGCTTCACCACCCTCCTAGTGAAATAGTTTTTCCTAATGTCCAACCTAGACCTCCACCACTGCAACGAGACCATTGCCTGGGCCAATTGGGGGGTGGGGGTGGAGGGCCATCTGGCCTGGGCCTCAAGCTCAAAGAGGGCCTCAAATGTAGACCTTTGTTAATTTTTTGGCATTTGATAAGTTTTCACAACTTGTTTTTATGCACGTCCCTATTGGACCAAAATGTGACTCTCTCAGCTTAGCGCTGCAAATTTAAGCAAATAAGAGATGTGATTTGGTAAAAGACAATTTTTTTGTTAACTGATATAGATTTTGTCAAATTAAAGTGTTAAAAATGTTCATAAGTACTAATAAAAATATATTGGTTCTGATGGCACAAGATTAGACTGTGATGAACATGTCCTCTCAGATCAGCTGATTATATAAACAAACCACTATTAGTGGCTGGTGCTGGATCAAGTGCATGTTGAAATGTAGAGAATTATTACATTTAGTGTCTTTATAGTTTATGTCTAGTTGACTAAGGAATTATTTATGTATGAGAATTCCTCATTATCACCTTCATATGGTAGCTAAAAGAGGTGACTGGCTGGTGAGCCCTAGGTTGGTAGCTTGGCCATCATCATAGGCTTTCGGAGTCTATAGGCGCAGATTCAAGGTGAAAATTTGAGAGGACTATCTTGTACAGTGAGTTTCTTGAGGACACATGTTTGAAATTTTTGGACATTATCCCTCTGTCTGTATCCATGTCTGTGTTTATAAAAATGTCATCCCTTTGACTTCAGCTCAGCCTGTTATATTATAATTTGTGTGCTTGAGTTTTGATTCAGTGATAAGGATAATAACCTGTCTGACTGTTTCATTTTGTGTTCTTAATTAGTATTCCTTCTTTTTAAATCTGTTCAGCATTTGTGTACCATACAGCATTTGTGTGAATCTCACTGCACAGGCTCGAACTGAATTTCAGTCTATTCAGAAGCACACGTCCAAATCTGAATGCATTCTGATGTCATCTTTGTGGATGAAGCTATTTAAAATGATCCACCAAACTAATCTGATATTTGAAGTACGCAATGCTACACTTGATGTTGAGACGGATAACACTGAAAGTCTTATCAATGACAGTCAACAGATTCGTGGACAATAGGATGCGATCCTGACTGAGTCCAAATTAGTAGCACAGAATATTGGCATTTCAGCTGAGTTCTCCACCAGTTGCTACTTACCTACTGAATCTGATGCCGAGCAGCTTTATAGGGTCAGTGTCTTCCTTGTCATCATTGACTCTACTCACTCAAGTCTTATTTGTCAATTTGAGTCACTGTGAGTAATTTGTACTTTTTTGGGTTTCTTTTGCAGTTCAACAGACTGAATAATGAAGATCTACTTTCTGCAGCTGAACAATTTCAGCAACAGTACAACAAAGAAATCTCAAAAGATCTCAGAGACAAGGTCATCTTCTTCAAACAAATATATTCCATTAACTTTAAATTAGATTGCAAGCCAAAGGAATTGCTTCAAGAAATACTTGAACTAGGACTCTCTGAGGTGTTTCCTATTATCACAATTGCATTGCATACTTTTGTCAGTTTGCCTGGTGAACACAACTTCAACATGTTGAAGCAGATGAAGAACTATCACTGTTTATCTACGGGACAAGAGCGTTTGAATGGGTTCTCCATGCTTAATATCAACTGTGACATTGCATGAAAGTTAGATTTTTCCTCAATAATTAGTGCAGTTGCACAGAGAGAGGCAAGAAAAGTACTTGTTAAATAAAAAAAATTCAGATTATGTCTCACTCTTTTTTTGGTGCTCTTTTTTATTTTTATTATGACTAGGGGCCTCAAAAGCTGGAAGTAGCCTGGGCCTCTCTGGACCTTTGAGAGGGCCTGACCATTGCTCCTTGTTCGTCATCTGCCACCACTGCAAACAGCCTAGCTCCATCCTCTTTGAAACCCCCCTTCAGGTAGTTGATGGCTGCTATCAAATCCCCCTTCACACTTCTCTTCTGCAGACTAAATAAGCCCAGTTCCCTCAGCCTCCCTCATAAGTCATGTGCCCCAGCTCCTTAATTATTTTCGTTGCCCTCCACTGGACTCTCTCCAATTTGTCCACATCCTTTCTGTAGTAGGGGTCCCAAAACTGAACACACTACTCCAGCTGTGGCCTCACCAGTGCCAAATAGAAGGGAATAATCACTTCCCTCGATCTGCTGTCAGTGAAGTCCAATATGCCGTTAGCCTTCTTGGCAACAAAGGCACTCTGCTGACTCATATCCAGCTTCTTGTCCACTGTAATCCCCAGGTCCTTTTCTACTGAACTGCCACTTAGCCAGTCTGTCCCCAGCCTGGAGCAGTGATTGGAATTCTTCCGTCCTAAGTGCAGAAGGGGAACAGGAATTTTGTATACTTAGGCCTTGGCTACACTTGAGAGTTACAGCACTGGTGGTGGCTTTCCAGCGCTGTAACTCACTCCCCATCCACACTAGCAAGGCACATACAGGGCTGTATCTCCCTGGCTACAGCGCTGCATGTACTCCACCTCGACGAGAGGAATAAAGAGAACAGCACTGCTGTTGCAGCGCTGGAGTGCCAGTGTAAACAGTGATTAATCTTACTATGCTGTAACTGACCTCTGGAACCTTCCCATAATGCTTTTAAGTAAAGATAACACTTTGTGTTGTTGTGATGCCTCTGTTTGTTTTGTTGTGAACTCGGGGCTCCCGGAGCTGCTTATCTAAAAAACAAACACAGCTCCTGTTTGCTGTGAATGACGCAGGCAGGGGGATCCCTTTGGAATGTCCACAGCTAGTGTTTGCTTGAGGAGAGAAGCAGCACAGTGGGCAGTGGGGGGGGGGTCCGCTTCGGAGCAGCTGCTTATCTGGTCTGTGAGGGGAAAAAAACAAAGAAGGCTGTTTGCATTTAGTGAATGAGAGAGCGGTGGGGGGAGGGATCAGAACTTTTTTTTTTTTTTTTTTTTTTTTTTTTAAGAGGAATGAATGGCTTTATTCATCATGGCAATATACAGTGCTTTAGGAATATGTACAGAGGGCAGCTGGGGAGAGAGGTTATAACTTTGAGTCCTCTTCAGCATTCTTGGTAGAGAACTTCTCTCGCAGTTTTTTCCATTTACCTTTTTTCATTTCCTCCATCTGTTTCCCGCTGTCTGTTGCTAGGACTAGCTTGCATTCTTCCACTGTCACTCCAGTGAAGCTCGTATCTTTCAGGCGTGGATACTTGTTTTTATAGAAATTGGTATGGATTCTGACTAAACTCTCATACATTTGGTCACAGTTTGCAGGGTCAGCAATCTGGGTGCTCTCCCCCTCCCAGAAGGCCTGGGCCACCCGCTGCCGGAGGAAGGCGCCCAGGTCCCGGCCCCGCTTGGTCTCCTCCACCGGCCACTCCTCGCAGAGCTTCAGAAACCGTCGGTAGCGGGTGGCCGCCAAGGCAGGGAGCTGACACAGTGTCAGCTCCAAAAATCCTCCCTCTCTCTCTCTCTCTCCCCCACGCTCCCTGTCACACTCCACTCCACCCCACCCCCCTCTTTTGAAAAGCACGTTGCAGCCACTTGAACGCTGGGATAGCTGCCCATAATGCACCACTCCCAATACCGCTGCAAATGTGGCCACGACAGTGCGCTAGTAGCTGTCAGGGTGGCCACACTGCAGCGCTTTCCCTACTCAGCTGTACGAAGACAGCTTTAACTCCCAGCGCTGTACAGCTGCAAGTGTAGCCAAACCCTTAGTCCAAGTGCAGACTTCTGGACATGACTGGTTTTACTTTTCAAGAAAGTGAAGGGCCAAGCATAGCAGAGGGAGTTCAGGCTCTTCACAGCATTAACAGTGCACCTCTGTCCTGACTTCCAACACTGCCTGCTATTCTAATCCAGCACTTCCATGAAACAGAGACTGTTGAATGTGTTACTCAGAGGGTGTTGGAGAAGAGCATCCAACTTGCATTCATGTGTAAATTAGGCCAGGATCTGAGCTGTTTCTCAGCTTGGTTTTTAGCAGCAGAATATTCAAGGGTAGAGGGACAATGTTTGTTTACATTTCTTTTAGCTTGATACAAAGATTCCAATCCCTCTCTAGATTCAAAGAGTTGCTCTACTCTGATAACCAGCCTAGACAAATACTGCATCTTTTCATTCAACAGATTTGTATTTATTTGTATTTGTATTTTTGTATGTATTCCTACTTATATCTGCTCTACAGTCAAATAGGATTTAGTTGCTTTTTGGTCTTAACATTATAGACCCAATTCAGCTAAGAGACTATGAGCTGGATTCTAGGCTTTCTTGTGTAGCTGGAGTAGGGAGACCAGATGTCCTGATTTTATAGGGACAGTCCTATTTTTGGGTCTTTTTCTTATATAGGTTCCTATTACTCCCCACCCCATCCCAATTTTTCACATTTGCTGTCTGGTCACCCTAAGCTGGAGAATTGAATGCATAACCTGAATACTGTGGGAGAAATGGGGATGCAATTTGACCTTTAGAATATTTATAATGTATGATGATGATGATCAAAGAAAAATCCCATTTTGACTCCCAGATCTCAGGTCGAGGTTGCAGGATTGATAGCAGGCAAGTGGGGGAGGGGAAGTCTTTTGTAAACTAAGCATGCTTGATATGGAAATCACTTAAACATGTAACCCTGCCACGCCATTTTTTTACAGTCACTTTTCAGAGAAGGACCATATGTTAAAACACAAAACATTGTCGGACACACATACTGCTTTACCACGTTCTTGATTCAATTAATTTTCATAGACAGTTACATTGATATTTCCACCCTGCTGCTCTTCCAGTCCTTCAGCCATTTTGACAAATTATCTGCACAAAACATCAAAGATAACTGCCTAAGAAAATCAGTTTCTGGAGACTTAAGCCCATTTAGAAAAAAACACGAACATTATAGGGATAAAACTGACATTATTAGTTTGCTACTCATCATGGGCACCTCATTATTCTGGTCTTTTACACAAACTTACATGCTTATGCTAATATTATGTATAAAAAAAATTGGTTTATACGTTTTGCTATGGGTACTGTGGCAGGGCAATGATTCAGCAGCGCGGTCCCTCCTGCTGGTTGTCCAGGGAATTAGCTCTTTTCCAACTCCGGAACACCTACCGGCTGCTGGCTTGCCTGCTGCTGGCCCCATGTCCCTCCCAGACTCCGGTCCCTTTGTCCAGGGGTTCTGCCAACCACAGTACCTCCTCTGTCTGGGTCTCCCCTCCCAGGGGAATCCCCACGCCTTATCCCCACCTCGCCTCAGTAGCTACTGCTAGCCATCATCTAGCCCCTGCTCCCTGGGGCAGACTGCAGTCAGTAAACCACTCATCATTGGCAAGGGGGGTTGGACCAGCTGCCTCTGCCTATCTCTGGGCTGCAACTCTGCAGCCTTAGTATCTTTTGTAGGCCTTTAACTAGGCCTGCAGCCTGGGGTTTTGCTAGGCTGGAGCTCCCCAGTTCCCGCTGCCCTTCCCCAGCACTGCTCCACACTAAGTACCTGCCTCAGCTTCCCAGGCAGCCAGATCCTTCTGTTTCAAGAGGCTACAGAGAGAACATATTTTTTCTCCCCAGTTTCTGGCCCTCAGCCCTCTTATAGAGCCAGCCATGGCCTGATTGGGGCGTGTCCCCACCTGTGGCTGCTTTCCCCCAATCAGCCTAGCGTTTTCCCCCATCCCTGCCCTCTCCTAGGGCTGTTTTAAGCCCTTCAGGGCATGAGCGGGGTGACCACCCCGCTACAGGTATGCTTAGTTAAAATAAAAGCAAATGCTTATTTATCTTTGTTACAGATGTGAAATTCAATGAACTATTTTTCTGGTTTACATGAAATTTTGCATGCACGTTTATCTTAATGAGTAGCTCACCTTAATTATTCTTTTAATTTATAAAATGTGCTCATTAGACCTCAGGGACCATGTCTAATATTTAAAAGATTGGCTAGAACTAGTTGTAACCCTTCTGCCCCTCTGAGTTGGCAGCAACAAGGGCCGGGTTCAGTATCCAGAGGTTCCGTTTCAATAACCCAATGCCAAACCAGCTCGAGCCCCCACCCAGTGACCTGGGAAAATCTTACACACACCCCTAGGCGCCTCAAAGAGGCAATGCTTCCCCTCTCGCAAGCACAGAGTCTCGGTGTAGCAGAAAAGATTTAATACATGAGATAAACAACAAACACTAAATTGGGAAAAACACCTCTACTAGAGTTCATAGACCAAACCGTGAGCAAAGACCCACCCCAGGAAATTGGGCTGTGTCCTCTTTCCTGGGCTCTTGAGTCCAGCAACCCCCAAATCACCCACAGTCCCAAAAGTCTCTGTCCTGGGTCAGTGCAGCCCAAAGTTCGAGAGTCTATCTGCAGGTCTCCCCCCCCCCAGCCTGGTAGAAAGGGGCACCTTACGTGGTCCGGGGCGAACTGCCCTGCCTCTCTGTGGGTTCTGCTCCCGCCTTCTCCACGAACTGCTGCGCTTTACCAGCCGCTCCACTCTGCTCCTCCAGCCGTTCTCAGAAACTGCTCCGCTCCGCCAGCTGCTGTGCTCCACCAGCTGTCCTGTGAGCTGCTCCAGTTGTCCCTGCAAACTGCTCAGCTCTGCGGGCCGCTCACAGCTACTCCGCTCTGCCAGTCACTCCGCTGCCACCAGCTGTCCCGTGATCCGCTCCACTCCGCCAGCGGCTCTGTTCCACAGTATAGCTTTGGGCTCCCCACTAGTTAGCACTGTACTCAGTGCTCTCAGCTCAGTGATTTTAGCTCTTTAGTGATTTTCAGCTCTTAGTGATTCCAGCTCATAGTAGGGGAGCCCCAGTGCTAGTGCACCATTAGCCCAAAGTGATTTCAGCTCAGTAACCTGTAATTAAATTCTTAAGGGAATAAAAAAAACAACTCTGACATTCCACAGTGGAGAGAGGAGGAGGTGCAACTGGTGCTTCTGGCTCCACAAGGAGACTACACCACCAGGCACAGATCCCTGTCCCCAACCTCTCTCAATTCTCTGGGTTTTGGAACCCATGTCCCATGTCTAGCCAGTACCACCCAACTGAGGGTGAGCAATTTGTCACCAAGCAGTCCCACAGCTTGGCAGTCTGGGATAGGGTGGGCGTGCCTATGCAAATACACTATCTCACATTCTTTCCACCAGATGTCAGGGTAGAGCTTATCCTGACTCTGCTTACATAGTGAAAATAATACAATGTGCCAAATAATAAATTCCCCTTTCCTTCAAATAAGGTAAACATCAAGCCATCTTTGCCTAAAGTTAGATTTTGGACTCAAGTATGGTGTATGTTTGTAGGACAGTTTTTATTCTAAATCAGTTTCCCCAGCACTAAACAGTACATAAGTGAATCCAGCTTAAATGAGTTTATAGTCTAAGGAGGACAGGTGTGGACACAGTCTACCCTGGTTAACAAGAAGGGCAGTCTCAAAGTAGTACAAGTTTTTTTTTTCCATTGACTATATAATTTAAGCATTTCATAGAAGAAAAAAGAGTTAAAGGTGATGATAGTGCATGGTACTACACCTAAAAGATATGGGACCTGATTTTCAGAGTTGGCCTCTGTTTTTCTAGGCCCAATGTAACTAGTTGTGCCATGTTTTGTATCTGTTACAAATTGCAGGCACAAATAGATATTTAACTATTGAACTATGTGTGTTTGTAAGTCTAGGGTGACCAGATATCCCGATTTTATAGGGACAGTCCTGATTTTTGGGTCTTTTTCTTAAATAGGCTCCTATTACTCTCCACTCCCGTCCTGATTTTTCACACTTGCTGTTTGGTCACTCTACTGTAAGTCAGGTACATAAGTCTGCTATATGTTGTGCAAAATTGCCCCTGCAGCAAGAGGAGTTAGACCAAATCCTGAGTGAAAATTAGGCCGTTATGACAGCGTGCAACTCAAAAACAATGTATTTTGTAGCTCCATTAAAAGTATGACTAACTTTTTAAAGAAATCCTTATGCTGTGTCCTAAACTCTGTCAGACTCTGTCGCTAGACTGCTAAAGATAGCAGGTTCCAAAGGCCGAGGACGTCAGCTGAAAATACCCTGTTGCTGATCCTGGAGAGTTAGCTCACACTTCCAGGTATGGGTATCAAGAATGCCTTACTGGCTCTCAACTGCCACAGGACACATGGCAAGAGGTCTCAGGTAAATTGGTCCCAGGTCTTTTAAAATTTCAAAGATAACTACATCTTGAATTGCAGAACTGAATGGGCAGCCTGTTCAGATTATAAAGCAGAAGTGTGTGGAAGGGCCTGAATCAGCTAATGGCCTACAAAGCCATCCCTTAACAGTTTGTTATATATCAGAGGGGTAGCCGTGTTAGTCTGGATCTGTAAAAGCAGCAAAGAATCCTGTGGCACCTTATAGACTAAATGTTTGAATACTAGACATACCAGACAGGTTATAAAATAAATAAAATGAGGGCACTGGCACTGCATGACAATTCTAGTCCACTATTCTGTCTACAGTTGATCAGGAGATTATGACCTTTCCTGAATGATGCTGAACTCGTCACAGTTATCCATGTCAGACTCCTCTCTATGCATTATTATAACAAACTGTAAAAGCAGCAAAGAATCCTGTGGCACCTTATAGACTAACAGACGTTTTGGAGCGTGAGCTTTCGTGGGTGAATACCCACTTCGTCAGATGCATATAGTGGAAATTTCCAGGGGCAGGTATATATATATATATGCAGGCAAGCTAGAGATAATGAGGTAGTTCAATCAGGGAGGATGAGGCCCTGTTCTAGCAGTTGAGGTGTGAAAACCAAGGGAGGAGAAACTGGTTTTGTAATTGGCAAGCCATTCACAGTCTTTGTTTAATCCTGAGCTGATGGTGTCAAATTTACAGATGAACTGAAGCTCAGCAGTTTCTCTTTGAAGTCTGGTCCTGAAGTTTTTTTGCTGCAGGATGGCCACCTTAAGGTCTGCTATAGTGTGGCCAGGGAGGTTGAAGTGTTCTCCTACAGATTTTTGTATATTGCCATTCCTAATATCTGATTTGTGTCCATTTATCCTTTTCCGTAGCGACTGTCCAGTTTGGCCGATGTACATAGCATCCTATACAGCAAACAGGAAAACATCAAAAAAGAGCTCTCCAACCTGGAAACTCTCATCAATAACCAAACTTCCATACAAACGGACTTTGCTAAAATAAAACAGGAGATCTACATTACTCACTTCACCTCTCTACAAAGGAAAAAGGACTGTAAGCTGTCTGATTGAACTACCTCATTATCTCTATCTCATTATCTCTAGCTTGCCTGCATATATATATACCTGCCCCTGGAAATTTCCACTACATGCATCTGACGAAGTGGGTATTCACCCACGAAAGCTCACGCTCCAAAACGTCTGTTAGTCTATAAGGTGCCACAGGATTCTTTGCTGCTTTTACAGTTTGTTATAATAATGCATAGAGAGGAGTCTGACATGGATAACTGTGACGAGTTCAGCATCATTCAGGAAAGGTCATAATCTCCTGATCAACTGTAGACAGAATAGTGGACTAGAATTGTCATGCAGTGCCAGTGCCCTCATTTTATTTATTTTATAACCTGTCTGGTATGTCTAGTATTCAAACATTTACCCATTGTTTCTCTTGCACTGAAGTGTGTCCTCTTTAAATGCTCTTTCTATTTTCACAGATACTAATTTACATAAAACTCATAATCAAAGAGCTTCCTTCAAAAAAGATTTGTCCTAGAGGAAAGGCTATTTTCAGATTGAAGGCTGTCCAAGATCATGGAGACGACAGCTTTGTCAATACAGCACTCCTACTGTGTGGAGATAAGGGAAGAGATGGTAGTGGCTTGGTGGAGCGTCTATGCAGCGCAATATATGGAATATATTCTGACTCACCAGCTATGAACTCGTTCCTTATACTGCTAAACTAGTACTGTTGAGATATCCATGAAGGTGGAAAGTTGCCTAGCTGATGAAGAGTTGCTGGATGGAGAGAGAGAGAGAGAACAAGTATGTGGGATGTGTGTGAGTGTGCATTTTACAAAATATAGATACTCAAGTTTTCTCTGCCATCACCAAGTGCAGATAAAATTGCATTGATACCTATCCAGCCAGTGAAATCTGCTGAACAAATGTCACACAGATGAGCTGAAGAACAGTTACCAGTAAGTAGTTAGATCCACAGGGAGTTTTTTTTTAATTCTCTGCCTCAATGGCCAAGACAAACAGAGCTATGTTTCTTGAGAATACTCATACTGCTGTAAGTTCCATGCAGGCAGTTGCTGTCAGTAATGAGCACTAGTGTTATGGGTAGGCAATAGAAATATGGAAAAGTGTGAGTGAATGAAACTAAAATTGTAGTTCAATATCTTTTCCTTTAAATCCGTTCCTTGGCCTTTCATATTTGGAAACAAATGTGTAAGCTATATATGTACTGAACTTTAAATGTACACATATTTATAGTTGTCAAGAATTCTATAGCGTCTGTAGCTGCTTCATTTTGAAAATGAAAGATACTTCATTGTAAGTGGGTCTCTGTCTTCTTATGGTCCTTTACAGTCATACAGGAGGTATATCCTACATTAACAGACTAATCAATTAAGTTCAAAGTGCAATAATAGTTTTATTACTCTGCAGATAATATATTTAGATATCTTCACAATGGGTGTACAGTTCAAGAGTTAAAAGTAACTCTGTTAGTAACACCATTCAAAATACAAAATTCCCTTCACATCATTTAGCAGTCATCTGTCAAACTTCCCTAGTCCAAAATACCTTCAAAAGGCTGAGCTGATGACAATTACTGTTCAAATTTGCAACTTGTTAGATGCAGCCATAGGAAAACATTAAACAACATCTGCCGAATTGGGGTATCACTTGATATATGACATATGTGTGAGGTTTAGAATTAAAGAAGTTTGAAGAAGCGTTTATCAAAATTAAAAAAACAAAACAAGAAACAAAAAAACTGACTTTTTTTGCCTAAACAGTCAGAACATTGTGAACCATGGTAAGGACCGCAGCTATTCCACTGAGGATGAATTCAATGAATTACCTCTTTGTAAAACCCATCAATACCATGTTTCTTTCCGGGAATTGGGTTTTCATGAAGACTCATTTAATTTCCCTAAAGACAGCAGCTCATTGTGAAAACACTTCTCTTCACATCCACCAGTTTTTGCAATAATGTTGAATGCATGTAAATAGTGGGCGATAGTGGAAAACTTACTATGAACTGTGGTAACATCCAACTTTACAAGGAAGAGTAACATGTTAAAAAGTATTGTTTTTTTCCTTTAGCTGAATAAATTAAACTGGATTTATCTCCTCACATCTGTCCTGCAACGCATCATTTGCTCACAGTGAATGTCAACCTTCCCAAAGTGCCTCCTGTACATGCCATTCATCTTATGTAATTTATCTAGCTTTGCATCCTGTAACAAGCATGAAGGGGAACAAATAAATGAGGATAATTGCAGGAGCAAGACATACCTTTCTCTTTTGCTTCTCTCTCTCTTTCTCACTTTCTTGGCAGCTGTATCTTTTTAAATGTACAAGTTGAGAGTTGGAGCTAAAGGAGATGAGGAGAGGGAGGGCTGAAGGGAGGTGCTGTACAAATACCCCTTTGTCTGCCCTGGCTTCTGTCTGTGAGTGACAGTCTCTTTTATCCAGCCAGGGACCCGGGGGTGGGCTTCAAGGACTACCTCTTTCAGCTAACTCCAACCCAGACAAGAAAGAAATGAACAGCTCCTTTCCGGCTGGAAACAACTAGTCCATACAGGATTCAAAGAGAGGAAGCCTCCTCAGGGAGTAAAATACCTGCAGGAAAAAAAATACTTCTTGGAAAGTGTTTTTCCTCTCTGTGATAGTAAAATATGATTGGAAAAGTAAGTAGGTGAGAGCGAGCAAGAGAGAGAGAGAGAGAGAGAGTGTATAGAGAGGTGGGGTGAGCGAAGCTGCCAAGATCATCTGGATTGGTAGGAGAGCGTAGTTTGATGAACGAATGCATTGTCCTAGCATATTTTCTAGTTGCCCTTCTCTTGTTTCTCTCATTGTGTCATAAAAATTCCCTCTGGGAGAAGTTTCATAAACAGCACTGATGATGAGGCAGGAATACCCAGCAATGGAAACCTATGCAACGTTCACATGAAATAGCTTGAGTCATCCTTTGAGTTCAGAGTTCTGTTTGTTCTGAAATTGAACTGACTGAGAACTGTGGTAATTATATTAACTGGATTTTTGGTAATAGATGCACTGCCACACCTTCATTGTATTGAGTTTGCTACTGGCAAAACATTTAATCACATCCTAATGGTGAAACAACTACTTAGCCAATATTTCAGAAAAGCATATTGTGGAATAGTGCAATGGTGCCCTTAAAACCCTTTAATTAAGGTATTCAGATGAGTAGTTAATTTAAATGGAAAGAGGTTTACATACAATTTACGTTATCATCTAATAATAACTAATTTAGGGAATAGATTGTTTAGCTTTAAGTCAAGACTCCTGTATTCTAGTCCCAAATCAGCTACTATGGACATCTTGGCTCTTCTTTGTGGTTTCATCAAATCCTGCCACTGTAATTTCTGTCTTCTAGCTGTTTGATGCTGGCTGGGTGTCAGCTTAGGGTAGATAAGATGGAATTGATGCTCATAGGCAGGTATGAGTGTGCCTTCTGCTAAAGGTTTCTAATCCACCTTAGCCATTTCATGTTTTAGTCTTTCCATTTTAGCTCTAGTATTGTTTTTGAGCTTTAGGTGTCAGTGGGTTTTCTTCATCTACTACTAGCCCAGAGGTTACAACATTTCTTTTATTTTCTGATGTGGAGCTCATCACAGTGATCTATGCCACTAAACTAGATTATTGTAATGCACTCTATTTGAGGCTACCCTCCCAGACCTCTGCTAGTGTCAGCAAATGTAGCATGCACCAACCTGTCTCTTCTTAATGCAGTGAGATGTTATGGACCTGACTCTCCTTACATTGCTATAAATCAACAGGAACACCACTAAAGTCATTGGAATTATATAGCAGTAATACTGCATTGAGAAGAGAATAAGATCTTGTATGTGCACATAATGCCATTGTTGCACACTGGCTGCCTAGTCACTTCTATGTGCAATTGGAGTAATTTTGTTATGAATGGTTTCATTTTGAAAGAGAGCACCTCGTTTTCTGATGTGCTCTCACAAGAAATAAAAATGTAATGAGATCTTTTTGCTCCATTTCTGGGGTTCAGTTCTCTTGTGTTGGTAGCAGTATGTTCTCAAAGGAGGGTCCAAACTTCTGGAACATACTCCCTTACCTTCAAGTCGTTTGATTGTTTGCAGTTGCCTCTGATGGTTTTCTATTGAAAAACTTGGAACTGAGCATGGCTAAACAATTGAGACTTGCATTGCATCACTGGCTAAACAGGGCGGCATGACAGCTGCCCCCCAATCCAAAAGGGCCATCATCCCCCTGCCTAAATGGATATTATCCCTGGTGACCAATTTCTATTCCAAATTCATAAAGCTTACTTTCAATATAAATGTCATATTCCTTAAGTTTTACTTGTATGTACAACTCACAAAGTTTACGCATCTTGGCAAGTTACGAGCTTTCTGCAGATACCTTACGTGTTACATGTTATTTATGGATAAATATCCTGTAAGACCTGTTTGGTGCAGGCAATTTGTCTGGTCTGAGGTGAGCATGCTTTGCAAAGAACCGATGACTCTTTGCCAAGAAGTGTCTGGTTCACAATAGGGTTATGAATGGGAAAGAGAGAAGAAAGTTGTAGCATAACTGGTAAGTTTTGCATAGCTCCATGTGTGACATTGCCTGTTATTAAGAAATGATCACTTATTACTCTTCACCGTGCCCCGGAGCAGTGGGGTGGGAGGCGGGCAAAGCTCAGCCTGCAGCAGCTTAGGGGGCTGAGGAAAGCAGGGGCTCTGGAGAACCTGGAAAGGGCAATAGGGAGCAGAGTATTGGAGTGAGTCAGAGCAGATTGGCGGGGGGCGGGAGGGAGGTGAAGCTCTGAGCCTTTGTTTGGGGAGGGGCAGTAGAGCAGGCAGTTAAACTGAGGGTATGTCTGCACTATGGGATTATTCCAATTTTACATAAACCGGTTTTGTAAAACAGATTGTATAAAGTCGAGTGCACGCGGCCACACTAAGCACATTAATTCGGTGGTGTGTGTCCATGGTCCTAGGCTAGCGTCGATTTCCGGAGCGTTGCACTGTGGGTAGCTATTCCATAACTATCCCATAGTTCCCGCAGTCGCCCCCACCCCTTGGAATTCTGGGTTGAGATCCCAGTGCCTGATGGGGCAAAAATCATTGTCGCGAGTGGTTCTGGGTAAATGTCGTCAGTCATTCCTTCCTGCGGGAAAGCAACAGCAGACAATCATTTTGCTCCCTTTTTCCCTGGCTTGCCCTGGCAGTCACCATAGCATGGCAACCACGGAGCCTGTTTTGCCTTTTGTCACTGTCACCGTATGTGTACTGGATGCCGCTAACAGAAGCGATACTGCAGTGCTACACAGCAGTATTCATTTGCTTTTGCATGATAGCAGAGACGGTTATCAGTCATTCTGCACCGTCTGCTGCCATTCTAAATTGGCAATGAGATGGCGGTTATCTTTTGTTCTGTACCGTCTGCTGCTATTATGGTGCCCCTGGCTGAGGTCGGCTGGGGGCACAAAGGCAAAAATGGGAATGACTCCCTGAGTCAATCCCTCCTTTATGGTATCTAAAAATAGAGTCAATCCTGCCTAGAATATGGGGCAAGTGTACTAGAGAACCAATGTATCAGAGAACCAGAGAGCACAGATGCTCTGTGTCAGATCCCGCAGAAATGATGAGCAGCATGCCATTCACGGGGAGTGCCCCTGCAACAACCCCACCCATTGCTTCCCTCCTCCCCCAACCTTCCTGGGCTACCATGGCAGTGTCCCCTCCCCATTTGTGTCATGAAGTTATAAAGAATGCAGGAATAAGAAACACTGACTTTTTAGTGAGATAAAATGAGGGGGAGGCAGCCTCCAGCTGCTATGATAGTCCAGGCAGGACATTAAGCGGTGTGGGGGAGAGGAGCCCAGCATCCCGCTGCTATGATAGTCCAGGCAGTACAGAATCTTTTCTTTGCACCTGAAAGAAAGGGGGCTGATGGAGCTCAGCCCCCAGTTGCTATGATGAAGATGGTTATCAGCCGTTCTGTACCATCTACTGGGAATGACCAGGAATCATTCCTATTTTCACCCAGGCCCCCCCTGCCAGCCTCACCTGAGGCCAGCCAGGAGTATTCAGCAGCTATCAAGCATATTGTACTATCTGCCACCAGAGAGGGAAGAGGAGCGGATACTGCTCTTTACTGTTGCAGCATCGCGTCTACCAGCAGCATTCAGTAGACATAGGGTGACATTCAAAGAAGTCACAAAATGATTTTTTTCCCTTTTCTTTCACGTGGGGGGGGAGGGAGTAAATTGACGAGCTATACCCTGAACCACGCCCGACAATGTGTTTGAACCTACAGGCATTGGGAGCTCAGCCAAGAACGCAAATACTTTTCGGAGACTGCAGTGGACTGTGGGATAGCTGGAGTCCTCAGTACCCCCCCCCCCTTCATGAGCGTCCATTTGATTCTTTGGCTTTCCGTTACGCTTGTCATGCAGCACTGTGTAGCTTGAAGATTTTTTTCAAACGCTTTGGCATTTCATCTTCTGTAACGGAGCTCTGATAGAACAGATTTGTCTCCCCATGCAGCGATCAGATCCAGTATCTCCTGTACGGTCCATGCTGGAGCTCTTTTTGGATTTGGGACTACATCGCCACCCGTGCTGATCAGAGCTCCATGCTGGGCAAACAGGAAATGAAATTCAAAAGTTTGCGGGGCTTTTCCTGTCTACCTGGCCACTGAATCCGAGTTCAGATTGCTGTCCACAGTGGTCACAATGGTGCACTGTGGGATACTGCCCAGAGGCCAATACCATCCATTTGCGGCCACACTAACCCTAATCTGATACGGTAATACCGATTTTAGCATTACTCCTCTTGTTGGGGAGGAGTACAGAAATTGATTTAAAGATCCCTTTATATCGATATAAAGGGCCTCGTAGTGTGGACGGGTGCGGTGTTAAATCAGTTTAACGCTGCTAAAATTGATTTAAACACGTAGTGTAGACCAGGCCAGAGAGTGAGATGGTTGGAGTGGGGAGCAGAGAGTCTGGAGCATTGGGAGGATTGTTAGGGGAAGAGTGAGGCATGGAACGGGCATCCCATGTCTTTCCCTACTTCTCATTCCCGAATTTATCCACAGATCTCCAGCTCACCCCTCTTTGAGCCTCTACTTCCACATTGTCCTTGTCTCATTCCTCTATCCTCCCGCTGGCTGCCCGTTTTGTTCCTCTGTTTGCCCATCCCACAGTCTGTGCCTCTCCTTTTTCAACTCTTATCCTCTTCTAGTTCCTCAGGTGAATCACAATTGGAACCAGCTCGCTCTTTCTTTCTCATGCTGCCAGTGCTAGGTTGGCTGGGTGCCAGCAGAGGGAGTTGGCTGGGTGCCTTCTGTCCTCAGTGCTGTCACCTTGTATCAGGAAGGACTAATTATAGTGAAAACTCTACTTTGTTCCTGCACCCGTGCCGGATGTGCAAAGATCCAGCTGGGCTGCATGAATGCATGACAGGCCTGCCAAATGCATTCCTTTCATGTCTGATGCATGCTACTTGGTTGGCCTGTTCTAGTTTTGTGGATTACAGTAAATTGTGTAACGTGCTCAGATTCCACAGTGAATGACCTAGTTCTATAACTATTTTGTGACTTCTCAGTGTTCTGTATACGTTCTGCATTTCTAAAATAAACCACACACACCCTCACCCTTATTCTGAAACACATATCTATTCAAATCTCACCTATCACATTCTGGCCTCCAACACAGACATGAACTCTCCCCAACTCTCTCAATGGTCCCTTCCGGCCTTGGGATCTAAACACTTCAGCTACTGACACACTTACAGTGAGAAATACTAAGAGAAACACCTCTTATATTCCATCTCTAGAAAGGATACCATTGATCTACCATTCCACTACATGCCAGGCACTTCCCACTACCATATCCATCTCTTCAGAGCATAAAGAGTTTATGTGGCCCTTGCACGTTGGAGGGTGTAATCACAGTAGCCTATTGTAATTGAATCTAAGATACTACAAGTAAATCTAATTACCTGAAACTTTAGAGTGGGGATTCATTTATGTAAAACTCAAGGTATCTGAATTTTGTACAGATACAGTGAAACATTTGGGTATTCAGTGCTTATCTCTGATAGCACTGTTGGGTACCCCAGACATTAAGTGCCACCACCATTTTAAGCAGATGTCAGTTAGACCTGCTCTGAGCAGATTAGATGACATAGTGTTTAAAATGGTGGCTGCAGCCAAGGGGTCACTTGTTAAGAGTTGTGTGATTCAGAAACCATTTTCAGCACACAAGAACAACGTTCAGTCTTACAAACCTATGAAAAATTGCATATTCTTATGCTTATTTTTAACTATTTATATACACAGTAATATCTCTTTCTTTTATATAAAACTCTTGTAACATCTCTCTTCCTATAAGATAATTTGAAATTGCTAGGCAACTTCACTGATCTTTCACTTAATGTGGTTTTTCTTTTGAGTCCCTTACTCTGCTGATGTTTGTCCTCAGGACATTTTTGTGCTTGTATGTTTTCTAGCATCATCTTTGCCAGTTCCTGAGGGGCTGTAATAAGTCGACTCATTTTACAGTCATTGCCAATTTCTACTGTAGTCCCTATATTGGCATCCACAGGGGGGAATCTTTTAAGTTTTCTCTTGAAAACAGCTGATCCTTGGTGGCTGTTAAGAAATGAGAGTAGACAGATGGTAGAGTTGTCCTTATACTTCTACTGTGTATGATTTTGGTGCTACCCTTTGTGTACTTGTCCCTGTCCTCCATCTTTTGTCTCTGTCATTAGATGCTGGTTGTAATCTAACTGGCTATTCTCTCTGGAGTTCAGGGAATTCTTCTGTGCCTCTTTCAAAGTGTTAGGTTTGTTTCACTGCTGTTCAGTTTGTTCTGTCACCTTTTCCAGTACTGCTGATTCAAAATGTATTTGCTATAGTAGTAGAATGCATGTTTATGGGACAGAAGGCACAATATTGGACTGCTGTCCAGGCCTTCTGTTGGTGTATTTCTCTACTCCAGTAATATCGTCCACGTGGCCTTTATTATCCTACTGTGCCATTTGGCGATCTTAACAGTTGTTTCTGCTTTGCCATTAAACTGACCGTGATGTGGAATTTTGTAAAGGGACTGCTCAGTACACGAGAAACACACTGACTTAAAGTACAACAGGCAGGCAAAGTGCTCTTTTCTTCAACTACAATACACTCCTGATTATCTGAATGGCATGAGGGACAGGATTTTATTTGGATAATTAGGAGTCTGGATAATCAAGAAGGCAGAAACCATTCAGCAGTGGGGTGGTTTCCTCTGCTGCTGGGGGATCCCTGTGCTACAGCAGGGCCAGCAACACCCAATCCCTGCATGCACAAGGGGGAAGTGCATGCTGCACTTGGGACACAACAGAATTTTTGTCTAGTCCATTTCCTCATCTGGGAAGCCATTACTGATGTTTGGTTGAGGTGTTCCATGACTAACACAAACTTTTCTGGAAGCTCTGCCACTACTAGAACAATCTGCTTCTACAATCAACTGAAGGTGTCTGTTCCGGCATGCTAATGCCCTGCTTATAGATTATCCCATACAGGAGAAGCTCAATGATACGAACACCAGAGTTACGGACTGACTGGTCAATCAGACACTATGTGAAACCAGAATAGCCAATTGGGCAGCAGCTGGAACCAAAACACCCCAACAACAATACTGTACTGTGCCTGTATTGAATCTTAAGGTAAGCACATCTGAGCTGTCTGTCCCCACCCCACCACCATGTGCAGGGCAGTAAGAGGTGAAGATGCTGGGGCTGCCAACCCAAGGCAGCTGGAGCCTGCAGAGCAGGAGCAGTGCTGAGATCTGCGTCATTTTCACCTCTTCTTCCCCACCCCCATTGGGGGGGGCTCGCTGTTTTCACTCTCCTCTACTAGCCAGAAGGGGGACAACGTGCTGTTCACACACACACATCCCACCTCCCCCTACCCTGCTGGGAGGAGGACAAGCTTGCAATCCAACTCAGGAAAAGAAGCTGCCTGCTAGAGCTGAGGAGGGAGCTCAGCTACTGCTGAAGCCTGGCCTGGAGGATCAGCTGCTGGATCTGGAGCCCAAACTGTGCTTTGTTCAGAGTTATGAACATTTCAGAGTTACAGACAACCTCCATTCCCCAGGTGCCAGTAACTCTGAGGTTTCACTGTGCTCATAAACAGCTACTAAGTCCAATGCTGTACCAGGGCAGCTATCAAGGCTTGCACACCCTTATTTTAATTCAAGAGTCTTGCAAGTTGTTTGTGATCTGTCAGAATGGCAATTCTCATATAAGTATTGATTAAAAAAAATAGTAGACTTTCTTCTTCTAACCGAGAATAAACCCATTCAGCTTTAGTCAGTGACCTGGAGACATATTTGTTGACCTTAACACCCATCACCTTCAAGGGAAGGGAAAGGATTCAATTAGTAATGCTCTGCACTAGGAGGCAGAGTAACTAACTAATTGTCTCCTGGATGGAGATGAGGCAGAACTAACCTGTATAAGTAGACTGAGGGAGGCCAGTTTGGGGGTGAGATGGCAGAGGTGGGAGAGAGAAGCCCTGGTCTAGGACCTAATAGGCAGACTACAACGAGAGAACCGTAGTGAAGCCTGAGAGAGGTGGAAGGGGTATTAGTTTGAAGACTTGTTTGAATTTTTATTTGGACGCGTTCACACTACTTTGGAAGAGTTTAGACTTTTATGTGAATTAATCAGAGGCTCGAGCCATGGAACAACCAGAGGGGGAGTTGGGAGAAGAAGCAGACTGAGAAAGGACATTCCAGGCCCAGGAAATAGCCACCAAGGGAGTGCAAGAGGCAAAGTCACCTGCAACATTGCATACAAGTGTGAGGAGGCACCCTAGAGGTGAGGATGCATGCTTACACAAATATTTACAAATATCAAGTGGCTCCTGTCACAGTCCGGATTGATTCCTTCCTAGTGGATGGTGACCAGACTGTGTTAATTTGACTCAATTTTTGGATTCCATATGCTTTCAAGTCACCTGGGTCTGGACAAGTGTCCAGTCACTGTTTCTAACTCTGGGTCTCTCAGGCACCATCCCTGGGGTGAACTCCCTGTCTGGCCCCCTTCCTTGGCAGTGGGACTCTGTAGTCCAGCTGACCTGGCCTTAAATCAATGCTGAAACTCCCAAGTCTCCCCAGTAACTTATGTATGCTCCTCCAGAGATGCACCCTTGTGCTTGCTCTGAATTAAAATGTAATTATTTGAGGAAACATGACAGTTAAAGCAAGGAATGCAGGCTTTGGAAATGAAAAGCTAAGACACATACATACTTTATGCTTAGGCAGAACAGGAGAGTTACAGATCTAGTCAAAATAATAAATGGCCAAATGCAATTCTCCCTCAGAGTCCTCACCACTCCAAAGAGTCCTTGGATTCATCAGTGTCCTTCTGGGAAGGCAAAGTCCCTTTGCCCACTCCTCCAGTTATCTTCTGTTTCTGGTGATTAACTGGCTTCTTTGCTTAGTCAGCATGTCATTTTTAAAATCAGTCTGTAACACTTTTTCTGTTTGTCACTGAGGATTTTCTATAGTCCAATTTCCCTGTCAGTCAGTGGCTCTTCTGTTAGCATTCTCTTTTTCCACCAAGGTTGAACTATTCACTGTTGATGCCCCATTGATGAACCTGTTTTAATTTTCTAGACATCTCCTGTTTCTGCTGCAAAATAGAAGCTGTAGTCCACATTGAAGGTTACAATCATAAATGCTATTTCACAAAATAAAATGGAATTCATAAGTTGACACACATATTCTGCAACTGTCAGCTCCTCTTCCTTCGTTTCTGGCCATCTTGACATAATAACTGTTCTGACTGATTGAAGCATGGTGTCTGTTAGAATGTGTGTCTATTTGCAGAAGTGCATCTGTCTGTCACATGAACAAGTTCTCTTTGGTTGATATGTTCAAGTTCCTGATGACAGTCTTCCTCTTGGCATATGCTGAAAATTTCATAAACTTGGATTTCAGTAGTCTGCAATGAACATCATTAGCTCATGTTTGTATTGTATAACCACGCAATATTTTGAACTAGTTGCTGAAAGCCCATGCTGTCACATGGATGTAATTCTTAAAGTCATGTGTGTATAAAGAAGCTGAAAGGGGCTGAGAAGTTAACGTTGGACACACTGTGAATCCCAGTGATGATTGAACAAGGTGATATTCTGAACAAAAAGTGCTGTCAGCCATACTTGTAGTTTGTTTCCATCACAGAACACTGGCTTCAAAATTCTAGAGTGATGTTTTGGGTAATTGTATGTGTTGTGTGGGTGATTGTGTTGATTTATTTGTGGGTTATGTTGTGCTGGGAGAGTTGTGTGGATTTGTACAGGTAGAAAATGAGCGTGGTGTGCTATTGTGAGTTGCTATGTGTGGTTGGGGTTATGTGTGGTGGTTGTGTTTTTTGTGTTGGGAGATTTGTGTAGAGGTGGCAGTTAGATTTGTGTATAGCAGGTGGGCCAAGTAATCCACCATCTGTATAGTCTCTCCCTTATTCAACCAATGCAATTGTTGCATGCAAATTTGTTGTGGCATGACAGTGATTGGCTGAGTTAAAGCTGATATCATAATGGCTTAGGACTCTCGGCATGGCATAGATACACACCTTACTGTAACTGTATACCACGTAGATGTAATTCATAGTCAGAGTGGTTGAGAATTTAAAAACAGACCACAAAACCCAGTGATGATTCAATCTAGTGATCTTCTGAACCAGTGGCATAGCTACAAGTCAGGGCCGGCTCCAGGCCACAGCATGCCAAGCGCGTGCTTGGGGCAGCACGCCGCGGGGGGCGCTCTGCCGGTTGCCAGGAGGGTGGCAGACTGCTCCTGTGGACATCCCGCAGGCGTGCCTGCGGAGGGTCTGCTGGTCCCGCGGCTCCAGTGGAGCATCCGCAGGCATGCCTGCGGGAGGTCCACTGGAGCCGCGGGACCTGCAAGCGGCAAGCGCTCCCTGTGGCGTGCCGCCGTGCTTGGGGTGGCGAAATTGCTAGAGCCGGCCCTGCTAGAAGTGAAAACGTGGGTAGGTCTCCAAGTTATGAGGCTGGGCAATGACCAAACTGTTGAGCTAATTTTAATACAGATTCACTGTCATACTGCTCAGTCTTGTAGCGTAGGCAGCCCACGTTGCTCCACTCAGCAGCTGAGAGCCAAGCCCACCAGTGCATCTGCAGTGACATGGGATTCCAGGCCATGAGCACTAGTGCTCATTTGGGCTACTTTGAAGCTAGCCTTCTCCCCTCTGCCCTTACCACCTCCTGTCTTTTGCCTTGTTTCCTCCCTTACCTCTAACGGCACTGACCTCCTTTACCTTTTACCTCCTGCCTCCTCTCCTCCCCCTAATTGTGCATCCTGCCCTACCGTAACTCCCCTACCTCTCCTACCCATTATACCCCTGCCTTCTTTTCCTACTTCTTTCCCCACTCGTAGCTCCACCTTATAAAACCACCACAGCATCCCATTGACCCACCACTACTGCTTACATGCCCATCTGCCTTTTGCCTCTAAACCAGTGGTTCCCAGACTTTAACAACCTCTGAACCCTTTTCACTAAAATGTCAAGTCTCATAAACCCCCACCTATAAATGAATATTTCCAGGGATTTTCTCCTTTACCTGACTATAAATTATAAAAGTAGTGATCTTGGAAATTTGTTTTTATGACATGCTTATTACACACTATCATTATTTATCATTACAGTATTTTTATTACATTATGAAAACGGCAACACTCTTCCAAGATCTCATTTTCATAGCTTGTATCACTTTGAATAAGCCTGTTATAAGACAAGCCCCTATGTTTCATCAAGTAGTATCAGATGTGAAACAGCATGAAGGTATTTAGGAAGCCAACTCAGAAAATTCCTCCTACACAAGCAGTCAGGTCTTGAGCAATCCAGGCAAATACTGCATGTTACAACAAAGCTTAAACTTGTTCTTCATAATAATTTTAAAAACAGTAATAGCTGCCTATTTAATTTTAAAAACAGCAAAAAATATCCACCTCCCTTTCCATTTCTTATAAGGAGTCTTGAAGTTTAAATCTCCTCAGTGTGATACATGCTCTTGCTTTGATCTGCTTAGCTCTTGGAAGTCCAGGGGCTCCGGGCTGCTGGCACTGTGCTGCCTAGGGTTCCTAGGGACAGCTCTGTCCGCCATTAGGGAATTTTTCCCCCGAGAACCCCCTGTAACATTTCGCAAACCCCTAGGGTTTCACAAACCCCAGTTTGGGAACCACTACTCTATAATCTCCCATCCATGCCTCTGTGCCCAAACCTCTGCCTTCCACCAGCCTCCTGCACCCACTCAACACCCTCTAGCTCCCCTCCTCCACTTCTGTTTCCCCCAGCATCTAACACCCTCTCTGCATCCCCTAGTTTTGCCCCAGCTCATCTGATTCTGACCCCCTTTCACTCCCTAGTTCAGAGGTGGGCAAACTATGGCCCACGGGCCACATCCGGCCCACGGGACCGTCCTGCCTGGCCCTTGAGCTCCCGGCCTGGGAGGCTAGCTCCTGCGCCCTCCCCCGCTGTCCCCCCTCCCCCCGTAACCTCAGCTCGCCATGCTGCCAGTACTCTGGCCTGCCACTCCTACTGGGCAGCGCAGCCGCATAGCTGGTTCCAGCCTGGCAGTGAGGCTGCGAGCTCCTGCTGCTCTGAGTGGCCTGGTAAGGAGGCTTGGAGCAGGGGGTTGGATAAGGGGCAGGAGACCCCGGGAGGCATTCAGGGGCCAGGGAGCAGGGGGCAGCTGAATGAGGTGCAGGTTCTGGGGGGAGGCAGTCAGGGGACGGGGGGGTTGGATGAGTCAAGAGTTCTGAGAGGGGCAGTCAGGGAGTGCAAAGTGTGGGGGGATGGATAGGGGGAAGAGGCCAGGCTGTTTGGGGAAGCACAGCCTTCCCTACCTGGCTCTCCATACAGTTTCAGACACCCGATGTGGCCATTGGGCCAAAAAAGTTTGCCCACCCCTACCCTAGTTCCCCTTATCTCTGACCACCTGGCTTGCCCTGTCCCTGACCATTCTCTGCCCCTGGCTTCCCCAATCTCCTTTTCTGTCTCTCTCCCCAGCCCGTCACTGGAGCAGGACAGATGAGGACAGGATGGGACCAGGGCCAGCGCTTCCATTAGGCGACCCTAGGTGGTCGCCTAGGGTGCCAGGATTCGGGGGGCTGCATTTTGTGCGCTCCCAACTGGGCACACGGTAGCTTCCGGTTCCGCTCCCTTTGCGCCGCCGAAGAAGGACCTTCTGCCGACGTGCCGCGGAAAACAGCGGCAGGCAATTGAGCTGTTCAATGACTGCCACTGTCGCCTGTGGCATTTTGGCAGAGAGTCCTTCTTCAGCGGCGCGATGGGAGTGGAACCGGAAGTTCCCGCGTGTCCTGTGGGGAGCGCACAAAATACTGCCCCCCGAATTCTGCCTAGGGTGCCAGAAACACTGGCGCCGCTCTTGGATGGGATGCAATAGGATTGTGATGATTTCTACCAAGCAGCTTCTCGCTGCTGGGAGGAACCAGACCCTGAAAAGGCTTGAACAGTTTTGGACAAGCCTATGGGGGCATGAGTACCTGGAATCCACCAGTGAAGCAAGAACTCGCATGGAGCCGGCCCGATCGCTCCAGGCAGCCTTCCCCTCTTTTTGACGACCATCCCCTCATCTCCTCATTCCATGGGGCAGCAGCACCTGCTGCTGCTTTTCCTGCAGCTCCTGACTGTGCAACTGGACACAGGGGTGGCAGTGCCCTGCTGGACCCTCAAGCCTCCCAAGGAGCTCAGCCACACACTGGACAATTTCTGCATTTACACAGGCTCAGATCTGGCTGGGCCTGGTTGCTAAATGAGTGGGCTACGGCCACCCATGGCTATGCCTCTGTTCTGAACAAAAAGAGCCCTTAACCATGCTTGTAGCTGCTTCCATCACTTCACACTGACTCAACCGACATTTTAGGCTTCAGAGTGACAAGCCTGGAATTTTATTGTTCAGATTATCATTGACATTCTTTGCAGATGTTTTGGAGCTGGTAGCAAAGGCTTTCTGAAGATGGATTCCAAAAGTTTGTGGTCTGTGTAATCTGTATAGATATGATTACCTCTCAGGGGCTAGTGGTCAAACTTGGTCCATGCTAAAATAATGGCTAGTCATTCCCTTTCTATTTGAGCATACTGTAGTTTAGCTTTGTTGGCAGTAGTGTCCTACAGGTTAATTCTACAGGCTGACCATTTTGTTATAACGCTGCTCTCAATTCGCAATCACTAGCATCACACTGAATAGTTGCCGGTGCTTTAACATCATAGTATTTTAGGACTGGATGGTTAGTCATTAATGTCTGGATCCGTTGGAAAGCATTTTGCTGTTGGGTTTCCTGACACCATCTAGCCTCTTTACTGGTCAATCTCCCAAGGGGTTCACTGACCCCCTAAGAGGTGTAGCAGGTATTTGGAGAGAATATTAACAAATCCCCCAAATGGTATTCGTCTTGCAAACTTTGTGGACAGGGTATGTCCAAAACTGCTCAAACAGGGTTTGGTTTTAAGCCCTCTGTTGTTAGATATCTGATTCACAGCACAGATAATAGGCACAGTCTTTTTTTTGTTATTCAGTTTGAGTGGGTGGGTGAGGTTCTGTGGCTTGTGATGCGCAGGACGTCAGACTAAGTGATTATAGTGGTCCGTTCTGGCTTTGAAGTTTGAGTCTGTGAGATTCACTTGTTCTACTGCAAAATGTAAAATTTCATCTGCAATCAGCCCCTGCAAATCCCTCTAGCACTTCCTGTTGCAGTCTGTGATGATCTAGCAGTGGAAAAATCCTAAATAGTATATGCAGTCATCTATATCTACCAAAAAGGGTTCAGAAGGTCATCAAATAGCGGCTTCCTTCAGCAAGGTTTACCTGCCAGAAACCACCCTTGGTATCGAAAACTGAAAAGACCTTTGTCTTTGTGAGACTTGGCAGAATCTCTTTAGCTGTAGATAAAGAATGATGAGATCATTTTAGAGCTTTACTGAGGTGCAAGGGGTCAATAGATATGCAGGGTTTGCTGTGGTTTTTTTCTAAATAACTAACATATTGCTGATCCAGGCTTTCAGTTGTATAAATTTCTTTGACTCCCATCTCCACAATGCTGTCAATCTGTTTTTAAGTTCTTTCTTTAAAGGAATTGTCACTCTGCTTGAAGACTGATTCAATTTCACTTCAGGGTTAACTTCCAAGTGACATTCTCCAGCAAAGCCTCACATATATACTGCTATCTCTCTCTTATATAAAATTACTTTTGTAATAACATTTGCAGTAGGGCTCCCAGGATTGCTACCACTGGTGAAACTGAACTAGCTTTAGCAATGGTGGAAAACTTTTGAAAAATTTCCTTGCTGTGAATGGAGAATCTGGACCGATGCACTGGGAACACTGGAATTTTTGCAGGATATAGGATTTTTGGAGGCCTGCTGTACACTCTAGTGTGTCACAGAGAGCAAAGCAACAGAGTACAAAATTCAAAAGAGGCACAAGCCAGTACTAATGCCATCTGTGGACATATTGGAAAGGTAATGTTAATTGCTGTCTGCCCCTGGGCTTTGGATGAAACATGCAAAATAGTGATCAAGTAACTGAAAGTGCATAGCTGAACTTCAAATTACATTGAACTGCTGACAGTTTGGTGACTTGCCAAATTGAATTATACACTTCATAATTAAATTATCCAGCATTAAATGGTTTCAGTTTAAGACAAGTCTATGCACTCCAGGTAACTTAATTGAAACATTTTATAAAATAATCAAATAAATACATTCAGGTAGCTTCAATTTAAATATAAAACTTCTGCTTTTAGTAATAGCACTCAAAAATCTGCTCAAACTTATTTTGTTTTTGTATATGAACTGTATAGCAAATAATTCAGCTACAGGAAGTAATTAACATGTAGCCAATCAGATTTTTAGCTATAAAAGATTACTTTGTTTTAGATTTTTGTTATACCCTTAATTTAACTAAAATCTGCCCCTAAAACCATATAACGGTGGCACAAAAGTGCTGGCAATTTAAGTACATAGTGTACCATTGGTTATATCTTTCCAGTACATGAAGGTTTCCTTCATCCCTAAATCATTACATATCTCTTTTAGAAAAATAAAAGTTTACTTCTACAATGAAAACAAAAAACCAAGGAATACCGTAAAGTTCTTTAGACTGTAACAAAATTATTTGCTAAGTGATTTGTTTAAACCTAGTAGAACAAATGTGCATGGTTATAACATTTTCCATATAAGTGTGGACATATCGAAGTTCACATGGCATACAAGAACTTGATCTTACAGACTCTTACTTACATTAATATTTATGTGACTAGCACTATTTTTTTGCAATGGGACTACTTACAATGTGAGTTACATTTTATAGGATTATGCCTAAGGCTATGAGTCAGTCACAGAGGTCACGGATTCCATGATTTTTATGTGACCTCTGCGACGTCAGCTCCAGGCGGCATGGAGGGCTTCTGTGGTTTATTGTTTATTGCCCATGTCCTGTTTGTGACTTTTACTAAAAATACCTGTGCCAAAATCGTAGCCTGAATCATGCCCTTTATCAATATGTTGTGAGCCAAGGGCCGGATAGTGCAATCCTTAGTCACCTAAGTAATGTTTGTGCATTTGCGTTGTCTCCACGGGGATACTGGTAAAATAAGGAGAGTGGAATTTGGCTCAAAACATGAGTGGATCTCTTGTAGCAGGTAAGAAGGAGATTTGATTAACGAATAGTTCTGCATAAATAGTCTTTTTCAAGAAATTTCACTACTCAATTTTTGTCTCACTCCAAAACAGAAGGAAGAAACCTACTACATCTATAACATTAGTCAAATACTCAAGTTCTGTCTTATAAGTAGGGCAAAGGAATTCACGAATACAGTCTCATCCTTTGTTATGACAAAGTTCTAAGAAAAGATCAGGTTGATTAGGGTTCTCCAAAAGATGGTTGCCTACAGCGAATCTTACCAAACTGAAGGCATCAGCTGGCAGTGTGAACCATGGTATACTCTATAACGGCAGATAGAACTGAAGCATGGCCAAACTTGCTCCACTGAATTCTAGTGACGCTACTGTATCAAAAAACATTGTGGTTTAAATAGTCAGACGTCACTGGATAATGCTTTCAGTTGCAGAATGCTGTGATCAATATCAAAGCACAAACTTTATTTTCCTTAGTAAACATTTTTTAAATAAAATTTATTTCCCCATATGTACTGTTTTACATTATTCTTCTCAATGGTTCTTTCCATTTGCTAAGGCCTGATCTACATGCCGCTTTTGTAACTGGTATAACTATTTCAGTTTGGGATGTGATTATTTTCATATTGATATAGGTATACCAGTGCAGATGCAGTTATACAAATATAAAGATACTTATAGCTGTATAGCTATGGGAGTAAGCTAACTGTGCCCACACTAGGGGGGCCATATAATTTTAAGTATACTGGTATAGTTTTGTGATACTTCTGAGTGTAGGTGAGCCCTTATATACGGATGCCGAGTCTCCACTGCCTTGTCAGTTGTGTAGTCCTTTACACCAGTGCAAAGTAGATGTAAAACACTACCAAATTAGAATGGCGGTGCTTTGTACCAGCTCTGCTGTTAACATTGGTTTCATCGTATTAAATGCACAGGGAGCTTGCTAGAAGCTTGGAAAGGGAATTTGTTTGAACTCTGTTTCTCAGATATCAATTTTTAACCTCTTTTGTGCTGAGACACTTCAGTGAAAGCAGTCAAATATCAAGTTCTACATGCATTTGAAAGCTGTGAAATGTATAAACCAGGAAAATGGATACGTTTTTTCCTCCCAACATCAACCAGTTTCTAGGTTATTTGGATATATGAGCTCCCTCTAGTGGCCAGTTTACATTAATAGTCTTCACTTTTCTACACTAGTCTTATTTCGGAATTAGCTGAGTTAATTTGGAAAAAAAAAAAAAAGATTCTATCCACACAACCAAACCGTTTTTTTTAATTTAAAGGGCTCGTTAATCCGATTTCTATACTCCACCTCAGCAAGTGGAATAGCGCTTAAATCGAGATCAATATCCCGGGTTAAAGGTATTGTGGACACAATTCGATATTATTGGCATCTGGGAGCTATCCCAGAATGCTCCCTTGTGACCATGCTGGACAACACTCTCAACTCCGATGCACTAGCCAGGTGGGCAGGAAAAGCCCTGGGGACTTTTGAATTTCATTTCCTGTTTGGAAACCATCAGCACAGGTGACCATCAGCACAGTCCACCATCACAGGCGACCACGCAGAGTCCACCATCACAAGAGATCACGCAGTCCCGGATTCGCAGACAAGCTCCAGCATGGTCCAGATGGGAGGTACTGGTTCTCATCGCATGCTGGGGAGATGAATCTGTTATGGCAGAACTGTATTCCAAAAAAAAGGAACACAAATACGTATGCTAAAGTCTCCAGGGCCATGACGGAAAGAGGCTACTCCAGAGGGACAGAGCAGTGTCGTACAAAAATCAAGGAGCTCAGGCAAGTGTACCAAAAAGCCAGGGAGGCGAACAGGTGCTCTGGGTCACAGCCGCATACATTCCGCTTCTGCTATGAGCTGCATGCAATTATGGGGGGTGATGCTACCCCACCGCTGTCTGTGGACACCTGCAAGGGGGGAGTTGCACAGAGCGAGGAGGAAGAGACATTGGAGGATGAAGAGACGGAGGAGGAGGAGGAGGAGGACAGTGCACAGGCAGCAAGTGGGGAATTCATTTCCCCTCCCTACCCCGGAACTATTCTTAGTGCTGGAGCCAATAGCCTCCCCCAACTCCCAAGGCGGGTCCTGGACCATGACCCTGGAGAAGGTACTTCTCCTGAGTGAGAGCCTGATTGAAGCCATGTGGTGGGGGGTGGAGGTGAAACCCAGCTGTGCTGGGATGTTCGTGTTTAGTTTAAAGGGCTCATCCTTGCACAGAGCCGCATCCCAGAGAGCCTGCAGGTCCTCCTTTTATATGGCAAACCCACCAGGCATTGCTTGCAATGGAAAAGGGGGCCCAGCAGTTTGAAAGCATTTAAATGAATGTAGAAGAAGCAGAACCCCCACATGCCCCTAGGCTGCCTGCAAGCTAGGGTGACCAGATGTCCTGATTTTATAGAGACAATCCCAAGTTTTGGGTCTTTGTCTTATATAGGCTCCTATTACCCCACCCCCACCCCCCCATCCCGATTTTTCACATTTGCTATCTGGTCACCCTACTGCAAGCTGAATTCTGTTGCCTGGCTGTGTGTGATGGCTTACTCACACCAAAGTGTCCCCTTTGTTCTCTGAAATGTGTCTTTTAAAATACTACCCTCCCTTTTTCTCCTTCCGCAGGTGCAAATGTTTCAACGCAGCCCCTATCTACTCCGTCCCAGAGACTGGTCCAGATTAGAAGGTAGAAAAAATGAACTTGGGACGACATGTTTGCCAAGCTCATGCAGTCCTCCCATACTGATAGGGCCCAGCCAAATGCATGGAGGCAAACAATTGCGGAGTCCCATAAAGCATGACAGGAACATGAAGAGAGGAGGGACGAGAGCGATGAGAGCAGGCAGGACGCTATGGTCAAGCTCATGGGTGAGTAAACTGACATGCTCCGCTGTATGGTGGATCTAATGCGGGAAAGGCAGCAAGACCACAGGCTGCCACTGCAGCCCCTGTATAACTGCCCTCCCTCCTTCCCAAGTTCCATAGCCTCCTCACCCAGAACACGAGGGAGGAGGCTACGGGGACACACACACTCAACCCCAGAGGATCTCCCAAGCAGCAGAAAGCTGGCATATGAAAACTTCTGATTTGGTTTCTGGACTTGTCCTTCCTTCCTCCTCCACCCCCCTAACTCAATACCCCTCGTCCCCAAGTCTACCTTCTGATTTCTCTTAATGTGTTGTGCATCAAATAATAAAGAACAATTTTAAAACAATTTTGACTTTATTACGTTTCATATATATAGAGGGCGGGTAAATTCAAGAGAAACAAACACAAGTGAAGTGTCACACCGTACCCTGGCCAGTCATGAAACTGGCTTTCAAAGCTTCTCTGATGTGCAGCACACCCTGCTGCGCTCTTCTAATCGCCCTGTTGTCTGGCTGTGCAAAATTGGCCACCCAGTGAGCTGCCTCAACCTCCCGCCCCACCATAAACATCTCCCCCTTAATCTCACAGATATTGTGGAGCACACAACAACAGCAATTACAATTGGAATATTGGTTGTGCTGAGATCTAACCAAGTCAGTAAACTTCACCAGTGCACTTTCAAACATCCAAAAGCACATTCTACCACCATTCTGCACTTGCTTAGCCTATAGTTGAACTGCTTCTTACTACTGTACAGGGTATGTGTGTGTATGGCTTCATGAGCAATGACATTAAGGGATAAGCTGGGTCCCCAAGGATAAATGTGGGCATTTCAACATTCCCCACAGTAATTTTCTGGTCTGGGAAGTAAGTCCCTTCCTGCAGCTGTTCAAACAGACCAGAGTTCCTGAAGATTCAAGTGTCAAGCACCTTTCCCGGCCATCCCACGTTGATGTTGGTGAAACGTCCCTTGTGATCCACCAATGCTTGCAGCACCATGGAAAAGTACCCCTTGTGGTTTACCTACTGGCCGCCCCAGTGTGCCGGGGCCAAGATAGGGATATGCATTTCGTCTATCGCCCACAGCAGTTAGGGAACCCCAGCGTGTTAAAGCCATCCATGATGATCTGCACATTTCCCAAAGTCATTACCCTTGATAGCAGCTGGTCAATGATTGTGTTGGCTACTTGCAGCACAGCAGCCCCTACAGTAGATTTGCCCACTCCAAACTGATTCCTGACTGACTGGTAGCTGTCGGACATTGCAAGCTTCCACAGTGCTATGACCACTCACTTCTCAACTGTGAGGGCTGCTCTCATTTTGGTGTCTTTGCACTTCAGGGCAGGGGATAGCAAGTCACAAAGATCCATGAAAGTGGCCCTATGCATATGAAAGTTTTGCAGCCACTGGGAATCACCCCAGACCTACAACACTATGCGGTCCCACCAGTCTGTGCTTGTTTTTTGGGCCCAGAATTGGCATTCCACGGCATGAACCTGGCCCAGTGCCACTATGATCTCCCAATCGCCCCATGCTGTGCTTCTAGGAATGTCTGTGTCCATGTCCTCATCAGTATAGTAATCGTGCTGTCTTCGCTTCCTCACCTGGTTTTGCAGGTACTGCACATACTGCTGGATAATGCTCAAGGTATTTACAATGGTCAAATCTGCAGTGGAGATCTGAGCAGGCTCCATGCTTGCTGCGCTATGACACCTGCATGGGTAATCCTGGAAAAAGGATGTGAAACGTAGAAGAGCTGTTCAGTTCAAGGTGGCCAATAAAAGGTGGTAAATGGTTGTCTTCTCTAGCGTTCATGGAGTTGGGAAGCTCGCTAGAGCTGCAAGAGCAAGAGAACAGAGTTTGTGGCCGAAGCGTGAGCAGAGTTTGCGGCAGAAGCTGTGCAGCTCCGTTCATGATGGCCAAAAAATGGCAGGGAATTGTTGCCGTCTGTAGCTTCCATGGGAGCCCAGGACTGACAACATGGAAAAAGTGGCAGAAGCTGTGCAGCTCAGTTCACGATGGCCGAAAATGGCGGGGAATTCTTGCCTTCTGTGATAGACAACATGGAAAAATTAGCTAGCGGTGCAAGAGTGGGAGAGCAGAGTTTGCTGTGGAAGCTGTGCTGCTTGGTTCACAGTAGCTGAAAAGAGGCAGTAAATGGTTAGATAAAAGAGTAGATAGAAAGATGAGAGGACATGCAAGGTGGATTCATAGTAACAGTATGGCGTCTGCCGTAGCTTTCACACACATCTAGAAATACCCACAAGAATGTTTTTGCCCCATCACGCACTGGGAGCTTAACCCACAATTCCAATGGGCGGTGGGGACTGCGGGAACTGTGGGATAGCTTCCCACAGTGCTCCGTTCCGACATTTGATGCTAGCCTGGGTACTGTGGACGCACTGCCAAATTCATGGGCTTTAGTGGGGGGACACAACACCGAATGTATAAAATCGCTTCAGAAAATTATAATAGAATAAGCTCAAATTAATTTTGTACTGTATACCTACCGTTAGTGGTTAAGTTATTTGCAGTAGCATAGAAGTTTGTAGGGTCAGAAGGTGGTGTGCTGCCTTGGTTCTAAAAACATTTAATATTTGTTTTTATGGTGGCATGTTATGGAAAAATAAATCTTAATCACTTTTTTCCTAAAGAAAACAAAACCAAACTGATGCTATATCTGATTTCATATAGGTAGTATGTACAAAAATTGCCAAGGTAAACAACATAGAATCAGAGGTAACTTGATTCCCCTCTAAGGATTCCAGAAATTCACATATAGGAGCTATGTGGGTGGGAGACTAAACCTTAATTGTGTCTTGTTTAACTTGATCATGTAAATGGCCAAACGGGCTCTTGTTTAAAAAAAATCCCAAAACCCTTCTTCTCAGTTACAACAGTGTACATTCAGAGTAACTTTAATGTACAATGCAGCCTCACCTTTTTCTATCTGACCTTTTCTTTTTCTAATCTGGTTATTTTTGTAGTTGCTAAATCAGGTAGAAATATTATATTGTGATGCTTTCATAGGATAAGTTTAAATATTTTCAATATGTCTGGCAACTAGGCTTATTTATAGACAACTTTAAAACTGTAAGTAGAATTAAAAAGAAAACAATCCGCTATCCCTATCCTTTATAGGCAGTTAGTTGCTCTCTTTGTTATTTCATTTGTGATCAATGAGCTATATACTGAAGAGTGGAGAAACTCAGTCCTAGTGTGAAACTAGGAAGGCTCCAGACCTCGATCTAATCCTCATCTATACATCAGCAATATTGGGGTGTGACCCTGTTTCCTCTCAGATGTTATATTAGGCACACAAAATTCTGAGCACACACAGATGTAAAAGAAAGAGATGTTGATGCCTCCTTCCCCACGATGGACTACGTTATAAGCTTTGTGTAAGTGTGAGAGTGATTAAGTCGATATAGATCATGCCATTAGTTCTTTTTCTTTGCTCAAATGTCCTGGCTGTGTGTGCAAGTGTCTGGGCTGCGTGTGCATCAGGGTGTATTTTTCAAAAGTGCTCAGTATTGACCTAGCTTTTCAGTGGAAGTTTTACCTTTAACTTTGACAGGAGCAGAGTTAAGGCAACCCTGAGTGCTTAGGAAAATCTCACTCTGTAGTCTTGTACCAATTCATTGGAACTATAGACTACAAGTAATTACTTAATTAAGCTGTGTACTTAAACATTGTTTTTACCAATGGTTAGTAAAAGGTTATATTGGGGGCATCAGCTGTGCTTTTATCTGTATGAAGTATATTTGTATAAATACAGACTTCTGCATTTAGCTAAAACTGCAGATTCTTATTTGACCTTTTATATTGTAATGATCAATTTCTGTCAAACTCCCCTTTACACTTTCACCAGGCAATAACAGAATAGCTTGATTTAAACTTGTTATCTGGTGCCACCTGGTGTATGAAAGAAATGGCTTGCCAGAGAAGTGGAGGTCTGGGCAGAGGGACTGTTCTAATATTGTCAGAAATAACTAGCGATACATCACAATATGATGCAGAAAAATACTTTAATCTACAGTGATGCTGTATTTTTCAGATGGAAAATGGCACAAAAGAGAAAAATAACAAATCAAGTTGTCTAATACATTCACAGAGATCAACACTCCTTGTAGAAAAGAGACTTGTATTCACTGAAATTCACTGGAAAACCAGTAGAGGTCATTAATGAATTTCTTAAATACATCTTTCCTACTAGCAAAATTTAATTTAAATAATGTCATCAAGGATGCAAATTCCTCTCTTAATTGTAACTTATTTTCATAATTGCTATGTTTTTCTTTAAATTTATGTCACTACATGTATATTGACTCTTCATATTGAGTTGGACAAATGCCTGTGGTTGTCTAAACATATTAATATTGTATACATAAAAATAAAGTATAATCCTGCTAGCAATGAGTTCTGGTCTCTATTGGCTGATGTGATATGAAACACTGAGCAGAAAATACTAAAATGTTTGACATATTTATGTTACAAGCACAGGTTTCATGAACATGCGGGACAAAGCTGATCAATGTAGCATGTCAATTACTCCCTCCACATCACTCTGTTATAGCAAAGACAGTCAGCTCAGAGATTCTTACCTTCTGATGAGAGTACTGCTTATTTTACCTGACCCCACAGAATACCCTTTTAAAACTAAGAATGACAAAACAACAACAACCCCCCCCCACCATTTATAGGCATGTTGTGCTCTTATATTTAATTTCTGATCAACAAGTTATTTACCCATGACTGGAGTAACTCACTTCTGGTTTGAAGCCTGGGATATAAGATGCCAAGAAATAAAAATGTCTACAGTTGGATAGATCAGTGCATATTTTACACCTTCTCTTTATTATTGGGGTCATGGCGTAAAATCTACTTTTTGCCAACTGTGGTGAAGGTATATGCATTATAGCACTAAATCTCAGATTCCTGCAGTACACACCAGATGTATCTGCTATAAATGCTCCACTTTACAGCATGTTAGCATTTGCTAGTAGTTAGCTGAAGGTTATAGTTGCCAAGTTTTTCTATGGCAGAAATACACCTTCCAGGCAAAAGGGGGAGAGGGAAGGGGAGAAAGAGCATCACAATAATAGATACAACTTTCTCTAAGCATTGTATACAACTCTATTTTCTCTGATTTGGTTAGTACTGTATCTAATTTGCCCTGGCTTGCTTTGAGTTATAAAGTGTATGAGTTTTAGAGTGTCGATGAAAATATTTGGATTTAATAATAAACAATTGTAACGTTCAATGATTCCTTGGATGTTGTACGTGGAATTATGATTAAACAAGGAATATATGTAGATCCCAGGCTTGGCTTTTGTATTTTTAAATTAATGCTAATAGGAAAAAAAAACTTTTAAGAGTCTATATTATTATGCATGAAATAACTTAGTATTTCTCTATATTTACTAAATACTTTCAACTGTGCTTATCATGAGTACAATGTTTACTGACTGTAACTTTAAGACATAACAGTATGTATTTTAGTATCCATTAATATTTGACTCACGTGCAACTTTGTTCCATTAGATACCTGAGGTGTGTATTATTAACCCAGTAAAACATGCTTTGCAGTGTCTTAATATAACTACACTGTGCCTCCTTGGTTTCATTGTTCCATTTTTTAGCCCAATAACATTTGTAATTTGCTGAAAAAAACAAACAAACAGCAGTTCTAAGAACACAGAGGAAAAACATTACTAATTTTATGACACACATGTTCCAAAAGCTTGTAGTATTATTTGTCCAGACAAACCATTAAAAATAGTGGGAAACAGAGTTTTAAAAACTACCTTCTCTTCTGCCTGCCTGCCCGCACCCCAACTTCATGTTCATAACAGGTACATCAACTCTTAATCAGTACACTATTCTTTATGGTGGAAGTTTACAAACTGTGGGGCATACCCCTCCCCTTAGGGGGCTATGGAGGAACATTGGCGGGGGGGAGGGAGAGGAATGGTGATAGTAGGCAGCTTGTGCCAGCCCTGCATGGTGTGGGACAGGGAGGAAGTGCTATCTTTAGCCCCCCCCCCAACTCACCTCAGAGGGCCACCTAGCCTATGGGTCAGTGTCAACATCCACCGTGGCAACCCCCAGAGATGGTTGCACGCTTCTTCCCCCACCCTGAAAACCTAAGCAGGGAGGGGCAGGTATTGGTCCTGCACTAGCGGTGCAGCCTGGATGCAAGGTAGAAGCAACCTGCTGATGAGGAAGCCTTGGCTGAGCTATTGGTAAGTATCTCTGTATTTGAAATTTACAAGTGTAGATATAGTATGACTCATTTCAGAGGAGAGTTCTACAGAATGGGTCAATAGCAATGCACAGGGGGGTTTCTTGCCTTGGGGAGTGTCAGCCAAGAGTTGGAATCTGAAAGTGATTTGTGGGTTTAATGATGGGTAAATGAAAGTATAGCATTTAAATGGCATCCTGTGTGTAAGGATGAAGAGCTTGTAAAAGGAGGTGAAGGGGTATTAAAATCCAGCAGGTGTGGTGATCTTTCTGTGGAGCAGGCTAAGTATTTGAGTGTAGGGTAGGTGTACATAGTTTCTGTTCAGTTCAGCTGGACTAAATCTAAGCTAACTTTTGCCTTAGAAAAGAGAAGGTGTTAAACTGGCCTAAAGTGGTCAATGTACCCTATTCCCTGAGTATTCTGCAAAGGCAGAGTGTTAGTATGAATTTTATGAGTGTATTGCGGCATCGCTCAAAGAGAGCAGAGTTAAGATTTTGTTGATTTGTACCTTCTCTTTATGTTGTGGGTTTCAAAAGTTTAAGTTTGAAGTATCTTACTTCTTTATCGCTTGGTTTTTAGAGAGGTTTGAGTTTTGCTCAACTGAAGCTTCTGGAAGGGCATCAGAGACTACTGGGCAACATTAACTCTGCACTAATGGAGTTTTTTGTGAGTGAATTTCCTGATTTTTTTTTTAAGAAAAATATTTTTGTATGAGTTAGTGGTCATTTAGGCAGTTGTAGTTATCATGCTAGTTGGCAACTGAGGCACTATTGTGATTAGCTAAAGGTAAAGGATGCTGTATGATTCCTAAGTGGTCCTCCTGTCTCTTGTATACTTTGTTACAGTGGAATGGTAACAATGGTCATGCTTTGAAATGTATGGAGGGTAGAGTTCCTGATAGGTCAGGGAGAGAAATCACAGTTTTATTCCATGTTGCTTACAATAATTTAGTGTGTGACAGAAGCCTGGTGTGTCTCTCTCCTTGTCCACCTCTTCCTCTACCATCCCTCAAAACATACAGCCCTCTTGCCAACATTTTCAGCTTACCCTCCCCTACCTGCCTCATTAAACTATTTGCAATTTAGAATCCCTTAGCATATAAAAAGCTGCTCCTTGCTGTCTGGTGCCCTCTGCTGCTGCATACACATATCGCAGGCAGCAGTTTACCATAGGAAGTGTTTAAGTGTCCAATGTTATGTATCCTGGGCTGCATCCCGTGCTCCCATTGCAGCCCTGCTGTAGCTACCCTCCCTGCCCACTGTTTTAGTCAGGCTTCCCCAGCTATGCCCCTACCCGACCCAGTCTGCCCCCTCCCAGGTGGCTTCTTCCCCCCTTACTCCAGTCAGCACTCCTACCCCACACAGGGGATGTGTGTAACTTAACTTTGTATTTCCTGGTTCTCAGAGCTCTTAATTTGCATCACCTTAAGATCCTGGCACAAACATGAGGGGGGCTCAGATCCTGGCATATGCATGATGGGTGGGAGGGAGGCAGGGAGAGGGGCTCAGATCCCCCCAGATCCTGGCACATGCATGGGAGGGGAGAATGTGGGTCTGTCATGGCCTCTTTCCCTAATCCTTCTGCACTCCCCCTGTCACTCATCCCCATGTCCTTTCTCTCCATGTCTCCTCCCTTCCACACGCGTAGTCCCTGTACCTGCCCCAACTCCATACCCCTTCTCTACCACCCATCTCCATTCCCACATCCCCAAACCCCTCTCCTCCTGCCCTTACTTTTCCACCCCCTAACCCCACCTAAGTTCCCTATACTACTCTAGTCTCCATAACCCATGGCCTGTGCAGCAAGCATTTGTATGTGTAATTGATTTTCTTTCCAGAAATAGTTTTTGCTCCTTCTGAATTTTCAGCTGTATTTGGATTACATTTCCCAAAATTAAACCCCTCCTCTCACAGAGGTAGATAGTAGTAACATCCCTACAGATCTTTCTCAGATTTTTCCAAGGGTCAGGTTCAAGTTTATAATGCCTGGGTGTAGCTCAGGTTTGATGGCCATAGAATATCCCTTTGAACCATCTAGGTCATGGGAAAGCAGATAGACTAGGTAAAGGGTTTCTGGCCCTTCTGCAAATGAGCATTGCAATCTATTCAGTGCTCATGTGTTAAGTACAAAGTCTAACTATTCCTTCCATAAAATTTCAATATTGCTTTTCCAAAGGGGTTGGGAGTGCCATGCACTAGCTGAACTAAATGTTGAACTATTGAGATCAGTTAGGGGATGATCAGAGCTGTGGTTTGAACCCCGTGTGTGTGCAAAAAATCACTGGTAGAATCTGTATGTAGTGTTGTTGCAGCCATGTTGGTCCCAGGCTATTAGAGAGAGAAGGTGGTTGAGGTAGTATCTTTTAATGGATCATCTTCTGTTAGTGAGAGAGACAAGCTTTTGCGCTTACGAAGAGCTGAAGAAGACCTCTGTGTAAACTCAAAAGCTCGTCTCACTAGTAGAAACGGTCAGCTTTATGAAATCCTGTTTTTGTTTTTATTTTTTCTGAGGGCTGTATCTTGGAAACTCTCTGTCCAATGATCACAAGTTTGGATCACGAATCCTACCCTTCACTCCCACGAGGCATAGCAACTTCAAGCTAGCCCAAGTAGGCACGAGAATTTTAGAGCCCTTAGATGAATTATCCTATAGGAACGGGTTCTCAAGCTTAACTACAGCAGAACTGATGCTATGATGTAATAGGGTGGGATTTTGAAATGCACTCAGTGCTGGCCTAGCTCTGCTGGCCTGACTCCGCTGAAGTTAATGGTGGTAAAACTCCCATTAACTTCAATGGGAGAAGAGTTAGGCCAATGCTGAGCACTGCTGAAAGTCCCATCCATGGACCCCAGTCCAACAAAGACTTATACACATGCCTAACTGTATACACTGTGAATAGTCCCATTGAAATCAATAGAACTATTCACATGTTTAAAGTTAAGCATGCACTTAAAATGTTTTGCTGGATTGGGGTGACAGGACCTAATTCTGCCCTCTTTTAAACCCGGGCAACCTCAGTGAAGTCAATGCGCTTGTATGGGAGTAACTGAGGGCAGTATTTGTCCCATGACCTTTTTGTTTATCTTATGCATGGGCCAGTCCAAACTATTTGAAGGGAGAGAGAATCTAGGATGTTCATTTTTTCTCAAGCTGTGTGTATATATAAATGTCTACAAGAAAACATACATGGAGAGTCATGGGAGTGACTCATCAGCAAAGTGTCACAACAACATCTACTGGCATTTTTTTGCAAGATTTTATTATTGTAATTGGTTAACAAATACTGTGGAAATTTTATGCACATGTTATGATTTAACATTAAATATGAATTTGCACAGTACTAATGGTTGACCGTGCCCCATCACTTTTAAAATATAGTTAAAGTGTATGAGTGTTTAATAGTTGTACTTCCTAATATGAAAAGCACACTTACAGAAAAATGAGTTCTTAACAATGTCCATAATTGCCAGTTTAATCATTAAACTTTACCTTGGGTCACTTTTTGTCTCTGCCAAAAGATTATTAAATACAGATTAAGAGGGTTTTGCTAGCATTAGCTTTGGATTCATAAGGCATTGCTGTTCAATTATACTGTATGTTTTATTTGAGCTAGATTCAACAGCAGGGCATTTTAAAAAAATGTTAATTGGCAACTGACTTTCAAAGAAATTTAAACCATAATCGGATTATTCACTTTCCTGTTGAATTTAAAGGATAAAGGCTTCTGCTTGTCTTGTAGTTCCATTGGATCTCTTCCTATTTCCTTTAATAGTGAGATATTGTTGAACGACTATATTCTGAGGGTTGTATCCTTTTGTGCTGCCGGGTCTCAAGGTCTTTCCTACTCTCTGACTTTTTCTTATTATTGGAATGCCTAGTGGAACATTTTAATGGTTGGAAGTATTCACTTCTGAACTCACTGTGTATTTTCTTCCTGCGTCATTGTCCAAGATTGATATCCACAGAGAAGAGAGCTTTAAAAGGCCCTTGACTTTGGCTGTTGTCTGCTAAAAGCTCATTTAACACGTAGCACTGGATAGAAATCTTCACTGATCACTGAATTTATGGCTGAGCTAGCCTGATTAAATGCATGAGTGTTTCTGGTAATCTTTGTTTGGACTTTAAATGTTTTGAGCTTGATAAGGTAGCAAGAGAATGTTGCCCATCTGGGATGTTAAGTTGGAAAATGTGGCAAAGAAAAAATTTAAACATAAAGAATGATTGCATGAAATCATGTGAAATGTCCATTGGGTGAAAATGAATCCTAACTTTACATCTCTCAAGAGAAATATACATAATGTAAATGCTTACAGCTGCATTTAGCTTCTTATATCCTGATTAGATTTAAATTAAAGGAAGGATGTCATGTTGAATTATGAAGGATTATTTATTTTACTTATTTATTTCAATTTATTACATACCTTCCATCACAGACTCTGTAGGCACACTTGCAAAGAACATTAAACTTACAGATATTACTGAAACTAAACTGATAATGACTATTAAAATAAAGACATTTAAAATAAACCCTTTCCAAGCTACTAGCCCAGGTTTTCAAGCTAAGCCTTGTACTATGCTACAAAGTTGGGCTAATTTAGGTTGTATTAGAGTGAACTCCAGAGTTAAGGATCTTCCACTGAGTATGCCTTGCTTCTAGATTTCTGTGACGTGCCACAGATCTACAATCTAGATCTACTAGGATCAGGGCAGTTACCATGTCCACAGTAATACCCAACAGCTTTGGTGAAATGGGGAACAGCAAGCTATGAGCCCTCTGCATTCAAGCACCACTGACTGTCCTGCACACACACAGAAGTCCTGACTGGTAGAGCCTACCATGTTTCCTGATTGGTCACGCTATTTAAGGCCTAGTGGAAAGAAGCTGGAGGGTGTCTGTGCAAGTAGGTGGATCCCTGCCTTGCTGTTGCAAGCAGATCTTGCTATGCACTCCTAATACTGAGCCACAGTCCTGGTTCCTGTCCCCAGCTTTGCTCCTGATACTTGGCCTTGCTTCTGGTCCCCTGCTCTGCTCCTGACCCCTTATCCTGCCTCTGTTCTGCTAACTCTACTTTGGCTGGCTCACTCAGCTCTGACCCAGCCTGACTCATTGACATGGACTCTGACCAGATCCTACAGGTGACACAGGTAAGGACTGCTTAACCTTGACCTTCTAGATTGAACGTGGACCATGTTCTTGCATCTCCTGAAACCCAGGCCTTAACCTCAACCTTTAGCCTCATAGCCAGGGTCCTGATAACCTCTAGGCCCTGACAGCTGGAGAGTCCCTGCTGATCTCAACTGTAAAGGCAAAGCTCCAGGGGCAAGGTGTTCGCTCCAAGGTGGTGATACCTAGGATTAAAGCTTGTTGAATAATGGGGAAGGGGGGACAAATTCCATGAATAATCATTCCAATTTTTAAATGCATGTTCTTCAACTATGGTTGCTTTCAGCAAACATTCAGGCAGTCCAATATACTGGCACAAATATTTGCAGAAGGCAGATTTCAGTATTTCTATGGGAAGTGCTTATATGCTCAGGGAACAAACAATATCATGTAACTGTCTGAATAATCACAACCAAATAACAGCACAAAGTCAGTATATTCTTGAGCAGTCCATAGCAGTGGTTTTCCATCTGTGGACCCTGAGAAATCTGCAGACTTTGTCTAATATTTCCACAGGGTCTGCACCTCCATTTGACATTGTTTAGGGGTCTGCAAATGAAAAAAGGTTGAAAACTCCTTGTCTATAAAGTAAAATATTTGAAAAGACAAACTAACTTAATAATGAATATGTTCAAGGATATTGCAATCTGCCTTCTCAAATTCCATGAGAGACTTAATTTGCTGGATAAATTGTTCACTGTGAATTCTCAGCTCTACTTAAGACCCAAAACATAAAAGATGTTGTTCATAGATCAATGTTAACATGCTGATTTACACTGAGATTTGAAATGGAAACCAACATAGTAATATGTTCCTTGTAGAAACAACAGCTAAGTTAGCAGTCAGCTGTTTTTTATGTAGGCTGAGTTTTCTGAATGGCCTTCAGGTATTGTCCCACTAACGTACTGATAGGGAACATAACCCCAACCCCCCATCTCGTTAGATAAGCGTTGCCATTGCTTTTTACAATTAAATAAACTTTGCAATTGTTTGCAGGCCCCTATATGCAGGCCTCAGGCTTTAGCTAAACTAATGCTAAATAAGAACAATTTGTTTATCAGCATATTAAGAAATGGGGTATGAAAAACTGACAAAAGAGGAACTGGTCCAGGAGGACAAGGGGCCCCTGGGTGCCATTTCAGCTTCAGGTGATTATAGTGTGGCAACAATCTGCTTGCTTAAGGTGACCGCAAGTTGGGGTAACAGAACAGTCAGGCCCACATAATGGCCAAAGAACAATAACAGGATAATTGTGACAGAGCTCTGCTGAAATTGCAATATATATGCCATATAAGGAAAATTATCAGTTATGTTTGCAGTGTTAGCAATGTATTTACCAAATAAGGATGTATTGCTGTGTGACGTTTTGTGGTTTTAATCTTTATAAGCTTGGCAAAATTGTAAAGGGCAGAGCAGCCTACCCTCTGCATGGGGAACCACTGTCTCTCCCTGTGTGCGCACTTGTACTTCAGTATATCAATAAAGGAGCCTCAGGCTGTCTGATCAAAAGTTAATAGGGTGGTGGTCTTTTCCCCAACAGTACATTGCAGAAATATAATCTGGAGATGAAAAAGCAAGGACTGGTATTTAAAATGGAAATCACTCTCTCTCCTTAAGTGTACAAGAAAGGTAAAAGTTTAGGTGCCAGTCTGAATCTTAGAGGTCCAGTGACCAACTCTTCCTGCCCTCCTCTACTTAACAGCCCTACTATGAAATGGGGGCCTATGCTGCCTTCTTGGGGTGAAGGCCCAGCAGCCTACTAACCACCTCTAGTTAGTAAACTCTTCATGGGGAGGGACTACATTTTTCCTGTGTTAATACAGCCCTTAGCACAATGGGACCTTAATCCTAGATGGAGGCCTTTGGGCACTACCACAAAGAAAATAAAGAAAATAATAATAATGATTGTGACATATGGGGACCATCCATACTGGCAAGACATTGTCACTGAGTGCCCATGCAGCTGCCTGACACCAGTAGCCAACCCACAAATATAAGGTCTCACCCTGGCTCTCACCAGCCTAGTTACTCCTTGTCAGGTGACACCAGTCCCCAGTCTCCCCAAATCCATCATCCCCTAGTTCCTTCAAACCATTTCCTTTCTGGTTTGTCATCCCTGAAGGTGTGAAACCAGCTTCCCAGTTATCAATTCACTTTGGCACGTATGCCCCACACAGTTTGTACGAAGGAGGCCCACCTGATATAAAAATAAATAATGTTTATTTAATAGAAAAAACAGATTCAAAGATGAAATAGTAAGGGAGAGCAAACATGCGCACGTTGCACGGAAAATAAACAGAGTTGCAACCTCAGGCTTTACAGTACGTATAGACTGGTTCTGAACCTATGTATATAGATAACAGCTTATCAACTGTACTATGCCTTCAAGTAGAGGTGGTAGTACAGGTTAAAGGCACAGTTTTCTATATACATAAATACACAGATTCAGAACCAGTCTATACATCTCATAATGACCACGAAGTTCAGAATACTATAAACTTTCATAAAAGACCTTACCTGATATACTCTTATGGTAAAATAATGGAGTATTCAACCAGTTGTTTCAACTACTCATTTTGGGGGTTTAAACCTTCTATTCTCCCTGTGGGGTGTTTGGAGCCTGATTGTCACAATGTGGTATAGCGGGCCGGTTTCCTTACAATTTACTCTGTCATGTCATGTTCAAGAATGATTCTTATGGCCCACTTCCCTGTTCTGGAACAGCAAGACCTAACAACTCCTTTGGGGCTCATCCCAGAATGCTCAGCAATATTGTGTAATCTCCAGTCACAAGAGATCCTTCTATCCCTTCCTTCTTGCAAGTTCACCCTGCCCCCAGTGACGATTTTGACTATCATAACTGATATTTCCAGCATCTCCTGATTCAACTGACAAGTTCCCAAGTCCATTTTATATGGAACTACATAGTACTACGGTGGCAGCAAAGAGTCCTGTGGCACCTTATAGACTAATAGACGTATTGGAGCATGAGCTTTCATGGGTGAATACCCACTTCGTCAGATGCATGTAGTGGAAATTTCCAGGGGCAGGTATATATATGCAACCAAGAAACAGGCTAGAGATAACGAAGTTAGTTCAATGAGGGAGGATGAGGCCCTTTTCTAGCAGTTGAGGTGTGAAAACCAAGGGAGGAGAAACTGCTTTTGTAGTTGGCAAGCCATTCACAGTCTTTGTTTAATCCTGAGCTGATGGTGTCAAATTTGCAGATGAACTGAAACTCAGCAGTTTCTCTTTGAAGTCTGGTCCTGAAGTTTGTTTGCTGCAGGATGGCTACCTTTAGATCTGCTATTGTGTGTCCAGGGAGATTGAAGTGTCCTCCTACAGGTTTTTGTATATTGCCATTGCTAATATCAGATTTGTGTCCATTTATCCTTTTTCGTAGGGACTGTCCAGTTTGGCCGATGTACATAGCAGAGGGGCATTGCTGGCATATGATGGCGTATGTTACATTGATGGATGTGGAGGTGAATGAACTGGTGATAGTGTGGCTGATCTGGTTAGGTTCTGTGATGGTGTCGCTGGTGTAGACATGTGGGCAGAGTTGGCATCGAGGTTTGTTGCATGGATTGGTTCCTGAGTTAGAGTTACTATCGTGTGGTGTGCAGTTACTGGTGAGAATATGCTTCAAGTTGGCAGGTTGTCTGTGGGCGAGGACTGGCCTGCCACCCAAGGCCCAGGAAAGTGAGGGATCATTGTCCAGGATGGGTTGTAGATCCCTGACGATGCATTGGAGGGGTTTTAGCTGGGGACTATATGTGATGGCCAGTGGAGTCCTGTTGCTTTCTTTCTTGGGTTTGTCTTGCAGTAGGAGGCTTCTGGGTACACATCTGGCTCTGTTGATCTGTTTCCTTATTTCCTCATGCGGGTATTGTAGTTTTAAGAATGCTTGGTGGAGATTTTGTAGGTGTTGGTGTTAGAAGAGGGCCTCATCCTCCCTGACTGAACAAATCTTGTTATCTGTAGCCTGCTTCTTGCTTGCATATATATACCTGCCCCTGGAAATTTCCACTACATGCATCCGACGAAGTGGGTATTCACCCATGAAAGCTCATGCTCCAAAATGTCTGTTAGTCTATAAGGTGCCACAGGATTCTTTGCTGCTTTTACAGATCCAGACTAACATGGCTACCCCTCTGGTACATAGTACTATAGTGATGGTTGATTTATTTGTCTTTGTTTACACAGAATGTATACATTTTTTATAGGAAGATGGTGACCTGAAAGTGATGCAATATTGCTAATCTTCCAGTAAAAATCTGTAAAGCTACCACCTTATTCTCCATTAAAGTAACTCATTAGATTAAATCTCTTCCATAATCCATATAGCAATCTGATAACAGCTAGGCAATTGATGAGTTGTAGTTCCTGCTCTTGATAGGATGTGTGCAATTCTTAGCCAATTTTTAGTGTCCCATCTCTCCAGCACCAACCCACTTTTTGGTGTCATCCACCTGCTATGTCTTGTCCTGTAAACCATTTGGACCAAAAGCTGTAATTTACTATATATTTGTCTAGGGCCTAGCACATGGGTCCCCAGCCTGGTTGGTTTTGAGGTGCTACCACAACCTAAATGTTAATAATAGAAATAATTTCAATCCTCTGGGACTAGCCTGAATCATTATAGAACATTTTGGAGAGAGGAACGATGGTCCAGTGGCTCAGGCACTAGTCTGTGACTTGGGAGACAGAGAGATCATCTAGTCCCACCTCTCCCTCCCTACCCCTGTCTTCTCCCGCTCCCTCTCCCCAGGGCTGAGGCAGGACCAAGTAAACCTAGACCATCCCTGGTAGTTGTTTGTCTAATCTATTCTTAAAAATCTCCAGTGATGGGAATTTCACAGTCTCCTTTGGATAGTTTTCCTATTATCTAACCTAAATCACTTTTGCTGCAGATTAAACCAATTACACCTTGTCCTACTGTCAGTGGACATGCAGAACAATTGATTACCATCTTTTTTATAACAGCCTGTAACATATTAGAAGACTATGAGGTCCCCCCTCAGTTTTCTTTTCTAAAGACTAAACATGCCCAGTGTTTTTAAAATCTTTCCTTATAGGTCATGTCTTCTAAACCTATTGCTCTCTTCTGAACTCCCTGGATTTGTCCATATCTTTCTTAAATTGGACACTCCAGCTGCAGCCTCACCAGTGCTGAGGAGAGTGGAACAATTACCTTCCGTGTCTTTCATATGAGACTCCTTTTAATACATCCCAGAATATTGGATTTTTTTTGCAGCTGCATTATATTGTTGGCCTATACTCAATTTATTATCCTCTATTACCCCTGGATCTTTTTTTGCAGTACTACTGTCTAGACAATTATTCCCCATTTTCTATTGTTTGCATTTGATTTTTCCTTCCTAAGTGAAGTAATTTGCACTTGTCTTTACTGAATGTCATCTCGTTGATTTCAGACCAGTACTCCAATTTATCAAGGTCGTTTTGAATGCTAATCCTGTCCTTCAAAGTGCTTGCAATCCCTCCCAACACATTTTATAAGTATACTCTCCACACCATTATCCAAGTCTTTAATGAAAATATTGAATAGTACTAGACTCAGGACAGACCTCTGTGGGGCCCCACTAGAGATGTGTTCCCAGCTTGACAGTGAACCATTGATAACTACTCTGAGGATGGTTTTTTCAACCCGTTTTGCACCCACAGTATAGTAATCTGATCTAGACCACATTTCCATACTTCACTTATCAGAATGTCTTATTAGCTGATGCCATTAGCTGATCACAAGTGTGGGGCAAAAGCCTTGGAGAAGGCTCTCTGATTTCTTTCAGACCTGGTCTAGACTACAGAGTTAGGTTGGTGTAAGGCAGTTTATGCTGACCTAATTATGTCACTGTCTACAAAACAGTCCTGCTCCCACTGATGTATTTGCCTTACTACACCAACATAACTCCACATTTGCAAGGCTTATGTGGGTGTAATTAGGGTTACTTACATCTGCTGTTGGCTGTCATTCTTTTCTGTTGGCTGCCATTCAATTTCAGGGCTACCTGTGAAATTGACAAGAAAGCCTTCATGGAGGGTAGGAGGCGCCAGCTAGAGCCAGCTGCTAGGTCTTGCTGCTCCCAGCCAGGCTGGTGCCCTGGCTTCCTGCTCCACAGTCAGATCCATGCTGCTGCCTGGGCTCCCCACAAAAAGCCCTGCTGCCGCCTGGGGTCTCAGCATCTCACTCTGAGCTGGGCTACTACCCAGGCTCCTCACTGCCCACCAAAGAAGGAGTGTAGCATGGATGCGAATCACTGCAGTAATTACTACAATGGCTGTAAGTCAACCTTCATTAGTTGCAGGTTTCATGGAGAATAGATAGGGATAGTTTAAAAAGTAAAAATAGTTGTCATATGGAGAAGGAACAAAAATACTCCCATTGACCCAGCTTAATCTTCTTTAAACTGGGGACTTAAGTCTTTTTTTGACACATGTTCTTGGCTGAGATGGTGAGGCAGGGAGGGTTTATCCTGTCTTTAGGCTTCTTGCCACCAAAACAGAAAATGGAAACAAGTTTTCTATTCACTCAAGCAACCAGTTATCCGGTAACATTTGAGGTAGGTGTTCTGTGAAATTAGCTGTTTTAATGCACTTAAACTAGTGAGTAAAGTATTCAGACAGGAACACCTCTCATTTCTAAGGCTCTCTTTCTGAACAGCTGAATCTATTGACAAGTGAATAATCAGCACTTTCAGTTTCTCAAATACACTCTCATACAATGTTAGCTCTACTTTAGTCCTCAGCCTTGTTATTTCCACTTTCCAGTAACATCTATCCTCTTTGAGTGAGTTATTTGCTTTTCTGGACTGAAATTAATGCCACCCACTCTGTTAAAGTCAGATCCCAACTTCTTGACTTACCTATTGTTCTGTCCCTTTCTTACCCTGCTCTGTCAGTTCAGCACTATATCTCCAGCTGGGAGGGCAAGGAAACGACTCCCTTGGGAGCAGTTTATCAGAGCAATAAATGTTATGGATTTTACTAGGATGCCATCAACATTCACCATCATGCTGAAGCAAAACAATTGTTCCTTTTATTCATATAATATATAGGTATGGTGTACGGTAAGTGTGTGTCCAGGAGAGTACAGTATTTTGAAGGCACTAGAAGTTACTTCAAAGCCCAACCATCACAGGCTGTACATCTTAATTTTTATTAATGACTGTTTCCCATTTTTCTTCCTGCACCCCGTTGTGCATTTTCTTTAATTGCTTTGCTCATACAGGCATCCCCAAATCAGTGCCAGCCTTGCAGCTTAAGCCTTTCTATGTTCTCTTTCTGGATCCTCTCTTCCTTCACTGCCCTTTATCGTACTGATCGCACACAACTCCACTGATTTCAAGGATCCACCATCTCTTAATTTCACTGAGACCTGCTGGGGCTCAGTAGAATCAGGTCTGTCAATGAACTTCATAGCTCTGTAATGAGGCTAGGACAGATTCCTATTCACGGACCATAGGAAGACAGAAAAGGCAGATCTTTGTGTTAACACTCACTCACCCTTTTATATTTCTTATACTATTGTTTTTTAACCTACTAGGAAAGCATGCCATTAGTAGAAAATTAGTGTACTTTTAATAAACATTTCTTGATCAGAGCTGCATATTGTAATGTTGAAATACATTGTTAATCTGCCTTAGATATATTCATTGAGTGCTAAAGGAAATTATTCACAGTAAAAATAAACTTGTCATTGTCTTTAAACCTCAGTCTCTCAATGACATACAAGACCAGTTTTTAGAGGAAGCCAGGGAGGTTAAAAAAGAAAAATCAGAAGCCTTGTACCACACATATGCATGTGCTTAATTTGCATGTGCAATTACCACAACAGTCTGCACAAATCTGTCATGAAAACACGACAGAAAAGTTTTGTATACATGTGTGTGCACAAGGCCTAGATTTCTGACTTTTTCAAAATCTGTCCCATAATATAGCCTGTCTGTTTGTACTTGATAAGCAGGGCGGTTCTTGTTGATCTTGATATCTGAGATATGCCTAATGTGTTTAAATATTGATCATTCTCATGTGTCTCAAAGATGCATATTTTTTAAATTATAAAATAAATGAAATCATATCAGATGTGTTTCACAACTACTGTCAAATGTTCCTCTTTAGATTTTAAAGGATGCAATTGCAAGAAATACAGGAGAAAGGTATTCGGTAGAGACAGAAACTTACTGTTTCCATTGTATTAATGCAACATATATATGAAAAAAGTAATTAAGAACTAAAGAACCTGAAGATTAAGAGTTTATTTTATCTTTCAGTATATGATCATTTCCTCCCAGAACACTTACTTATAAACCATTCCAGTTGTCCCATTCCCTGAAAACAGGTGTAGTTATGGCTTCTTTGCTAGAGTTGTCTCCATGGCAAGTTCTCCTGGCCAGATACCTACAATTCATTTTTTGTAAACAAGGCATTTGGCTGCCCCCACTGGCTCTGAAAATGGTCTGATGGGCCAGCTAGCTGAGAAGCAGCACTCTTGAACAAGGGAGCATCATGATGCTGGATTATTCTGCCTTCCACATGCCAGGGAGACTGTTTGCTTCCACAGGCTGTAGCTTCCTCTCCAGCTATGTCCTTCCCCAGCTAAACCTGATCTCCATTGCATGGTACTGCAGTTAATAAGCCTCTTGTAGTTAGTCTTCTAACTCAGCTTCAGCCATTATTGCCTTTCACCCTCAGTATCAGGGGGGTAGCCATGTTAATTTGTATACACAAAAACAATGAGGAGTCTGGTGGCACCTTGAAGACTAACAGATTTATTTGGGCATAAGCTTTTGTGACTAAAAAAACCCACTTCTTCAGATGCATGGAGTGAAAATTACAGATACAGGCATAAATATACTGACACATGATGAAAAGGGAGTTACCTTACTAGTGGAGAACCAGTGTTGACAAGGTCAATTGAGGTTATGGCTACATTTGGAATTTCAAAGCACTGCCCCGGCAGCGCTGCGGGAGCGCTGCCGCGGCAGCGCTTTGAAGTGCGAGTGTAGTCAGAGCGGCAGCGCTGGGAGAGAGCTCTCCCAGCGCTGCATGTAAACCACATCCCTTACGGGTGTAGCGTGCAGCGCTGCGAGCCGCGCTCCCAGTGCTGCTGCCCTGATTACACTGACGCTTTACAGCGCTGTATCTTGCAGCGCTCAGGGGGGTGTTTTTTCACACCCCAGTTGCAGCGCTGTAAAGTGTGAGTGTAGCCAAGGCCTCAGTCAGGGTGGATGTGGTCCACTCCCAATAACTGATGAGGAGGTGTCAATACCAAGAGAGAGAAAATTGCTTTTGTAGTGAGCCAGCCACTCCCAGTCCCTTTCAAGCCCAAATTAATGGTGTTAAGTTTGCAAATGAATTGTAGCTCTACAGTTTCTCTTTGAAGTCCATTTTTGAAGTTTTTTTGTTGAAGGATGGCTACTTTTAAATCTGTTATTGAATGTCCAGGGACATTCAATTTCATCCTAGGCTGGCTACTTCAGCCGCCAATTTTGCTATCTCTAAAGCTTCTATATGTCAGGTCTACTATGTGGTCTCAGTTATAAATACTAGGTAATGTAAGGTCACCCATGTTGCTCCAACTGCTCCCAACCCCACCAACTCCAGAGCCCCACAAAGAGGAAATCCAGCCATAGCATGCTCAGCTTTCTGCAGGTACCACTCCTCCTGCATCACAGCTGAAACTCATCAAGGGGCACCTGAGGGGAGTTTGCTTAGAAGGTAAATTAATGGCTTGCAGCCAGGCAGTGTCCCTCCTTGTCATCTAAATTATAGCCAGTGTAGACCCAAGTTGTCAGTAACCTGTGCCTGCTCTTCAGAATTCTAGGGCTCAAGGGACTGCTGTGAGAGCCTGCTTGGGGTGACTTTTGTTCTTACTTTAGGCATGAAGGTCAGTTTCAGACATAGAGAATAGAGGGTAAGATCCTTGTACTTGCAGATGCAATTTTGATGTGCTAGGGGAAGGTTTCACTGCTCTGTTTGGACCATCGAGCATTTCTATGCACTGGCTTGGAATGAGGCAGAAGGGATGGTGTTTGATATGACTGTGATGCTGGTAGACCAAGTGCCAGCTCATGCCGAGGCCTCACTGAACACTGACAAATGCATAGCTGGAAACCAGTCTGGCTCACCTGGTGTTAGTATTATTAAAATGGATGTGTTTAGATTTTATGAAATACTTGTAGGGTGCTACATGTATTAATCTCACTTAACATCTGTCCTCCATGTTATTGTTATATTAAATGTCTGCATTTAACCTCTGTCTAACTCATGAAACAGGAAAGAAACATTAATTAATGTAAAATGCTGGCTTCCTAAGGAAGGTGTTAGGTCCTGCATACGAGAAGACCCATTGAAACCAATTGAGTCATTGTGAAATGACAACAACCTTGTTTATTGTACTCCCCATACCCATGAAGAGGAGATGTGCACATGGACTCGTCCCACCATCTTGAACTCTGGGGGAAAGGAAGAAAAAATCCCTGACAAGAAAGAACGGTATGTCTGTGCTGCTTGGACTGGGAGATGGCAAGATTTCTAAGGATAAGGAAGGGATCCCAAACTCCTTAGCTTGGGTTAGCCCATGGGCGCAAATAACTTGTATATTACAGTAGCTTCTGTTACTTTTTGAAACCTAAGACTATAACTCATTTGTATGTGCATATTTATCTGCTTTAACCTTGTAAATATGGTAGAACCCCACTTATCTGGCCATCCATTAGCCGGCTCTCCATGTTACCCAGGCCACCAACGCAAACAGGTACAAAAAGGGGAAATCTCTCATATGAACACTAGATGGCGCTGCAGCATTGTACTTTCCCATTCTTCTGTTTATCCAGATTTTTGATTATCTGATCTGGCCCCAGTCCCAGTTAGATCGGAAAAAGGGGTTCGGTAGTAACTCTTATATTTCATTCTCTTAAATAATAAATCTTTAGTTAATTTATTATAGGATTGGCTACAAGAGTTGTCTTTGCTGCAGGATCTGAGGTAAGTGACTAATCTTTTGGGACTGGGAGTAACCTAAATATTATTGTGATTTTTAGTGTAAGGGACCATCTATCACAAAGGAAGCATAATTGGGTATCAAGACAGACTGGAGTGGGACTGTCTGACTCCGTGTTAAGACTGTTGTAGTGCTTGAGGAGTTCACACTTGATTGGTGAAATCTAAGTATAGAACTCACACTCAGGTTGGGGTTTTTGCCCTGCTTAAGTCTTCCATGAGGTTGGTACTCCTGCTCCTCAGCCACTCCAGACAGTTTGACAATGACCAATGGCTGGAACCAGACCTCAATGATATACACATTGGATTGGAAGGGAGAGGATCATTAAGAGATCTGGCAGGGTTTTTATACACAGAGTCTTCCTTCCTTCCTCCTGACACACTTAATATTCATTTATATGGCCTTTTAATTAAGCAAAAGAGGAACCAGATTGAGCTCAAACTTTATTTTCCCTTGTACCAGGCTGACATGGGTGGCTACATTACTAAGTGGTTCTGGAGGAAAGCTAGCATTCTTGTCACTATTGACAGTCCCATAAGGAATGTCAGCCATGAGATTTGGAAGTTCACCCATAACAGCTTCAAGGAAATCTTTGGTCATGGCATTATATTTTCAAACTGCTTATGCATCTAGATAGAGTGTAGCTTTCATACACTGGGAATGGCATTCAGTCTTGATATCCAGTCCCAGTTTGAAGGGTAGCTGCCTGAAGTAAAACTGCTGAATTATCAGGCAAGCAATCAATATCTAGTGGTGGATAGGGTTATATTCAACATTTGCATGGATGATGAATCTTCTGATTTCATGACCACCAAGAGGACTATGGGACTTTCTCAGGTGGATATTATCTTAACTCATAGCTGGCTGACTCCTGATCTAGTGTTTGGGTTAGGATTAGAGATTTAGAAATTATATCCATGTCATGCTCCAGCCCGTGTCTGTTGATCTGCCTATTGGGCTCTGCTTTCTTGTTGGAACGAAGGATTTATTTTGATGACCTACTCTCAGAAAATAATGGAACCCAAATGTTTCTAGGAGCTCCTGACTGATCAATGGTTTCATGGAATTTAATGTATTTAACTGTCCTCCACCACTGATATAGTGGCTTCCCCGCACCCTCAGAACTCTTCTGAGGAAAAAGTGATGGATCACCTTGGTTTATGGAGGGCCAGCAAGGCTGAAGCTGGGTTCAGTTCTACTGATAGTTATAATTTATGCTAATATTTTAAAATGTTGTTAAGGGTACATAACAAAAGAAATTGCGTTAGCCAGGTTTAGGCTGAAATTGGTCAGCTATAAAATAGGAGATTATTTTAACTTGCAAGATTTTAGTGAAACCCAGCAGTAGAGGTTTCTGGGGTTTGGCTTGAGGGTAGCTCTAACTTGTTCTAAGCTACTGAGTTGTATTTGACTCCTGCTTTGGATCAGATAATCAGACCTAAGAAGCCAGTGACCAGGCAGTCTTGGGAATATGCACGGGCTCCAATAGTTACCTGGTTTCTGTTTCATTTTACTTAGTGTTTCCTCTGGGCAAGAGAGTGACTGTGGCTTCCCTGTGCTGAAAGCAGGGCAAGATTAACTTTCTTGTGGGTCTGGGGCTATTAGATTTTGTGGAGGCCCTGTATAAAAGTCTTTTTCCTAATTTAAAACAAAATGATCACAACGATAGCATTGAGGCTATTAACACTATACTAAACTTGCCTTTTAATTAACATTAAGCCGTTCTGTGGTTACATTTCAGTCTTAAAACAAGTAGAATACAGTGCAGTTAATTCAAAATAGCCTACTTCTTACCTTAGAACAGCTGTTACTAGTTTCTTTCTGGGAGGGAGTTTGAGTGCAGGAGGGGATTTTGACCAGGGGCATGGGATTGGGGTGCAGGAGGGGGTGTGAGGTGCAGGGTCTGGCCAGGAGGCGCTTATCACAGGCAGCTCATGGCCAGGGGCACAGCAGGGTTTAGGGAACTGGCCAAAGGGAGCTGTGGGGATGGTGCTGGGGTAAGGGGCAGCACACAGAGCCACCCCCTTCCCCCCTTGGGCCACAGAGACATGCCCACAGCCGGCTGCTTCCCGGATCAGCGTGGGGCCATGGCAGGCAGGCAGACTGCCTTAGCCCTGCTAGACTCTTAGCGGCCGGGAGATCGCAATTGACTGGCAAAGGCTGCAGCTCTTAAAGCCCCATCATTAATCTGACCCTGGCTGAAAAGACTTTTCACATCCATTTGCTGCATAAACTCATCTGGTCACTAATGTAGAGGCCTTTCTGCCATCACTTCTTAGAACTGTGTCCTTCTCTCACATCATACTCAGCCCATTATTTTTATCCCCAAATTTAAACAGGAGACTCCAACAAAATGAACTATTAAATCTGCCCTCCATTTGCTAGGACATGCTATCTGCACCTTTGTGTTGTAAAATATGAACATTTGGTTAAAATAATGGAATTCAAACAAATGTAATGATTAACTCCTATCTTGAGAAAACATTTAAAATTAATGTCTTGTTTCTACAACTACATTTGGGATTTGATGCAATAGTCCTTGCAAGGGTTGATATAAAAGAAATTATTGCAGCCCAATACAATTCTCCATTTTTATTGGCTCTTATACAGAGAATGGCAGCCAACTGATAACATATTCAGTGGAATTTTCCTTCCATCCATCCACAAAATATGCAACAAGCAAATGCATAAAGCTTTTTATTTTGAACAGAAAAAGTGATTGTTTTAAAAATATTGTGCATTTTTATGCTACTGTTAGATGTGAGCATACGTGGAATTCATTACACTCATTTATACATTCATCTATACTATGTGTGATAATAAATTAACCAGAATTAAATTCAGTTTACAACTCTCTCTCTCGCCTGGATTCTTCAAAGACTTGTTATACTTCAGAGGGACTGCTCAGATTGTATAGTTAAGCATGTGCATAAGTCTTTGCAGAATCAGGACCTTATGCAACATTTGCTGAATTCTGCCTTTTGCGTTTTCAGGCCACCGATGAAGTAGATCAGCCTTATTAGCTGTCATTAAAGTAAGCACAGAACTCCTCAGCAATTCAAACACCATCATATTACTGTACTCTCATTCACTAATTGCCATTCTGTTTAAATCATAATTACTTCCATAATTTAAGTATGGAAAAACATAATAATGTTATATAACTTCCTCACTATTTAATGGATGGAAAAAAGCAAGTAATTCATATTAAATTCAGTATTCTTCATTTTGGCGTCTTAACTGTACACATTTCAAAGAAAAATATTTACTTACAGAATCCTTGGAACGTCCACATGTGCCAAACTAACTACCAAGACTGCCATGCTGTATCACTATTGTGAATGAGGGCACAGTGTGTGCCTGTTTCATTAAATATAGAAGTATCCTGAGGACAATTATCACTTCTTTCCTTTAGAGGAACACTTGTTTGACAGTTTGAGACTAGGAGTCAGAAAGTGACTGTTTGGGTTGCAGTGAAAGAATCTGTATTTTATAGAATGTCAGACCTTAAATAAATTATGCCAGAACAAATAAGGAATAACGTAAAAAACAAAGACTATAGGGACCATTACAATGAAGTTCTGAGTACTCTGTGAAGTGCTAAATGTGACAGTTCCAGGGTAACTGCACCTGTATCCACCCTCTGTGGGCCACTGTAAGAGCACCCAGTCAGGTTTCTGGCTATCACCTGTCTGTGTGCAGGGACCCTTCTGACTGAGGTATTTTAAGACTGCACAGACCCCTGCCATCCACGGTGATATTGCCAGCAACCCAGTCTACCTAAAGGCCAGCCACTGTGCATTTCTCTCTCTAAACAGTATATTGTCCATCGTTACAAGTTGCTACACAGCTCTTTCTAAGCAAGCACATTTATTCTTAAGGTAAAAGCATTACAGAGAAAACCTGTATCTTAAAATTGTTTCTGTATGCATCCTAGAAGCTTCCCCGACAGTTACACATCAGTTTCAAGGGGACATAATAGGTCAAAGTCTTGCCAACCCTTCTGCAAGAGGCAAGGACCCTCTTGGACAGAAGGCCCTATCTATTTGCTAGGTCAGAAGGAAGGCCCTCAGACAGTTTAAATGGAGCCTTTAAAGCCATTTCTTTGACTGTTGGCTCAGGAAAACCCAGTCTGAATCACTACATACCAGCATCCACAGGGATAGGTACGTCTCTAGAGGTGTTTACAATATAACTGATTCACTTTAATCACCCCCATTGTTTTTGGATCCTGAAGGGGCTGTAGTAACCCTCCTCCCGGGAGTTGCATACAGCCCCTAGCCTACCACGAATAAGATTAATATAATATAGTTTCCAAAGATATTGCATCTGGTTGCAATACCCATCACGCTAAGCACCCTTCAATTTCCACTCCTGTCAATGGAAGTGGAGGCTGCTTAGCACCTAGCAGAAGATGTTCAGCCTCTCATGGAACTGGGTCTTATGGGTAATATTCATTCAGGACAATTGCAAAAGCCTCTGTCTCTTACAACTCCCCTGTGTTGGGCTGTGTAGGTGTTAGGGGTAGAGTGGTATCTTAAGATGCCTCCATGCTCTCTGTGCACCTTGGAATGGGTCTGCAGGCCAGCTTTCCATATTAAAAGGCCAGAGTGGATTTTTAGGATAATCTAGTCAGAGCTCAAGCATAACACAGGTATCTCAGATCCTCAGAGGGTGCTAGGCCTTCAATCTTTGCACAGTCTCTCTGGGAGCACACTATTTCAGGTCTAGGCCTTATGCACCTCCCCTTTCTTAAATGAGGAGCCCCATGGCTCCACTGCTCTGAGAGTGGGTCTCTGGGTTCAGAACCTCTGTGGCTTCTTTAGCAGAGTCCAAAAAAGCTTGAATGCCCTGCAGGAGACATAACCCTCCTGGGAGCCATACAACAGCAGATGTTTTGCAGGGACATGGGCCAGGCTTTTCAAAACAATTGGAGTATGTTATTTTAGGGTCTTTAAGTTAGAATGTTAAAGCAAAACCTACATATGTAGCTTGCTAGCTTCTGCTCTTTTTCAGGCAAGGAGGCTCCTCGTTTTCCCTGGCCTGGGAGGTAGATTTTGTTATAGGCAAAGCAGGGAGGTTTGGCTATGAGCCCCTTGATCCAATCTCTCTCTCTCCTGCACTGGTCAGCTGAGTTCTTATTAACCCATCCTGACCCCTCAGTTCTTTGCTTCATGTTGCAACCAGTCTGGTTCTACATGTTCTCCCTCCCTTGGCTGCCAGGTGTTAAAAGTTAACATCTAGTTGTTGGGCTTCCATTGTATTTCCACAGCAATATCGTTCATATACTAACAGTTCATGCTAACCCAATGTGACCAACACCCTTTTTGTACTGCACGGCCTGCTCCCTGCTGATCCCAAAAGCGAAGCTAACTACTTCACACTCAGTGGATAACAATAAAGTGAGTGGGGAAAATGAGTCACACATTTTTCATAAAAATAATACAGAAATTTATCACATTTTCCACCGCAGGCCATAGAATGTCATGCAGTAATTCCTGCATCAAGCCCATAGTTAGAGCATCTTTAAATTAAGATCAGATAGCTTTCTAAAAGGTTTCAAGTGATGGGTAGTACACCACAGCCCTGGGTGGTTATTCCAGTAGTTAATTACCCTCACGTGTATGCCTTATTTCTTGTCTGAATGGCCTTCTTCTCACCGGGAAAAAAAGGGGTGTTCGTAACTAACATTAACTAACTTACAGAAAAATCCTAGGGACGACGAGGCAGTTTGTAGTTTTCACATGAATCATCAAGTCGAGTTAAAGACTAGGCACTCTATAACATCAAGTGAAGACAAGCCCTTTGTTTTCTACATCAAATGGTGGAGAAATGGTCATGGGATTTATATTTATATCAGTTGAGTAGCCCCAATACATAGCACAAGGGCCACAGAGAAGCTGCAAGCATTATTTCAGTCCATAATTGCCCTGCTACATTGCTCTGCATTAATGGGGTGATTTCACCTCCCCAGCTCTCGGTATAAAGTTTGCTCATATAAATCCTGATTTACTGGCATTTTATACAGGTAAAGTGAATCTCATCCTAGCAGAACAGGAAGTAACAGTCCTTACTGTAAAGAAGCAATAGGAATCCTATAACCGTGCAATCAAGTGTTATCCACTCTGTGATTTTTAAAGAAATACTGGGCTATAAAGCAGAAAGATTTTCTAGCTTAGTTTCTTGAATTATTAGGACACAACTCAACCTTTTCTGAATTGTCAGACAGTTGTCACTAAGTATGCAGGATATAGAGGGTTGGGACAGGAAAAGAAAATCCATAGAAGAACCCAGTAATCTGGTATTTTTAAAGAATATGTTGAAATTCTGTATTATAAATCAACCTCTTGCTATTTCTGATTAAATTTATATTACACCATACTGCAACTTTCATATAATAAGAACTTACAGCTGTACAGAGTCCTTAACTCATTATGTCAAGGTATTGCAACACTCTCTCATAGTCATACCATTCCACATTTGTTCTTAGGAAACAACTGGAAATCTTTAGTGGACATCCAAAATTTTCCACAGCAGTGGCCTGTTTGCTAAAAGCTCAAAACAACAGGACACTCCAAGGCATTGGGGCTGTGATTCCAATATGATGTCTGGCCAAGCTAATAAGAAATAAACAGATTCACCCACAGTACAGACACTTTAGCAACATACTCAGATGTGTCCTGAGGGCATTCTTTTAAAGTACAGTATAATCAAAAAGGAAGGGGAAGTCCTTCCGCGAGACCCGATGAAGAGCATTTCAGGATTCTAGAGGGAAACACAAGAGAAAAGAAAACTATAAGTTCAGCTGAAGGACAAAACTCAAAAGAAGAAGAAAAATCAATAATAGTGCAATAAAATGAAAATACAATTACTGTACAAATGAAAGCTAATAATGAACTCAAAGTCCTTATCACCTAAACCCTGGTCCTCATGGCATATGCATGAATCCTCATAAGGATAGACCCTTTCAACACAGTCATTGGTGGTGCAAGGGGACATGAGCAACATTATATACCATAGACTTCACCCAACTGCTCCAGGGAGCTGTCAGGAATGGTGAGACAAATGAAATATTCCATAGACTTAGTTACAGTTGCAGGGAATGTTGGACACAGTACAGTGGTACACCTGAAGCAGGGGTGTGTGAAGTTTAATTAGTGACTAAAAAGCATTTTGAACATGCAAAGAACTGTATTTTATTGCAGACTTAAGGAACTCATGGAAAATATAAAACAAAAGAATGTTAAAGGGCAGAAAATGTCAGGAAAATAGAAAATATCTAAGCATTGTGTCAAAAAGCTGAAAATTGCAATTAGCAGACAAGCTAATGCCAAGTTAGATATGTGGAATGATATGAATGACTGAATGACTGAATGAAGATGTGAGTAGAAAAAAGAAACCTCACTCTGTAGCTTATGTCGCATATGGAGTGAACAGGAAGAGGCATCAGAAACAGCAAAAACCGGCAGCTGCCCGCTAGAGACGTTGATGGAATTACCCATATCCATGAAGTTTGCTGATCTGGGCCATTTCTTAATTTGTCAGTGTGTACAGCAGTATCTCTGCTATGCACATGTAACATACAATGTTCCTATTATAGTTAGCATCTCAAAAGAGAGGTCATCAACTTGAAGTGGGAAAAATGACAACTATCCAACAGATTTTGGTGTAGATTTGAGAAGGTGGCAGAAAGTGGGTCAGAAGCTGGAAATATGTAATGTGGTTCTTTAAAGCAATATCAGATGTCATGGTTACATTCAAGATAACTTCAAAAAGACTTACTCTCATTCACAGGACACTTTCATCACAAGGGCAGGAGAGAGGGACTAGGTAGAAATTATTTGGGCAGCAATATTTCAAGCAACTGAAGGAGTGTTTATATTTTGGTTGAAGGGTCTATTCAATATGCTTAGAAGAACCTCCGTGGCAGGCTTAAAAGTTTGCCAATAACAAAACTTTTGGAATGCTAGCAAAATTAACATTTTAAGAGCCATAACTGTTATATTACAGAGAGTAAGAGTTACTTATTTTTTATTTTATTTACATTTGCAAATGTATAGAGATGTCATTCACCTCCTAGACACATTAATTTCTTGGTTTTTTCCCTTTAACTCTCTTAATTGGAAGAAAGTATGTTACTGCTGATTTATGGATTCTTCAGTAGTGCCAGGAATCATTTTAAATGTACACAGCTGCTCTGCAGTAGTTTAACTTGGCAGATAGTATTAAACCATTGAATTGTGTCATTTATTTGTGTATGCACACAATAAGTTCCTTGTGCAGGTTCTTCAGAAATACTTGCAACATGGTTTTGGAAATGTGGCCTAAAAATAACCTAACCATGATTTATTGTTTTGGTGCTTGTCTCCAAAGACCATATCTAATATGAAGAATGAGATATCAGGGGACATCAGAGATAAGGCACTAGAATGGAAGCCATCCATAAGGGGAACTGTACCATGAGTCTGGAATGGAGAAGTTCCCAGGGTGAGAACAAGATGCATGAGGGGAATAGAGCTCTCCTGCTGGTGTTTGGGAATGCTGGAGCACTCCATTATTTCATTGCTAGACAAGGGAGTATATGACATTGCATAATGAGAAAGGGCAACAGTCGTGGCCAGATCATCATCGGTTCTGATGGAGTATAAGTCATGGTAATTTATTGTGTCACTCCATTCAGTGAATCATAGAAATAATGCCTGTTCTCTGGAAAATCTGAGCAGGGAGAGTAATGTAATGAATTTTGCATATTTCCATTGTAAATACAGAGTCGTGTTGATTCTGAATGTAAACCACTTAGAAACAAATTGTCTCTCCATTTTTATGGATGACAGCTGAAAGTATATTTTAAAATCAATACTAATCAGGCCTTGATTAGTGTCCTGAATGATGCCTTGCAAAAATGGTATAGTTTCAGTTACAGCTCAAAAAAATACCTCTTAGGGTCACAGTACTAATCCTTTTGATCCATGCCACTTAATGGACTGGAAAGCTAGAGAACTTCCTTTATTTCTACTTTGGCTACAAAATAGAATAAGAACAGACTAGTGGGAATTGTAGTTTCAATTGCATCCTCAGCAACAGTTCCTAACAGGGAGTATTTAAAGACTGATTGATAGACATCATCTCCTGATGATCATAGCAGAACTCCTTAGACCGCTGATTGCAAGCACAGACATTCTGCAAAGTTAAATTTATGCTTGCTGCGCCTGCAGCACTCTGTCTTACCTATTATTTCTCCCCCCCATCAAATCTCATCTGTATGACAAGAACAATGGCCAAGCAAACTTGAGCCATAAAGTAAAATCAGATGCCTGGATTCTGAATAATTTTTAGGGTAGAAAAGGAAAATTTTAAAAATAATTCTAAAGAATTGAATTCTCTTGAAAAGAGGTTTGCTAGATTTATAGAAATGTTAGATGCTGAAGTCTGGTGTTTATTCATGATAATCCAAGTCTTGCTTGCCTTACTCAGACGGAACTTCCAGTTGGCACAGAATAAGTAAAGCGCATGGATAATGAGTGGTAGGTATTGCAAACTTTGACAAATTGCTGCACCATTTGCTCACAACCTATAATACAGTTCAGTCTCCTTGCCCAGTCAATCCTTGACTACTGAACTGCCAACAAAGGGACCATTTAATGCCAAACATTCTAGTGCATAGAATTTCCACTGCTACATAACTAGTTGCAAATATATGCTGTGCATAGCTTTGTCTCAACCTATTCTACTACTCAATTGCAGTAACAGGCTTTTTTGAGATTCATACTGTGCTTTTGAAATTAGAAGGTTTTGCTTAAGCTGAGAGCAACAAACCAAAATCACTGTTCATTCAAGCAACAGAGGCCATTAGAAATGCTCTTCTGTTGTTTAATGTTATTTTTCCAGGAGCTAGACTTGATAATCATTGAATTTAAGATCTTATTCAATATTTTTTTAAAATAAATTACTTTCTATGTTTACATTGCCCTCACTGATTGAATGTAGACCTTAAAGTTCAGGAGTGTAGTGGAAATTTTGGAAGTGAGTATACTCTGTACACTATGTCACCGCCATATAGATTATATACAATGGACAATATTATAACCAGTTTATTGGAGCTGCAACTATATCTCTTATTTCTTTCAGTAGCTGATGAAATCTTTATGACTAATCTGGAACATAATATTTTTAAACAAACATTACTCAGCCAGCTGTGCAGATGCTACATATATGATATCTATCTTTTCATGAATAAAAATGATGTACAGCAGACTCTGGAGCTATTCAACAAATAGTTCCCAGAGATCACCTTTAAAGCAAAACAGGGTTCAGGTCAGTTTATGGGATGCCAGGTTTACAGAGTTGTAATGAATGATTCACTTAAAGCTAGTTGATTACTGAATAATGCACTTATTCAGAACTACAGTTTATATATTCCTATAAGAAAAAAAGTAGTAGAATAAACTGGTTAGCCAAATCTTATAATAATAATAAATAATACACTATTTTATAATACCCATGATATAAATGGTTCCAGATGGGTCCTGCAAAACCATAGGAAATTGCCATGTAGATGCTATTTGGATATCTATGGATGCACATATGACAGATATGGCAATTTCCTACAATATCCTTGGACAACCTTATTGTCTTAAGCTTATGTATTAAGGCGGGTTGTGATTGTATGCAACTTCTCTACAGGGAAGATGGGACAGATGTCAGACCTGGAAAGCATAAAGAAATTTAAAAGACTATATTGAATTGTGCCAGATAAACATGGACTTTTTTGAGACTATAAGTTTTAAGTGGATTTCCTGAGGAATCCTTGGGGAGTGTATAATACAAAGTTTACATCTTTGGTTATCCAAAATCACAGCTGTTTGAAGATGTACCCTGAGGAGATGGCCATTGTCTGCTGATTTCCTATTATGGAAGTCCAAGATCAAAGACAAGAGCTGTATAAAGAAAAGCTGGTCTTTCCAGCTTTCATTCTGGTTTTCAATCTAAGATGGATGAACTTGTGACCACAGGGAAAACCCAGTTGTGGGTTTTAAAGCACTAAAATCTACCAGAATCCTAGGTTGTATTTGGTGACTTCTGGTCAACTTCTTAGAATATGTATAGGTTCGCTTATGGTTTTAATGTTTTCTCTGTAATACCTTTGCCATAAAAATAGATATGCTTGCTTCAAAACTGCTTTATGGTAACTTATAACTACAGGCACCTATGTGCTTCAAAGCCTTAGTACAGAAAGTAAAGCACAGATGCTGACCTTTTTAGGCTGTCTAACTTGCTGGCGATATCATAATGTAAGGCAGCAAGCTGTGCAGCCTTAAATTCCAACATCAGGAGGGAGTGAGACATAGGTTTCTGCCCAAGAGAGGTGACGGCTTGGACCTAGAAGTCTAAAGTGGGTGCCCGTGATGGACCATGGAGGGGGAATACAAGTGCAGTTGCTCTGAAACTGAGCCACTACATTCAATGCATCATATTTGAGTTCAGAACTGGAGACTACAATGAGAAGGAGTTTGGTGGAGGCTAATAGAAGTGATAGAGTGAAGCTAGGACACCCTGGATAGTCTAATAAAGGAGTTGGAGTCTCAAGCTAAGGTTCTTCTTCAAGACACTGCCTGAGAGAATAGGCATTAGAAATTTCACAAAACATCTGATCATGCAGCCAGAGGTTTTCTTAAGAATTAACTAAATCTCTAAAAGATGCTACCAGTGATTTTTTTAAAGTTTAAATAAGGGCTAGTAATCATCATCCTCTCTTTCTGTGTTCTTATACTGTATCCGTTATTTTGTATGTTATAAATTTATGAAATGAACCCCAGCATTTTCTTTCTGTCTTTCCCCAGTTTTGTAGAACATTAGGATAATACTAGAAGAAATGGGCAAAAGTCGAAACCCTGTTTCTTATCACCTTTGATCTTTGTGGGAGCCTTCAGAATCCAAACTAGACACAAAGTTGATTTCACCAGTGGGCTGATCCAATGGTCTTCCAGTGTTAGTGAGTGTGAAATCCATATCTGGAGTTTGTTGCTCTAATCTCCAATTACTAATGAAAAATCCTAGTTTGATGGTATCACAGAAAGACAAACATGGTGATTGAGATTTTTCTAAACATGGGATTTAAACACATCTTCCATTGCTTTTAATGGATTTGATTAATTTAATGAAAATCTGTGTCTAAATCTCCTACAGAAACAAATATAGGTGAGGTAATATATTTTATACTGAACCAACTTCTGTTGGTGAGAGACAAGCTTTTTAGCTCATACAGAGTTCTTCTTCAGGTCTGGGTAAATTACTCAGTGTCACAGCTAAATACAAGGTAGAACAGATTGTTAACTTGTGCTAAACAATCTGTTCTACCTTGTATTTAGCTGTGACACTAGGTACATTCCTGAAGAAGAGCTCTCTGTAAGCTCAAAGGCTTGTCTCACTCCCTAAAAGAAGTGGGTCCAATAAAAGATATTACTTCGCCCACCTTGTCTTTCTAATATTCTGGGACCAACATGGCTACAACTCTAAATCTCCAAGACATTTTTGAAAGTCTCAGTCATTGGTCTTTAATCTCTTTTTTGTCTATTCATTGAGAAAAATTTCATGTGCCAGTGAAAATGTCAATTTTTTTATCTTGACAGAATTAATGAAATTGTAATAGTTTACTGCAGAGAGTTGGAAGTATAATAGGGGAGAACAGCTGACAGCTCAGGCAATGTCTGCTGCTCAGACATATCAGCCTGCCAACTAGAGGTGTGAACCTACCAATCATCAGCTTGGCAGAGGCCATTTTCCCAGACTTTACGAAGGGAAAAGACTATAGATAAAAATAATTTGGAACCTACATCTAAGTAAAGGTAAGTAGGTGTATTTGTGTGTAGTTCTTTAATGGATGGAACTGCATCTGCTCAACTGAAGGACTTTTCTTACCGACTAGTCTACAAAGTAGATATAAGTAAAGTTGTGCAAAAAACTTTCATAATGAAACATGAAACTAGGCAAAATTAATCTGACTTTATCTGTTCAGCTTCACTCAGGATTGCTGGGGATGAATGTATGGTTCAAATTAGAAACCTACTTCTCCACCTTCCAAAACCCAATTGTGTGATGAATAATTTTTTTATGAAGGAAACTTAAAATCCTGTGGGAGTTGTTCCTCTATGGCAAATAACTTTCTGTAACCTCAGTTTCATAATTCTTTATTTCCTATTCAAATACTTTTCAACAATGTCAGAGGACATCAAGTTTGCATAGAGTGTAAGTAGCTTTGGGACTAAAGTGAATGACTTCTCCCAGAATGAAGTACATTTAAAAGTTAGGGTTAGACACTCAATTTTGCATGGCCTTTATTAGCCCTAAATACAAGGCCTATGTTAACCATGGTTAATGAAAAATTTCCTTTAGTTCAAGTGGTAGAGAACCATGGTTTTGGAACAGAAAGTTGTGAGTACTGTTCCCCAGACTATGTTGTTTTCAGATATACTGGTGTAAATCTTCAGTAACTCCACTGATTTAATGTGTTTAAATCAGTGTAATGAAGACCAGAAACTGTCCACCATAAGGAGTGCTTTGGAAATGAATTTTTATGGACATTAATATTGTTATCATTAAATAGTTACATTGGGGTAATGCTTAGGATTCTTAACCACTTTGGATCCTCATTGTGCTTGGTGCTGTACAAACATATAATAAGTGACAGTCCATGTCCCATATACACACTAAAAGGAGGACACAGAATAGCCATAATGGTATTAAAAGCCAGGGTGAATTGTTGTGTACACTTTGAATGCTGTCTGAGCAACCTTAAAAGAGTCACATAGAGATGGAAGGACATTATTTTTAAATGTTCCTTATTGAAATTCACTAGTTTCACTGACAGGCTACAGTTAGTACAAATAATATTTTGCCTACATATAGCACCTTCCATCAGTGGATCTCAAAGCACTTTACAAATGTTAATTAATTAAACCTTCTCCCTGAGAAGCACCTATTATTACACCTATTATACAGATGGGTAAACAGACACAGGGAGACTGCCTGAGGTTACTCAACATGTAAATGGCACAACTCATCAGTTTACTCCCAAGCTCCAGCATTAGACTTTAGATAATACTACATCCCCAAAGCAAGAATTTTGATTGAGCACCATAGTGCCAATCACATGACCCCCAATCATGACCTGATTCATAGATTCCACGGCCATAAGGGACCATTGTGATCATCTAGTCTGATCTCTTGTATAACATGGGCCATAGAACATCCCCAAAATAATTCCAAGAGCATATATTTTCAAAAAGCATCCAATATTCATTTTAAAATAGAGAATCCACCTTGAGTTTTGGTAAATTATTCCAGTGGATAATTAAGCCAGTGTCTAGCTTCAAATTCCAGCCACTGAATTGTCTTATATCTTTTTCTGCTAGATTGAAGAGCCCATTATCAAATATTAGTTCTCTATGTAGGTATTTAGAGACTGAAACCATTTAAATTTTGCATTAGTGTAGTTGTAGTATAGTGGTTTTGTATAAGTATACCATGCATATAATAAGCTAGAATCACTCTCAGAGCTAGGGACTGCATTACCTTTCTGATTTAATGACTCTTTAGTGACTTGGATTTATTCTGCTGGTCATCAGTTGCAGAGATAGAGGTCTCCTTGAATAGCCTCTTGCAAAAAGTATGCCTACTGGTGACTGCTCTTTTTGGCCCCAACTCTTCAATAAGCTCTACATGGGCAGGCTCCTGTACCTGCAGGGACCAACCCTGAAGGCAGTAGAACTCCGCACAGGTATTCATCCATGTGGAAATTAGTACAACTTAGTAGCATTCAAGATTTCGCACCAGGAATGTACTTACCTATTCATTTCTATAGAAACATAAGTTTTTTTCCCCCCATGACATTTAACTGCTTTGCCAAACAATAACTGCAGGCTTTTCTCCTCTCTCAGGAATCCTGCTGTATCTGAGCTGGTGGAGAAAGCCAATTGCCATCAACTTCTCCACAAAATCTCTGCTATAGCAGCAACTGGTGGCAGTTGTCATGTCATATGCAAGTGGTTAAGGCGAGATTACACATACAGTAAGAGATCTTAAACCTGGAAGTTGCTCTGCTATAACTTTGTATTGGGTGTCAAAAATATCTTGATTCTAAATCAAGCAGCTCAAAATAAAGTTTGTAACTTATTAGCTCATGTGTTTGGCACAACTGTTGAATATTGCATTTAATAGTAACAAGTACTTAAATCAATGGTAGGAATATAACATGAATGTATCTTCTAAAAGGTGCCTATGTTAGTATTACCTTCCCCCGCCCCCAAACAGCCAGCTTTTCAGAAGAGCATTCAGCACAACATACATTTTGAAATGTTATGCCCCTGTTAGAATCCAGGAATCCTACAATTCCATTCTCTCTTTCAAACATGTATTTCTATAAACTCTTATAATAAATACAGTGAACAACCCAGCAATCTGTTTTATTGTCTGCGTAGGCAGATCAGTTCTTTAACCTTTCAATCCAAATAGAAAATAGCTAAGAACAGTGGCAGCAATGTCACCATTATTCCAGTGTTACCAACTCATGATTTGATCATGAGTCTTGTACTGGTTGGATTTCATGAGACCACCCTCTCCAAGTTTCATTTTACAAAAGTACCTTTCTAGACTTCATTATTGCTGATAAAAGTTTGAAAATGTACTTTCTAAAGGATCAGAACCCAGGGAACAAATATAAAGAACCTATTTTTTAATCCCATGATTTTAAACCAATCATGATTTGGGGGGTTTACTTCATGATTTTTGAATACTAGGTGTTGGCAGTATCGTCATACCCATCACTATTGTTTTAACAGGGAAACAAATACACTTGAGATTTAGAGTCAGATATTAAAAGGGACATGTTTATTCAAGCATAGCAGTCAGAAAGAAGGAGCATTCCTACATAGCTCCAAGCTGTCCAGAACAAATTGGTCATATTCTCACAACACCGGGAGAGGTATAGAGGAAGGTTACACGGGGATCAGGCTCTAAAGGAGACAGATAGGAAAGGTAGTCGTAGTGAAAGTCTGGGTTCCTAAGTCCTGTTTTCTTTTCCTTGATGTAGATACAAGTGTTCTGCATGTTGCTTCTGTTCTTTACCATGCTCCATGGTGCACATACTCTTATGTGCCTGTCTTCCAAGAACCTATCTGACAATGTGACACTGTGGTTGGTTCTGTCTCCTGAGTGACTGTCTTCTTTCACCCACAGTCCAGTAATCATTTTTCTCACAGACCTCTCTATATTTTGCTGTATGCACTGCAGAAAATCTTGAGCTTCATGTGGTGGCCCTTCTAATGTCACACCTCTAATGAAAGCAGCAAAGAATCCTGTGGTGCAGACGCTTTGGAGCATGAGCTTTCATGGGTGACGAAGTGGGTATTCACCCACGAAAGCTCATGCTCCAAAATGTCTGTTAGTCTATAAGGTGCCACAGGATTCTTTGTTGCTTTTACAGATCCAGACTAACACGGCTACCCCTCTGATACTTGACACCTCTAATGCTTTCATTTGTCAGCCTGTATAGCGCAGTGCAGCAAAGTGGTGTTTGAGGCCAAGTCTTGCAATTGATGAATAATTGGTTTAATTCTTCCTTCAGATATGTCTGTTTTCATTATCTATTGAAATATTTTTGCCTCATGGACTGGGACCAACGCAGAATTAAAAAATGAATGGAATTTCAAAATAATCCTTCTACTATTGGTACCCTAACTAATGACAACCTAGCCTACTATATTTTTATTATAATTTATTTTAAGGTATTTATCTTGGAAACATGAATGCTAGCTGGTTCCAAATGAAATGGTTCCTGTCATTACTTTAGCGCAGCAAAAAAAATGACTATAGAAACTCAGTTTTTAAATATTGTGGTTCAAATCACCGGACCAAAACTGTTTCCAATTAACTCAATGGCAAGACTCCCATAGGGCCTGATCCTCCTCTGCCTGGTACATTGTGTTGTCATTTACACCTGTACAAAGTGAATACAAAATAGTGTAAGAGGATTTGGTACCACTTTGCACTAGTATAAATGCTACACAATGGGCAGGACAGTGGAGAATCAGGCCTACTGAATTCCAGAGAAGCAGGATGTGGCCCTAGAGCTTGAGGATAAGTTTTGCCCACACTTGTACTCATGCAAAATAACCTATTGTACAGCCCATTACACCAAAACCAATGGAATTGTATGGAAGTAACTGAGGGCAGAATTTGGGCCTTAGCAATTCGTCTTAGCACAGTCAAACTTGCTTAACATGAGTTAACAGTAAGGGAATAGGAAAATACCTTAACACAAAAAGTTGCATTTTGTGATAAAATAAATGCTATTTTAGGACCAAAGCAAACCCAGCCACAGCACAAGAACACAAGGGGTGGAGGAGAAAGGTGGTTGGGAGAAGATGCAATGCTCTTTCCTCCTTGTGTCCCATCAGAGCAGCCAAATACAATTGTAGTCCTTGTACTCCTCTGAGAGCAAGGACTGAATGGCCAGCACACAGTCCAATTAGGGGCAGAAAGGGGGATGGAGCACGTTCTTGCCCCTACCTCCTCTTCCAAATTGCAAAGCAAAGCTGGCTTACTTGGAGTGGTGGTAAGAAGCATCTAAAAGAGGTGGCTAGAGTAGCCATATTTCCTTTGTGTTCCCTGGAGCTGAAAGAAACATTGTTCTTCTCTCCCTGGGGGTAACCTGATAAGTTTTTGTCCAAAAGCGTGAATGATGGGAGCCCCAGATGCTCTGAAACAGAGCATCTGCCAGCCATACTGGCTGGGCCCCCTTCATAGCAAGTGTTGGCTACCTAATGGCCCCTAACACATGGGGAGGTTGCAGCTGTTTTGCACTGCTGCAATGTCCTCTTAGTGGATTATCTATCACTGTGGCATGGCATCTGTGCTAAGATTGCCAGAAGCCAACAAAAATCAAGCTGAATCTTGCCTTTGATGTTTTGCAGATTGTCCTCCCCATTGCAATAATGGGTTTTATGTCTTATATAAGCATGTTTTCAATACATTCCAATGACATTGTGCATTTTACTTTTTAGTGCAGATACTAACAGCTGTTTCAAAAGAAGCTGATAAATAGATGAAATCTTGTGCATTTTCCAAGTATTCGCTTAACTGGAGTGATTGCACGTGATAAAACAGCATTTGGACCCAAATTTTATTTGCAAATAGCCAAATTATGCAAACAGTTGATTTACAAGGCAGCAGCATAATGGATCTGGATTGCCACTATCTAATTCTTAAATGTGTTGGTGAGTGGTGAAATTGTGTTAGGGAAGTACGCTGTTTTATAGAGTTAATCGCTTCTTCATAGGTAAATCTGAGACCTGCTTTCCACTAGCAGTATGATTTTGGACGTCCCCCTCTAATGTATTGTATACATTGTAAAGTAGTATACAATCTGAGTGAAATCCTAGCCTCACAGAAGTCTGTGGACAAAATCCCATTGATTTCAGTCGGGATATAATTTCACGAGATATACAACAAAAGCAAGATCTAAGACTACTCTTGGCCTGAAAATATAAGTATATGAGATTTTCCAACATTTTCTAACACTTGTTTAAATTAAGAGCTCAGAGTTATTTTCCATTTGTAGCCAAAAAAATTGTTTCTCCCTTGCTCTGTGCAACAGCTTGTCCAAAGTAAATGAATAAAGATTCCAGAACAGACAGCAATAGCTTGAGTTATTTGTCAAGTTAACCATGATACATGTCTTTAAGTAAGAACAACTGGAAAGCTTCATATTCAGTACTAGGAAAAGAATCCTACTGAATAGTTCCTAAACAACTTCTCAGACGTCATGGGAGGAAATCCTGTTAATGCTAGGCCAAGTCATGCAGTTCTTACCTTTTTACAGAGTCCTTAATGAGGCAAAACTTCCTTTCCCCTCAAACTGCAAAACCTCTAGGTCAGCTCTCCTTAAAGAGACAGAGCCATTGCTTTCTGAATGTAAAAATCCATTCAAAGCTTTAGTTCCTTGTCATGCTCATATTTGGAGAGTGACCGAAATGATCAAGGAGAAAGTTTTGCAGCATGGGAAGTTGCCACAAAAAGTGAGCCATGAGGCCAAGCCCAAAAGACACTGCATATGACTTCTAGGTGACAGACAGGAGAGGCTGTACAAACTGGGTGGTCATGCGCAAAGTGGTAACTTTTCCCAATGTCTATATAATTTGTGTCTTTAGATTTCAATCCCTTATGGTCAAGGATTGTCTCTTTTCTAAGTTTGTAGAGTGCCCAGCATGGGGGCCTAATGGAGTCTTTGGGCATGACCATAACATAGATTCATAGATTCATAGACTCTAGGACTGGAAGGGACCTCGAGAGGTCATCGAGTCCAGTCCCCTGCCCTCATGGCAGGACCAAATATTGTCTAGACCATCCCTAATAGACATTTATCTAACCTACTCTTAAATAACTCCAGAGATGGAGATTCCACAACTTCCCTAGGCAATCTATTCCAGTGTTTAACTACCCTGACAGTTAGGAACTTTTTCCTAATGTCCAACCTACATCTCCCTTGCTGCAGTTTAAGCCCATTGCTTCTTGTTCTATCATTGGAGGCTAAGGAGAACAAGTTTTCTCCCTCCTCCTGATGACACCCTTTTAGATACCTGAAAACTGCTATCATGTCCCCTCTCAGTCTTCTCTTTTCCAAACTAAACAAACCCAATTCCTTCAGCCTTCTTTCATAGGTCATGTTCTCAAGACCTTTAATCATTCTTGTTGCTCTTCTCTGGATCCTCTCCAATTTCTCCGCATCTTTCTTGAAATGCGGTGCCCAGAACTGGACACAATACTCCAGCTGAGGCCTGACCAGCGCAGAGTAAAGTGGAAGAATGACTTCTCGTGTCTTGTTTACAACACACCTGTTAATGCATCCCAAAATCACATTTGCTTTTTTTGCAACAGTATCACACTGTTGACTCATATTAAGCTTGTGGTCTACTATGACCCCTAGATCTCTTTCTGCCATACTCCTTCCTAGACAGTCTCTTCCCATTCTGTATGTGTGAAACTGATTGTTCCTTCCTAAGTGGAGCACTTTGCATTTATCTTTATTGAACTTCATCCTGTTTACCTCAGACCATTTCTCCAATTTGTCCAGATCATTTTGAATTTTGACCCTGTCCTTCAAAGCAGTTGCAATCCCTCCCAGTTTGGTATCGTCAGCAAACTTAATAAGCGTACTTTCTATGCCAACATCTAAATCGTTGATGAAGATATTGAACAGAACTGGTCCCAAAACAGACCCCTGCGGAACCCCACTTGTTATACCTTTCCAGCAGGATTGGGAGCCATTAACAACTACTCTCTGAGTACGGTTATCCAGCCAGTTATGAACCCACCTTATAGTAGCCCCATCTAAATTGTACTTTCCTAGTTTATCTATAAGAATATCATGCGAGACCATATCAAATGCCTTACTAAAGTCTAGGTATATCACATCCACTGCTTCTCCCTTATCCACAAGTCTCGTTATCCTATCAAAGAATGCTATCAGATTAGTTTGACACGATTTGTTCTTTACAAATCCATGCTGGCTATTCCCTATCACCTTACCACCTTCCAAGTGTTTGCAGATGATTTCTTTAATTACCTGCTCCATTATCTTCCCTGGCACAGAAGTTAAACTAACTGGTCTGTAGTTTCCTGGGTTGTTTTTATTTCCCTTTTTATAGATGGGCACTATATTTGCCCCCTTCCAGTCTTCTGGAATCTCCCCCGTCTCCCATGATTTCCCAAAGATAATAGCTAGAGGCTCAGATACCTCTTCTATTAACTCCTTGAGTATTCTAGGATGCATTTCATCAGGCCCTGGTGACTTGCAGGCATCTAACTTTTCTAAGTGATTTTTTACTTGCTCTTTTTTTATTTTATCTTCTAAACCTACCCTCTTCCCGTAAGCATTCACTATATTAGACATTCCTTCAGACTTCTCAGTGAAGACCGAAACAAAGAAGTCATTAAGCATCTCTGCCATTTCCAAGTCTCCCGTTACTGTTTCCCCCTCCTCACTGAGCAGTGGGCCTACCCTGTCCTTGGTCTTCCTCTTGCTTCTAATGTATTGATAAAAAGTCTTCTTGTTTCCCTTTATTCCCATAGCTAGTTTGAGTTCATTTTGTGCCTTTGCCTTTCTAATCTTGCCTCTGCATTCCTGTGTTATTTGCTTATATTCATCCTTTGTAATCTGACCTAGTTTCCATTTTTTATATGACGCCTTTTTATTTTGTAGGTCACGCAAGATCTCGTGGTTAAGCCAAGGTAGTCTTTTGCCACATTTTCTATCTTTCCTAACCATCGGAATAGCTTGCTTTTGGGCCCTTAATAGTGTTCCTTTGAAAAACTGCCAACTCTCCTCAGTTGTTTTTCTCCTCAGTCTTGATTCCCATGGAACCTTACCTGTCAGCTCTCTGAGCTTACCAAAATCTGCCTTCCTGAAATCCATTGTCTCTATTCTGCTGTACTTCCTTCTACCCTTCCTTAGAATTTGCAAACTCTAAGATTTCATGATCACTTTCACCCAAGCTTCCTTCTACTTTCAAATTCTCAACAAGTTCCTCCCTATTTGTTAAAATCAAGTCTAGAACAGCTTCCCTCCTAGTAGCTTTTTCAACTTTCTGAAATAAAAAGTTGTCTGCAATGCAGTCCAGGAACTTATTGGAGAGTCTGTGCCCCGCAGTGTTATTTTCCCAACATATATCTGGATAGTTGAAGTCCCCCATCACTACCAAATCTTGGGCTTTGGATGATTTTGTTAGTTGTTTGAAAAAAGCCTCATCCACCTCTTCCACCTGATTGGGTGGCCGGTAGTAGACTCCCAGCACGACATCACCCGTGTTTTTTACCCCTTTTAGCCTAACCCAGAGACTCTCAACACTTCCGTCTCCTATGTCCATCTCCACCTCAGTCCAAGTGTGTACATTTTTAATATATAAGGCAACACCTCCTCCCTTTTTCTCCTGTCTATCCTTCCTGAGCAAACTATACCCATCCACACCAACATTCCAGTCATGTGTATTATCCCACCAAGTTTCAGTAATGCCAACAATGTCATAGTTGTATTTATTTATTAGCACTTCCAGTTCTTCCTGCTTATTACCCATACTTCTTGCATTTGTATATAGGCATCTAAGATACTGGTTTGATCTTGCCTCCCAGCTTTGCCCTGACCCTCCTTCCTCACTGCCATTATAGCCCGTGCTCCCTCCTGTTTTCAACCCATCGCCCAGGTCTTGTTCCCCACTTACTTGTGGGGTTTGCTCACCTGTCCCCGTCGAACCTAGTTTAAAGCCCTCCTTACTAGATTAGCCAGTCTGTGTGCAAATAAGGCCTTTCCCCTCTTCGAAAGGTGAACGCCATCTGTGCCTAGCAGTCCTTCCTCGAATAGCATCCTGTGGTCGAGGAAGCCAAAGCCCTCCTGGCGACACCATCTTCGCAGCCAGGCATTCACCTCCACAATGCATCTGTCTCTGTAAATATTTACTAAGAAGAATCTGAAGGAGGAGGTAAATATTCTAATTTAAAGATTTTGGAACTATGAAAGAAAGCCTGGAAAATAGGTAGGTGATCCTTGAGAGGCTATTTAGATGTTCAATTTACCATACAAGGAGACTGGTCAAACTGCCAATCTATCCAACTCTTGTACAAATAGAATGTAAGAGTGGGTAGAACCAGGCAAAATTTGATATTTTTATTTTACTCCATTGAATAAAATATTATTTCTGTGAAATTTAGCTGAAGAAAAAAGCTCAGTGTTGTAGCCTCAACTCTCGCTCTTTTAATCTGAGAGGGAAATGAAACAAGACCTAACTCAGAGGAGTATCATGCCCTCCATGACTGTATAACTTTATAAAAAATAATTTTATTCTACTTTTTATGGAGGCAGTGTTGCCTAGTGGATGAGATGCTCGACAGGGATGAAGGAGACCTGGATTCTATTCCTGGATCTCCCATGGCTGGGTGACTGACAGGGTGCACTTGCCCTGCACTGGCACTGCAAGGGTTCATGCCACTCTCTGAGCCGACGAGGCCATGCCCCCATGGCCCTGCTGGGCATGCTCTAGCTGGAGACTGGATATAAAAGGGAGCAGAGCAGCTCAGCTCATTCAGGGCTGACTGCTGGAGAAGGCTCCAGCTGAAGATTCATCCCAGCCTTTGCCTGGGGAAACCAGAGATCCTGAGAGTCCCAGGGAATCATCTGTGCTGAGGAGCCTGGAAACCCTGATTCCTGAAGCCATACTCCATGGGGTAACACAGTAGGAAGTGACCCAGGGAGGGTGAGCAAGTGGTATCTCCCATCCGAGTGCGGTCAGTGTGTTTTGGTGGGATTCCCTGCTTACCCAATAGCAGACAACTCCGCCACTGTTATGGCCCTGGGTCAGGGCTTGGTGGAGTTGGGTGGGCCTGGGCCCCCTACCCAGGCTGCCACCCCCACCAAGCCACCCTACACAGGCCGCACTGCCCTGTGTCTGGATGCTGTTATATTGACTTTGGATGCCAGGCTGCGCTGTCCTGAGTGCAAGGGCCACCGTAATTGACTCTGACTGCTAGGCTATACAGCCCTCCTGAACTGGGAAATCATACTGGCTGTGGTACCTAGGCTATGCAGCCCCCACAGAGGGGGTCGCTATACTGACTCTGGCCATTGGTCACCACTGCCTTGTGGGAAGGTGCCGTCACCCTGACTCTGGCCATTGGCCATACAACTTTGAGAGAGAGAGAGCGTATGTGAGCAAGCAGCCATATTGACTTTTACTATTAGTCTTCACCACCCCAAGACAGAGGGTGGTCGTAAGGATGTGACTGCAGGGAAGTATTTACTTTGCTCCCCCCAGAGGGGATGGGGCACACTTGCCCTGCGACAGTGACTAGGGGCAAATCATTTCATTTCTATGGGCCTCAGTTTTCCCCATCAGTAAAATAGGGGTATTGATGTTTATTTCCTTAGTAAAGTGTTTAAGATCTGATGACCAGTGCTATATAAAATCTAGATATTATTATTATTTTATATTTTAATAAAAAACTTTCAGATTATAATTGAAAATAATGGGGAATATTTTATCCAGACATAAGGCATATATTACACAGAGAGATTATAAAAATTGACTAGAAAAATCTAAGAGCCACAGGGCCTACATGATGAATATGGTGCTTGATCTTTACCTTTTCATGTATGAGATAGCAGCTTTGCTCAGTGATTCAGGAAGCAAATCAAGCACAAAAGTGTAACCGCACAAATTTCATAGAGAATGTGAGATTAAAGTCACTGTCTGATTTTTTTTAGAAAATACTTTTAATCTCAGGACCAGGAGTTCTTCCCAAGAATAAGGCAAGTTTTAGAAATGTAGAGGGCCTTTTTCAGAAGGGTTAAATCCTGACTCTTGAGTGTGAGTGTGTGTGAAATTTGCTCCCACAAAATTTGTGCCTACTAAAAACTCCATAGGCATATTTGAGTTCCTGCATCTCTTATGATTTCCATCCACAGTCAGGCAGAGAGATGCAAGTGATTAGATTTGCTCTTGCAGCTCAGTTTTGGGCACAGAATCCAGGTGCAATGTGTATCCACAGAAGGGAGGCTTCCCTCCCTCCGGAAAAAATATACCCATAATAATTAACAAATGATATATAGCAATTACTTAGCTCTTCATCTTCACAGTATTTTACAAAAATTCTGCTATATTAAATGAACTAATTGTTAAGGTTTGTAGACAGAACCAGTATATTCCAGCTACTTTGTGCCACTAAAGTGATACAAATAGGCCATAAATCTGGTTTAACAGGCCATTTAAGCTGGCTTAATGACTCTTTGTGTGCCAGAACAGCACAATGCAGCCAGAATCTGTCAGTGAATCTGGCCCTTAAAGAACTAGTTCTGGAGCACTGGAAATTTTTAATTATCTGAAAAGGACCCTTCATTAGAGTCATTTGAATTGACATTTAAATCCCTATGTAAATTTGAAGAATAAAAGTTTGTAAATTGACATGAACCACTTATTCACCATGGCATGGAACTTTGTTACTCCTACTGGCTGCAGACTACTGCCAAAGCAGAAAGTAAAACAATTGGACTGTTAGTTTAATATTTGTACTGAATATTAATTGCTTCTGTTCTGCTCCCCACCTGCCCTGAGCGCTAAGAAGCTGCATATGTTCTGATTGCTGGATCCAGAGAAGTGAAGCAAGCCAATTTGAATGTGAGGTAGGTGGGGTGGAGTACTTGGAAACTGCATAAAGAGAAAATAATTTTTAATAGGAAAAGTGTGATTTTTCCAAGTAATTTGACCCAAGTGGAAATTAAGGTTTTCAGAGATTGTATTGTGTGAAAATTTTTGTAGAATGATGTCAGTGTATTAGCACTATTAGTAGACTGTTGGGGCTTTATTCACACACAAGAAGGCACATTTCCATTGCCTAGTAGATTCATAAATGAAAAAGTGTGTATGTAAGTGAGTTCTGTGAAAAAAGCATACATCTGTTTTTATGCAAAATGTGTTTTTCTAAAGATTACACAAATTTGTGTAGCGATCTTTGCAGTCCTCAGAATATGGGTTACCAAAAGGTCCCCAAGGTTGCTGAATGACTAGAGTATGTCTACACTACAATAAAACACCCACAGCTGGCCTGGGTCAGCTGACTTGGGCTCATGGGACTTGGGCTGCAGGGCCATAAAATTGCAGTAGAGATGTTCAGGCTGGAGCACAGGCCCTGGACTCCAGGCCGAGTTGCAGGACTTAGGCTTTACTTTGTGAGACAATTCCAAATAAAATATACATAGTATTAAGAGCTGTATTCTTGATCCACTAAATGTAGTGTCAGACTCAGTGCCTGTCATGGGGAGAGGTCGTTTGAATTGACTACCTGATCTGTTATTGGATGGGTACATTTACAGCTAGGTGTGCCATTATCTGACTAGTTAGTCTCTAACAAAGAAAATGCGGGTGGGCAGGTGTAACAGGGTTGCACTCACCTCTCGCAAGCACCCCCTGGCTGAGTGCCCATGCCTGAACTCTCTACCTGTTTGTGGTGGATCTTTGCTGACTCAGCCCTCCAGCAAACTCATACAATCTGTGAGATAAGGCAAGGAAACCCCTTTCAGGGTGCAAGTCCAACAGGGGCCTCTCTCAGTGCCCTGTAATGTCTCTCAGTTTGTCCCTGCTCTGGAATAGAGCAGTGCCCCAGGGTTCCTTACCTGGAGGCAATATCTTCACCTTCTCAGGGACTTTCTGGCTCCAGCTCTTCAGTTGGGCCACTAAAGAGTTTAGTTCCCACTTCCAGGGAGCATCAAAGCCCAGGCTATTTCCCCCACTTCCCTCACCACCCAGGGCCCCGTAGATAGTAGTTGTCACTGTGTTCCTTTATCTGAGTCACACTGCTGCTCTAATTCCCTGGACCACTTCCCCATGGCCCTGCACCATCTTCACCCTTACCTCAGGGCCTTGTCCTGATGGAGTCCCTGCAACCGCTCAGGGCTCCTTCTTGCTCTCCCCAGCTTCTGGCAGCACTACCTCATCCAAGGTCCTGCAGCTCCCTCAGCCAGCCACACAGCACCCAAACTCCTCCACCTCTAACAAGGAACCAGTCTCACTTTGGCCCTGCAGCTCTTCTTATACTAGCCTGCTGGGCCCTGATTGGTTGCTTCCCACACCACCAAATGAAATTAATGGGCAGCAAGTTTAAAACAAATAAAAGGAAGTTCTTCACGCAGTGCACAGTCAACTTGTGGAACTCCTTACCTGAGGAGGTTGTGAAGGCTAGGACTATAACAGCGTTTAAAAGAGAACTGGATAAATTCATGGTGGTTAAGTCCATAAATGGCTATTAGCCAGGATGGGTAAGGAATGGTGTCCCTAGCCTCTGTTTGTCCGAGAATGGAGATGGATGGCAGGAGAGAGATCACTTGATCATTGCCTGTTAGGTTCACTCCCTCTGGGGCACCTGGCATTGGCCACTGTCGGTAGACAGATACTGGGCTAGATGGACCTTTGGTCTGACCCAGTACGGCCGTTCTTATGTTCTTATGACATCGCTACTGCCCTTTTCTGGGGAGTGGTGTGGCAGGGCCATAAGGCCTCCAGCAGGGGACTTCAGGGCTAGTCCACCCCATCACAGAAGGGTTAAGGCGGTTCTGAGAAGAAATCAGAGATTGAAAGATGGGGTCCTCTCAAGAAGAACCATAGCAAATCCTCCCAAATTCCTAAAAATGGCCCTGATTTGTCTCTGCATGGTGGGTAAGCAAAGAATAAATTTCCTTCATAATTTACAACTTATAGCCATCATTCAGCACAGAGTAAAGAATCCATTAATTATATTATTATAGTAAGAACTAGGGGCCCAACCAGGACCCCCCTAGTGCTAGGTGCTGTAGAAACAGAACAAAAAGATGGGCTTCCTTTTCTCTCTCTCTCTTTTTTTAAGGTTTGAAGACAACTGGAAGTCATTGTCCATTGCCAGTGGGTTCATCTTCATTGCATTGCATTACATTGACTGCAGCAGGTTACACATCTTTAATGTTAACATGTAAGGAAGAAATATGTATTTAATTAGAAAATTATGATTAAGAAGCATTATCAATTTTGAAGGTGGTTTTTGTGATGTGGACACTCGTTCCAGAGTGACTAAACTTAGCCTAACTCATTTCAACCAGGTCACTGTTGTATCTGCTTCGCAGTGCATGCGCAACATGCCTCAGGTGGCATGCGACCAGGATTCATCACCGAATTTGGTCTGCTGGTTGGATCATTAGCTTCCCCACCCCGGACCAGGTACTGATGGGGAGTGTGACATGAACACTGATCCATACCCAACACTGTTGTATTAACCTGGGGTGGATCTCTACTAGATGAGGGAAAGTGCCTGGCAGCCTGCAAAACAGGAGAAAGTAACAGTGGGGGCTGGAAAGCTGCATTATGCTAGATCTATCCCAAAGGTGAGGGTAAAATGGTGGCTGGTTCTTTAAAAGCCCTCTAATTCAGCCATCTGCCATAGCAGCACATCACATGTAGAGGTGCAGGCTCAGGAAAATGCCCAGTTGTTCTCCTTTCCTTAGCTCATCTTGTTTACATGAAGCCAAATCCAATGAAGCCACAAAGGGATGCTCACCTTGAGCAGCATTTAGCCTTCTAGTGAGAAACGGGGAACAAGAAATACAGGCAGCAGAAATCACCAGGCTGTCACCTAGGAACTGTAACCAACTTGTGCTCCACTTCCCTTGACCTGCTGTGGACACAGACCACGGGATGTTCCACCTCAAGGGTCTTACAGACAGCAGCCTCATTGCTCCTGATTGGCTCCCTGCCCTATGTAAACCCAAGAGACCTTCCAGGAAGTGTCTAGGCAACAGTGTGGATCTTCTGTAGCTGATGTGCCTGTTCCTTGCTCTTAAATTCCAGGCCTGACTTGGACTTTACCTCCTGACTTGGACCTTGAAACCCGATTCAGACTCTGACCCTTGGTATTGACCTTGGCCTGAACCTGACTACGAGCTCCTCAGTTACTCCTAGCCTTAGGTTTGCCCCTGTTCTGAGCATTGCCCTTGTCTGCCCTTGTTGGGATCCTGATAGGGAAGAGGTTCAAAATATGAATATAAAGGAAGTCTAGATGTAATCTTAAAAAGGAGACTGTGACTGGCACCTCTGTGTGTATTATGGTTGTCTCACAGCTTCTCCCTCTGTAGCTCACACTTTGTAATTTTGAGTACGAAAGGGAGTGAATAAGGGAGCAGAGCTGGACAGCTAGTGCACAGGAATAAACGTTCCCTCAAGCATTCTGCTCCACAGCAAGTCTAAGCCTATTTAGGCTAGTCAAGGTGTGGTTGGTCTATGTAAGTTCATAGCTTCTGTTCAAAATTGAATTGATAGTTCTGGGCTAAGCCAGTGTCCCTAGGGTGTGAGTCTGGCTCCTGTGTTGCTACAGTTTAAAGACTAACAGGGAGAAAGTTACCCAGAGCAATATATTCTTAGGTTGAAAGCTCTAGGAGTACATGAAGAATGAGAACAGTACCACAAACAGACACAAGTAAAAAGTCTTGTTTGTACTGTAAGTTTTACTAAGCAGATGATTAAGGTTACAATTGCACATAGGTATTCAAAACCTGAGAGAGCCTATGCACAAGCCAAAGCAGTATTCATACTGTACTCACATTCCCAAAGATATAACAGTCTGAGGGATCTCTCAGTGGGTGGCTATCAATAAAAGGGTCTTCCCATCCTATCCATACCAGGGAACCCTTTTTAGCCTGTTATGCATGGCTAGCAACTTATGCCCATGCATGAAGGTTCCAGCCTCCCCTTCCTTATCTGTACTTCTACGATCCATAAATTTTGGGATGCCCCACTTTTCCTAGGCTGTTCTCTTAGTTTCCCTTATTCTCATTAGCATTTATACACCCATGTTTCCATGGTAACCTGCAGAAATTTCCATGACGTTACAGTCAAGTGCCTTGTAACCTAGACAGGTACTCTGTCATATTTTCCTGGAACATCACCTATTGGCACATTCTTTACAGAAATCCAGTAACTTTACTGGCACAGGGTTTTTCCTGGGTCATCTGCTTATGTCAAGCCTCGTTAAGCCTGAGGCCTAGTATAGCTAAACTAAAATTGTAGAGGCCTTAGCCTGTAGGCTTTGCATTATTGCCTTACTCATCACTCATCACTCATCACACTCATCACTCCTCAATTCTTGTCAATATTATACTCCTATGATCCTATCCTACTTATATCTACACCTACAATGATTACATCTGAAATAACATGAGTTTGCCATTATAATAGATAACACAATTAAATGATAAAAAGAACTAATTGGCTACAGGTTCATCAAGGAGTGGTGAGATGGAATGGGATTATAGAAGAGGTAGAAGTAAGTGCAGCATTGTGAAAGGGTCTTGCAAAGTACAGGGGTTTTTCCAGCCAGGTCTCTCTCCAAGCCTCTCAAACAGTTGTGGTGGTGAGTGAAATTGGTGACCTGGGACACTTGTGAGGCACTGGTTAGGTGGAGCGCTGTGAGAGAGGGGAGATGTGTTGTTGAGGGGATATGATAGAGAGCTACAAAGTGGTCTGGAAAAAGTGAATAGAGAAGTGTTATTTGCCCTTTTACACAATATAAAAACCAGGGGTCACCCAATTAAATTAGTAGGCAGCAGATTTAATACAAACAATACTTCACACAACTAACCTGTGGAAATCATTGCCAAGGGATGTTGTGATGGCCAAAAGTATAACCGGGTTAAAAAAAGAACTAGATATGTATGTGGAGGATAGGTCCATCAGTGGCTATTAGCTAAGATGCTCAGGGATGCGACCCTAAACCTCTGACTCCTAGAAGCCAAAAATAGAAAACGAGTGGATCTCTGTTCTGTATACTCACTCTGAAGCTCCTGTATGAACCACTGTCAGAGACAGGATACTGGACAAGATGGACCATGGTCTGACCCCATCTGATCACACATATTAGTGGGAGGAGATCAGCATAAAATAGGGGAGGGTATGGGGAAATAGGGGAGCTGGGTCATTGTGAGGGTCCATGGGAGAGGTGAAACTAAAGAGTTGTGGAGTCCAGACTCATTTGAAGCAGATTGGATTAGTTAGGCTCACTGAAGGGATGGGAGCCTCTGAGGAGTTTCTAAAGCCTTTGGTGGTGGTTTTGAGGGGAGGTTTATGGAGGGAGCAGGGATAATGGAGTCTGAATGAAGGGAATCAGAAAAGCAAGGGAGGCACAGATGGTGCTTTAGGGGGCATGACTGGAGGCAAAGCTGCGTTATCTGACAGAAACACCAACCAGAGTGTATGTCTTAGTGCTTGGATGATAGGTGCTGACTGTGGGTGCTCTGGGGCTAGAGCACCTATGGGGAAAAATTGGTGGATGCTCTGCACCCACTAGCAGCTCCCCGCACCCCCCCAGCTCACCTCTGCCTTCTCCCCTGAGTGCACAGCGGTTCCACTTCTACCCCTGACTTCCAGTGCTTGCCATCATGAAATAGCTGTTTTGCAGCAGCAAGTGCTGGGCAGGAGTGGGGAGGCGAGGGAATGTGGCGTGCTCGGGGAAGAGGCAGGGCCAGGGCAGGGATTTGGGGAAGAATTCCAATAGGAGTGGGGAGGGGGCGGAGTTGGGGTGAGGACTTTGGGGAAGGGATGGAATGGGTTCAGGGCAGGGGTAGGAGGGGGCGGGGCTGGGGTGGAGTCAGGGCAGGGCTTGAGCACCCACTGGCGCCAGGAAAAGTTGGCACCTATGGCTTGGATATTAAAATCTGTATGTCTTGACAGTAGGGGCTGAGTAAAAACTGAATAAAGTCTCTAGGTTTTGGCCTAACACTAATGATAACAATGCCCTGTGCTTACATACAGGCTTCCAGCTTGTGAGCTCATTGGACTGCACAAATTACTTTCATAAAATCCTTTTGAAGTAAGTAAGTATTATAGTTCCATTTTACAGAGGGGAAAACTGAGGCACAGAGAGGCTACTTGGTGGCATGTAAGATGTGTGAGGCCAGAATATCTTTACTGAATTCAAAGAAGACAGCAACTTGCTGAAACATCCACTCAGTGGGGAAGTGTTGTTTCTTTGGAATTACTAACTATGAGGCAAAGTCTGAGATGCTTAAAAATTTTTTTATTTGTTCCTCACTCATGCAAACTCCCTTTGAACATACACTGATTAAAGACCTCAGATTTGGCCCTATAGCTCTGAGAGGTTTCTGAAATAACTAAAAGCCATGCATACTATATTGGGAAGCATAAAATCAGAAAGACAAATATTATCCTCATTTTCATCTATGGAAATGGGATTGTCATTTTATTCAACTTCCTCAGTCCATTTGTCCTGACAAGACAAAGTCACCAATTATGCAAATATGAGCCTTGAGTCCCCATTTCTTGTTGTCCTCATTTCTTTCTGAAAAACAGAGGAAAACGAATTTTAAGTTACAAGGAGACCTTTGTAGCGATCACTTTGCAAGACTGATGATCTCTTGCTGACAATTGAAAGGAACTAAGTATCCATGCTGATTCTTTTATACCTATCAGCAGCCTTTGAGAATATAGACCATGAAGTGTTGCTGAAAAAGTTGCAGACTGGCAGTGATAACTGTTTTTTTTTCATGAGTGACTCCATTCTTCTGTTGTTGAGAACCTAGAAAGCGGTGGTGGCTCATCTGCCTCAAGATGTTTCTTGTGTGATTGGAAATAAGGCTCATATTTTTAACAATGAAGGTGATTAACTATTGAAACAATTTACTTGGGAGGTGGTTGTTTCTTTGTCAGCTAGGGTATAGCTACCTGGCAATGTAAGCCCAGGGTTAGTGGGACTTGAGTTAGCTAACCTTTGTTAGAGAACCAGAGGGTTGAGCATCTACACTGATTCTTAACCCTACATTAAGAATTTTCTAACCTAGACTTGAACTGCAGCTCTGATGTCCACACTGCAGCATGCAGACCTGAGTCAAACCAACCATATCCCATACCCTAGTGCCCTCCTGAAATGTGACTGCTCTAGGCCTTTGACTGTGGTGCACCATGGGAAAACTTTACTGCTCACCCTACATGTTACAGGAAGTTTGATCAGCCAACACCCCCTCCAAGAAACATGGAGGAGATCCCTTTTCAAGAAGTTCCCTTGTTTTCACTTTCACTCCTGTGTCAGGGAATGGGAAGAGTTTCACAGAAGCTCTGGTGGACATTTCAGTAGTGTTTTCCATCCCACCAAAGACACCTGACAGAGCTTTGGATGGAGTAGGAGGAATACCCAGGCATGGCAGACTCTCACTGGCTGATACTGCTTGTTACGCTTGGTATAGTCACTGATTCCCCCTACATAGACAGGTGCTGCTGGCACAGGGCCACAAGCAGAGACTGGTGGCATCACATTGTCATGCAGACATGAGATGACCAGCAGTGGGTCCGGAACTTTCTCATGAAGAAAGCTACACTTCTGGAGCTTTGTGAGCAGCTTGCTCCCATCCTCCAGTATAAAGACACATGCAGGAGGCCACCCTTGCTAGTTCAGAAGCAGGTTGCTATGACTGTAAGGAAACTGGCTACTTCAGACTGCTACTGGTCCATTGCCAACCAGTCTGGGAAGTCTACTGTGGATACAGTGATGGCAATGATTTCAAGGCAATCAGGGATATGGTTTCCCAAGGTGCTGGGCATAAATGGTATTCCTGAGGTAATTGCTGGCTTTGCGAGAATGATGTTTCCAAACTGTGCTTGGACCATTGATGGGACTCGTGTCCATAGTCTGCCTTCTCATGTGTTCCTTGAAGTACACAAACCACAAAGCATGCTATTCCCCTGAAGACCACAGAGGTTGATTTATGAATGTCATCAAGGGCTGCACTAGGAAAGTTCATGATGCCAGGGTTTTTTGCCAATTGGGAGTCGATTCATGATAGGCTGGGACACTATTCCCACCAAATGACATTGTTATAAATGGAGTTACTGTCACCAGTGTTGTTCTGGGAGACCCTGTATACTCCCTTTTGCCTTGGCTTATGAAATTGTACCCTGATTTCAGAAGCCCTGGAAAAATACAATTCAATTACACTCTTGGCAGGTGCACAATGGTGGTTGAATGTGCTTTTGGCACATTGAAATCCCATTGGAGATCTCTACAGACCCATTTAGATTCCAATGTCATCAATGCTGTCCTCATTACTGAAGCTTGCTATGTTCTTCACAATCTTTGTGAACCAGAGGTGAGCCAATGCCCTCTTGAATGGAACTGTGACAGCGAGGGGCTGCTGAATCGGTAATCTCAGCCAAAAAGTGCCCCTACCACAGCTGGAGCTGGATGCACCTAGGCAACAGAATCAGGGATGCTTTATGGTCCCACATTATGGACTTGCATGGCACAATGGCAGAAGGTGAATAGTACCTCTGGGAACATGCTTGTGGAGGGGATGGGGCTAACTTCTTTGAGGGGAGTTCCATGGTTGGGGAGGCCTTGATTACAATGTATTTTTGATTTGAAATGGGGGTAAGGGGTGGGGAATGATTCACCGTATGGGTTCATATAAGGAAGTGATTGAAGTGTGGATTGCTGTACCTAACTTTATGGAGGACTAGTGTCTACTTAGTAATTCCTAATTGTTCCGGATCATGTGTTTAGCTTTATTTTAAATATACATTGTATGATGAGATGCAGTGATAGCAATAAATTTTCTTGATAACATAAAAAGCTTTATTTATAAACCTATGTTTAAAGCTGCACAACATTCACCCATTGCCAAGCCAGCTGTCATTACAACACCAAAACAACAGAACACTTCCAAAACAACAACAAAAATGTGCATTAACAATGGCAAACATGAGAGAAACCTCCTACTGTTGCATATCCACGGCCCCTGTTCTCCTTTTCCTTCTTCCCCATTTTCTGTGCACTTTGCACCAGGGGAGGGGATATCTACAGGAGTGGGGGTGAAGACAGAGGATTGCATGGGGTTTAGTTGGCCTGCCCAGCCGCTCATGGGGACTGATTGCATGGACCACCCAGCCATGGACATTTCCAAGCTATTTCTGGAATGAGGGTACATCACAGGAGACTCAGACCATGAGGTTGGAGCGGCAGCAGGCGTCAGTACTCTTGCACTCATAATTGAGATGAGCCACTCGGGGCCGTAGCAACAAAGAACGTGGCCCCCTCCGAACATATGTCCGGGGCCCCTTACAATGCAGAAACGATAAAAAACTAAACAACTAAATTAATAACATTTATCCGCCGACCGCCATTATGAAAGCAAATACACATTCTTTGAATCGGTCCAACTAAAATTCGAAACTGACCGACAGACATCTGATGTAGCCAATAGCATTATTACTTACCTAGTTATACCTTACATTTTTTTTGCCACTTTTAGGGGCCCCCTTCCTTGCGGGGCCCCCTCCGGTCGGAGGATACGGAGGGCGCTCGCTACGCCTCTGGAGCCACTCAAACAGCTTCCTGCTGAGCTCTGTCTCCTGCCTTAGCTGCCCTTCCTGTTCCAGGAACTGCATAGCGAGTGCCTGCTCCCGCACTGAAACCCTGTACTCATGCTGCGCTGCCAGACTCGGCCTTTCCTCTTGCCTCTCAGCATGCCTCTACTCCAGTTGCAAGTCCCTCTGTTTCTGGGACCGGACTGGACTGGACTGGCTCGTGGGCCCTCTCCAGAACTTCAACCATAAGTCCATCATGGAAATTATTCCTCTTGGAAAAGTTCATGAATTTATGCTGGGCCAGGCTTGTACTGCATGAAGGTAAAGTTGTGGAGGTACAGCAGCCAGTAGATGATGATGTGCTTGCAATAGGACAAGGCACAGAAAGTAATTGTCTCAAATAGCTCAGTGCAGGAGCACAGAAATAATTTTTGTGGAATCTCAAGGACATAAAATGTTACATTGCAAAACTGAACTTCAATATACTGTGAAAGGGATGCTTTAGTTGACAGAATCTCCCCAGACGCAGTCTGATTAAGAAGTGCAGCGACAATGGGAAAAGCTAAAAATTCAAAGCTATTTTTCTTTTATAACAGTTGCATAACTAGTTGGGTGGTGGGAGGGCAGTCAGTGGCATTGCCACACAAGCTGTTTCTATCATTTCAGGCCTTCCACATTTTGGAGGATGTAACTGTTCTTGTGGTGCCCTATTGGCAAAGGGCTTTGTTATTCCAAGCTGCTGGTGGGGGAAACGTGCAGCCAAAATAGTCAAACATACAGTGACTGAACAGCATATCTAGGAGTGGAGTGGGCTGGTCAACTACTGAGGTAGTGCAGGAAAATATGACCTTCGCCACAAAGTGATCTGCAGTTCCTGCTTCAGGAAAAGCTTGCAGCTATCTGTACCCAAGAGAGGGTCACAATTCATGAGGGAATTGAGAAGAAGCTGCTCTAGCTTGCATGTGGCTTAACCTGTTATGGCTGCGTGTAAACACACACAATTCCACAGCCTTCCTCCTCCCCACCCGAACTCATTCCTGGACAAAAATTCAAACCCCAGTTGTTGAGAAAAGTGATTTTTGTCTCCTATGGACTACCTCTAATTCAAATGGAGTAGATCTGGAAATAGAACATATTTCCCCAAACACACATACAGCAGAGCTCACTGTTTCCAGGAGGCTTCATAAGGAATGATTACAAAGAGCAAACTGAAAGGCACACCAATATAAGGTTATTATCTTTAAGAAGCAGGAATGGCCCTAGCATAAATCTGTGTCTTTCTTGTAAAAAATACACTTTAAAGGTGTTTTTTAGTGTTTGCCTTTTCTGGTTGCCATTTTGAACTCCAGGAGGTGAGCGGAGGAGAGTGGGGAAGGACACCAAGGCACTGGACTACAAAGTCATTAGTGGATAAGCATTGCTAGTGGGTGCTTCTCATAACTTTTGCATTGGTTCATAGAGCAGAAATCCCCCCTGTTACTATATCAATGAAAATTAAAATGGAGCCAGAAACTTACTGGGCTCAGGGGTGACTTCTGTCCCTTCCATGTCTGTTTTAGACTCTGCAATGGGCTGTTCCTGAGGGGATGCATCAGCCAGTTCCTCTGAGTATGGACCTAGATTTTGCTGCTGCTGCTCCTGTTCCAGAGCCTACTCTGGAACCGGTTTCAGCAACAGTGATTTTTTTGTTGTTCTCACTGCTGCTGGCTCCTATCAGTCTCCATGCTGGATTCTGGGGGCCAGCAGGGCACCCTCCTGGCTGACCGGTCATCATGCACCATAGTTGGCTCTGTGCTGGGTGCAGTGCCCAGCACCCAGTTAAACTCCTCATAAAACAGGTACAATGTCAGCGAGTCTGGCTGTGCTCCCATGACCATGAAGCAGTGCCCTTTGCAAAAGGCTTGTCCTCTTCAGTCTCCATTGCAAACACAGAAGGCTCTCCAATGATATGGTTGCAGTTCAGTGGTCAAAAGAGAATGGAAGAGTTAACGCTGACTCACTGAGCTGCTACTGAGGGATTGCTTCTGTTTTTACTTGAGCTGATTGGAGATTCTTGGGATAGAGAGGACAAAGGAAGTAGTGGGATACTATTGGAAGTCTCCCAGGACCTGAGTCAAGAAGGCCTGCATCTACAGTGCAAAGCAAAAGACCTTGAGCCCTGGGTTCTGGCTTGACTTGGGCTTGGATCCTTCACCCCCACAGGGTCCTAGGTCCCAGCCCAAGTCTGAGAGATTTGTCTATAGAGAGAAAGGGAGGTGGGGGTTTAAGCCTGAGTCTGAGCCTGGGATTACACTGTAGCATAGACATACCCTCGTAGTCTTTAAACCAAGATTGGATACCTTTCTGATAGATTGGCTTTAACTCAGCCAGAAGTTGCAGGGTTGATTCAGGAATTGCTGGGAGAAATTATATTGCCTGTTTTATGTGCAGACTACGTGATCATACTGATCTCTTCTGACTGTAAAACTATTAATCTACAAGTGTGCTTAAATGCTGTCTTAGAGTGGGGTTCTTCCTGACTTACCCACTATCCAGTGAGCACACCAAGTTCTTTTTCAGTTCCCCAGTGGTATCGTTACAAACTTGGGCCCTGACTCGGGTAGGCATCTCTAGTCAGGAAGGACACCTAAGCACGTGATTAAGACCCACTGAAGTCACTAGTCTCTTTTGCCTTCCCTAAGTCAATGGGACTTAAGTACATGCTTAAGTATTTTCCTGAATCAAGCTCTTAAAGAGCTTAGTTCATCTACCTTGCTCTTTACAAGCTGAATGTTTGAAAATTTCCCAGATTACACATCTGCTGTTCTAGTTTACAACTCGGAGGATAAGACTGACCACAAAGGGAGCAGAAAGGGGGGAAAAAAGCTTCTGTGGGCTGGCAGAAAGAAACTGAAACAGCTGCATGCCAGATACACAGGGCTGTTCTCTGTGTGCACGGGTGCTGGACCATTTGCAGAGCATGCACTTGCCAGGTGCTTTATTTAGAGTGGAAGGGGATAGGGAGCCTTTAGAGAGGAAGAAAACCACATCAGAGTGAAGAGGTGGCTTTTTACAGTCTCATTCTGCTCATTTTATCTCATCCCTTTGTTTCTGATTTTCTTCTCCTGTAGGTAGTTAGTGGTGCAGAATGACAATGAGAGAGGATTTCATGCAGCCTTAGACAATCGTTTTTACACAGGGCCTAGTGCACAGAAACACACAGGAAGGGGGCAAGTTACTGAGAAAAATCTGGAGGCTTGAAGCTGTGGAGTTCTGAATGCCTCATGCCTTTGGGCAATGGGGTTTGCCATACTGCAGAGTGGACAGAGTGCAAGGCTCTCCAACCACAGGAAGGATCAGACCCTTTGACTGTTCTTCTTTATAGTCTCCATTTCACCCATGCCTAGTAATGAGTTCTGTTTCACGTTTCTTTTCATCTACAAGAAAGCATTCCAGGACTGGAAATACACTAGAACACTGATTTTATGAACATCATCCTTACGCATGACCAGTTACATGAACCATTTTTCTTCCACCAAAATCCTCTTCCTGCTGCCGGATGTGACTTCCTTTCTTCAGCCAACCTTCAAGCACAGGTTTGAAAGGACTGAGAGATTTGGCAGCAAAGATGGGACAGACAGTTCTCTCAAACAAATTAAAATCAGGCATACTGCATACATTTGTTATCATGTATTATGTACATTCTAACCAAACAACTAATCAAATAACTTATCCCCTTTACCTATTGTAATTTTGAAAGGTTCAATTTTATGAACTTTTCAGTTCTATGAACTCAATCCCCAATTAGTTCATAAAATTATGGTTCTACTGTATTATTCTCACAACAGGTACAACATGGTCAGTAACGATGTCTCCTAGTCTCTTGCCAACAAACCTTAAGACTGACCTCGTAGAGCCAGCAACTGATCCTGCACTCTGGTCACTTAGGCACTAATTAGTTCCCCTAGAGAAGCCTGGTTGAGAGTGGAAGACTTAATGAGGGGTTGAGGGGTGGAAGGCCTAATTAGCCCATCAGCTGAGAAGATAGTTAAAAAGCACAGGAAGGCAATGCAAAGGGAAGAGAGAGGGTTACCAGATTTGAAGACCTCTGGCTGGTGAGAGTGCTGGCTCTTCTTGGAGATATGGCTGAGGATTGAAGGTGTCATAAATAGATAGTTAAGAGTTAATAAAACAGAAGTACTTCATGTCTCTTTTGCCTGTAAAGGGTTAACAAGTTCAGTGAGCCTGGCTGTCACCTGACCAGAGGACCAATCAGGGGACAGGATACTTTCAAATCTTGAGGGAGGGAAGTCTTTGTGTGTGCTGTTAGTGTTTGGCTGTTGTTCTCTCTGGGTTCTGAGAGTGACCAGACGTGCAACCCGGTTTCTTTCCAATCTCTTTGATATAGGCTCTTATATGTCCAGAATATTGAGTACTAGGTAGATAAGGCTTATGTTTGCTTTCTTTATTTGCAAATGTGTATTTGGCTGGAAGGAGTTCAAATGTGTATCTGGCTGGAAGGATTTTAATTTGTACTTGTATACTTAGGCTGGGAGGGTAAGATCCTGTAACATATTCCATCTTAAATTTACAAAGATAATTTTTACTGTTTTTCTTTCTTTAATTAAAATCTTTTCTTGTTTAAGAACCTGATAGTTTTTTTTATTCTGGTGAGACCCCAGGGGACTGGGTCTGGGTCCATCAGTGAATTGGTGGGGAGAAAGGAGGGAAGGGGGAGAGAGAGGTTAATTTTCTCTCTGTGTTAGGATTACTTTCTCTCTCAGGGAGAGTCTGGGAGGGGGAGAGAGAAGGAGAGGGGAAGGTGAATTTTCCTCTCTGTTTTAAGATTCAAGGAGTTTGAATCACAGTGATCTTCCAGGGTAACCCAGGGAGGGGAAGCCTGGGAGAGGCAATGGTGAGGGAAAGGGTTTACTTTCCTTGTGTTAAGATCCAGAGGGACTGGGTCTTGGGGGTCCCCGGGTAAGGTTTTGGGGGGGGACCAGAGTGTACCAGGCACTGGAATTCCTGGTTGGTGGCAGCGCTACAAGTACTAAGCTGGTAATTGGGCTTAGAGGAATTCATGCTGGTACCCCATCTTTTGGACGCTAAGGTTCAGAATCTGGGAATCCCAGCAGTGGGAATCCCAGAGTGTCAGCAGGCTGATTGGCTCAGCCCGCCCCCGCTCTGGGGTTTTGGCCACTGGCTCCTGACAGTCGGGGTCTCAGCCTGCTTCTAGCCTAGGGTTCTTTCATCCAGGCCGGCAGTGGGTGCTGAGTGGGACTGGCGGTGGGACCCCGGCTAGCAGGCACTGACAGCGGAAACCCCAGAGCTGCAGCAGGCTGAGCGGCTCAGCCCGCTGCCGCATGCAATCAGAAATTGGCTTGTGTGCCACTTTTGGCATGTGTGCTGTAGGTTGCTGACCCCTGAGCTAGTGTATATAGTTGACTTCACTCAGAGCCACAATCTGGGTTTAGCGCTGGAAAGAATAGGAGAGTCAGTGTTTCACTCTTTGAGTGGTGAAAGCCAGCTATTTGTGTATGTTCCTCAACACACTATAGTGTCTCACTTGTGTTTATTATTCAGCCTTACTTTCACTTTGAGGAGACTTTATTTTAAAAATAACCAAATCAAAATCCCTTCATATAATTGTACTTATCTAGAGAAGAAGTCTATTATTTGACATCCTCTGCTTCCTGCCACCCAGGATATCTGAGAGGCCTGTGTACTGAGATGGCTAGCAAGTGTCTATCTAGTGTCAGCTGTGGTAGTTGTTCTGATGAGACTAGTCATCTTGGAACTGGGCTGAAACCATCAAAGTCATTTCACATAGTAGGCCAGCGACTAGCTAGCTATCTGCTAGTAATACTTTGTTGTCATTTTTGACCTGGCAGGATTTGAACTACTAAGCTGTGGCTCTGCCTTTTCTCTCACATACATTTAACTCAGGAGTAAATCCACTGAAATCAATGGACTTGATTCCCACTGTCTTGCAGCTTGTGTAGTTATTTTTACCTGTACAGAGTGGCTGTAAAATGCCACCAGATCAGACAAGTATCATCTACACCTAAGGAGGCTATGTGGCCCAGTTCATATTGGTGGTTATTGATGTTTTGCTGTCAAATTGGTGTGGTGTATCTAGTGGGGTCTCACAGGGATTTGTCCTGGGTCTGATGCTACTCAATATTTTTTGTTAATGACTTGGATAATGGTGTGGAGAGTGTGCTAATAAAATATGTGGATGCATCAAGCTGGGAGGGGTTGCAAGCACTTTAGAGAACAGGATTAGAATTCAAAATGACCTCAACAAATTGGAGAATATGTCTGAAATCAACAAAATGAAATTCACTAGACAAGTGCAAAATACTTCACTTAGGAAGGAAACTACAAAACTACAACTACAAAATGAGAAATAACAGGCTAGGTGTTAGTACACCTGAAAAGGATCCGGGGATTATAGTGGAGCATAAGTTGATAATAAGTTAACAATATGATTCAGTTGCAAAAAAGGCTAATATTACTGTGGGCTGTATTAACAGGACTGTTATAGATGAGACATGGGAGGTAATTGTCCGGCTCTACTCAGCTGTGGTATTGTGTCCAATTCTGAAAAGATGTGGACAAATTGGAGAGAGTCTATATGAGTGCAACAAAATGATAAAGGCTTAGAATATCTGACCTATGAGTAAGGCTATGTTTTAATCACTAGTACTTTTAGTAAAAGTCACAGACAGGTCACAGGCAGTAAACAAAAATTCACAGTCCATGATCTGTCCATGACTTTTACTGTATACCCCTGACTAACACTTGAATGTGGGGGGCAGCAGGGGGGGAGATGGCCCTGGAGGAACCATGGATGCTGGAGGTGTGTGGCCTAGGATGGTGCCAATGGGAGCTGTGGGGGGGGAGGTACCTGCGGGTGGAGGCAGCACATGGAGCTAGGAGCTGAGGGAGGGGAGTTCCTGTAACCCTTCTAGGGAGCCCCCCCCCAGTAAACACCATCCCACATCCTAACGCCCAGCCCTGAGCCCCCTCAAACCCAAACTCCTGCTGCAAGGGGGTGGGGAGGCAGGGCTGAGACTGCCCCAGCAGCAGCAAGTGCACCTGGCCTGGGGGTTGCCTGAGCTGCTCAGGTGGTCCCAGGGGTGAAAGTAACTTAAAGGACTTACTGCTACGCCGGAGTCCTGCGTGGGGACGGGGCCTCAACCAGAAGAGGTGAGGTCTTTCAAGATTTAAAGGCCCTGGGGCTCCGGCCTTTAAATCACCCCAGAGCTACCAGCTGCAAAGGCGGCTGGGAGCCCCGGGGCTCAGAGGCGAATTAAAAGGCCCAGGGCTCCAGCTGCCACGGTGCTCTGGGCCCTTTAAATCATCGCGAGAGCCCGGCTGCCAGAGCTCCAGCGGGGATTTAAAGGGCCTGGGGCTCCCCGCAGCAGCCGGAGCTCCAGGCCTTTTAAATCCCCGCCCGAGCCCAGCTGCTGGAGCTCCCGCAGGGATTTTAATGGGCCTGGGGGTCCAGACAGCGGCTGGAGCACCAGGCCCTTTAAAGCAGAAGCCAGTCCATTCCGGCACAGCTGTCATAAACAGATAGCTAAGGGTTAACGTCTCTTTCACCTGGAAAGAAGTGATCTGAAACACCTGACCAGAGGACCAATCAGGAAACGGGACTTTTTCGGATCTGGGTGGAGGGAAGTTTGTGTGTGAGTCTTTTGTTCTTTGTCTTGTGGCTATCTCTCTCTCGGCTACGAGAGGATCTCTGTTTCCTGCCTTTCTAATCTTCTGTTTCCCAATTGTAAGTACAAAAGATCAGATAGTGATTTATATGTTTTTTTTTGTATTTACATGGTATAGTTGCTGGAATGTTTTGAATTGTATTCTTTTTGAATAAGGCTGTTTATTCATATTTCTTTTAAGCAATTAACCCTGTATTTGTCACCTTAATACAGAGAGACCATTTTTATGTATTTTTTTTCTTCTTATAAAGCTTTCTTTTTAAGACCTGTTGGAGTTTTTCTTTAGGGGGGAACTCCAGGGAATTGAGTCTGTGCTCACCAGGGAATTGGTGGGAGGAAGAAGTCAGGGGGAAATCTGTGTGTGTTAGATTTACTAGCCTGACTTTGCATTCCCTCTGGGTGAGGGGGGAAGAGAGATTAGCTCTCGGTACTTCTGTTTTCCAAGGCTGGAAACGGGGAGGGTGGAATCCCTCTGTTTAGATTCACGGAGCTTGCTTCTGTGCATCTCTCCAGGAACACCTGGAGGGGGGAAGGGAAAAGGTTTATTTCCCTTTGTTGTGAGACTCAAGGGATTTGGGTCTTGGGGTCCCCAGGAAAGGTTTGGGGGGACCAGAGTGCCCCAAAACACTCTAATTTTTTGGGTGGTGGCAGCTTTACCAGGTCCAAGCTGGTAACTAAGCTTGGAGGTTTTCATGCTAACCCCCATATTTTGGACGCTAAGGTCCAAATCTGGGACTAGGTTATGATAACAGCGTACTGGCTCTTGCCGGTACGCCGTACTGGACGGTACCAGCTTAACTTTCACCTCTGAGTGTAGTGCCATGACAGCTGGGGCTTCAACCACATCATGGGAATCCCCAGTTAGAACAGCTTTCATGCTACTTTGTGCCTCTCCAGCAATGCAAACCTGCCTTATCAGCATCAGAATCATTTCATTTTCAGAACGTTGCTAAAATTATACTGACCGTAGTTGCTCAAATGGATATATACAGTTGTCCCAAAGAGTCTGCATAGACTGACACTGTTCTGCATAAAGTAAAAATCAGTCTTGGTAAATGGTAGCTAGTTCATGAATAGAAAAAAAAAGTGTTGAACTGACGAGTCTCCACAATTCACTGTGTCCAGCTGTAATTGCAACAATGGGTTTGGTGCAGGAATCTTGATCTGCACCTAGAATCCCTTTTCTTACTTCTAGCAGTTCCATTTGCAGATCCTTTCTTCTAATGCTACTCAGTCAGATCCCTTTAATATGTTCCTAATTTTATTCTATTTGCATATGTATCTATAACCTCACTGAAAATAATAGCCCTGCTTTTCATCATATTTCTATGCTCCGTTGAGCCTAGATTTGGGTGGTTTAATTTTTCTAGTGTCTAGAGAATTTGATTTCCTATAAGTTTTCTAACTTCTTCTCTTACCATATCACATTAGATGAGTTTGTGTTGTAGTTCTTTCTCATTTTTTGTCCACCAAGGGAACCGAAGATGTGTGCCACATACCTTCTTGCCTGCAGCACTTGTTTTAAAGTGAGGCCCATTGTATGAAAAATAATAAATGAGGTTTTAGATTGTCTGAAGTGGGTACAATCCATGTTACACATCTGAAGACTAGTGGTGTTGCAGGAGCTGTTGTAGAAAGGAAGGAAATGGAAAGGAGTCACATATGAAGCCAGTCAAACACAATGATGATTGAGCTAACAGATTCTAATGATTGGCTTTAGTAACTGAGTTTTATATTATCTATTCAATCCCTTCTCTGATGAGGTGTTTGGAGATGGCTAGCACAGCCCACACAATGAACACTGCTGGCTGGGATCAGGACAGGGCCAGAGTGTTTAGGGAATGCACGGATTCAGCACACCCAGGGGCAGGGATAAAATTCAGAAGTCCACCACCCATCTTAGGTAATAAGCTGTGTGTTGGGCACCTTTTGGGGGGCTAGGGCAAAGAAATACCTCCCCATTGACCTCAGAACCCATGGCCTCTGCAGCCCCAGTGCACTCTACATGGGTTAGAGGAGCAGAAAATTCATACATCCTCTAGCCACACTCTCTTTGTCCCTCTACATATTACTGTTCAGAGTGCCCCCATGGAGCTGGGCTTGAGACTTTACAGGGTCAGTACATCTGGGATCCCAAATCTAACCCTCCCTTGTGCAGCAGATATGGGGCCCTACGCCAGACTCTATTTTAACAGTTTTTGTATACTGTACTATATATACATACATACCGAGTGGTTTTGAAAATGCCTACCCACAATGTTGACTTAACTCTACTCCCATCAAAGTACGAGGTCCAGCGCTGACCACTTCTGAAAATCCAACCCTGTATATTCAGAGCTATACAGATACAGAATATCTACTCTGTTATATACATTTATGCATGGGAAAATACAAACATCTTTGTCCATATATATTTAAAATCTATGGAATTTTATTCTGAATAATAAAATTAAGGGAAAAACTTGACTTAATTCACAAGACTCTGCTAGGATGTTGTAAATTTACTGAAGGTAGAGGATTGTACCTATTCCAATGAAAACATTGACATTAGTACAAAAGTTAGTCATTACTGGAGCAAAATACAGACTGAGTGTGTTCCCACCCCCCCGTCAGACACAGGTTAATTTTCTACAGAGCTATTGACACAAGATTTGTGCTGCAGCTGTTTGTAACTTTATCCAATTGATAGTTTTTTCATATATTGCCACTCAGCTCATGAGGAAAAGGTAAGATAATAAAAAAGAATATTAGCAAACTTTGACATTAAAAATCAACCTATTAAACTGCAACCCATTCCCTTACAGTTTAATTAGAAACACACAATTTTCCCCAAATCAAAAGTTATCCTACCTTACTATTTCAAACTAATCCAATTATGCTAATTTACTAAGAACCAACACTTGGCTTAGTCGGCATAACACTTGTATGTTTGATTAAAAAGGAAGTTAATGTGGAAAGTTTATTACTTACCAGAAAACCATCTGAATTCATAGCCACATGTATTCATATAAAGTATGTGACATCTGAAATAAATTCAAGGATTTTTTAATGGATTTCCTGTGTTGTTTATATTTGTTTGGTCTATTTATTCCATAGACAAGACTCACCAGAAATCAAACTGCAAAAAATGTGTTGATTTTCCTTTGCAAATCCGTTTTCAATGTGTGACAGTTGATATTGCAATAGACATCTTATCTAAGAAACAATAAATAGAATAAGGCAAACGATGTGAATGACATGAGGATTAATTTTATTAAATAAAATAAATTATATTACTTTCCTAATCTTGTAAATTTTGTTATTGATTTCAAAAGATACAGAAGTGGAACTTTTACATTGCGTGCATTGGATTTTACAGTACAATACTATTATGAGCAGATTTCATTTACCAGCTTATACTACAGTTATTGGGACATCTACAATGCAAAACCTAGTGGAATTTGTGATTTTCTTTTTTTAAAATATAAAATTGTAAATTTAAAAACACATAAAATGTAATTAATTTGAAAAGATCTACAATGTAAGTCAAGGAATGTAGGACTTTGAATTTTCCATTTAAAGATTTACAAGGAGAATGTATCATATTTTTTAGTTTTTAAATGTTATTAAAGCAATTTTGCATTTTTCACATTTAGTATTAAAATTGTTAATGTTTATTAATAACCAAAAAACATCATCTCTTGGTTTTGTCATTTTTCAAAAGAAGATACTCAGTTATTAATGGTCTTTCCTTAACTTGCTAGGCCTGATTCTACAATCCTTATTTTTGCAAAATTCTCACTGATGCTAATGGGAGTTTTACCAAGTAAGGACAACAGTGTACAGCATTCTGTGATTCTTTTCATAGTCCTTGGGTGCAAATTATTTTAGTATGAACATCCAAGAAGTATCTGGACATTACGCAGTACATAAAAGCTACAGCATCAGCACATATGGAGCCTATAGTAGGCTGCATCACCATGATGGCAACACCATGATCCTTTGATGTGACCCAGTTTTTAGATGTGTTGTTTCTTTAGTCATCTCAGCTGTTGGATCTAATAGCAAACCTGTAAAACAAAAGGAAAAAGGATTGTGTGGGATTTTCAAGTGTGTACACTATAGGCCTAACTCTGCTCCCATTGAAATCAATGGTAAAGCTCCTGTTGGCTTCAATGAGAGCAGAGTTAGGACAATAATGAACACTTTTGAAAATCCCAGTACTGATAAGTAAATTACATTTATGTTTCAAGATGCAATATATGGAAATCACGCCCTTCCTCATTTACCTACCTAGGATGTTTCTTTAGCAGAGGGTGGAGCTGAATGCAGTTTATGTAGAACAAGTGGAACTTTATTAAACCTTTTGGACTGCTCTGTCCACATGGCTGAGCTGCTTCCAGTCAGACTCTTCGGGTTCCCTGTTTTCCTGGAGTCATGTCAATAATAATCCCTTCAGGGAACATGGGCGCTTCGACTCCAATTTCACTGATCATGATACATGTTCACTATTTTACAAATATTTTAACATTGAAAAGAGATGATTGATGCCTTGATCCCCATCTGTGTCCCTTTAAGATTGCTAATACATAGCTGAGTTGGAATCTTGTCTTTATTACTGACTCGGCTGGTTGCGTAGTCTTTGAGATACTTTGTTCTGTTCAATAGAGGACCACAGTGAGTGTGACCAATCTCTGTCTTCCTGTCTCTGAGTCCAGCATACTCTCTGGAGTTGGCATCCAGATGGTTGTTTCTGTTCTGTGATGATCTCTGTAGGCTTACTTTCAAGGGTGTGTCGGCTGTCTTGTAAGTGCCTCCTGTTTGTTTGGATAATTTGCCATTGCACCCCCTCATAACTTTGCTGGTCCACTCCTTCAGGTGTCTTTCTAATGGCTGGATCCTCACAGGAGTGCCTGTCTCTAGAGCCAGTAGGTCCTTGGCTGATTTGTCATACTCTAGTACCTGTTTGTCTGATTGTTGGCCATCTCCTTTCTGCAGTGTCTCCATCTGATTAAAAAAATTAATCACAATTAATCACACTGTTAAACAATAATAGAATACCATTTATTTAAATATTTTTGGATGTTTTCTACATTTTCAAATATATTGATTTCAATTACAACACAGAATACGAAGTATAGAGTGCTCACTTTATATTTATTTTTATTACAAATATTTGCACTGTAAAAAACAAAAGAAATAGTGTATTTCAATTCATCTAATACAAATACTGTAGTGCAATCTCTTTATAATGAAAGTTGACTTACAAATGTAGAATTGTGTACAAAAAATAACTGCATTCAAAATAAAACAACATAAAACTTTAGAGCCTACAAGTCCATTCAGTCCTACATCATCCAATCGCTCAGACAAACAAGTTTGGTTACAATTTGCAGGAGATAATGCTGCCCATGTCTTCTTTACAATGTCACCTGAAAGTGAGAACAGGTGTTCTCATGGCACTGTTGTAGCCCGCATCGCAAGATATTTACGTGCCAGATGTGCTAAAGATTCATATGTCCTTTCATGCTTCAACCACCATTCCAGAATACATGCATCCAGGCTGATGATGGATTCTGCTCGATAACGATCCAAAGCAGAGTGGACTGATGTATGTTCATGTTCATCACCTGAGTCAGATGCCACCAGCAGAAGGTTGATTTTCTTTTTTGGTGGTTCAGGTTCTGTAGTTTCTGAATCAGAGTGTTGCTCTTTTAAGATATCTGAAAGCATGTTCCACACCGCGACCCTCTCAGATTTTGGATGGCATTTCAGAGTCTTACACCTTGGGTTGAGTGCTGTATCTATCCGTAGAAATCTCACATTGGTACCTTCTTTGCATTCTGTCAAATCTGCTGTGAAAGTGTTCTTAAAATGAACACGTGCTGTGTCATCATCCAAGACTTCTATAACATGAAATATATGGCAGACTACGGGTAAAACAGAACCAGGAGACATACAATTCTCCCCCAAAGAGTTCAGTCACAAATTTAATTAACACATTATTTTTCTAATGAGCATCATTAGCATGGAAGCATGTTCTCTGGAATGATGGCTAAAGCATTAAGGGGCATATCAATGTTTCGCATATCTGGCAAGTAAATATCTTGCGATGCCGGCTACAACAGTGCCATGCGAGCGTCTGTTCTCACTTTCAGATGACACTGTAAATAAGAAGCAGTCAGCAGTATCTCCCATAAATGTTAATAAACTTGTTTGTCTTATAAATTGGCTGAACAAGTAGTAGGACTGAGTAGACTTGTAGGTTCTAAAGTTTTACTTTGTTTTGTTTTTGAGTGCAGTTATGTAACAAAAAAAATCTACATTTGTAAGTTACACTTTCACGATAAAGAGATTGCATTACAGTACTTATATGAAGTGAATTAAAAATACTATTTTATCATTTTTACAGTGCAAATATTTGTAATAAAAATAATATAAAATGAGCACTGCACACTTTGTATTTTGTGTTGTAATTGAAATCAATATATTTGAAAATGTAGAAAAAAATCCAAAAATATGTAATAATAAATATTAAATTGGTATTCTATTGTTTAACAGTGTGATTAATTGCGATTAATTCTTTTAATAGCAGTTAATTTTTTTAGTAGATCACGTGAGTTAACTGTGATTAATCGACAGCCCTACTTCTTTTCCTTGAAGGTAAAGAAATTTGTTCCCACATTTTCCAATAGTCCCATTGTTAGATTGCATCTGAACTCTTATGGGTGGGTTTGAATCCAATTCACCCTGTGGAATCACATAAAAGCAGCCATACTGGGTCAGACCAATGGTTCATCTAGGGTTGTATCTGACAGTGGCTAGATTCTTCTGAGGCAATGAACAGAACAGGGCTATTTCAAATGATCCATCTCCTGTCATCCAGTCCCAGCTTCTGCCAGTCAGAGTCTTAGGGACATCCAGACCATAGGGTTCCATCCCTGACCATCTTGGCTAATAGCCACTGATCGAAGTATACTTCATTAAATATATCTAATTTTTTTTTAACCCAGTTATACTTTTGGCCTTCACAACATTTCCTGGCAATAAGTTCCATAGGTTGACTGTGCGTTGTGAGAAGAAGTACTTCCTTTTGTTTTAAACCTGCTGCCTATTAATTTCATTATGTAACTCCTAGTTCTTGCGTTATGTGAAAGGGTAAATAACACTTCCGTATTCAGAGTGCAGGAGGCCCTGCTATTAAACTGAAATTGCACAGAGCATTTTGTTAACATTGTTGCAGACACAGAGGTTGGCATTGTCCCTTGTTGTTTTCCAGTTTTGACAGCCTGAACCTGATATGTTCTTGGACTCAAGGAGAGAGTCATAAAATCATCACCACTGTCTGATATGCCATCCCCCTCTTGTAAAGGTCTGACAATCTTTCTGGGACCTTCCTCTGTTCTTGCATACACTGCTAAATTGTTCAGCTTGCTTCATTCCTTGCAATGCTGTGCTAGTGAGGGTACTTCTTTACCTGCTCATATCCCCAGCAGTAAATGCATCTCATTATGGGTATGGAACCCTGGCCACCTGTTCTCCTTTGTCTCTTACCTCCAGAGTGCCTCCTCATGTTCGGATGTAGTATTCCAGGGTTTCTGCACTCTAGCACCCCTTTTATCCATTCTGGTTCCACAACAGTCTGCTGCTTTCGTGGCCTACCTCTCTGACCATGTCACATCTCAGTCCATTCCCCTTCCAGGGGAAACCAAAAAGTCCAAAGAACAAGCCAAAAATCTAATGCTCTGTAAGCTCTCTCTGTCTCTGTCTTGAACTCAGAGTTCTTGGCCTCTTTTACTCTTGATGTCTGTGCTTTCCCTCTTGGTCTGCAGGAGAGATAGAGGAGCTCAGGCCTGCCCTCTCCTTTGGGTTCCAGCTCAGAGATCATTTTTTAGGAGGCTAAGGACTGTTCCTTCCACCACTTCCCTGAGCTGCTCCTACCTTCACCCTTCTTGTTGGCATCTTCATCAGATCTGTGGGCTTTGCTATCACTACCTTGAATTTGTGATTCCTGTTGTATTAATTTAGATGCATTATGTGAGCTAAAGGTTAACATAACCCAGTCACTGTCCAACATTAAACAATTTTAAACAAAGTGTGGGGCTTGGCAATACAGTGACCTCAGCCTGCTTAGTACCATGGCAAAGACAGCATTAAAAATCCTTTTAACCTTTTATTAAAGATACCAAAAAGTAGGACTAGTTGGTTGGAATGTAAAGTATTAAGTAAGGCTTTTATTTTAACAACATTCCTTGTTCCCTTTCCCATTAGCTGGACAGAGTATTTAGAAGGAGCCTCCTTTCCTCCAACCCCTTGTTTGACAGTCATTTAGATGGAAATAACTATCCTTTTTGGAGAAAAGAGAAGACATTTAGTTGAAATAGGTTGGAAATGCTGTTATTGCTGTTGTTGTAAAAGTGACTTTAAACTTGAAATTCACTCTTTGGATCCTATCGTCCCTCATCAGTGACTGAAATTGCTATCTCCATTTGTAAAGTCAACAGGATCTAGAGCATTCTTTCAAACCTACTTCACTGCCCAATTCTGCTATGGGAGATTTCACACTTGCTTAATTAGGACTGGCAGACAGACACTATGCATGAGTGTATGGATGGATGTGAGTCTGTAGATATAACTTTTATATCTATAACTGTCTAACCATACCCAAACACACGGTATAAATTAACTAAACATGTTACTAGAACACATCAGGAAAACCGCATCCAAATAAAAAGTCTAATATGGAAAAGGATATTAAAAGATCTCATCATCTAAGAGTTTATTCTGCACATGGATTAATCTGATCACAGGATTTGATGCTTATATTGTGTTCTTTTCCTGCTGGTATTCTGTACTTATGGAAAAAACCCAGTTTTTAAATGTTAAACAAATAAGCTGATACTTGAAATTGTACAATCCAAGAAAACTTGGTTGTAATCTTTGTCATTAAACTGGTAGTTGGGAGCTTGGCATAGGTTGTATTTGAAGTTATAGGGTGCCGTGAAAATGCACCCTGGATTGTGAAATCTGGTCTTTTGTGTATTTTTACCCTATATTATACAGATTTCAAGGGGGAAACCAGCATTTCTCAAACTGGGGGTCCTGACCCAAAAAGCGATTGTGTGGGAGTTGCAATCTTATTGTAAGAGAGTCATGGTATTGCCAACCTTACTTCTGCACTGCCTTCAGAGCTGGGTGTTCGGAAAGCAGCAGCTTCTGGCCAGGCACCCAGCTCTGAAGGCAACAGCACAGAAGTAAAGGTGGCAATACCATACCATGGTGGAAGCACTGCCTGCAGAGTTGGGCTCCCAGTCAGCAGTCCCTTCTGTCTGGCTGCTCAGCTCAGAAGGTAGCACTTCCACCACCAGAAGTAATGGTGGCAATACCATGACAGCCCTGCAATAACCTTGTAAACCCCCCACAACACCCTTTTGGGTGAGGACATCTACCAGTTACAACACCATGAAATTTCAGATTCAAATATCTGAAATCATGAAATTTATGATTTTAAAAATCCTATGACCATGAAATTGACCAAAATGGACCCTGAATTTCATAGGGCTCTCCCTATTAGGTACAGCCTCAAATAAATTCTTCTCTACAGAAATACAATACAGGAAGAACCAACTCTATTCCTCCAGTGTATAATACACTCAAGCTACATCAGATAAACTCATCACCTTATAACTATTACTAATATACGCACATGTAATCCTTAGTATACCATTTTAATCCCCTGGGGGCACCATTTCTTTATGCTAGCTGGTATGTTTGCCTCATTTTCCTTCTTCCTGCCTTTTATTAACACATGGCTAAATCCCCCAGTCTAAATGTGCTCAATATGGATCCACTCCTACAAGGGATGGAGTACACGTGCCTGGTTCATTTCTTACACTAACAGAATTAATGTAAGTAACAGAATTGACTTTGCTGGAGTCACTTCTGCTTTACACCAGCATAAGTAAGAGGAGAATCAGGCCCAATAATTTCACTGGAAGCAAAAATAATTTAGTACCATACAGGACATGCAGAGCACACTGTAGATGGAGTCATAATGTAGTAGGTTAATTTAGGAATCTGTGGTTATAGGGCCTGGGAAATTTATGGATGAATATACGTTTCAAAATGATAATCCTAAATCCTGTATCAAAGCAGACTAAAAATCATTCCACAAAAAAAACTCCAGGGTGAAGGGCACAAGATAAACTGCATTAAATAGATCAGACACCCAAAAATTGAAGGAAATGCTAGGGAGTCTGATAATGACATTGCCAGAAAAGCCAGACCAACAAAGCATAAGATCAGTGTTCTGCTGTGTCACCATTAACTCCTTACTATAGAATATCTAAACAACTGGGGATAATATTGGAGATTATGATCATACTTGGTGTTTATACAGCTCTTTTCTTTCTCCTGCCTGCTTGCGGTTCCACTTCACTCAGGTCTCTCTCAGTCTTTTTTATGAAGCACAGGTGTCCATTAAACTATTACCTGATAACTTCAGGGGGCTCCCTGTTTATCATGCAAAAACATAAACTTGCTAGTAAATCTGACTTCTAGTTTTTGGATAGTGCACAGATTAGAATAAAGATTTTAAACAAATATTTAAAATTGCTACAAATATATTGCCTCAAAGGTGAAATGCGAAGTTGGTTGGCACATACTCTAAAACCGTTTTGGCTAAAATTGAGTATCACAGGCCTGGAACACTTACTGAAACTGCAGTAAGCGCAATATACTGCTAGCGTCAATGGTACTACTCTATGAGGAAGAGGGCCAATTTTTGTTGGCCATTTCTTCCAAAATTGGGGCTCCCTTCTGTTCTCTTTGAAGTCAATGGCAAAACTCCCATTGGCTCAGGTTGAGGAAGTAGGGTGAGGCCCTTGTGGAAGATTTTAGTGAAGCAGAAGAAAACATTTTTCCTTGTAAATGATTTTTCTATTAATGCAGAAACATAAACCTCTTCAAAGCTATAACTTTAAACATTTTAATATCCTGCCAAACCTCATCAATCCACTATAAAATCACCGAATCCTGTTCTGAAAATCTCTTAATGTTTAATAAAAAATGACATAGACTATTAAAGAGTTGCTGGCTATGATTTTTTTCTACATATTAAGATCAATAACATCTTTACAAGGATTTTTTTAATGAGAAAAGTATTTTAAAAGTCAAGACAATTCTATTCATTATGAATGATTACATATTGTGTGGTTAATTTTACAGAGGGTAGGTTAATATTCTGGACACTAAATGTATTGACCATAATTCTAAGTTTCTTCCCTTCTTTTCATTTGTCTCTTAAGACCTCCTATATTGAGTAGCTGTAGATATTCGGGGAAACTGCTAGAGTAAAGAGATGAGATTTGCATTTTCAGCACCAATCCCAGACTTTTAGAATATTTTCCTGAATATATTTGACAGGCTATGTATCATATACAGAGGGAAGATTTTATTCAAATTGCTCTTAGTTAAGGCTTCTGGGCCCCATTCGCCATTCCTTAGGCAAGTCAAACTCCTATTTGCTTCAGTGGTCTATAAAGGAGTGCAGGTTCTGCATTTCTTTTAGGTTACATTAAGGAATATAGCTATAGTCTCAAAGCCCCCTATGATGCAAACACTTACACAGGTGCTTATCTTTAAGCAGGCGAACAATCTCAATGACTTCAGAGAGACATTCACTGCTGGAAGTGAAAAAATGTGTGGAGGAGGTGTTTGGAGTACTGGGGCCTCAGATCAAAGACAATTGGGTTTCTAGTGATCTATTACAACTACCATATCTCAGACTTATAGCAAAACAAAGACACCAGCTTTCCCTTCCAATACACTTAATATGATCTATAGGGTCGATATAACAAATTCTTATTGAAATATTGGTGCTTTTACTGTGTCAATAAGGATCCCCAGTTCCATACTGAAATGCAACTTTCATCTTTATGTTTCTATAAGAGGAATTTCTGAGGTAATTTTATTTGTGACCGTTCAAACTAGGGGTTCTTCCACTTGGAACTCCAAAAGCCCCCTGCAGTTTTTTACCACAGCGCATTCTAATCCTGCAATGGGTTGTGGGTCATGATAAGTAGCTGTGGATCATATATTGGTGCTGAGTGGGGGTGCTGGCCGGACTGTTGCTGTGGGATAGCTGGGGTAGGTTTAGGTCTCCTGGGGTTGCTAGAGCTGGGTATAGGGCTATCAGGTTCCATCAGGAGATGGTGGGGTATCTGGGCATGGAATGCTGGCTGCTGGTCCAGGTGCTGGTGTTGGGTGTCAGGCTGGTTGAGGGTGCTGGATTTGCGGGCCGATTCTAGCTTGAGGACTGGCTGGTGTTGCTGGCTGCTGGGTGGGGGCTAGTACTGGGTCAAGGTGGAGACTGGTTAAATCCAAAGGGATCCAAGAAGGTGAGAAGTCACCATGTTTGATGATTCTTACCGGTTGATAATCTGTCCTCTCCATTCTTCACAGTTGGTATGTATGTCCCGGAGAGGGAGAAGGGAAACTGGCAACTTCTTTCCCACATTCCCCTGCTCAGTTAATGCAAATACTTTTGCTGAAGTGTTTTCTCTCTGTCTCCTGTCTGTGAACAGCCCTGCTACCGTATCACTGCATGGAGAGCCCTCTCCCCTCCCATTGTAAAGTGGGGGAGGGGGAGAGAACAGAAGAACATAGAGAAATACGTTTTGGTAGAAAAGGCTTTTGAGCTTCCCATGTGTGTTCCACATTGCCTATCACTCACTCTTTGATGTTTTTCTGAACGTAAAATCACTGGGCCGGATCCAGTTCCCTGTGAAATCCATTGCAAAGCTCTCGTCGACTACAATGGAAGCAGGATCGAGCCGAACTTAACCACCCGAAACGATGAAAAGGGCGAGGAGAGCCAAGAGCTTCGGGCCCGTTGTCCCAGCGCTCTGCGCATTGGCAGTATCAGCTGGGCCTGTGTGAGACTCCTTCCTCGTTACAAGCCCCCTCTCTAGCTTTCTTCGCGAGCCAGGAGAGTATTATGACAGAAAGAAGCACTTTCCTGTGCTCCTTGCTTCAAACGCAGCTGTTTCCTCTTTAATTGAAAGGTGGTGAGGTTGGGGCTGAAATATTAGTACCTGGACTCACTGCTTTCCGGGCTGCTCAGGGGATTTTACTTTATTGACTCTAGTCGGGATGTCGCTGAGCAGAGCTGGTTCAAGAGTTGGTGCTGCCAAGAGGATCCAAGTGTTTTCCCAAAGGGCATGTAGCTGAAATATTTGCGAAATTTTCTCGGGCTAAATCCTAAACTGTTTACTAGCTAGGAAATACAGCCTCCATCTCTACACTGACAGGCCTCTTTGAAAACCTTCCACTCACTATCGGGAACGTGCCCTACAGTCTGTAACCACAACCTCATTGGGATTTCCACCTTCGGCTCTGAACGACGCTGTCCGCTTTGCTTTGTGGCTGTAGTTGGCTTTTCATGTAAGAAATCTACAGGGGAAAATGTTTCTTTTTATTTTGTGTCCAATTCAGGATTGGAACAGACGATCTAGTAAATTTACACTGTGATCTTTTGGGAGATGGTTAAAATAGACATATGACTTTTTTCACTCCTCAGCTTGGATCTGTGAGCGCACTGTAGGCAGGAGAAGCTAGTGAATGAAAAGGTTGGCGTTAAATAGTCTATTTGCTCTTATTTAAAAGAGTGTTGAAAACAACTTCTTTGTAGCACAGTCTTGTGAATTTTGCAAACTGTAACTTTAAATGACATCTAGCTATTAATGCCAATGGAACGCTTTCCAAAAAAAAAAAAAAATCCAGAGGAAAATGTTATATTCATCACCATTTTCATGTGTAATGCACTGCACCGGAAACCATCTAATTACACAATCCATTTGCCAGTTACAAAAATGTTTGTTCCCCGCTCATCCCTCTACTGAAATGTTGCTATTTCTAATAACTTTGGGCCATTTCCTGCAGTCCCCACTCAGGCAAACATCACGCAGACTTCTACACGATTCTTGCCTGAATAAAAACGTCAGGAGCGGGTCCTCATATCAGTGTGACAAAAGAAATAGGGCCCATTTGTCCCTCTACCAAATCCATAGCAAAACTCCCATTGTCTCCCTAACAAATAACCCTCAGTCCTGTATTCCGCACACATGTGAAAATCCCACGGACTTCCTGTGAGTTTTGAGTGCATAATCCTGCCTCATAAACTGTGTATTTTATTAAATTGGGTTTTTAACATTACACATTTTAAACGACCTTGTTTGGAAATCCTGACCGCTTCAAGCAATATATGGTTTGCAAAATTAAACCCCACTTGTTTTCAGAATTCTATGATTAAGGGACTTGATCCAAAGCCTGTTGCAGTCTTTTAGGTGACTTCAGCGGTTTTTGGATCCGGCTCAAATGTATGAAGGGTTTTTGGAAAACCTGGAGAAAGCATTTCATGTATTCGATAAAGTTCTGTAAAGTGACCATTACATTCCTGAATAAAAGTACACCTTAAAAAGGTGTATAACCTCAGCGAGGCATTACTCCCCGGGGAAAATGTGATTTATTAATATACTTACTAATGTCTGAAGTGTTGTTATAGTCACGTTGGTCCCACTTCCTAATGTCATGTAAGCATTTAAAATCCACCTAAGGATGCACCAGCCCGTCTCTAGGGTCCGATCCTCCCGCTGAAGTCCGTAGGATTTTTTCTTTCAATGGGAGCGGGAAAAGGCCTGCACAGTAGCACCTGTCCTGAAGCTGGAGTTAATTTTCTCTTTTCTCTCTTAAGCACCCCATGAAATAGAAGAAATATTTGGCTTGCAAACGTAATTATTTGATCTGTTTTGAAGAGATGCGTAGAATTTTGGCGGCCTCGAGCTCCATTTTAAATTCTCTTTACCATATTGGTTTGCGGCAATATTCAGCCCAGAAATTTGCTTTGTCGCAGACTCTCGGGGCTCCCAAAACAACAGTCCTTGTTGCATCGTTTCCTAATTACAAAAAACGTGCACGGCTGCTTGGATTCAGGCAGCACGATTAAGACCAAGCCCACCAGCTCACAATCGAGGAACAAGGCTGGAAAAAAGTATTTTAAGTGCTTATTTTGTTTACAAAAAAGTAGTCTCAGATCACAGGATGTCTTCAGTATGCGCACACTTTATACCCTACAAATCTCACAGGCATTAAAAAGTCACACGCAGTGTAACTAATTAGAATGAGGGATGGTTAATTCTAATTTATTGATTACAAAACAATTCAAAGGAAAAGAGTCTAATATAGTAATAATCCAGGAAGGAGCTAAGCATGGCAAAAGGTCATGCGCCTCTGATTCTTGTTTAACAGTAAAGACAATGGCGGAAATTCGCTTCTCCATAAAAGAGTGTAGTTTCTGGAAGTCCAAAGTTACAACGTGTGTCAAAAGAAGCCAGAAAATAAAAATACACATTGACTGATGGGCGCATTGATCGCAGTCACATTTGGAAAACAGATTGGAGCATTTGGGATACTTACTGAACATCTGCAGATTAGCCAGTTCCTATGATTCCATGTAATTTATCCCAGAAAATTATGTTACCGCTCTTTAGTTCTCCGATTCCAAGGGGGGGTGGTGTCTTTTTTTATTATTCTAACAGTTGCCAAAGTATTTGATACTTAAATAATAATCTGTAAAATTCACTGTAAAAATAATACGTTTGACAATCCAGATACTGTTTTTATTAAAATTCATCTTTGCGGTGTTTCTTTTTAATCCATCTCTTATTTCACTTTTTAAACAATTATTCAGCATCAGATGGGAGGAATTCAGCTTTTGTGAAGGTCTTCAGGTCTGATGCAAATATGCTTAGAACTGCTGTGAACTGGAGTTCATATTTAAATACAGGATGCCATGCAGTAAAGACTTGATAAGCTTTTGACAGTGTAGCTATATATCTGTCCTTCTGCGGTCTCTGGTCTGAAGCAAAGCGAGACATTGTATTTGAAAAGTGATCCTCCATAATTAGGACTTGACCTCTGAAGAAATGACAGAGGTAAGATTTCACTTGGTGGAGAAGAATAATGGTACCTAGTCGATGGATACTGATATCTCTGTGGATGGAACACGTGCGGTTACAGAAGCACTTCGAAAAGCAGTGCATTATTGGTCACTGCACAGGTTTTCGTGGATGAATAACAAAAGTAATTAGAAATGCAAAATTATTCGGTTGCATGTCACTAGGCTGATCTGAGGAATTAAGTTTGATTTCACAGAGGTCAAATATCATGTTAAACCAATAATGCGGGGGGGGGGGGGTAAGGAGAAGTATATGGAGTTGTGAAGTGTAAATAAAATGTGGTTCGATGGGTTGAAAATGAAAAAGTAGGGTCTATTTCACCGAGCTGTGCAATGTTATCTCTGAGAACAGGAATACTTGTTATATTACCCATCGCCTCATCCTGCGCTCCTTAATGAGGCAAACCTCCTTCAGGGCCAAATCCTGCTGGGTTTACTCTGACGATTAGTCCAAATTGCTGGAGTAAAACAAACATAACTTCCTGGAGGTTTCAGGGGAAGGTTTGCTTGACTAAGGGCCGCAGGGTCAAGGTTGAAACTCCTCTCTTATTTATGCTTCAACAATTATTTTGTTTTACTCCTTTAAGGAGAAACTGAGAGTGCCATTAGACCCTGATCCAAAGCTCACTGAAGTCAATGGAAAGACTGTTGGCTTTGGATTAGGCTCAAAACGAGGGTGTTTTCTAACTCCAGCCAGTCCTTAGTAATGATGAGTTCATGTTAAATCTGAACAACTTTTTTCCAGCTGTTACTGAGAGGCTGTTACAGTCTTCTTGTGTGACCCCGGGACAGTCACTTAGCCTCTTTGTACCTCAGTTCCCTGTCTATAAAATGAGGGTAGTGGCATTTTCCTACCTCACAGGAGTATTATGAGGACAACCACGTCTAAGATTGCGAGGCTCTCATATACTAAAGTGATGGGGTCCTATGATTACCTACGATGGGTAGAAATTATATGACTCTATTCATGAAATCCTCCGGTCAGCTAATGGAAGGTTTGGAGTGGGATTTGACACATTATCTGATTGTTTGGGGCTTGGGGGCGGGGGTCCCGTTTTCTATTTGGGTTTTGTATTGTTTTGTTGTAGTAACCTGGCACTTTAAAAAGGGGAAATTCTAAAGGAGTGGGCATATTCTTCTTTTCTCATCTAGACACTGCTCAAGACTTTATCAGCACTATAACAACAATACAAATGTAATCGCTAGCATGTCGGAGTAAGATGTTTTGTAGCAGGGCTGCAGTTCAGATGGGAGTTAGTTTAGCTTTGTTAATGGGCGTTTGGGATGCCAGATGATAACTGTACATCGTATTTACATATTACAGGTAACAGAAGAATCACTATTACTTGTTATGGTCCGTGTATGTGTGTGTGTTGGGTGTGTGTGTAAGTCTTCGCTGTGAAATTAGGCAAGCTATGCAATTGTCACATGCTCCTAAAGACGTTAGCATCCTAAAAAATGACCTGTAACCTGTTGTTTAGGGGCTTGCCAAATCCTGCATATTCTGTGCACCCAAAAGTTGTCCTCATGGGGAAGAAATGCAAGATCGGGACTTTGGTGTACTCCTGCCTGATATGGGAAAAACTGATGTCGAAATGTCGAAAACCCTAGCAAAAGAGTGCTATGCAAAGCGCGTTTTCTAAATTAGTGTTCAGGTTTCCTTTCCTGCTATTTTTAATGGACAATGAATGTATAGCTCACACATATTTCAAACTCTTTTACAATTCTATAGTATCAATATTGACCTAATTATGCTTTGAAATGGCGGTGAAAAGCCTTGAAGTGTGCTGTTCTCTTAGTCATGTTTATTAAACTGAAACCTTAAAACAATAACCAAAAATTCTCTCTCTCACGCACTTGCCCTGTTATGAATAAATCCATATAATATCGAAGTATTAATTAATTGTAAAATAGCTAATCAACCAGACATGTGCATCTCATCATGTTTCTAGTGATTATTTACTGGACTGCCAATTTCAGAACTTCCCCAGCGCACACAAACTTTACAGAAAGGAGGCCGAACATGTCTGGTAGTTTTAAGAAATCAAAGTCAAATTTAGAGCATTTTTGTTCTGTTCTTTTAATAGTCTTACAAACTGAAGGGGTTTGACCAGAGCTGGAGATCACTCAAGCGATAATGGATGTGATCCTGAGAAAGTATTTGTGCATGTGTGTGTATGTAGGGAGTGGTGATGGGGGTGGTCGGGTATTGTGTGGATGATGAAGGGAGGGAAGGCAGAAATCAATGGGATTATGACCAGTTACACCAACTAAGGATCTGCCCCAAGATAGGCTCGAATTGGCCATTATCTGGGCCTTGTGCATAATGCTAGTGCCAGGTTGGAAATCGTGCTTTTAAAAACCGCAACTTGTTGGGACACTTGCTTAGAACCACGGGGTGAAATTCCAATGTTTTATTTCAGGTTTGAACCAACAGCCCGAGTTTCAAGTACGTCTATTTACCTAAAGCTTTTGGGTCCAGAAATATGGTGGACAATCGTACCTCATGCATCTGTATTCTGAACTTCTAATTGTGAGGACTACAAAACCGCCCCTTCCTCCCATATCACCTCTCCCTAAACAAACAGGTGAGAAAAAACCTTCCTTCTCAAAGATTATAATATTTTAACATTCTGCCTTCAGTCAAACGCCTTGCTAACCACTCGGAAGGCAGGACAGGAGCCATATGATTGCACTTGGTGTAACGAGGGCCAAAATTCTTTAGTTTTTTGTTCTAAAACTGTCCGATGAGAGGGCGGGAGATTTTGCTACAGAATGAAATGTCTTGTTTCAATTTAACACATGATCCTAACGAGCATGGCGCGTGTGCAAGTGTAGCAGAGCATCGAGTATCCTCTACTGGGCAAGATTTCACATTAATAATGAAGGTGATACAGTATAATATTGAGAAATTAATATTCTTTTGCACTAACCTTTCAGTGAAAGTTCCATTATCAATTAGCTTCATAATTATCTTATTTATCTCACCTTCCAAAAGTCTTCTGACTTGTTTTCTATCTAGATGCAAGAGTTGGTGTCGAAAATGACTGTTTTCCTTTTAAGGGAATAGTGCTAAACCAACAAGGTTGAAAATAGTGACCTCTGCAAAACCTCACAGGCTAAACAGGTACATGGAAAAACTAGGGTTCTGTTCTGTTTCATTTACGTTAATGCAAAGCTGCTCTTGATTTCATTGCAACAGCATCAGGCCACACCCCTGTTCCTTTTCCAGTGCTTCACGCTCGAGGATGAAGGAAAATCCTGGACCAAACCTATAAAATACAAGATGTATTAGTTTCAGTGCAGCTCTGCAACTCCATTTACTGTTTGTTGCCTCCAAATCTCCTTTGATCGGTCTCTGTCCTACCCCTGCGCCCTCCCCCGCCCACGACTGTCCCCTGCAGCTGCTGCTGGCACAGAGGTGCGGACTGCACCAGGGATGTCTCATAGCTGACCCAGATCTGCCTTTTAACGCCAAATGGCTGACATCTGAACTATTAAACTGGTGCAGCTCTGAAAGCGGTCCCAAACTTTCCCCGAAAAGCATGTACCCACGAGCAGTGTCAGAAGTAGGCCTGATGTGTGAACTGAAGCAGGAAGAATCTGAGGAATTTCCAGCTGTAGAGCGATTCTGTATTCAGTTCTGAACATAGCTAATGTGCTAAAATCCAAACCTCCACCGAACGGTTCTAATTAATCAGGAGTGAAAGAGGCGCCGGGCTGCTGACTCGCTGGAAGGAGATACCTGTGTGGCTGGAAGCGTTTAGAGGTTTCCAAGACTTGAATTCTTAACAGGGTGTGAAGGGTAATATAAATTTGACATAATATGGGAAAGTGGAGGTTTTCCAAGACAGGTGGGTTGATGCATCCCTTCCCATTTGCAGACAGACACCTTGTTCCTTCCCCGCCTACGTTCTCCAGAGGGAAAGATGCAGTTGAAGTCCCTGGTAAGTGCAAGAATGCCAATATTAAGGTGCAATAATGGCCAGGGAAGGGCTAATTTCCACGTTATGATTTTATATCGGGAGTGAGACTAAGGGAAACGAAATCTGAGCTGGTTTGTGCCCTTATGAATAACTCCCGCAAATGAGCAGGGATCTAGCTAAAGCTTCAGGTGTGATCATTTTTGGGATCGGGAATTCTAATATTAACATCCTGGAAACAACTTTGTGAAATGCACAGTTAGAAGAGACAGTACACATGTCCGGAGAAAGGAGGTGGGGGAGACAAAGGACTCCTATTTTTCCATGGGCTCAGTATTAATACGCATCCTGATTTTTTTACACTAACAGCACACTAAACGTTATTAAGCTAGTGGCAGACAAATCGGGCTTTTAACTTCCTCCTTCATTTCAATATATCAGAAGCCTGAACTCCAGCTTGCAGAAAGTTAATTAAAACCACCATCCAAAAGAAAATGATTCAGAGCTATCTGGAGCTCGAAACTAATGACCCCAAGCAGCTCCTGGGAATAGCCAAGCAGAAGCAGATATCCAGAGCCAGTTCCTTCCCTGCCCGGAGGAATCCGGATCGGATGATGGAAAATATGCTCATTGTGTTTTACGCCGCGTTAGAGGTAGTAGAAAAACTGCTATTAATTGCCAGTGATCCTGGAACAAAGAACGTGTCCGTTAGTGGAAGTGGATCGCTAGTTAGATTGAGTTCTTAAAAGCAAACACAGCCAAAACCCGATTCAAAATTAGGATTCAACTTGAACTGCTTTGAGTGTCAGAGAAATCGATGATCAGATAATGACGGTGCGGAGTGAAGTGAAGATGGAACCTCATGACAATAAATTCTTTAAGAAGGAAAATCCTTAGCCTATATTGATGTACATTTAGTGTGGGTTGCAGCTGAACCACATAATTATGTGCTTTTTTGGCCGGAAAACGTGTATTTTGGTTTGAGGCTGGTGTTTTGTGCAATTATATCATTTTCTATCTGGAAAATATGTCATCAGTTTGTGGAAACAGCATATTAATCTTCATTACAACGCCAGTGATATGTCATTAGACAGGGCGAGAGAGAGAGGAAGGCAGCTTTTTGTGTGTTTAGTAATAAACCTTATGCTTATAAATGAAGTTTCCGTGGGCGTGATTTATCTGTTTATATAAAGTTATGTCACTGAGCTCTTTAAACCACTGATACCCTACTGTATGCTGTAAAAGATCGGACTCTCCCAGGGTAATTTAGAGCTCCTTGCTTTGTAATTCAGGTGGAAAAACACCAACTTGTCCACTAATGTGAGGAAGTGCAGTGACTAGGTTCAGAACAGTTAGTTGTATTTGTTGCTACATTCTCCCACAATCCCTGGTTCCTGATTCCGAATCCCTCGCCCTCAGCCTATCCTTCACCCCTCTACATCTGTGCCTCTGTGCCCCTGTCAAGAATCGCTTGTCCTGCCCTTGTCCAGACGTGTTGATTGCCATGTTACCGACTCATTGCCTTTCCCCTCGCTTTGAAAGCGTCGCTTTAAGGTTGAATGGGAAGATATTATGTAGTGCGTTCCCATGTAGAAATGTGTCATTACAATTGAGAAAAAATCACTCAAAAACCGTAAAATCACACCGAAATCAGCATGGATACAAATGGATAAACACCAGTTCTTACCAGAACAAAAGAAATAAAACATGTGTGTACTCAAAGCGGTGGTTTATCACCTTTCCTCCCCTTCCTCTCTAGCCACTCTCCGGTTATGCTCTTTAAAAGATTTGCATTGTGAAACTATATGTATTTAAAAAGTGAGAACAGTCCGAAATATAAACACCAGACAAATATTTCAAATATGATCGAATTTAATTAGCCATTAACACCGTTTTAATTAAACAGAGATGTGCATTACAGATATGGTCACCCCCGAGTGATTATTACAATCCATAAATTATAATTACATTGAAACTCCCTCTCCGGAGGGCAATTAATGGCAAATTTCTCCACGGTATTAATCTAAATCCTGTTGCCAAACAGTTTCCCTTGCCTAGTAGAAAGAAGACAGTGGATGGCGCCCGAGTTCACTCAAGTCAACCTGCTGGTTGCCTCTGAGCCCTGCACAGAGTGGCAGAGAGTAGGCAGGCAGCATGCACTGTGCAGAGAATACAGCAAAGCATGGTCCAGCCGGAGCTGCAGGAGATAAATTTCACTTTAGTGATTTCCCAACAATACAGACTCCAAATAAAATGGCTGCGTGTTTCAGAGCTGACGCCTTTGGTACAGCTCTTTTCCTCTGTTTGTTTTTCTCTGTCCGGCAGTGATGACATCTGAAAAGCTAAGAATGTAGTTCCCAGTCAGCCAAAGAAATTGGTGGATTTTCCAATTTTTGAGTAATTACAGTCTGGCAAACATGCGATTGAACATTACCCACTGCAATCGGATGTATTTTATCTAATGGAGAGAGCTAGAGGCTCATTAATGTATGCTAGGGTAGTAGTTTCTGATCTCTTCTGTATTATAATGAAACTTTGTTTCCACTAGGTTTACCAGAGCTTGTGATTACAGAAAACCGAAACCTTGGTCTCGCCTTCCTAAAGTAACAAAAAATGTAGTTAGATATTAAAGCGTTTCTAGTATGCATAAGACAAACATTAAGCAATGCAGGCAGTTAAAAAGTATATCAAATGTTGCTTACCTGTTTCGTTCTGCAAAATGAAATTGAACTCTTTTTTTTAAAAATAATGCCTTCGATTTTTTTTCTAAATGCCATTAGTAAAAAAAAAATCGGTGAGTTCCTCATGGTGTGGGTTTGTTTGTGATTGGTTTGTCTAAATAATTTCACCAAATAACGTTTCAGAGAGAAATCTCATTTCTATCTATTTCGAACAAATTGAAACATACACAAGGGAGCCGTTTACTTGACGTTTGCTCTTTAAAATATCATGGAAACCCGGACAAGATTTCTGGCTCAATGAGTAACTCTGAGCATTCACAGGATAAAAAAATAAACAGCCTTCTGTCTTTTTCTTTAGCTGCTACATCAGTAAACCCCTTTCTGCGCCTAAGAGACTCATTTTAAAAAAAGGACAAACGATTTCCACCCCCAACCCTTATCCAGGTACAGTTAAAAATATCGTCCGTGTTAAGAGACACAAAACTATGTTGCATGGAAAACAACCTTCCTTCAAAGCCCGCTAATGGTAACACGATTCATTAGATTACTTAATCCTAATAACCTTGCTAGCATCAGTCTCAGTGACCCAGCCCATTAAAACACCACCAGTGAAACCCCATAAAACAGGCAAGGGGAATGTCCAACATATGAACACATTTATTAGCATTATGTCTCGGAGATAACATTGCTCTGACTCCCTGCAGTCTGCTGAAACGTTCAGGCAGGTTGTGGGAATGAAAGCAGTCGAGTTCCGAACAAGTTAAATCACTGGACACCCAAAAATGCGGGCGAGAAAGGGAGCAGCGTCACCCCCAGCCGTTGACATCCCAGTCTTGCCCTCACATTCTTGGGAAGTACATTCCTGGTTCTTGTCGCTTTCTTGTTTGGTCCAGTCTTAGTGGTGCCGCCCGGATCCACATGGAAAAGCGCCCCGCTTCCCCACCCTGATCGCGGAGCAGAGGAGGTTAAAACTCCCTTTCATGCCAGGGGAATGGGAATCAGTCAAACAATAGCTACATTTGTGGGGAGCAAATTTTTGCCTCTGACTAAAACACAGGCTAACCACTGGCAGCCAAAGCAAAATCAAATGCACCAAGTCACGCAGCGATGGTAAAAGAGAGTTAACTAAACACGTGCACTTTTACCAAAATGTGTTAATGGAAAATTTGAAAAGTAGCCTGCCTGGAAAAGTCACTTCGGGTTCAGGGAGAGAGGGAAGAAGCCGTATTATTTAATTCCCCTCATTTTAGACAAATAAGATGCTTTTTCAGTGCGCCTGTCAGGGATGAGGTCTCTGTACTGAACGACACTCGTGTTGCTATGGTATTTGTGGTCATGTTAAAGCAAGGTCACACACGCATTTATCGCAGGCAACTGAGATGAGGCAGGAGATGCTTGTAGGCCAGTCTATGCTAGCCACTATGCAGTGCAGCTCCCCATTCCTTTAGGCGGGGCACCCTGATGAAAGTCTTCCTTGCTGGTGCTCCCACAGGATCAGCCCCTGCATAGGCTTCTTTCCCCCCTTATCTTGAGTTAACCATATGGTTGTGCTCCTAGATCCGCAGTTAGGTAAGGAACTGGAAAGATACACAATCTTCCTCAACACCTTTGACATACAATTTTTTTTTTCTGGACAGGACTCTGAGAAGAGACGCTGTGTTAGTACACTAGCGACACAATTATATATGTTAGACACACGTCTGTGCTATTTTATAGCAAGGCGAAAGCTGGCTTGCAACGGTCTACCTCTTTCCCTCCCAAATAGTAAAGGCAGTACCATGGTTTCCAGATATGACGGCTCCAATGCTGGAGGCTTCAAAAAGCACATCTTCCATTGACTGCATCGCAGGATCAGACCCGAACTCAAGACAACAAGAATAAAGCCAAGAGCATATTTAAATAGAGGTAACCGAAGTCTGCAGAACTTAGCCACTAAAATATTAGCAAGTTCAATTTAACTGTTTTGGCGCACCCTCAAAAATCAATGAGAACAGAGAGGCCAAAATTAGCCGCAAAGCAGCCCCGCCAATAAGAGTTTTCATTGCTATTGAGTGTTTTATGTCTGACTTTTTATCACAACCCTGTAGACATTGGAATCGGATAAATATTTGGCGCTGCTCGTGCAAACCCTTACTCCGGGAAGTAATGATTAGTTCTCCGAGACAGACTCATTCACATCAGTAGGATTACTCGGATGTGTAGCGGCTTGCTGTCCAATGTATCACACAATTAGATCCCCTGCAGCCTTTGGTGTATTATACATTTGTCAATGGGGCGGGGAGACGTCCTAATAAAGCCACTTAATCAAGCAGCTAAATCACAATTGCAGGGGTGCCTTGGTGGTCTCAACGAGATAAACAATATGTTCTAGTACGCTGGTGCACACTTCCGAAGCCGTCAGTGTTTCCATTAAAACCGCTTATTTTTCCAGGGGTTTATTACTTATAAAAATTTGCTCCAGGCTGAAACTTGCATTACCACGTCCTGTACCAGGAGCGAAGTTTATTTATTGGTCCATTTTACACATTTTCAAAAAACAAAAATAAAAGTAAAAGCCCTCCCAACGCATTCACTCAATCATTTTTAAAAAGGGGAGTTCAAAGAAAACCACATATTTCAGAATAAAAATGCGAAATTATGATTTTTTAAAGAAGTTCCTATAAATTCAAACAAGCTTTCTTCCTGGAAGAAGGCGGCGGCGGAGGAGGGGGGAGGCATTCTGCAAGCCATTTGTTCCCAATTTGGACTGTGCCATTTTTGGCATGCAAACAAACAAAAGAAAAGAAAAGCAGCCCCCTCCCCCCGAGATACATTTTTTAAGAAACCATATATTTTACAATATTCTTATGAGTATTTGCATGTCTCCATGTAACTGATCTGCTGGAACATAACAGCTACGCTTGAAAGTTCTGAGGTATTCTAAATGTCAGTGCGACATCTTCAGAGCAACAATTCATAAAATAATGGATCAAATCTATTGCACCAGACTACACCAAAGAGTCAAATGAGCACTTGTTAGCTAAATATTAAGAAAAATGTGTAAAAGCACATCTATACATTAACAACAGGAATTCATTATGTTCTTCAGGTAAAACCTTTTGAAAACTAGACAAAGAAACATTTACATTGTGTAATGGATCCAAATAAGACAGATGAATACTAGACTTTAAAAAAATCTGAACTAATTTACAAATGATCCTAATTAGAGGCTCAACCCTTCTACATTTCTTGCACTCTGTACTTTTTTCTCTTTCCTTTTCATTTTCCCTCTTGCCCATCACAGCAAGTAAAACAAAGAAAATTAAAACACCAATCTCCTCATATTGAACAAATTTTAAGAGAATGCATCAATTTTTTAAAGGAACTGGTCTATCGCTAACCCCATTGAAGTCGCAAAGTTCCCATTCTGCTTGGGTATGGCGTATAGAACCGTGTCCTTTATATGTTTGAACAAAACCAAGGATGGATTCACAATCTTTACTTTGAGGGCGCCTGTGTGTCTCTTAGTCTTATAATTGCTTTTATCTGAATATAAGGTGTGCATTTTTAAAACGCATTGCTGCAGAGTAGAAAGCATTTACATCATGAGCTCCTGTTTTGGGGCTGATAACAGGTGTCAGAATTTTATTCAGGAAAATCTAGATTTGCAAAAACATATAATCAACTTTAATGAAATGATCATGCTTCCTATGTTAAGCCACATGTGTGTAAGAAAAACAACAGGAATATAAACGTTTTATACACCTTTCTTGCTCATGAACTTAAACGCATCATGTTTCAATATATATATATTTAAAATATTGAGCTATTACACTGTGAAATATTGCTATCCTTTTTAGAGGTCAGCACCTTTTCACAGTGCTTTCTGCTAGGGGGTCCGAGTATTGTACGAAACATAAAATTTATTTATTTCGAAATCTGTAATAAGTTGAGTTATTTAATTTTATTGGATAAATACTGTACATCATACAGTAAATAATAATTATTATTGATAAATATAATTTACAACCTTTCATGAGCACTTCATTGCCTTAATATGAAAACTAAAATATACCTTAAATATAAGCCCATAGTGATTTATCTGTAGAAAAATAGTTTTTATACCCACAATCAGACACGTCGCTTTATATGTGCATTGGCATGGTCTGATATAAATATTTTTTTATCAATGTGACAATGAAATGTCAAAATTAGCCACTAATGTCATCAGCTACCAACGATTAGTTATTGTGGGTCATTTAAAATGAGTGTATATATAACCTTTATGCCACTCTTTTAAAAAAAGTTTTAGAGATTTTAAAAGGCTGTTACTGGGACTTTTTTTAGTGTGTTTTTACCTGCAAACATCAGAATCCCTTACCATGAATGCTTCTGAATAGAGTTCAGCAGGATCGACAACCATTAGAACCAATTCAAATGTAAAACCTCTTCAAATACCACGGACTAGCTTTCTATACGTAAAAATATCATGATTTTTAAAGTCCAATATCTTTGGACCTCCCATGGCTAGAATCATGTTGGGGACCTGAAATTTGTCACTTGGGCTAGTGAAATTTTGGAGGGGGAATTCCATATGGTGGGAGGAAGGGAAGAACGAACGATTGTAGTGGCAGGTTCTTTATTTTTAAGTCGCAGCTGAAGCTGCTCAGAGGTTTGGAATGTTAGAAGTCTTAGAAAAGAAGGATTCATGGGCAGAGTAGATGCAAGATAGGTAGAGATGCATGTGGAATTCCAATTTATCACATGACTGCAATCTTTTATAAGGGGTGTATTTAAAGTGTGTAGGGGTATCTATAGTATACTTTAAAACTGTGATAATTCTGTGTACAGAAAAGCTGGGATTCTCCCTTTATGGTGGGTATAATTTAATATCACGCCCCCTATAAATAGTAGTGCGATTCATGGAATAGATTGCAGAATCATATGATAAATTGCACGTCTCATGCATCTTTGACATATCTATATGTCATGTGGATAAATGGATATCACAATATATGTCATTTCCTATATATTTCTACTGTGCCTATCGCAGTGGGGCCTTGAGGTGTTACCACAACGTAAATATTAAAAGTATGGAACTATCCATGTGATACACCGCAGAGTCATATGATAAGTGCATTTATCATGCACCTTTTACTATCTCACCTGTGCTTTCTCCTCTAATCCCCAGGATTTATTTTAATATGCCAAACCCTAAGCAACTTCAAACAGCTGCATTAAAAATAAATCCTGGCTGAGAAATGTTTTCTTCTTCTCTCCACAAAAATACAATACAATAAAATAAAATAATAATAAATATTAAACCTGAGGCCCAGACTGGGCATTGTTAAATCCTGCACAGGTGACAGCTTTACTGTACATGAAAAATCTCAGTCCTTTAAAGTCTGATATCACAAAGATCTGCAGGGTTAGAAATGGGATCTTTATGCCCTTGGAAAAGAGAGAGTCCTATCTTCTCCAATGGGACACCCAGCTCTTACTTTCAGCCCTAGAAGACCCAGAGAGAATGGACTTTAAAATGGTGCCATTATTGTGGACAGAAAATCATAATAACTTTGGTTTAGGTGTGTTTTTCTAAAGAGGTTTTTATGGCTCCCTCTGAACGGTTTACAGTTTGACTCAGGGTAACTAAAGCACCTGTGTTTTTACAGACGAAGGGATAAAAATGTATTTCCAATAAAAAAATGTAGAACCCCCTAAAACAATGTATATACACTTGATAAAGAATACATGGTGATGTTATGTGGTTTAACACTTTATCTTCAGCAGCTTGGAATGGCCTGGCTTGTTCACAGGGGAAAACAATAAGTTATCCATGTAATCCAAAATGCTAGTTGATAAAAAATGTATACCAGCATTCACCAGCATGTAGTCTGCAATGCCACATACCATACAGAAAGACAATTTTAGGAATGTGTTTAGGGACCTCTGCATTTTTATATTGGGATTGTTTTATGCTTCTCCCTGTAAAATCATGTGTTTTGATTACCTTGAGTCCAAATGTCCAGGGCTGAGCGGAAGCTATTAAAAAAACCCAAAACCTCTTTAAAAAAACACTTCGAAAGCTTTTGTACAAAACTCTTGGCATTTTAAAGTGTGTATGTGTGATATCTATATCAACATCAGCGATAATGGACCTTAAAACTGGTGTGTGTGTACATACTATCTATCTATCTATCTATCTATCTATCTATCTATCTATATACACACATACGTAGAGTGTATATATAATACATTATATGTAATATATAGAGAATTTATAGCTATACATACACATATATATATATAAAATACACTATATATATAGTATATATATGTACATACATACGTAGAATGTATATATTAACATTGTATGTAATATAGAGAGAGTTTATAGCTATGCACATTATTATATATACACTCTGTATGTACACCATACACACAGTGTGGTATGCGCGCGCACACACAGAGCCAATAAAAGAAGTTGTAAGACTTTTTTTATTTTCCCAATAGTAATACTAAGAGTGTCAAATTCAGAATTTGGATATATTACAGAAAATGGCAGAACATGAATATTGCCTTTACAGAAATAGAGAGAAATATTTTTTTTTTCTTTAAGGACTGATGAATTTCTGAAGCTGTCTAGCCCTCTTGAAGAATATACTGTTAGAGTTTCATTCTTACATCAATGGATGAAAACCGAGGTGATCTTGCAGACGACGTCTCCTAAATAAAGATAAAACGTTCACTAGCTCATATGTTTTGCCAATTATTCTCAATGACTTGTGTATTTTTTCTCATGGAATGATAGAAAATTGTTTTAAATCATTAGAGGTCACTTAGAGCCAGTCCTGATCGTTTAGTAAAAATAACTGGGCTATTATAGAGCTAAACGGAGCCGGGGTGTCCATCTTAACATACTTAAACATCATGCCTCGGTTTAAAAAATGCATTCACATTCTTCATATTTCACATTACATGCATTCTTTTCTCCATTGGGTATACTTTCATTAGGCCATAAATGCATGAACAGATGAGTGTGCGTGTTTATTTGTGTGTGTGTGAGAGAGAGAGAGAGAGGTCTGTGTATATCTACATGAGAGAACTGCATACCTTTATATGAGAGTTCAAAAGATAAATTCTGATCACTAAACTATTCGATTTATCTGTAGAAAACGTCAGGGTTTGGAAAAAATATCATTGCTGGAAAAATATTATTTAGGTAAATATGGTTACAAATAACTTCACAGCGGTAACTGCTGCATGTGGTTTTTTGCTGCTAAACAAAAAAAACCATTTTGTTCTTGAATTGTATGCCAATTTCACATAGTTGTAATTTACAAAACCTTTATACTGTCTATGTGGAACGGGGATGTTCTACATTAGTTTCCAAATTCATCTTGTGCTTTTAAATAAAAACCATGCCAATAAAAAGTAATGCACTCGCGGTGGTGAAAACAGAACAGAATTTCCTAAGGAGTTGTTAACTGTGTTACCCTGGCTATTTTGCAAAACACTCCATATCCGCTTAATTAGATTAGATCGAGAAAACATGAACTTCCTTTCTCTAAACGCTAACGTAACTACTCGATTTTAGACTCCAAAGTAGAAATGAATAAAAATGTTTAAATAAAACCGATCCAGGACCAAATTATGCCTGCTTTACTTTTCAGTTTAGTCCTATCTAAACCAGTCCTTTTAGCAAAGCGAGCGAGATTTGGTCCAGTTACATTAGACTAAAAGTATACATTCGGTTAAAGCCTTAGAGAAATGTACTATATGTGCATATATATAATATTCATAGTATAAACAAAAGTTCTGTATTGATTTCATACACTTTAACTTCTGTCCTTGTCTACTTTACCTATTTTCCAATTTAAATGTGTTCGTTTCTTAAGAAAGGTGTACTGCAAAAGTGCATGAAAAAGATTCATTTTCTGTGTACTCTGAAAATCTTTTGCTTGGTAAGGTACTACTTGAACATGATCTGTTGTTGTAAACGTGTTTTTATCACACTGTAAATTACTGTCACATTGACAGACCAGCCGGAAATGTAAATCATTTCATATACCTAAAGTTATGAAAAAGTTTGTTAAGTTTCTGGTACCTAGGAAGGTCGCCGTGCTGCTGGATGGATGGCTTGGGAAAAAATTGTTTACTATTTTTCCAAGCCACATAACGTCGACAACAGAACTGCTGGCTCCATAGTGCCTGGGACTTTGATGAGAGCGAATGGACAATGTGCAGAGTCCTTTCCTATGATACCCAGGCCAAAGCCACTTGGGAGGTCCTCAGTCCTAATGCAACCACAGCTAACTGCTCCCAACAGGAGGCTCTATGGATCAGGCAGGGTCACAATTATACTTCTGCTAAAGGCAAGAACTTGATAAAAAAAAAAGGGAAACGGGTTTGGCGGGGGGTTGACATCAAGCCTTTCAATTCATCAGGGGAAAGAAAGACTGAAACTGAATTTAGTGGGAACCTTTTATGAGGGGTGGGTGTATGAGTAAAAATATACTCCTTCCATCCAAGCACTTTGCAGTGGAAAAGCCTCTACTCTGGAGAACTGGGTTCAGGTGATTTTAAGAAAGGTTTTTCACAACCTGTATGTTAGCTATTGAGGATCATGAAATAAAAAAATAGCATAATGTGGAGAAAGACGAGCAATCAGGCTTAAGCGTCGCTGATTTTGAAGACTAGGTTTGTACCAAGTAGATTAAATATAAGACTGCACCTTTGTGTCTGTGTGTATTTGTTCATGCGAACCTCCCCCTCCCCGAAATAATAATAACAATAAAACAATCCCTTAAGCATTAAATATTCTTGTGAGAGGTTGGAGAGGAGTCCTTAGAAAACATCAAAGGCTTGGTATCTCATTTTTCGGTGAATGGATTATGATTGCTTTGTTTTACTTATTTATATTTTAAAAAGTGACAGAGCTGAAGTTAGACAAATGTACTGAAATATTGCAGCCTGCATAGAACCACTGAATAATATGTCTTGCCCAAGATCACTTCTGTTTATTTAAAAGATCTAGAAATCAAGAAAGAGCAAGAAAAAGTTTTTCTTGAAGTTCCACCTCTTCAGTTACAAACCGGTCTAATATCACTCACGGTTCAAAACCGGAGTCACTGAGCCCCGCTTTGCTCCAGGACAGAATGGTATGAAATTCCCCGCAAAGTCTTGCAAACCCACACTCCTTATTTGCCGAAGCAACATTACAACGACTAGCCTCCTCCTCATTCACTGCCTGCCAGGAAGCTGAGCTGGGGATATTTTTAACTCCAGTATTTAGCTCACATGTTTCTAGCTCCTGGGGTTTTTTTTGTTTTTGGTTAAATCTCTCCTTCAAAATCTAGTGAGCAAGATTCACAAAACAAACAGAAACTGAGCAATCTGAATGAACAGAAAACTACCAACTGCGCAAAGAGAAAGAGGAACGTTTATCCACCATTCTGAAGGGAAATTTGCGCTTCCTACCTGGTAAATCAAATAGCATCCTTAAAAGCAAAGCAAACAAAATAAAAAGTAAAATTCAATTTACTGAGAGGTAAAGCGCTGAAATGTGTATTTGCTTTAAGAACTAACTAATGCAACGCTAAGAGCGTCGTTATTTTCTCATTCCGGGATAGGACTGTGCTGTTTAGAGCTACATAACATTAAATTTATAATTCTGTGTTTGATCTGAAAATTGTTGTGGAAATTACATCCGGTCTGTTACTTACACACACTGAGTCAGCCAACAACGTCACAAAGTATTAATCTGGATTAGTCTCAGCGTGTGAGTGGCCGGATTGAGTCTGAAGGAAGGGAGCAGGGCGCCTTCTGCTTGAAGAGGTGTAAATTCCTGGGAGTTCTTCTGAGTCTGCTTTGTGGGAGTCAGGGACAGGAACTGCTTCCAAAGGTTGGTTGGTTGCTGGGCAGGCTCACACGCGGGCTAGGGGTATTTGCTCGTGGTGGGTGGAAGTCTGTGCTCAGGGTTCCGTCCCCTATCCACTCCGAAGCGGATTCCCCAGGCTCCCGTGGGACAACGCTGGGATCACACTGGATTCCCGTTTCCCTTAGGCCGGACCACCTTCCACCTCCCCTTTGCTGCTTCCCCAGGAACCGCTGGTTAACCGCAGAACCCGGAGCCCAGGGGAATCCCTCGGTCTCTCAGCAGATCCCTAAAGCCAGACTTCTTCGGCCTCTCTAATCGCTGCAGAAACTCGAGGCGCGTTTAGGCCGGGATGACTGGCAATGAAGGGGTCTCCTTCTCCGTGAGGTTTGGCGCATCCCCGGGGAATCACAGGCGCAAGAAGCGCAGTTGAGGGAATACAATCACCTACTGCGATAGAGGGAGCTCATCCCCTGCCCGGAGAGTCTCTGCACTTACCTGTGGATTCTCTGTCCTTCTCGCCAACCTCTGTTCCCATCAGCAGAGCAGCGGGGCTTGTTGTGATCACAAGCGGCCGGGGACAGCCTAGCAGGCCCACAGCTGACACCCAGGGCTGGAATCAGAGGGAGGCTCCCCTAGCAGAGAGCCAGAGAGAAGAAGCGAAAGGAAAACTTTTGTTCAACTTTTCCCGATTCAGCCGAAGTGACCTGCAGTATCTGGAGAAGGTTTTTGAAGACGTTTAGGAGGGAGGGAGAGAGTTTTCTGCTGAGAAACTCAATCTGCCATACAGTAGCGGCTGCATCTGGGATCTGTCACAGCTGACAGCACCACAGGGCACAGACATGATCTTCTGCACAACACTGCAGCTCCCAAAAATACCCTCCTCAATCAAAGGGTGTCTGGTGGACCTGCATCATGCTCCTTCGCCAAAAGGGGGAAATATACCTGGACTAATTATCAAAAAAAAACACCCTTTCTTGGAAATTTAATACTAAAATAAAGAAATAATAACAGTAATAATAAGGGATGAAGGGTGATGTCATATCTTGATGATGCAAAGGCCATAAATGTAGGAACTGGCTTTGTGAGATTCCTCAGAATGACTTTAATGAATAATTTCAGAGACAGTTATGGCTTTACGCAATTACTGAGCGCCTCTATGAAAACCAGATTTTAGAAACGTATGAAGGACAGTCAAGGCCAGGCCTTTTGCTAGCCTAACATTCACCCGGCACAGCAGCACAAGCACAGCTACCCCCGTCCCTACCTTCCAGTTCTCGAGTTCTGTTTTTGAAAAGCTCCTTTTCATACACTGCACTGACTGAACCCACTAAGGGTTTAATTCGGCTAAACGGCCACTCGGGTTGCTCTCATTCTCTGGCCCTCCCTTCAATCTTTGCTCAGGTATTGAGTTCCCCGTAAGAAGATCAGGCCATTTGGAAAATGTTTGTTTCAACAGACTAAGCAAACCTGATGCTGGTTTGCTTTCGAATGATGTTTTATTTGTAAAGCTCTTTCTCTTCCTGTATTTTATTATAGTTGTTTATTTGCCTTTTAGACCCATTTTTAAACTTCTATTAGTTTGCGTGTATATACTGTCTTGTATTCATCATATGCAGCTCTGTTAGCCAATAGCAACATGTGGCATATAAATAAAGCCCCTATAGGAGACTCAACGGCTCTATAATCTCCACATGTTTATTCAATATAAGTGGACGGAAAGAGTCTTCTGCTATACATTAAAATATCGCTGTCCATTTTTCAAATACTTTGGGCTGCAACACACCCAGAGAGAATTCTCCTTTACACTCCATTCGTGTTTAACAAATAAACAGGTTCGAAATACACACTGACTAAGCTCCATTGTTTCATTAATGTACTATTGCTGGTCTCAGAAACGTACTCCTGGTTGTATTATTTAAGGGTAAGAAACCTAAACGCCAGTTCTCTATTGACTGTAAGCGCTTCTTTCTCCTTTCTTTCGTCATGACAAGCATATAGGGCCAAATCCTTTTCGCCTCCCCCATGTCTGTCGTCCTTATTCCATTCACGGAGCCCCCATTAACTTCAGCGAGACCACATGCAGCTGTAGGCCAGCAGGATTCGGCCCATGGTCTGAATGCGCACATTCCAGTATCTGATGATGTTTCTGACCCAAATAATGCAGCTTCTCAAAGAGAAGGGCCCAGGAAGGCACCAGACACCTTTTGCCTTGCACACTATCAGTGACCATTACAGAGCTCTCTCACACAGCTTTGGCATGGGATTTACTAGAGTTTTGGTCAGGTTTCTTTTTTACTTTTCCTTTTTTGTACAAGCCCCAGTGCTACACGTTTTCTTTATGGAGGTGGTAGGGAGCCAAAGGCCCAGCATACCATTTTCACTGATTTAATGTTCCTTTTCCTTTTGAGATTATAGATGTAGAGGGTTGTGGTGGCTTTTGCTGGAACCAAGCTAGAAATGGGATCCCATAACCTTTTAGGGGCACACAGGGCTCTTTCGCTTGGTGATACTATTTTACTTTAATCCTTCAGACAAATACGCCACCATTATCTCTCGCCTTTAGAGACAAGATCAGCAGTTTTTTAATCCCTCCTCTCTGTATATGACAATAGTGCCGCTTGAAATGTACAGTTTCACAAGTGGCTGTATTCTTACAATGCCTTTCAAAGGACTGGGAATGGACGCCAAATGCCAAAATTGTATTTTATTGAATTTTTTTTGCTTTATTCTCCCGGAAAATGTCACCTAACGTGTAAAATGATAATGACGATGATGCAACGTAATAATATAAAAATATCCCCATAACGTGTGCTCATGCATCCTGCTGAACTATGCACAAACATGCAAGCTGTTAATTATTATTAGTCTCTCACTGCCCTGAATTAAATATGATTCATTAGAATTTAATAACAGGTGCAAAGTCATCTCTTTGCCAGCAGCGCTAGCGTTCATTGAGCTAGGAAACTCATTTTGTTTTACTAAAGGCTCCAGCTTGCCCGGCTGGTTGTAAATTGGACTACATGTTGGATAGCGGTTTTGTGCGTGGGGGGTGGGGAGCCTGAGACACAGATTCCTGGAACGTAAAAGTTGCACTTTGCTTCGCTAATTTGTTCCTGCCAATACATAAGGTGGAAAGCTGCCTAGCTAGTATTTACTTTGGAAGACAGCACTCTGATCGAATGCAAACGGAGAAAGACTCCACCGCTAACACTCGTGCAGGGCATTTGCAACGTGGAATGCACCAGTGTATTTCCCTCTGTTTCTGATGTTGGCAAGAAGTAAACAAAGAAGCTTGGCTGGAAATCCCAAGAAGTAAAATCCTCTGAGTTAACAGTAAAGGTTTGTTGTTTTTTAATCCCGTCCCATTGCATCCGCATTCCAGCGGGCGGACTGGACTTTAGATAGAGTTTGGAAAGCACGGCGATGATTGCACCCAACTCGAGAGCAGGATGGCTCCTAGCCGTCTGATCTGACGTCAACATGTCTCTAGGCTCTTGCTGCAAGATAGAGGGAGCAGAAATGGGGGAGGGCGGGCTGTAATCACTCCCAGATGTCTCTAACAGCAGATATAAAGACGTACATAGTGCCTAAGAATAAATTTGTAATCAGTGCTCTACAATCTGATCATCAAAGCAGCAAAATTTCTGGAGGAAAATGTGGGGAAACATCATACTGCGTTTGGGGAAAGTAGGGGGAAGGGCCACAAAGACTTCCCAGAAAGCAACAGGCTTTACAAATCTACATGCTTTGTAGAATTTATGTGAATATATAATTCAGATAACAACTACGCTTTAATCTCTATTATACCGTGCAAGCTGAAACAGCTGAGCAGTAATTGGCCAATTAGAAATGGAAGAGATTGGAGCTGGTTTTGAAGGGGAACATATTTCATAGCCTGCAAAAATGATAAGCCCTAGTTATTACAGAGTGGATTACAGTCGCAGAAATGTGGGATTCGTTTCCTTTCTATCACTTAATGAAGGGCTTTTTTTTGGATAGGGTTGAGGGTAGAAGGATTTAAAATATGTTTTCAGGCGCAAAAGATAACATTTTATATCATTAAAATGATGCAGCGTCATTGTGGGGCTCGTGCTTCATGTTTGTTCTCTGAAACAGCAACCTTGCTGTTTTTCCCATTTATGTCTGGAAATTTCAGCTGCTGTTCTACGGGTATCCACAATCTTTACGGAAAGGCCCCATTACACCTATCTTTGACCCCATCTTTGAAAATGATAAATTAACCATAGTTATCTACTCGGAGATGGGGCACTGTAAACTGATAGGTGAAAAATCGGTTATTCATATTCTCCCCTCCTCCTTTTCCCCCGAGGAAAACATAGATTATATGGAAATCTAACAGCGTGAAGTGCTCATAAAACAACCAAAAATGACAGCCATGGCTCCAAGAAGAACGGTATCAACTATCTTCATCATCCCGCGGTGCATAAAACCTTTAGACTCCTACTACAATTTCTGCTATTTAAAAATCAGCGAACTTCCTTTTTAATATCCAGACTCAATACTATTACATCAGAATAACCTCAGTGATGTCATGTTTACATACTTTCCAAAGTGATTTGAATAGTACAAAAAGTAGGCTTTGCACCCCCCATTGTGCAAATGCTTTGAAAAGCATGAAAAATGTTACCTAAAGGTAACGTTCAAGAACAATTATATCACATATTAGACCTAAGCTATCCTGCAGAGAGAGTAAGAGAGATGATCTATCAATAAATCCAAACTAACGCTACTAATATGTATACTGTTAAAACAGAAAACCGTTTCCATTCCTACATTTGAACCAGCCAGAAATTCCCTTGTTTCAATTTCACTGTAATACGTAAGCTTTTAGGAAACCTATTCTTAATAAAAATATAAAATGTGCCATGCCCTCATCCATTTGTTGTTATCTGAATCTCAAGAAAAGTGTAAGGACAAATTCTGCTCCCACTTACACTCACATAAGGGCCCGATCGACCCTACCGAAGTCAATGAAAGTTTTGCTATTGACTCCTGCGAAATCAGGATCCGGATTCCTAAATCTGGAGTAACTCCACCTAATTTACACTATGGATTATCACGAGCGTAATTGAGAGCAGAATCTGCCCCATAAAATATCTCAAACTACTCATTAGAGTTTATAGCTTAAACAAGACCCTTTACATTTAGTTTTAAGAATCATTAGTGGTATATTTCCATGTTATTTTACATTAAAGTTGTCTCCCTTTCTCGCCTCCAGATTCTACAAACTCTTACTCACGTGAGTAATTCTTCTCTCTTCAGTAGTCGTACTGAATTCATTAGGACTACTGCATGATTAAGGGTTTATAGGACATAATTTTAAAGTAAGGTATTTTTCTTATTCCTCAAAAGAAAAAAAACGAAGGTTGTTTTTGAGGCAGAGGACACAGATAACATTGTGAATTTTTCCCCCAACTTAGATGTATTATCTAAAATGACAGTGAGGTACTTAAAATATTGTATAAATACTGAAAATGTTCACAAAACGTTTAGTTTGACAACTTATAATTTATACAGTTTGCTTTACACCTCTGTTTCTCATTCTTAGCTTTTCCTCTCAGATTACCTGTAGAATAATATGGAAAGGCCTAGTAATTATTAACTAGCAAGAGTACACTGATATTTTCCCAATACCATCAGTTCATAAGTGCCTTTATATCAGCGAACAGTCTGTGTCACTGAGTAGCTATCAAGGAGGGCAGACGTGGAATATATGAGGAAGCAAATATGTTTAGTAATGACCTTAAGAACCTAGATACAGTTTCTTTTAAAACTCTTTCCCAGAGAGCTGGCCGTACGGCTGTGGAAAAGCTTCTGGTTCACCATTCAGAATGTTATCAGCCACACAGCTCCTTTAGGAGATGTGGGGCCAAGGCACACTGACATCCCAATCTACCATCAATTTACCTTCCACCGCCCTGCTTCCCCATTTAGCTTTTAACGTCAAAACCTACATTTTTGTCGGCTCCGGCCTGTCTAGGGCTCTTGTGATTTAGCTCCAGGAATGATTGCTCCTGAGAAAATGGCAACATCCTCATTACCAAGCAATTAAAATAGATCCCTTTTAGCGGGTCCAAGGGTGCAGCCAGTTTGAGAAATGAAATGCAAAGGGAGAGTTCATTTTCCGTGTATAGGAAACGCCAAAAAGGCTAGTATCTTCACAATGGCATCCTGAATCTGCCAGAGAGGCGCTGGGTCGTTGTGCTCCGATGTAGCCAGATACAGATTACAGCCCTGCATGGCGCTGGAAGTAAAAGGAAGCTGTTTTCCTGATCGAGGAAAAGGACAGACCACAACGAAAAAGTAGTTTAAAGAATATTTTCACTAGTGCCTAATGCAGCAAAACGATTGGCTTGTGCTTAAAGATCACACATTAAACGCGTGTATTAAACACACAGCCAATGGTATGGGGATTCAGTTGATCGATAAAACAACCAGGTATTTGCAGACAGTTACAGGGGAATAATTCTCTAATCTGGAGCTGTAATTAGTAGCATCTCGATACGTCTCCCATTGTAATAGCTGCACCATTGGAGCCTTTAACCTACCTTGGCAACATTAGCAACGTCAAACACAAATAGAGCAGGGGGAGACCTTCCACTATCAACTGGGAAGCTAGCAGTGAAGGAAAAGAAAACAAAAGGGAGACTCTTCTCTTGAAGGGTTATAAACAAAGGCAAGTGTCTGTAAACAGAACCCTACACCCAAACACAAACCCAGGCAGCCTGGCCCGAAGGGAGAAAGGGCACATCACTTTTGCTTAGTTGTTCTAACCCTTCAACCTTCCCATTGTCAGAGAGACTGGCAAACGGTGTAAGGGCTCTCTTATCTTTTTATGGGCAATTGCAAATCTACCTACTCTTATTGTAAGAGCTGGCCACAAGCCACTTAATTAGGCACTACCATAACCTTGTAAGAGAGCCAGATTGATTTAGGTTACATTCGTGCAAGAATCCTGAGGCCACAAAAATATTAAACTGAGGTTGATAGTACAGATAGAAACCGTTTCCCATAATCCCTGAAAGCTTCCTAAGGTAAACCTCTTGTTTAAAAGTTTAACAGTTTATAAGGCTGGATTTCTATGTGTAAATATAGTAGGAAGTGTGCAGTCCTCAGAACGCTGCAATACACTCAACATTTGCTTTGGTTGGACTGGCAAGGTGAATAGTCAATTTCGAGGAGTGGTGATGGACAAAGACGGTAGTTTTTAACTGTTCAGATACAAAGGATGGAAGATGGGATTGAGGGAAGCAATTTTACGTATTAAAAGTAAAGGGGCCAAATCGCAGGCAGTTGCTAGCCTGGAGACAGGAGAGGATAAAAAAAGATGTGCTCACTCTGGCAGGCTGGAAACGTACGGCCCAGGAGAACGTTGGGAACCACAAAGTTAACATTAAGTTAATTGCATCTCATTGTAAATTTTGTTTTTCCTTCCAAATTCCTTGCCTTGTTCACTGTTTCTTACTGGACGTAAAATTACCCGTTACATAATCACTTATAGCAAAGCTCTAACCTTCCTTTGCGGACCCTCAGTCCTAGCCCATTGAGGTGGCTGGAATCAAAGTTAAGAGTCTTCTCTATATAACCCCACACAATATCTTTCTCGTTCCGGGCTTCGCGTGCACTCACCTCGGGAAAACAGATAACTAGCTCTGGTTGCAGGAAATAAGCGCCAAGAAAGATTTAATCAAGTCACAACACTTCTCTCTCCCTCACGCACACTTTTAATTTACAATTTTAATATCCAAACTCCTAAAATTATATTTCAAGTGACTCGTGATTCAAGAACTCTGATTAATGTAGGAATGTTGTCTTTCTTAGGAAAACATGCATATCAGTCATTCTGATTTGATCAAGGTTTGTACGTATGTCCATTTCCCGTTAGCATTAAATCTCATGCCTGGAAAACACTACAAGGAATTCATATTTAGAGTAACTGTATTTTTTCCCTTTAACACGCGCACTGCTGGTAAGATCCTTTCCCGCCCCCTCTTTTCATTCGATGACTTGCTTAAAAATAAACTTAGAGGCAATCTTTATAATTTAGTTTACTTCTGAATATCTTAAATATTATGAAAACTATAACAACGTTGTTATTTAAAAACATTTGAGGTATAAAACATAAAAAGATTTTTTTTGTAAAAAACACACACAGTGGTTTATTGAATACTTACAACGTTTACACCTTCAATATTAATTAAACTCCACTTTTTCCCCCCTTAAGGACGGAAGTGCACATAACAAATAGCTGCTGAAAACATTTTCAAATACTGAACGACCACAACAAAATTACCATAGTAAATACCAAGCCAACTGAAACATTGGTGCAACTGTTTCTGTTGAAATATAATTTTATAATCCCATGAATATTTATATCCAAAAGGCCAAGTATTAAAGATACACTTCACATACACACTAATGCCAGGGAGTCTTTTCCCCCCTTTCTTTTCTATTTTTCCCCGTGTGTTCTATACAAACAGAGAAATAACATTCACGAAACTATTGAGACGACATTACCCCTTACCAAGCTGGAGTTTCCTCTTCATATTAAAATATGGAATGCTTTTCTTCGAATATCCACATTTTGGGGGGTGGGGGAGAAATTGCACATAAATAAACTGGATGATTCCAAATACAAAGAGTCCTCAGATCAAATCTCTCTAATGAGTCTAGGAGATTTCCTTGAGTTCTTCAGTCTTGCAGCGCTCATTGCTTGAGCTCCAAAGCCCAGACATGTTGCGGCCAGCCAGTCCTCCCTTTGGTTTTCTTATCGTTGCTGCTAACTGTGCTTTTCAATATTTCATTCTGGGAAGACAGCGTGCAAAAAAAGAGAGAAACAAAGCAGAAGTTTAGAAATTATTTTCTTTTACCTTTCGTAACCTCCGCCACCCACTCCTTGTCTTCTTCCCCCTCAGAAGAGGGAAATCCAAAGCTAGCGACAGAAATCGACGAAGATCTATGCAGGGTCCTGCAGAGGCCTCCAAGCTACAGGACAAACTTTCGGCTAGAAAGCTTGACAAACAAACGCCCGTTTACTGGCTTTTCGTAGAAAGCTGCGGGTACTGTAAAAAAAAAAAAAAAACCCACACACCAGTTTATATGTTTCATTCTTTGCAAAATAGCGACTGTGCTGTTATTTTGCACCGATCGCGACCGTGGCAAGAGCGGCTCATTTCCAAACGTAAACAAAGCTTCTTCAGGTTAAAAAGCCACCTACAGCAACAGCCAGAATAATCACAGCCTGCTGCTTTTCATTGTGGGCTTCTTCAGGGTTAAACGGCCCTCCCCGGTCAGATCTCAGGAGTGTATATTTTATTTCAAATATAAAATACATTTATATATCATATGGTATACACATACACTTGAGGTTTCAGTGGAACATTAACTTATAAGAAGACCCGAATTACAAGCAGGTCAACGATGAACATTCTAGCTAATAATGTCAGCATACCACTAAATAACACCATTGTCAATACATTATGAGAAGTGCACATCCATTCATACAAGGCCCGATCCTGTTGTGTTCATTGAAGTCAAATCCCTATTGAAATCAGTGGGAATTTTGCCTGCATAAACCATTAGGCCTACACCAAGAGTTAACATCCACATAAAAAATCACTTCTCCTTAAATTAAAAGAAAAGAAACAAACAAACCAAAACAAAAAAAACCCAACCCAAAACCCAACAACAAAAGCATAAATCACAATCAAGACTAATCTACTGTGAACCTGTGGGGCTGTGCATTATTTGTCAAGGATTTAAAACTGTGCTGGAGTTAAATTCAAGTGGTACATGCCTTCCCTATGAGCAAAGTTTCTTTTATTTGAACAGATTGCAGGGTGCTTCTGCTTTATGAAAGGTTGCTTGTGGACAAGACAGAATTATTATTAGAAATTGCAATTCAAACAACACTGTGGGGGGAATGGAGTAGAGGAGGTACTGAAGGGATACTAATGTAAAATAAAGTATACAAAACCATATTTTATGATTAAGACATTCGTTTGCAGCTGCAAGGAATGGTTTAACTATTATAATCTGACCCTACACCCGAGTTTGCTACAAGCTATATCAATTCTGAAATATTTCTATCACACAGCAGATGCCAGTTTCCCACCCCAATACATTTAAATTTTAAAATCACCCCCGGTCACTTGGAACAGCTCCTACACCGAAGTGAATTGAGTCTTCACTTCCCTTTATCAGTGATAACATATATTACTATGGGTACATCCATTTATGCAGATGATAGGTACGCGTACATGTACACACCATATATCATACTCGAAAACCCCGTAAACATTCATTCACAGCCATTAACTAAGGCACACAGTATATGTTACCTACATCAACTTTCCTACACGCAGCGCTAGTATATTGGGGCGTGTGTGTGCTGTGTAACACCATGATGTATTTAATTTGGGATCCATTCTGTGGGATCTGGAATGGAGCCTGGCTGACCTAGCAGCCTCTCCCCAAGCCAGCTGTGCCCAACACATCCGGAAGAAAGGACGAGCCCAGAGTAATCCCTCGCAAACAACAACAACAGCCTCCCCCTGTGGATGTACTGACCAGCTCTTTCTTCCTCTTCTCCTCCTTCACGTCTGTCTTCTTGATCTCTGCCTTGAAGGCCTCCGCCTCCCCGTTCTGATCGTCCTTGGCTAGCAGGTCCATGAGGTAGGCGATGTAGCTGGTGGCCAGGCGGAGGGTTTTGATCTTGGACAGCTTGGTGTCAGCGGGCACGTTGGGGATGCACTCGCGCAGCTCGGCGAAGGCGCTGTTGATGCTCTGAGTCCTGCGCCTCTCCTTGCGGTTAGCCGTGCCCCGGCGCTTCACCGGCCGCGGCCCCCCGAGCCCGGGCGGCCCGCTGCCCGGCGGCCCCCCGCCGTAGTGGGAGTGGTCGATGCCCGGCGCGCCGCTGGCGTACTCGGGGCTGTAGGACAGGGCCATGCTGTAGTCGGGGGGCGACATCTCCGGGTGGCTGCTGATGAGCCAGCCGTGGAAGTAGGGGTTTTCCTCGTGGCCGCAGCGGCTGGCGGCGGCGGCGGCTGCGGCGAAGGGGTAGCCCTCATGGTGCACCACGGGGTGGTGGGGGAAGCCCCCCACCAAACTCATCCCCGAGCCCTCGCGCACCCCACCCCCGCCCCGGGACCAAGCCTCCCCCCTCCCGGCCCGCTGCCTCAACCCGCCCTTCGCTGCGGCCGCTCCCCCGCCTCTTCTCAGCGCCTCTCCGGCCGCCGGCTCCCCATAGGGCGCTGCAGAGTCCCGCTCAGAGCCAGCGCGCTCCCCGGGCCCCGGGCGGCAGGCGCAGGGTCCCCCGGCCGCTCATGCGGCGCGTCTCCTCCGCGCGGGGCCTGGCGCTGCGGCGCGCCCACAAACTGGCTGGAGCCCCGCGCTGCCTCCTCCGCGCCGCGGCCCCCGGCTCTGCCTTCACCGCCGCGGGGGTGTGTGACACGCACCCGCCCGGCCTCCAGCAGCGCCCCCGCGCTGTCGGGCTCCGGCGCTGGCCTTGGGCATGAAAGGCTCTGGTAACGTTCCGCTCCCCCTTGGCCGGAGGCTGCTCACTGGGAGCCGAGCGCATCCATCCGCCTGGCCTGCCCCTCTCCTGCTCGCTCGGGGGCTGGGGCACCGGGCAGCCCGCTGGCCCGCAAGCAGCTCGAATCCCGCCCCGGCTGCTGGCGATGCAGAGGAGGAAGGTGGCGGCGGCGGCGATTCCCCCAGGCTTGGCGCTGCGCGGGGCACTGGCACAATTTCCCAGCACGATCTCCATGTACAGCTACATCTTTCGGGCAGCTCGTGTTAATATATGTCGTCAGAGGCTTCCTCCGCCAATCCCGCGCGGCAGGGGCGGGGCCCTCGGCGCTCCTCAATAAAACTTTTTGATGTTCGCGTTGCTAATTGCCGAGCTCCTCTTTTAGGATTGGCTGGCCCGTCATATCCCTAATATAATTAAAACAAGGGAGGAAAAAACTTTTATCATGGAGGCAGAGGTCAATGCAAGTGTTTAGCAGATGCTGTTCGGCAAAATCTTTCTAAATAAACTCATTAAACCAAAATATTGGATCATTTCAACCCAGGTACAGTATGTCGCCGAGAATTTTGATGGAAAAAAAAATAGCGACACGGTCAGTTCAGTTATTGCTTTACAAAGTGTTTGTGTGGAACTAGCAGAGAAAAACATAAGAACAGCTTCAGGAGGCACTTGCAGATTAACCAATGGCGATATACATGCACCAGAAACACTTTAGCTTATTGCTAGTTAATGCACACAAAGAGCTCACTAGCACTACGTTTTCACGCCGAGAGAAATGCAGTTATTATGGCTACTCATTGGACATGAGTTTCAAGTACAAAACTATTGGATCTGACTTTAGAGCAACTGACTTCTACAAAAAGCAAACAATATGGTCAGGGAGATGGTTTTCAAAGAATGAGTTGCTTTTAAATAAGAACAATAAAAACAAATCAAATGATTCTCTTCCAGCTTGCTAAGTTAATGTACATACCACGACATCTATTCATCCGAGCCAGTTATATGCCTGAAATCAGTTGCATGCTTGTTTAACTAGCCTGATTGGTAAGTAACCGAATATTTTTTACAGCATGTTCTGAGCTTATTTTCTAGTTTTTACTAACAAATATATAAATATCTCTCTGCATTCCTCCCTCACCAATAAAAAAACAGACATCTGTGGAAAGCAGGTTTAGTTATCGAAAGGGAATAGTTAAAGTTTTGTTTAACAGTCAGGCCCGGAGGAAATCTAGTAGATATTTAGCTATTTTGGTTTTGTAATCTTGAACACATTATAACAGGAAAATGAATCTCAGCTTGTAATTCACAGGGAAACTGGTAACTTGGAGGCGAGACTTGCGCCAAGAAATTGCTGTCATCTTCAAATGGAGCAGAATATTACTAAATAGCTGTGAAATATCAAATACTCACCCTAGGTGTCTTGGCTACTGGATAGAGTGCTTTGGTGTATATTAGAATGCAATACTACAATATAGTCAGTGTGGAAAAACTGTGTCAACGGGAGCTGGTGAGTCGTAAATTAAGAAAGAGAGATAGAGATGCAGGAGTTTGCAAGGAGCCGAGAAGAAACTCAAATCCAGTTGCTGCAAATGCTCAGTATGATACCCTGAAGATTAAGATATATTTGGTTAAGCAACGGAGAGTATCCACTTTGGGAGAAAACAACAAACAAATGCTTCTTTCTGTGTATTATTATTCCGAGGAGTAAAAGCGGATTTAAATAAGAGCTGTTACATTACAACAGTGTATTCAGGGACTGCTTTCTAGTTTTCACTATGGCTATAATGCAATATATTTGCATGCAAAGAAACGATAAGGAATGTAAAGAAGAAGAATGCGATATTTACGTTTGTTGGCACCATGCTTAGTCTGTTTAGCTTGTTTCTGCTCTACAATAATGAAATCAAGAACTGTCTTTCCGGTTAAAATTTGCATTGACACAGGCAGGAGAAAAGGCCAATTGAAACAAAGAGAGGATTGTTGTGGTGTGAAAACTCTCAGAACAATGAATCCCAATACATACATATGTTGTCCAATCGAGGAATATAGACTTTAACCAAATATGTACAAATAACGATAAAAATTAAATGCATAGTTGATATAAATATAAGTATATGTATTGATATGTACCTGGGTGTAAAACTGTATATGCAGTCTTATTCAAGGGTTTAAAACTTTTTATATTTAAAGCCAGGATACTGAAAATGGTGAGCTCAAATTTTCAGTATTTGAAGGAAACAATGTATGTACAATACTGGCATTTTACACGTGAAAAATGACTGTGTGTATAATATGCCAATGTCGAAGCAGATAGATTAAAAATACTGTTTGAATGTTGCAGTGAATCCAGTCTAGTGATTTTCTTTAACGTTTTGCTACTTTTGGGTTAAGTATTTTTGGTTTATGAGGAGGATATAGCCCTGCAGAGAACAAATGGGTATATTTGTTTCTAAATCTCCTCCCCCCCCAGTTAAATTGTGCTTAATTGCAATGCTCTAGGAGCGTTTCAATATAATTCTGGATGTGTTGTAATTGTGCAAGTTTCTGGTGAACCGCTACTATTGTCCCGATAACATCTCAAGTGATGAAAGAAACGGAAAACATGAGGCAGAGAAAAAGTAATAAAAGATTCTCGAGATACTGATCTGAACATCAGTCCACAAAGCTAACATCATTGTTCCTTCATTATTTCTATATAAAAGACTCGCTAAAGTTAAGTGCGGAACTGGATTTTAAATACAAATTTCCAGTACTTCTTTATATACAAGTTATAAAGTATATTTGAGAGCAAATGCAGCACGTGTGTTCTCAAATGTAAGTACTTATACAAGCCCTCCTATGATATTTTGATTTGCGATAGTCTTTTTCTTTCTGACCAGCGCATATGAAATCTCTGCAGCTAAAATTGATTTTTAAAAAAGATTTCTTAGCTCAGTACGTTTCCTATCATAAACATAAGTGACACACAGTTTTTTTTTAAAGTAATACTTTGTTTTTAAAATTCGTCTTTCCTGATATGTCACTGATTTAACTACTAAAATGGTCGCAAGTCGGGGGGGGGGCATCTTTATCTAAATTATAAACAGACGGATATGTACTTGCTCGCTGTAAGTAAAATATCTTGGTGCATACAAAGCTGAGCATGGCTTTGACTTTTCACATGCTTTTCATCTCTTATTATATTGCAGGAATAATGCAATAAGTTAGGCTGCTGCATCCACTGGTTAAGTCTCTTCGAACTGGATGAGCAAGAAGAGCAAGAGACGAGAAAAGTCTCTTAATAATATACTGGAACTGAGTACACGGCATTTTGTCATGTAAAGCTCAGCGGATGATCTGTGCCAGCAGGAGGAATCCTACGGAGGGCGCAATTCAGCAGCAGCGTCTTCACCTTCGCTGAGTGAAATAAGTGTATAGCCATCTGCTTTACAAGACCTGTGCACCAGAATCTGCAGCCCAAAGAAGCAAAGCATCGCAATTGTTTTTCAGTCCCAGTGGTTGTCATTGTAGTTCATCATATGTGCACACACGCTATACTCCCCAAACAGCCAGAAAGCAGCTCCAACATTTATTTTGCATCTTACTTGTCTTCCCCTCCCTCCCCGCGAAAAGATTCAAAGTGCACGATAGCAGTTCGAGAAACATTTTTCAGCTTGGTCGTGTGTGCTATTTTTGAAAGCAGTCAGATTTAAACTAAATATTTGAAAAGAAGTAGATAGCTCATGGTTTTGTGAAAAATACTGACCTTTTCATATATTTATTTTCTTCTGTTTACTCAAGATAAATAAAAGTAAACAGGCCATAAGGGTTTAATGAAATTAAACAGGCCAGAGGAATAGAACCCCATGTTCTGTGTTTTAGGAGAAAGACATCCTAATAAGTGTTGTCCTTTTCTAAACCCTATTTTAAATTATTTTTAAAATAGAGAGGTGAATTTAACAAACCATCAAACACACAAAAGCTCCTAGGGGTGGGGGGGAGGGTTAGTGGTGGAGAGAAGTAGATTAAACTATACAGCAAAGAATCAATGGAATCTACAGCTTTGAAAACTGAAATATAGTATAATACCTGGTAAATTAAAGCATTTCGCATACAAATGTCTTCCCTAAAGAACCAAATTCATCCAGCATTGCCCAATTCTCAACATTAGTTTAATAACTTAAAAAAATAATGATCCATAGTGTACATTGGCTGGATAACCCTATTCTGAAAAGCCTTACTAGCAAGGAAGTAGTTACCCTTACTCAATGGGACACTTGTCTTGAGTAACAATAGCTCATGTAGGTAAGGATTTGCAGGATCGGACAGGAGAGGTATCTCCAGCATCTTTCTTGAATAAGCTTTTGAATTTTTCTATTCTGATTTTAGAATGACTTGCTTAGAAGATAGTAATACACATTGTTCCTAGTTAGGCTCTAAGTAATCTAAACAAAATACACAGTTTTAGTGTTTAAGTTCTCCTTTACTTTATCCCTCCAAAATATTATGGAACACAGAATCTTGGCTTTTTGAATGTGGATTTAAAATCTGGCCAGTGGCTGGAAATGTTTAGATCAGGTACCCCCAGCTTCTTCTAACTACAGTACCTGGCTGGGAGCAGACAAGAAGAAAGATGGAGCTTTTTTTGTGGGTGGTTAAAAACTGAGGCCTTTACAAGCCAACTCTGGGTTTGACCCCTTCACCTCATTGGAGGAACCAGGGTTCCCTTTATCCTTGTTTGTGCCCTACCTACCTCACAGCAAGTACTGTCTCCTCGTGAATCGTTTGAAAAGTTTAGACGTGTTCAAATTTATAGAGTGCATAATGTCATTGACCTGAGACCAAATATATTAGAAAGAGAGATAATTCTCAAATGTATTTTGAAGTGTCTAAGTACCAAGTGCCCTATGGATGGCAATCTGCATGCTACTAAACCTCCTTTTAGAAGTCCATAAACTAAATTCAACACAGAAACCCTGCATAATATGGAGTTTTGAAGGGACGCTGGAGAAATCTCATCTGAAGTCAAACCTGTCAATTCGCGTTAATGAAAATAACTCTTGCCACGTTAGTTGCACTCAGTTACACTCATGCAGTCACATCATTGATTTCAACGGGTCTAGCAAAGGGCAAAATTTGGCCCTGTAAGTCTGCTTTAATTGCTGTGGAAGGACGTATAGGAACCCTGGTGTTCGTTACTATTATCAGTACTGAAGGGTGCAAATATTTAAGGCATGATAATCTGTGCCATTAAGTGTGTATTTTATACATACGCGTATATAAACCCCAACAACAAGATAGCGTTCACTTTGTAAGTTTAAATGATGTGCAGCAAACACACGAACATACCAATTTTACCTCCGCATGTGCGAACAATTATTCAAAGATTGCTTCTATTTGGAACGAAGGATACAGAGTTGTATTGATGCCACTTAAAAGAATTTAAGAAACCCAGTGATCCCCAGAAGAAGAATAAAGCCTTCATAAAATAATCTATTGAACAGACAATATTTCTTATTGAGTTTGTGGTGTTCACATAGTTTCCCCTCGTTTAATATTGTTTGCATTACCGGGGGAACTGTGTTTTGAAGCTGCTTTTAAAATGAGTGCTGATGGGATTGCTTAGGGGAAAGGAATTGTTTTGATCAATAAATATTTTTCTGTTAAAGTTAGGTTTACGTGCTTGCGGGAAACAAAGATTAGCCTGACATTCCTTTGGTTGTATGCTAACAAAATATAAGCCCTTTTTATTAATGGAGACACTCAATTTAGCTTTGGTTTTAAGCAGTGTTCAGAGATAAAAAGCAACCTTACTTGACCTAAAAATATTCCACTGGAGCTTCGGAAAGTAACTGTAATTTTGCCCAAACTGCCAAAATGTTCACGTCGTATTTTCTGTGCCACTCGGTTCATCTACCTGCTGTAACATATTGTGCTATGACTTGCCCACTAGTTATTCAAATACAAAGACTTGTGGTTGAAAGCAGCTGCCTACAGCAAATGTTGTGCAACATACTTGTTCAGAAGCATCAGTGTGTTTAGCTGCATCCACCACAATTCCTATATATGTATCTAAATGTAATTGATCTAGTTGAGTGACGTCCTTTTTGGTAATTTGGATACACCAAGTCTCCAGTTAATGACACATAATCAGCCTTTAGGTCGCTTGGTCATTCTCTTATTACAAACCCCTCCTGCTCTCTCTGATCTCCTTTCAAACTAAATTTCACACAAACAAATAAAGTAAGACAGAGACAAGGGAGAAATATTGGAAAACTTCTGATAGAGCACTGTAAAAATTTGAGAAGAAAATCTAAAAGAGGATAGGAAAGAACATCTTATCAAAAAGAGAGCATTGTGTACAAAACTTGAAGAGCAAAAGTTCTGGCTTATGTTAGAAATGACACAAAATTAAAATAAAAATAATTACTAACAGAAATGTCATAACATAAACACAGAAGGCAAGAGCCTTACTGGAAATGTGCACCAGTAGTGTAATTTATTGTTATAGATTTTACAACTGATATGTGATTCGAAAAATGTTTCTTTGACTCACTTTAACCAGCAAAAACTTTTTATTTTTTACACTTATTTTATGAAAGCGAAAGAAGCAGAACAGATTGAGAAATAAAGATCAAAAATGTAATTTACTTGTAAAAATCTATAGAAAAAAATGAAACGACTTCATGGACATAGCATTGTGTTAATTTGAAAATAAAAATCAATATTTTGTGTAACCAAAGATCTTAACATTGTTTTTATTTTTATTACCAGCAGGAGTTAAAGAACCATTTTACTAGATACTTTAAGAATATTCTTTTGATCTGCATCCAGGTGAATATTTTCCATCACAAATACTCTGTATGTATTATATGTATATAATAAACAATGCTACTTCACATATTTATATAAATATAGATATACACATAAGTGTAGCTATAGAAAGACATATATGTCTTACATAACATTTTATGTGCCTTATACACTGCCTGAAGTATATGTAGAAAAAGATTTAAATATTACTAAATTAAAGTTGATTAACAGATTATTTAAAAAAAACAGTGAAAGTAGCATCATTCAAGTGTTTGCATTTAGACAAGAATTCTGAAACAGGACTGAATTCCACTCTATTATTCAAACATTAGCAATTGACGCATCATTATCAACATAAATTTTTTCCAAACATCTCATTTGTATTTAATAGCCATAGGATTCAGAAGGCGATAATTGAGCATGTAAGTAGAGCTTTTGCACCCTTTAGGAGACTTTACACAGGAAGAAAAATTGAGCAACTAATACACTGGAAGGAAACTCACAAGGCCTCAGGTATTATAAATCTTATGTGTTCATTACATCCACAATCTTTTTAGGCATTTCTAGAACACATTTTCAACCACATGTGAAAAGTTCAGCTAGAATATTTATGCTTAGCAGTGTTATTATCCGATAGAGTAAATCAAATGGCAATGTATTGAGAAATCCTGTACACTATAATCGGATTTTCTGTCTCTCTGGGTACATACATATGTATATTTAAATTCCCAAAGTATGGAAAGTGGTTAGTGATCCTCCTCCTCCTCCAATATATTGTCAAATATTGCATTTCAAGAGTCAGTGCCTCTCATCACAAAGTATCAAACAGACCTAATCCCACCCAACATGGAGTGGTCTGCCAGGCATGCACACACAATAAGTAACTTGCCCCTTCGTAACTCAGTGGGCACTGAGGGAGCAGAGCAGAATTTAGACATTGGAGGCTGTGAATAAGCACTGTTATAGTAGCATGCTATTGGGTTAACTTTATGCTTCTGGGGTGATATTTGAGTGGAAGGCTGAGCTTTGAACGAGAAATTAAAGGAATTATAGTTTGAATAAAAACAGCTCAAGTCACTCGAATTACATGGGCAAGGGGCTGCACCAAAACGCCATCTCTGGGAGGGGTGATTCCCAGCGTGCAGAATACCTCACTGTTACTGTACCCCTAGTATGGCTCGCCAGAGGACACAAGCCCCCCCCCGCACACACTAAGGTCCAAGTCAGGCCCTGCTAGCTCAGGTAGTTCTACCCAGGCGTTTAATGCTATTTGAATAGGGGATGGGGCGCATGGGGATGATTTACAGATTCTTTTAACCCCTCAATCAGCCCTCGTGGCCTGACGTGGGCTAGATAGTTGTTTTAAATACTATCTCTGGGTGACTCTGCGTTCCCCGGGCTCTGAGAAGCTGCGCGTTTGATCTGAGGCGCTGATGTTCCCCCTCCATTTATCTTCCGCAGAACCCGGCCTTTGTCTCCCAGCATCTCAATCAAGCTGCATAGCTGAGCGACGGTGTCAAATCCCCCTCAACTCGCGGTCAGATCTGAGAGGGAGAGGCTGGAGCCCAACCCGCGAACCAGCTATCACGTTCGCTTCAGATTTAACTGCAGTCCCTTTAAAGATCTAGATCGGGGTGGGTTATCCTTGCAGCAAAGGACTTTGCTTCCTCCACGGCAGTAATCAGCATCTGTATTGCTCTGGTGACTGCTATAGAAGGAAATCCCCTTTGCAAATGTAACCATCACACGGTGGAAATCCCCCCCCCCCCTTCCACCTCCTTTTGGTCTTGCAAGCGTGTGATAAGCTCCTATAGGTCCGGAAAGGGTTAACTGCTGCCCCTCCGCCTCCTTCACTCTCCCGGAGCCCCCTAAATGCCACCGCTTTCCTCCAGAGGTCTCATTAGGGAAACCCTAACTGCTATTTTCAACATTTCCTCAATCAAGGGCCTTTAAATATAGCTCCACAAACAAATTGGCAGCAAAAAGAGTAGATTTTGTCAGACGTGAGACCAACCCAATATTTCACCCTTGTTTGCTTTGTAATTACTGGATGGCTTGTGGCTACCTCCTTGCCTTACTGGGGCAAACTGCCCTCGCCCGCTCTTTTTTACCCTTTAAAGTGTGGGATGAACCAGCCTGTTGTGCTACTAAACAAGTGATCTCAAAAATAAAAATCCCTTCCCAAATGCAGCCTTCGGGCCATTCGCCGCAGTTACCGGCTTGCTAGCTAGACTTGTGATTTTTCCAAGCCACACTCTCTGCTCCTACAGCACTTTTGTTGCAGTTCACACACTCGCAAACTGTGCCCTTGCAGGTATTTGTAAGCGGTTGGTTAGTCTTTGCTCTACTGGAATGAATCTCTCTGTCTCTCTGTTAAACTGCTATTATGATTTGTTATATTTTCCACAGCGCTTATTCTTGTTTGACTGTTGTACAAAGCTGCTTTAAATCTGCTGCAGGGAGAATAAAACTTAAAGCTGCTTGAATGGATTCCTATAGACTTGTGGGCTAGCCCTGGCCCACTTTAGTTCCTGCCTAGCAATCCCTCTGCATAAATCAGGCCCGGAGTAAGGTCGATGTCTGCAGTCAAGGCAACAATCAACTAGCTAATATCAACAAAAACAGTAGTTAACTCAAATTATGTCCTAAGCCTTACATTTAGCAGAGAAAAGGCAGGCTGTGCACTATTAACAAAGCTGTTATATTTACTTTGCTGTGAACTGAGAGAACTTTTATGATAAAGGCAAATAATACAACACGAAAGGGAACTATGACCATAAATCTCTTTTTATGGATTCCCTCTTTAGCAGAAAAACACAGTAATTCAACAATTTTATGATTCACCTATTTTGCAGGTACATTTGAAGTTATTTATATAAGAAAGTATGAATATCACGCACACACACTCTTTCTTGATTTATATGGGCCTGATTCTGCTCCCATTGAATTCAGTGACAAAACTCTCATTGACAACCATGGGAGCAGGGTTGATTCCTATCAGTATATAGTGCACATATGATTACTGTGGATACACATTCTGAGATTAGTTACAGTGTCATTTGTCTTGTGTGAAGCATCTTTAAAACTTTACATATCTATATGGAATTATAATTCTGGAATAATTCTATAATCTAATCTAAAATGGACATATTGAATTGTCTCCTCTCTTTTTGCACAGAATCACTGATGTTTGAGATTGTTAAACCACCTAATGCAATAAAAGATATTAAATACATAGTGTCTTCAGAGAATTTACATACTCAGAATCTTGTCCTACTATAAAACTACCTTAAAATTTCGTAAAGCTGTTTCATTCACTACTAGCATAGCATGTTAGCTTCTATTTCACTAGGGAGAGTTTGATTAATCCTGCTTTCCGTGCCTTATTCTGGTTCCTGTTTACTGTCATAATGCAGAATCCTGCATTCCTTGAACACCCAGGCCACCACTTTAAGTGAATAGGAGAGCAAAGAAAGCAGAGTGGGGCATATAGTTTGTCACCTGGTTTAATACTGCAGACCTGGGAAATGATTATTTCCCCTAGAATCCAATACTTTTCTCAATACACCATCTACACACTCACACCCACACCTTCAGTATTATCATTGACCATTGAGTTTTGTAACTGGCAGTTTAGAAAAGCAAAAAAGCAGTATTAGTTTATGGAATGAGGTGTAATCTTTAGAAGTATGTTTCTTTATCAAAGGACTATTCCCACATATTATTACATGAAAGATGGAACATTATTTCCCAGTGCGTTTATTTGCATAGAATATGGATATTATCACACAGCCCCACATTTCTTAAGAACACTTTCAAACTGACTCACTGTGGTAGCTACAGTATATAATGGCTGATCCTAATCACATATAATCACACCTACACAAATGTATATTTTAGTTTTTGAGTCCAATCCCGCAGTTCTTCCTGCAAGTGGTGTCATTAAAGAAGTCAATGGCATTGCTTATCTGAGCAGTGATTACTCACCTGAATTAGGGTCTCAGGATTTAGACCCTGACCCTGAAAAAAACTTTTGACTTCAGTAGAACTACTCACAGTACATAAAGTTAAGCATATCTGCTGTATTGTGTAAGACACAGCACCCATTCACTTCAATGTTACAAAACTCGGTTTTTATTTATAATGCAAAAAGATATGGACTGACTTTTGGAAAGTGGAAATGCCTGTGTTGTGCCCAATGTGCATGACCAAAACTGGGTTGCATGTGTGTGAAAATATAGTCAAATGTAAATGAGGCATTTTTGTATATGCACTTTTAAAAATCTGGGTCTAGAAGAGTACAGGGTACAATAGGCATAACTTACACCTAAAAGGCAGAAAATGATTTTTTCTATATTCAAGGATATGTCTAAATGTTTAAAGATTTTTTTTCACTATAATACTATGCTCAGCAGTGCGGCCAACCACAGCAACTTTCTGCTCAAAGGTCCACAATTTCTCTTTATTACTCTGCAAATTCACAAAGATGGAGTGACATTCCCAAATAGTAAAATTCACACAGCCATCTTTATATTTTAGATATTCATTTAGGCTGATGTTATTAAAATTCAAAACATGCACTTTCAGGAATGCAGGTTGTCTGCATATAATTATTTCTCCCCCCACCCAGCCCCAAACAACTCAGCTTCCCATGAAACAAATGTTGACTCAGTCATTAAATTGTTTTAAACAGTAGCAAATAAAACAATGATGCCCTTAATGTTTTAGTTGTTCAAACAACAGTTGGATAAGCTCTTTCAGCTGGAAGCACTTTTCTAATACCTTTGTAGGTAATAGGCTTCCCATTATGCGCTGCTGTGTGAATATCAAAGACTGCACGTTGGGCATACATTTACCATTTTATCCAAAATGTCACAAGGAAGACAACACAAAAAAACTGAATGGCGGTGTCTACATTAGGCTTTTTTTCCTTAACGTTTCCCACTACTACCATAGCACCTGTGCAGCTCCACTGGTGGTAACAATGGTGGCAACATGAGTGTAGATTGGCTGCCTGCATTTCAATCCCTGTGTTTTACAACCCTGATCAGTGGTCTGGATGCTATGGTGGTTAAAACACAGGTGGCCATTCATGGCTTGCCTATGCTAGAGCTCCCACTGCTGTTGTTGCCAATGGAGCTGCCGTTTGTGGTAGCAATGGTGGAAAGTTTTAAGTAATTACAGCAAAAGGCTAGTGTAGACAAGATCAAATGTGAACTAAACATTCTCAGGAAGTTTAGACTTCAAATAAAGTTTTGAGGAATAAAAAGTTCTTACAAAATCCTAATATGAATAAAATGTTTCAATAATTAAAAATCAACTGAAAGATTTTTTTTAAAATGTGGTTTTAGATGTTCCTGTGACACAGAAGCTCCTTGGCAAAGGGTGCCCTGTTCTTTTCAAGGAACTCTAATTTCAGACCTGAAAAACTCACTACACCAAACATGTCTTGCAAGATATTTATCCATAAAAAGTACCATGTAAAGTATCTACAGCAAGCTTGTAACTTGGCAAGATTCATAATAGGGCTGTCAATGGCAGTTAACTTATGTGATTAACTAAAAAAAATTAATCGTGATTAAAAAAATTAAACCATAGAATATCAATTGAAATATATTAAATATTGTGGATGTTTTTCTACATTTTCATATATATCAATTTCATTTACAACACGGACTACAAAGTGTACAGTGCTCATTTTATATTATTTTTGGTTACAAGCATTTGCACTGTAAAAAACAAAAGAAACAGTATTTTTCAATTCACCTAATACAATCTCTTTATCATGAAAATTGAACTTACAAATGCAGAATTATGTACAAAAAAACCTACATTCAAAATTAAACAATATAAAACTTTAGCGCTGACAAGTCCACTCAGTGCTTCTTCTTGTTCAGTCAATTGCTAAGAGAAACAAGTTTGTTTACATTTATGGGAGATAATGCTGCCCACTTCTTAATTACAATGTCACCTGAAAGTGAGAACAGGGGTTCACATGGCACTGTTGTAGCTGGCATTGCAAGATATTTACGTGCCAGGTGTGCTAAAGATTCATATGCCTCGTCATGCTTCTGCCATCGTTCCAGAGGATATGCATCCATCTTGATGACACTCCTTAAAAAATAATGTTTTAATTACATTTGTGACTGAACTCCTTGGGGGAGAATTGTATGTTTCCTGCTCTGTTTTACCCACATTCTGCCATATATTTATGTTATAGCAGTCTCAGATGATGACCCAGCACATGTTGTTCATTTTAAGAACACTTTCACTGCAGATTTGACAAAATGCAAAGAAGGCACCAATGTGAAATTTCTAAAGCACTTGACCCAAGATTTAAGAATCTGAGAGGGATGAGTGTGGAGCATGCTTTCAGAAGTCTTAAAAGAGCAACACTCTGATCAGGAAACTACAGAACCCAAAGCACCAAAAAAGAAAATCAACCTTCTGCTGGTGGCATCTGACTCAGATGATGAAAATGAACATGTGTCGGTCCATGCTGCTTTGGATCATTATCAAGCAGAACCCATTATCAGCATGGGTGCATGCCCTCTGGAATAGTGGCTGAAGCATTGAGGGACATATGAATCTTTAGTGCATTTGGCCTGTAGTTATCTTGCGATGCTGGCTACAACAGTGCCATGCAAACACCAGTTCTCACTTTCAGGTGACATTGTAAACAAGAAGCAGGCAGCATTATCTTCTGCAAATGTAAACAAACTTGTTTGTTTGAGCAATTGGCTGGACAAGAAGTAGGACTGATTGGACTTGTCGGTTCTAAAGTTTTACATTGTTTTATTTTTGAATGTAGGTTTTTTTGTACATAATTCTACATTTGTAAGCTCAACTTACATGATAAAGAAATTGCACTTGTATTAGGTGAATTGAAAAACACTATTTCTTTTGTTTTTTACAGTGAAAATATTTGTAATAAAAATAAATATAAAATGAGCACTGTACCTTTTGTATTCTGTGTTGTAACTAAAAACAATATATTTGAAAATGTAAAAAAAATCCAAAAATATTTAAATAAACAGTATTTGATTATTAACAGCTCTATTAATCACAATTGATTTGTTTAATCATGCAATTAATTATGACTACTTTTTTTAATCATTTGACAGCCCTAATTCATAATAATTATGAGATGTATGTATGGGTACTATTTAAGGAATAACATATTTATAGAAAGTATCCTTTAGTGGACTTGGAGTAAAAATTAGTCTCAGCGATGGCACATTCAGGCTGGATAGAGTTGACACCCAGCCCTGTTAGCTGGTGATGCAATGCAAGGCACAATTGTTTAGCCTTCCTCAATCCCAAGTCTTTCATTAGAAAACTATCAGAGGCAATAGCAAACAAATGAAACTTCTGGAAGGTAAAAAAGAAACTTCACAACACATGGATATGTCCTGTCTCTAAACAGAAACATAAGACTGCTTCAGTATAGCACAGAGAAGGGAAAGGTATTTTGAATCCTTTCACTGAGGGTGACATATTGAGGTGCAAGGTGTTTTCATGAAAAATTGGGTCCTGGTTCCTGTGCAGCCAGCTCTGAAACAGACTGAACTTGGGTGGGGGGAGGAAGGGGAAGAAACATACTTTATTATATAGGAAAAGTAACTATTGGTTTGCATTTTATCATTTTGCTTTGTGTTTAACCACTTGTTTCCACCACTCTCTCATTTCTAATCAAATCTTTATTCTCTCTTAAATAAACCTACTTTTGTTTTATTAGAAATGCTCAAAAGTGCTGTGTGGTTTATAGGAGCAGTTGCTTACAGTAAAACTAGCAAACTGGGACACACTGCTCCTTTGGAGGTGGAAGAGCTGGAATTTCTGTGAGTAGCCAATGGCAAGGGGCGGATCTCACAGGAGAATGATTCAAAGTCCATATCTTTTTTCATTATAAATAAAAACCTAATTTTGTAACATTGAAGTGAATGGGTGCTGTGTCTTGGACTTCCAATCAGCAGACATGCTTAACTTTATGCTCTGTGAGTAGTTCTACTGAAGTCAAAAGTTTTTTTCAGGGTCAGGGTCTAAATCCTGAGACCTGATTCAAGCGTGGTCTTGATTAGGGACTGGGAGTGGCTGGCTCACTACAAAAGCAATTTTCCCTCTCTTGGTATTGACACCTTCTTATCAATTATTGGGAGTGGACCACATCAACCCTGACTAAATTGGCCTTCAGCGTTGGTTCTCCACTTGTAAGGTAACTCTTGTCTCTTCATGTGCCAATATATATTTATGCCTGTATCTGTAATTTTCACTCCATGCATCTGAAGAAGTGGATTTTTTACCCATGAAAGCTTATGCCCAAATAAATTCATTAGTCTTTAAGGTGCTATCAGATTCCTTGTTGTTTCTGTGAATATAAAGTTAGAAAAGTTCTTTCAGTAACTTAAAAATACTGCGATTAAAATGGTTATTAAACTAGATTAAATAAAATGGAAAATTTCCTTTGCATTTTAGAGCCAACAACTCTTTCTGTGCCTTTGTGCATTTCTGTGCTCCATGTACTCTGTGCTGTTTACCCAAAGATTATCTTGTTTATGTTATGATTATTATACTTCATAGAATCTAATCACGGGAATATTTCTCTTTTTATGACAGAATGTGGATGTTGAATTGCTCAGTTGCTTTTATACAACATTCTTGGATTTGAGATAGTGTGATATATTTAATAAAGTGTTTATAAAAGCAGATATAATAGTTTATCAGATCTCAGGCAGACATAATAACAAAACCACCCTTAGCCTGAGTGTTATGTACTGTACTCTGTAATTTACAATACCGTATTTCTAAATTACTTCATAGACAAAGAAAGTTGCCTACTGAGGAATCAATCTTACAGGAACTGAAGAACTCTCTGCCTAAATATTTTTGTGTTACTTGTTCTCTACACAAATCATCATTTATAGCTTACATTCAAACACAAATTATGCCTCTCCCTCCCCCCCAGTAATATATCCATTTTTTAAGAGGTTTTGGTGAAGATTGATATATCTTTTAATTTCCAGTGGAATGATTGTTTTAAGATGAAATATTCTCTAAAAATGCATAATATGAAATCAGTATGATGAATAATTAAATGGGCTTAAACTGAACATTTAAGACCTTAGAGTGAGAATCAATTGAAGAAATGGTTTGACTAGGAGTGAATAGCTCATGAGCACATTAATAGGGAATAAATACTTTCATTTGTAGGTTGCCAGTTCAAATCCACACCAAGTTATCATCATCTGTTCGGTGGAATGAGCGAACTCCTTTGTGGATAGGTTTCCAGTCTTGCACCAGGCTGCCGAACTGCTCCGGAGAGATCCCTTTTAGTAACCTATCTGCAAACCACTTATTTGGAGACCAAATATACAGTCCAGGACAGTGCTAGTCATTTCTTAAGTTGCACTGACTTTCTTAGGAGCTGCTCACCCCTTATGCATCCTCTGCTTGCTACTATATGGAAAGGACAGAACAGAGTATACTGGGAGTGGAAAATGGTTCTTTCAGCCCCCAAGCAGAAATATTACAAACACCAAACTTGTGAATTGGCTGTTAACTCTTCAGGAGTCTAGTATTTAGTTCAACCTCACACTAGAAGTAACTATTCTTCTATAGTTACTTCTGATGTGGGTTTGCAGCTCAAAGATTATATATAAGTATATTAAACTTTTTAGATCATCCTGTTACATTTGTGGAGGTCCTGTCCTATTATGTTGTGGCCTCCTAGGGTGAAAGAGGAAAACCATCAAATGTGCAAATCCTGCACTGCTTCTAGCAGTTTTGGGGTTCTATATGCAATCATCAGATTCATGACCCCTTTACGAACAAATTGACCCACTGCTTTAGTCTTCTTTCCACATTTCCAACAGCATCCCATGTCTGCAGAGTTGGCAGTAATTCTCTACCAAAAGAATCCTTTGGAGTCTAATCCTCTGACTACCAGAACTTGATTTGGGAAAGGATAGTGTGTGCATCTATGCGTGACTGCAAGGTCTCACAGGCAGGTGCATGCAGATACTCACACTTATTTGGTATTTGTAATGTTTCTCACGCAGAGCCATATAGGGCTTACTATCATGCCCAGGAGTTTCCAATAAGATTTCCAAAAGTGCAGGATTGGGTGATAAATTTGCACCATTGTTGGCAGAGTCAGAGGACAGGTTTAGAAACTTCAGTAACCTCTCATCCCTTGAGATGACTGTTTCATATCAAGACAAAAACAGCCTGGCAGGGTAGCATGGTAAAGCTTGTATTGCTGCTGAGTTTGTGGTTAAACAGAAGACTTCACCTCACTTGCCATCTACAGGCTATTTTAAAATACACTTCAAAATGATTTTGAGAAATAAAATAAATGGCTTTGATTTCTTTTAAAGCATGCACTTGTTAAAATGCAATCAGGAATCTGCTGTATGAAGATTAACTTCCTAGGTTATCATAGTACTTCCAGTTTGGTTTGGTTATGCTCCATAAAGATATAATCTTGCCCACAGAAGCTGTAAGCAATAAATAGATTGAGGGATAAGAGAATCAATACCTTAGGGGTCATAATTGAAAGGGATAGTCTCAAACCTTCCCAGAACACTAAGTATATAACTTTACTTCTTCCTTATCAGAGATGGAAGTACAAGTAGTTAAAAAGCTGCCTTGAAGAAGAGTCTTAATGGTATGTCTATGAGTCATGTGTAAAAACATTTGCTCAACAAAGTTTATTAAAAGGTTTATATAATTCTTTGAGCAGTCAGAAAAATCCACACATTGGCCTGGAGGGGTTAGAAGGCATGGTATTGGATTAACAACTACTCCAGCAGAAGTATGAAGATGATCCAAGATAATTCAGAAGCCCCCTAAAGTCCTGTGCAGTAAAGCAATACAGTTTATTGATCCACACAGAATACGTAGGACATCTGATAGCCTCCAAAGAGTGAAACCAGTATCCTTAGATCAGTATAGGGCCCTGTCTACATTAGCGACTTTTGCATGGATGTAGCTTCACTGGTGCAAATCTCCAGTGTGGATGTGCTGCACTGCTGGAATGTAAGCAAAACAATGCTTTACACTGGTGCAGCACAACTACACTGGGGATTGTGCTGCTGCAGCTACACCTGTGCAAAAATCCTCAACATAGACAAACCTTTAGAAATGCACATGCAATGAGAGCGAGACACACTTCTGTGCATATGATGTGACAGTGGCCCAATGGTTAATCATTATTTGGCCCCAGCCTGAACTCTGGGGTACCACCACAGCTTATTATTACTATTTATTTATATTGGGGCAGCACCTAGAGACCAGGATCTCATTGTACTAGGCACTGTGCAAGTATATAATAAAGAGATGACTTTGGCTCAGAGGCACTTGCCATCTAAGTTAATGTTTGTTGCTGCATCAGCTCTGGCACTCCATAGAGATTTAATTAAAACAGCATTGATTCAAAATGGGCTTTCCCTAGGTGGCCGCTTGGCGTTGTCTAAGTGGAAGTCTTAATCATGGCTTCTGCTTGCTCTCATTAAGACCTCCCCTTTTGCCAATAGAAAGGAGATGGAAAAATCCACCCAGTTGTGGTGTGACAAACAGGAATACTCATAGAAGATTGAACTTTATTTCCTGGCACCAGCCATCTGACATGGATGTGACTCTAGGCAGCCCTGTATTCATACCCTACACACTACTGCAAGGACTTTTGTACAAAATTTACCTTGGGAGGTATCATCTGAAAACCAGTAACATACTGGTCAACAATATCATTGTGAAATGTATGTGGCAAAGCTGTGTGTGAAATTATGGATACTCACTAATATTATGCTTTAAAGTCTGTGACTAAAAGATGTTTAAATCATGGATGTCATGGGGACTTGATAAACAAGTTTCCTCTAGAAAAAGAAAGAGGCCAACATCTCAAACCAGGTGTGGCCCATATTCAGTGGGCTATTCATTTGTAGCAGAGGTTGCAGCAGGAGAAGATAATTTGCACAGTAACAACCACTAGATAGGGAAGAACCACCATGGATTTATCTTCCAGACCTCATGGCTTTTTTTACTCAGCATGAACTAATGGATTTTATCTGGGGTACCCGTCAGAAGAACACAATTCATAGTGGGTACCCTTCTTCTGGGGCACCCTTCAGAAGAACCGAACAACATAGTTCATTGAACTATGAAGAGAGGGGGAGTGCATCCATAAGTTATCCTTCACTTTAAGGAGTCAAAGAAACCAAGTAATTTGGTCTCTGTGATGGATCTGGGGCCTGGCTAGGCCAGCCAGTGAAAAGCTAGAAAGAAGACTGTGGGTCAGAGAAACCAACTTGAACAAACACTTTACCTTGCTGGGTTGAGGGCAGGTCTACACTACAGTAGGGATCGATGCTCTGAATAAAGACCCACCAAATCGACTGCAGATCGCTCTCCAGTCGACCCCTATACTCTACCTCCGATGAGAAAAGTAAGGTAAGTCAATGGGAGATTTTCTCCTGTCGACCCCTGGTGGTGTAGACCCCATGGTAACTTGACCTAAGGTACATCGACTCCAGCTACATTATTCATATAGCTGGAGTTGCGTAGTGTAGGTCGACTTACTGCAGTAGTGTAGACATAGCCTAAGTTTCAGACTTTTAAATGTGTGTTTTCACTTTCATTTGCTATCTGTATTTTTATTTCTTTCCTTGGTATCACTTAGTGTATGCTCTTTTGTTAATGAACTTGTTTTGCTCTCATTATAAATCGTCTATGCTGTTTAAGTTCAGTAAAATATGTGCTTCTAGTAAACTGACAGACTGGGATATTTTACTGCGTAGAAGCAGCAAACCTATTACTTTTTCTGTGAAGGTCCAGTGTGAGGGACTGGACTCTGCATGAGTACTATTTTGGGGTGAATATGGGTCTGGAAGGGTACTAAGATCAGCCTGTCAGGAGTAACCAACTTGGTCAAAACCAAAGTAAGGCTTGTGGGCTGCTGTCAGTCTGTTGGAGTCAGAGCTCTGAACCAAAGCTAAATAGCCACAAGTTATGCAGGGTTACAAAGCAGATGTTGACCGAACCCCTTACTGGCTTGGGTGAACTCCAAAATGTTACAATGGGTCTGCGGTACAAAAGTTGATTCTGTCATGTGACTCCCGAGATGGTCTCACCTCCTTGCTTCTTGGGGGATAGTAAGAGAAGGAAAGAGCCACAACTGGAAAAGTGTGGGAGTGAGGATGAACGCTAAAAGAGAAATGACTGATTAGGTGGCTGGAATGTTGAATGAATTATTTGTAGGGGGAGGAGGAATATTGACTGGATGGATATTTTGGCAGTGATGGATGGGAAAGAGAACTGTATTAGTGGCTTGAGTAGCTACTTTGAAGTTTTGCTTGGAAGTCCACAAACACATTGTTATGCCATTGTCTTCATGTTTTTCAGGAACTGAAGATTCTCAGTGAAACCTTAAAAGGGGAAGATGAAGAAAATATCCTCACTGCTCTGTTCTTTGTGGTTGTCATGGTGGTATTGAAGAAGCTGCTATTGACTCCAGACAGCACCTTGAGAGACAGAGGAGTCCTTGTGTCCACTTTCTCTCACCTGTGTACAAGTGCAGGAGGTAAATGCATTGGGTCTGTGTGTGAGTGAAGGAGACAACTGCACTGGGGTTGTGAGTGGAGAAGAGTGTGTCAGTGGGGTGATGGCAAATGTAAGGGTGGGGAGGGAAATGTATTTGGGGTTCAGTGGAGCATGGTGTTGAGTGGAATTAAAGAGTAGAGAGGTAAATGGGATAGAAGAGAATGAGTTTGTTAGACATGAGTGAAAATGAGAAGCAGGAGAAGAAAAAAGATTTGTTGAGGGGTGGAGTAAGATTACAGGGTATAGAGGAGGAAAAAGAGACTGTGAGGAAGGGAGAAAGGACAGATGGAAAAATACAAAAAAAAGAGTAAGAAAGACAAGGAGAAGTAGATTGAAAGAACATGGGTAGAAAAGAGGGAGAGAACAAAATGAGAGGAATCTGAAGAAGTTGGAGGCAGAGAAAAGGGAAAAGGAAGAACAGACACTGAAAATACTGGAGGAAAAGAGACACAAAGTTCTATAATGGCAGCAAAAATAATGTTTATAAGGATGGGAAACTGTTGAAGAACCTTACTATAATAGATATGGAGTATTGGTGTGTTGAAAATACTTGGTCTAGTGTTCTGTGTATGCATATAGATAGTATAGGCACGTTTTTATAGGAGTTGTACACTTGTACATTAATAGATTCCAAGGCCAGAATGGACCATTGTGATAATCTAGACCTCCTGTATAACTGTATAACTTCCTAAAAATAATTACTAGAGCACAGCTTTTAGAAAATTTACACTTAGAAAAAAGTTGGCTTTGATTTAAAAATAGTAAGTGATGGAGAATCCACCATGACCCTTCACAAATTGTTCTAGTGGTTAATTATCTTCACTGTCAACAATTTATGCCTTATTTCTAGTCTGAATTTATCTAGCTTAAACTTTCACCAACTGGCTTGTACTATATCTTTCTCTGCTAAATTGAAGAGCTCACTATTAAATGTGTGTTCCTCATGTTGATACTTACAGACTGTAATCAGATCACCCCTTTAACCTTCTCTTTGTTAAGATAATAGATTGAGCTCTTTGAGTCTATGACTTGTTTTCTAGTCATGTTTTCTAATTCTTTAATCATTTTTGTGGCTCTTCTCTGAACACTTGCCAATGATCAACATCCTTTTTTTAATTGTGGGCACCAGAACTGGATGCATTATTCCTTCAGTGATTGCACCAGTGCCAAATACAGAGGTAAAATAGCCTCTCTATTCTTATGGGTCTGACTCACAGTTCAGGCTGAACTTTGCTTTACCCTTGTACTTTCCCTGTTCCAGGGCTGGCCTGGGGACTGCCTGACCCTTGCTGTAAATCAAAGCAGCCTTAAAGCTCCTCTAACTTGTTCTGGTTGCCCATGGCCACAAGGGACTATTCTAGCACCTGAGAATAACCAGAGCACAGAAACAGTCTGGCCATACCTCCAGGCCTCCAATCATGGCCCCTTTGCTGGGGGGCTGCGATGGGGACAGTAGTTACATCTGTTCTATGTCACCTGGGGAATCCCCTGCACCCAGGGTGTTGTCCATGCCTGAATCAGCCAATATCATAGCTCTGTTATGCTCCTCTAGTGGCACAGAGGGGCCAAAAGACAATGGAAAGTCAGGACCATCTGTGAATATTTTTTCCCCTCTGAGATTTGTAATGAGAAATCAATTATAAAAAAGTTTAACCAGCGCTTACTGGAAGCTTGTCAGTGAGTGTCTTTTAAACTCTCTCTCCAATCAATGGAAAATATTTCTGTGAATCAAATTCTGCCCTCTCTACATGTGTTAAATACCCATTAAAGTTGATGGCTGAGCAAGTCTGAGGGCAGAGTCTGACCCCCATGTAAATTCATCCTTTTTTATCTCCGTTGGTGGTGGTATTATAAAGGTGGATCTTATTGAATTACTGTATGTTCACTGCAATCTATGTCAAAAGGTATGTCTACACTACCCGCCGGATCGGTGGGTAGCGATTGATTTATCGGGGATCGATATATTGTGTCTAAATGAGACACAATATGTCGATCCCCAAACGCACTTCCGTCAACTCCGGAACTCCACCAGGGCGAGTAGTGGTAGTGGAGTTGACAGGGGGAGCTGCGGCCATCGATCCCGCACCGTGAAGATGGGAGGTAAGTTGAAAAAAGATACGTCGACTTCAGCTATGCTATTCCCATAGCTGAAGTTGCATATCCTACAATGACCCCGCCCCTTAGTGTAGACCAGGCCAAAGGCACACATATTCCACAATATTCATAGTAGGGCAATGTAATAGGAAACAAAACATCTTTGAAGCAGCTCCTTTAAAAAAAAATGAAAGCCCAGCAATGGTAACACACACTTATCTTTCACCCACACCATTACCACTGAGATGGCCCAGTGCTTGGATGAGATCAGCCTTTGGATGAAGAACAGTTGAGTGAAGCAAGAGAGAAGTTATACTGGTGGACAGAGGAAAGCACTTGGAAGACTTTGCAGCCATGGTGCAGTCTCCTTTGGTTGATGACGTGCATCCAGTTAGTCGGTAGTTTAGGTGTGCTCCTGGATTCCTCATTGACACTGAGTTCCCATCTAGCAGCAGCATCCACGAGTAATGCTTTCTACCATCATCAGTTAGCAAGGAGATGCTGTCACATCCTGGCAGATGATGAGCTGACAAATATACACACTTTTGTCACCTGCTATCTGGGCTACAGTGAAGCAATATACAGGGCCCAATCCATGTGCCATCTTCCAGTGAATAACATACTGCTTGGGTTTGTTTTTTTTTTTGGCTTGGCCACTTTGAGAAATGCCAGAAATATTTTTCCTCACCCTACCTGGCAAAATGCCTAGGGCTTCTCCGACCTAAACGAAGGCTTCTGTGCTTAGGAAACTCCAACCAGAGGTGTAGTGGAGTTGAAATACACTGGATCAGAGTCCTGACACTTTTTCTGCAGTGGAGTATGACATTTTGTTCTCAGCATGGAGCCCTTTGAACAGCATGATCATACATCTGCATCTAAGGTCATGTCAGTGGGGGCATTCTTGTATTGTGTCGCCCATTCATGAATACATGATGGACTTCAACTGGCACAGAATGCTGCAGCCTGTATCTTCAGCAATTTGGGCTACTGCAAGCACATCACACTGGCCTTGCACTCTCTATGATGGCTTCCCATAAACTGTTGAGTCAAAGTTCAGGGTCTGTTTTCTAATCTTCAAGGTGCTCAATAGCCTGGTTCCAGGATAGCTAAAAGATTTCCTAAAGCTCCAGGATGAATACTCCAGTCAACAACTCTGCTTCTCAGGCACAATGGAAATTTCTACTACAAGGGTAAAGCTCATCTGTGAAGGAGACAGCATTGTCTTGGGGATAGGTTTGAGAGTGTTGAACGAACACCCACAAGAGCGAAGGATGATCACAAATGACACCACTTTTCACTCCAGGGGCAAGACGTACTTGCTTGAATTTGCCTTCTTTAGCATAAACATATAATAGAATCATAGACTATTAGAGTTAGAAGAGACCTCAGGAGATCATCTAGTCCAACTGTCTGCTCAAGGCAGGACCAACACCAACTAAATCATCCCAACCAGGGCTTTGTCAAGCTGGGCGTTAGAAACCTCTAAGGATGAAGATTCCACCACCTCCCTAGGTAACCCTTCCAGTGCTTCACCACCCTCCTAGTGAAATAGTGTTTCCTAATATCCAGCCTAGACCTCCACCACTGCAACTTGAGACTCTTGCTTCTAGTTCTGTCATCTGCCACCACTGAGAACAGCTGAGCTCCATCTTCTTTGGAACCCTCCCTTCATGTAGTTGAAGGCTGCTATCCCCCCTTGGATTTGAGAATCCCCCCTCACTCTTCTCTTCTCCAGACTAAATAAGCCCAGTTCCCTCAGCTTCTCCTTGTAAGTCATGGGCCCCAGCCCCCTAATCATTTTTGTTGCCCTCCGCTGGACTCTCTCCAATTTGTCTGCATCCCTTCTGTAGTGGGGGCGGGGGGAGGACCAAAACTGGACACAATACTCCAGGTGTGACCTCACCAGTGCCAAATAGAGAGGAATAATCACTTCCCTTAGTATGCTGGCAATGATCCTACTAATACAGCCCAATATACCATTGGCCTTCTTGGCAACAAGGGCACACTGCTGACTCTCATCCAGCTTCTTATCCACTGTAATCCCCAGGTCCTTCTCTGCAGAACTGCTGCTTAGCGAGTTAGTCCCCAGCCTGTAGCGGTACATGGGATTCTTCCTTCCTAAGTGCAGGACTCTGCCCTTGTCCTTGCTGAACCTCAGATTTCTTTTGGCCCAATCCTCCAATTTGTCTAGGTCACTCTGGACCCTATCCCTACCTTCCAGTGTATCTACCTCTCCCCCCATCTTAGTGTCATCTGCAGAGTTGCTGAAGGTGCAATCCATCCCATCATCCAGATCATTAATAAAGATGTTGAACAAAACTGGCCCGAGGACCAGTCTGCTTGATGCCAGCTGCCAACTAGACATTGAGCAGTGTGTACATTTAAAACCAGAAAACAATGCTCCAAAATGCCCTACCAAAAAACCACTGTGTTGCACACACAATTCTCCTTCTCGAGAGAGGATAAACCAGATATATGATTGATTTTAGTCAGGTCACTTAATGCACCACTGGAAGATGCTCAGATACTATGGTGATGAGGGTGGTATAAGAACCCACACAGAACGGACCAAAATAGAAACCAGTGCATTCATGTTGCATTCCTGATAGCATAAACCCTCTTTATCGCTATATTTGCATTAAGTTTAACTAGTAAATGATATATCTAATCAACAGTATGAGAGCAAGGATGTTCCAGTGGTGAGATTGATAGCTGAGACCTGGGATACTCATGTTCAGTTCCCAGATTTGCTACAGACTTCCAGTGTAACCTTGTGCTAGTAACTTAGGCACCTAAATACCTTTGAGGGTCTGGGCCTCAGTCTCAGTTTCCCACCTGTAAAATGGAGATTTATTAGTAGCCCTACCTACCAACAGTATTGTGAGGCATTCAAAGTCTACAGTGGTGGGGCCATATAAGGACCATTTTATACTCGTTAAAAAACAAAAGAAAAAATCCCATAAAGATTGAGAACACCTTTATGCTGAGCCTCACCCTGTACTTGCAAAGACATTTGGTAACAATTAGAGATGATAGGTCAAACCAGAACTGTTTATCCAAATCTCTGTGAACTTTGGTGGTTCAGATAAAATGAGACCCAGACCTGAGCTAGCCCAGGGTTTTGGTTTTGCAAATTCAAGCCTCCACCCACAAGGTATTCTTAAACCAAAATCATCCCAGTTTTTATCCATCTCTAGTTGCAGTGCAACTCAAGTTTTGTATTTTTCTATTTCCCCCCAGCCACAGAAGAAAAATATGAACAGATTAGAAGTTTGACTGATTCTGTGAGGTTGACTTGAGGTCAGTGAAAAATTGATAGCAACTTTTTAGATGAAAAAATCATCAAAGCTAAAGGAAGCTTCTCAGAGTGGGATTTAATAGCAGCTATCATATTGCCTTCAATGCCTTGACCATTTCTTGTGCAGCTGTTTTATTTTAAAAGATTTCAACCCCCACCTCACATGTATGGTTCTATGCACTGACCTAAGTACACACACCCAAGTACTTTGGTCACTCATGATAACTATAAACCCTTCAGTGAACTACCAGAAAGGTAGTTCAAATGGAAATGGTGAAATTCAATATAGCGTTTAACTAAGTCACTGTCCGAGGTTAAGCCCAAAAAACCAATCAGCAACACTGGGAGGAAAGGCAAATATATTAATTAATTGGAACCCGGATGCCAGATATGTGACTTTTCCTGATACCTGTCAAGTAGCCGTAAAAGTATTTCAGTGTGAATCAACAAATGTGCCTAAACAAATCAATTCTTTTATAAAGAAATAATTTAGATCTAGATTTGGGCACAAAGGGTAGGATTTTAAAAATATATAAGTGATTTAGGAGCACAAGTCCCACTGCCTATGAGCTGTGCTCCTAAGTCTATCAGTGGAATTTTCAAAGCACCCAAATAAGTTAGGTGCCTCACCCTATTGAAAGTCAATGGGAATTAGGTGCATTACTCACTAGGGCACTTTTGAAAATTCCGCTCTGAAGTGCTTTTGAAAACCACCTCTAATGGGCCTAATTTACATCAAACACCAGTGGAACTCCATTGATCCCAATAAGCTTACTCTGGTGTAAGTGAGATCAGAATTGGGGACAAAGTGGCTGGGAATCAGAACACTGGCAAGCGTGGTTTTCTCTTGGACAGGTTCATTTAATCAGCAGAATAGTTGTCAAAGCATCTGGGAATTAAATCAATCTTTTGAAAGTCTTTTAGAATATATTTTTTATTCTTAAAAAAATAAATAAAAAGCAGTTGAAGGCTGCGGTTTTCAAAAGTATTCAGCAATGCCCCAACTTTGCTCCCATTGAAGTCAGTGGGCATTTCTCCTCAGTTTACTGGAATGAAGGGTAGGCTTGTGCTATGAGCTTTGGAAAAAGCTCACTCAAAGTCTTTTAACATTCCTTCAACAGTCTGTCCAAAAAATAAATAATTCCTTTAGCCTCTAATCTAGCAATAAGTGAGTTTGCTAAAAATATTTTTTGAATGATACATTTCACAGATTATTTGGCATGTTGAATATTTACAGTAAGATCATATATAAAATATACATTACTTCTCCCAAATATTTAATATTAATATGTTAGTTCAAGAGTTAGAAACTAGTTTAACTTTGGGCTTAAACTAATGTAAGGTCAAAATCAGGCTTTAACTGTGTTAAATAGCCTTAACTGGAATGCATTTTCCTTGTATGCAGATTTTAATAATTAAAATTTCTATTGTCAGCTAAGAACTCACTCATGCTCCTACTGACATCAGCAAGAATTTTGCTATTGATGCCAGCGGGGGGGCTTTATTGTGGGATGGGGCTGAGGCTTCTTTTCTCACATCTTTCTTTACCCTACCCCAATATCCTGTCTCTCTTGTATAGCACTCAGATCCAAGGCATTGCTGCTTCAAGATGCTGTGCTTCACAACATCCAAGAGTACTGCCTCCTGTGGCACAGAGCAGAAGGCTGTGTAAGGGGGTGCAGAGCTCCACTCTGATAGGGCCAGAGAGCTGGATAACAGCAGAAACAGCAGCTAGAGTGAGGGTCATGAGTGAATTAATCCTTCGTTGCCCTCCATCCGGCTCTCACTGCATCCAAAAGCCCATAGTATTATGCCAATTTATTTCCCACGCCATAGGGTGCATATCACTGCATCTCTTGTGAACCATCTGAGAGTTGCACTCCATTTGCTGAGAAACCCTGACTTAGAAGATCCAAAATCTGTGAATGCAATGTTCTGACTTACAGCTGTGAGAAACCCAGCACAGAAATCCTATGGGTGCATTATCTTTAATTTCGTCTTTAATAGATGTGTTGGACAAAACAAAGCAACCAGTTAGCAATAACCAGAATACTACAGTATTCAGAGATCGCTTATACAACCTCTGGGTAACAGAAACTCCCAATGGAATGAAGGTCAGTCACAACGCTTAATAATGATGCAACCTATGGATTCCTCTCCCAATCATCTACAGGTCTGGTTTTCCTGAAGATTTTGGATGGTTCTGAAACCTGCAGAAGAATGGGGTTGCAATATATTATACATTTTGTTCATAAAGAAAAATTTGAGAAATAATATTATGTTTGTGTTTCCCCTTAAAGGGAAAATACAAGACAACATTTGTCTAACACTTTAGTAATATCTAGTTATTTAAATCCACAGTGTGGTTGTAGATGGGAGGGGAAATAAAATGCTTAGTAGGAAAGGTTAGGCTATATTAAACAGAACCACATTCTTATAATTTATGTATAAAAATGCCAAGAGGATTTTATGTTCTTTATTCTAAACAATCCACTCCTGAAGAATCAGTGCTTTTAAATATTCTTTTCTTAAAATTGTTCACAAAGTGAAAAACTTATTTTAAAAGTAGCTGGCACATGGGCACTCAGTTTTAATTAGTGTAACAGTTTAGTAGCACTAAAATGTAGAGTAGGGCCTATCAGTAGGTTGTTTTATTTTATTACACACATCAAAGCTCTTCTGTGCTATACAATTATAAAATCATGATCAACTCTTATTAAATGCCTGTTTTGGAATGTACTCTCATATAATATTTTAAATTGGCCAAGCAGATGTTATTTGAAAACTGATAAAAATATTCACCCATGGGCTGAGACCTAGCAGGTCAAATTTCAGCCTGGAGTGCATTTTTACAACCAGTTCATTAGAGGTTTAATGATAGAAACACTGACATACTCTTAAAAAGTCCTTATATAATGGGTCTGTAATACAGACTATTCACGGTCAAATGAGATGGAAAGGAGAATGGTATCAGAAGCAAGATACAATAGTTCAGCTAGTTTGATTGCATTAAACCTTTTGGAGAAACTCATAATTTGACATGCAGTTGTACTAGCATAAATTTTAAAAAAGCAGTTTATGCTAAGTACTGTTACCAGAAGATTTGGTATCACTTTTACTAACTTTTCTAATCCAGTAATCAAAATTGTGGTCTGCCCTAAAGGGAGTTCCAGGGAAAGCTGCAGCTAGCTAACTTTACCTTGAAAGAACACGGATACAGCCCCCCACCCAATCAAGAATAGGCAAACAAGTAGTAAATTCTTCAAAAACAAATATTTAGAAGTGAGTGGTTACAGTAAAAGAGTAGAGAGATAAAATAAGGTTACAGTTAAAAAGGGAATGAAGGAGTGTGGCAAATAAAAATGAAACACTACAACAATTTCAATTAACTCTATGGCATATAACAATAGAATCACTTACTTAATCTATACTTTATAACAATATAACCCTCAAATATGTAACAATATTAAATACTTAAAACTAAGCATCTAGTAAACACTGGCCTGGTAGTTACTAAATGGGTAGGAGCAGATCTCACCCAGACCACAAGCATCCAGCTTTATTTACACTTGAAGCCCATACATGAAAGGAATAAACGGGTAAACAGAAAGATTAGGTTTACAGGAAACTTTTGTTTAATCCCTCTGAGACCGTCTTTGGTCCTTCTGCTCAGTCTTCATGCTCAGGAGCCTGTTTTGTAGGTTGCTGGCATGGAGCGGCTATGCTGTGATGCTGCTCAAGTGGCTGCTTGCTTCCCTTGACATGAAGTTTCTCCTCAGGTATCAGATACAGGTACAGGTTAACCTGAGGAGAAACTTCATGTCTGGCTGCTGCTGACGTGGTCTCCTGCTGGCTGGGTGGCAGAATCGGCCGTCGCCAGAGGCAACCTTGGAACCCTGGGTGGACTGCTGCTGCTGGAGCTGCTTGGGAATGATGCTAGTGAGCGTAGCTTGCGGTGCTACTCTGCAGCATGGCTAGGATGGAAAGACCATTAGCTACTTACAGAAGCTGTTGCTATGACTTGTGAGGCTGCTGCAGGAGTAGCTGCTTTGTGAATGATGGCGGCTAGTGAGCATTGTCAATGCTTGTGATCCTGGGTAGTTAGCTACTCTGCTGCTGTAAGGCAATAGTTCACTTTCTCACCCAGCAGGGTTCCACTGATGTGGTTGCAGAAGCTGTGCAAGTGTCTTCCTTCTTCCAGGTGTCCTACAGCTTTCCGCTTTCCTTCAGGTCCCTGTCCCCTACAGAGTTTAGCCTGCAGGCTGTCACCTTCAGATTACAATTTGCAGCGCATTGGCTGAATTATGATAATATATTATAGCTAATCAGCTTCCAGAGATCAACATATGTTAAATATATGCTAATTAGTCACTTGTACTAGACATCTATGGAAGGAGGAGGAGCTACTACGGGCCCAAAGTAGTCCTATGGAGTTTTTCAGCTGGCCTTTGGATGACCCCAAGCTACTTGCTGTTTGAAAGTCCCATGTATTCCCATGCATCTGACGAAGTGGGTATTCGTCCACGAAAGCTCATGCTCCAATACGTCTGTTAGTCTATAAGGTGCCACAGGACTCTTTGCTGCTTTTACAGATCCAGACTAACACGACTACCCCTCTGATACATGGGCTTCAATGTATGGCTCTGGGATTTTGCTGAGTCATTCCTCACAGGAAGCAGACTTTAACATTGCATCATAAGAAGTGGAATCATATTGCAATGGACCCTTATGTGCCCTAGAAATGGGATCTCCCACTATATTCCATCACCCTATAGCCACCAGTACTAGATTTTCTAAATTAAATTATTCTTAATTTTTATTTAAATTACAGATTTATTCCTAAAACTAATTACTGTTCTGAGCATTCCAAAGGGTCCTGATACTGTATCACCATTCATTTTATGTCCAATTAAGCCATTTATTATAATTTTTCTGAATTTAAGTCCTGTCTCAAAGTTTTTCTGCAAATTTCCAATTTAAAAGTGTTGCAAGGGATTTCAGGCAACTGAGGGGAAAAAAAAATCTCTGGTCATAGTACATTCAGGGCTGAAAACATTTTAATAAATGTATTTCAAATCAAAAGGTCTGATTCTGCAGCCTTCCCTTATCTGAGCAGGTCCAAATAGTCTTAGTATGTTTTTAAATACAGTGTGTGCAAAAATCACTTCTGTATAAATTTCAGAACTACACATACCTGTGAATTTCTGAAGGACGTTGATCTACTTCAAAAGAATAAAAGAGTTAAATTAATGTAATTTTCAACATTTTTGTCACTTGAAATTAAGGGTTTGGTCACTTTTAATATGGTCTATTAATATTTACATACAAAAACCATTAAGAGACTTATTTAGATTCCAAAGTCAAACAGTTGGACATTAAGAAATGCCAGAGTTGATATTTCTCATGCAACCTTAATTCAGACACTGTTATGATACAGTCTTTAACTACATGATCATGTTTGTTTGTTTTTCCCAGAAGACCCTTCTCAAAAGTTGTACAACCAGCATTCATTTACTGCCACTTCAGTAAGTGGGCATAACTCACATATCCATACTGGAATAGTTTAATATATATTTTGCTCTCTTTACTCCTCATTGCTTTTGGCCCCTCTACTGACAAGCACAATAGATATGAAGTTCTTGAAGGTGATAGAACAGTAGAAGGCAAATGGACGTGGATAAAGGAAACTTTTACTAAAACTTGTGAATAAGTGTTGGGATTCAGGAAGAAACATCACAACGAATGGTTATCTAATGGTACATGTCAGAAAATAGAAGAAAGATGATTTAATTTCAGTTTGACTTTGCAATCAAGAACAAGAACACAGACACAGTGACTCTAGGAGAAATATGCTATAAAGGACAAAGAATCCAAAAAAAAAATTGCTAGGGAAGACAAACGAGACTTCTTAGACAAAATGGTAACAGATGCACAGACCACTGCAGCAAAAAATGACCTGGTACATTATTAGACGGTTGTCAGGAAGAAAAACAAATACCAGTCTACCAGTTCAAGACAATGAATGCAACTTAATAATTCTGATGTCTTTGTTAAATATGTGGAAGCAGTACTCCACTCAGCTACTGAATGGTGAGCTAGTGGCCAACCCCCAATATACAGGAAGAAAAAGACTTCCCATCCTTCCAGCAGAATAGAAGTAGAGAAGGCAGTCAATCAGTTAAAAAGTGGAAAGGCACCAGGTCTGGATAAGATTCCAACACAGGTTCTTAAGGCAGACAAGAAGAATATAGCAGACATTTTGATAAGCCTCATACAAAACACATGGGAAGAAGTAAAATACCACAACAAGTGGGAAAAGGGTCACACAATGAAGCTGCCAAAAAAAATCTGGAGGGGCATTCAATTGCTGTCTATTCCACATAAGGTATTTACATGTATTATTCCAAACAGAACAAAGAAGTTGCAACCTTGAATCTAGCACTAAGGGTTGAGGAAGGGGAAATCATGTATAGATCAAATAATAACCCTACTTATCATCATAGAACTGTCCATTGAATGGCAGTCACTGCTTTATATTAATTTTATAGAGTTCCAAAAAGATTTTGATACAGTGCACAAAACAGGTTATGCAAGTTGCTACACCACTACGCAATCCCAAAGAAATTTGTGAACATCATTCAAAGCTTCTATGAAAATAAGCAGGGCTTTGGAGCTGTGCTCTGGTTCTGCTCCAGCTCCAGGCAAAAACCTGCAGCTCCACTGCTCCGGAGCTGCTCCACGCTTCTGCTCCGGGCTCTGCTCCAAAGCCCTGAAAATAAGACATACTAAGTAATACATAACAGTGAACAGACTAGGATATTCAAGGTTACTACAGGTATCACACAAGGATGTCTTATGTCTTCCATGGTCATTTTACAGGTAGTGGATTGGCTAATGAGAAGGAATGCAGAATAATCAAGGGCCATACAATGGACTTTTACACAGAAGTAAGAGGACCTTGACTTTGCAGATGACATCAACCTGCTATCCCATCCCCACAAATGCATGCAAGCCAAAATAAATGATTTTTAGGCCTATTCACAATTTAGTAGGGTTGAAAATGTACACAGATAAAACAAACTATGAGAATCAATATACAAAAGAAACACCAATAACACTTTCTGGGACTGACATAAAAGAGGCCTGCTATTTCACATATTTTGGCAGCATTGTAAGTACAACTGGTGAAAAAGATGAAGACCTTAAAGTGAGAGTAGCAAAAGCCAGACATGCCTTTGTAACTCTAAAAACTGGAAAAACAGAAATCTTGCCCTCCAAACTAAACTTAGAATATTTAACAACATTGTGAAGCTGGTCTTACTATATGATGCTTTATCTTAAAGATGTATTAAGACCTTACTATCTAAACTCCACATTTTCATAAACAGCTGCCTTAGCCAAATCCCCAATATTAGATGGTCAGGAAAAAACCATCAACAATGAAGATCTCTGGAGGAGGACAAAATAGAAACTGATATAGCAAGACATTATGGAACAAAAATGGAGATGGCTAGGACATACCTGAAGGAAAGACCTGAATAAATAACAAAGACAAGTGTTGGACGGGAATCCCCAGGGCATGAGGTGATGAGGTAGACCAAAGATAACATGGAAATGCACAATAGAAGCAGAACTGAAAGCTATCCAAATGACATGGGTAGGAGCTAACATTGCAGTAGGAGACTGGCTAAGATGGAAGGCACACACACACACACACACACACACACCACCTTATTTTAATGTAAAGATAACTCAAGACAGCAGAATATTAAAAGAAGCTACACTTCAAACCTAAGACTAACTTGTGTTTCTAGGATACCTTCACAGAGGATGGTGCAGCATTTTGCTCTGCCACTCCAGGAGTGACACAAAGAGGGAATTGTGGCTTCTATGCCAGCAGAAAAATTATATTAACCCCTGCCTTCTGGTTTAACGGTAATGGCTGCTGAGTAAGGTGGAGTGGAGCCAAGGTTCTGGCCATTCCCTGCCTTCATAGTTATGGGGAGGATTAAGCATGCGTAAAGCGTATTCTTATCCCCACACCCTGCCCCCAGATTCCAACAGATGTTGACTCTAAGCAACAGATTATCCCATAACAACTTCTGAAAACTGTCAACATGGCTAAATATTGTTTTTAAATTAAATTATTATGCTTAAATTTAAAAAGGCAGGAACAGAGAAACAAACTTCCATAGCAAATTTGAAATCTTTATAATTAGGTGTCATGAATTACTCCAGCAAAAAAGAAACCACCCTTGAACCTGTGCCAGTGTTCAGAGCCACACCTAAATAAGAAGTTCTGAAATACTTTAACACATTCTCTCCCAATTCTACATTGCTTTGCACTTTTGGATTCTGGACTGGAAGAACTAAAATAACTCAAGAAAAACTGTTCTCATGGCCTTTGCAACTGGGACTAGAAGCACAAGAATCAGAAATCTTTTGAGAAGGAGTGGAAACTTTGCAAGAAGCAGGCTCTAATTCCAAGAAGGTCCAAAAAGTGAAGATAAGCTTTGGACACTCTGGAGAATTATCTGAACTCACCCTGAACGTCAAGCCTCTTGAGGTTTGCTCATCCCTGACTATAATTACATTTTATATTTGCTTTCACTTCTGATTAGATGGTTAATAGGGTCATATATGGTATAAGCGGTTTTGCACACAAATAGTGGATTATTTGTTTTTATGTGTAGTGATCTAAGACTTTTGACAATTGACTGCTCTGATTGAAGGGATCTTAGCAGTTATCAGTGGTGGGACTCATGCTAAGATAGACTATGCCCTCCAAATCAGTCAGTTCAGTGAGAATATAGGGTGCATATCCTGTGGCAGGACGGGGACCTAGGTGACAATTTAATTATGTAATCACCAAGAGACTCTGGGCATAGCAACTGCAGGCTATTACAGTATACTTTTTGAGGGACATATGTCAAATGAACAGCTTCAGATATTTGAGTTGCTACATATATTTATTATATGTACTACCGTTAATATTTTCAATAAATGTTAATAACATTGATTAATCAAGTAATTTAGGGCCAGATTTGTAAAGGCAGTTAGTTATTGTACTCAGGGTCACATTGCCAATTTTTGATGGGGTTTAGACTCCTAAATGCCTTTCCCGTCTAAGAATGAGTTAGGCTCCCAAATCAGTTTGGCACTGTGATGCTAGTGTAGCAATGCCTAGATACCTTTAAAAATCTGGGCCTTAAGGCCTATACTGAGAAATGCAAGTGTTTTTTTTTATTAAACATACGAAAATATTTAATGCCTCAAAGTCAACATATAATGAAAGATGCTTTTGGCCCCAATCTTGAAAAACTTTAACACATGCTTTACTCTACATAATCTGAGTGAAGCCCTAGTCACATTTAAATCAATTGCAAAAATCCCATTGAGACTTCAGTTGGACTACTTGGGGTGCATAAAAGTTAATCATAAGGGTCTTTGCAGAATCAGGGCCTAGAAAAGCAATCTGAAAAATTAAGCAGTATAAAAGAATAAATTAGAAGTCTGGCAACTGGGCCAGTGTAAATCAGAACGGCTGAATCTCATATTAGGCTGCTTTAAGGAAGCATTTATTGGAGAGAATTAATCTCTAATTGTATACACCATACTTTTGAGAGCGATCACTTACAGTGATAGGAATGATTAATGATGCAGGGATGAAAGACCTTAATTATGTTTAATTGAAGCTAATTGAAACAACCTCCTTGATTAATTGAGCAAAGCCCAAAACAAAGGACTGTAATCGATGACATGATTAACAATTTGGGTGATTCTTTGTGCTCCACATAAATATTCTGAGGGGTTTTTTTTTAATATAAAAGAAAATTTTAAAATGAATTTTTAGTTCCAGTTATTCACACTTAGAAATGTAATTAGCACTAGAAAAACTTCCAAACTGTAATTCACTTTTGTTCTTGATTTCTTAAGACTTTAATTGCATAAATGCACTTATCTAGTAAAACCTGATACATTAAAATCTCCAACACTGACTCTCTGTGTGAAATCCTTGCCGCACTGAAGTCAACGGCAAAACTTCTAATTACTTCAGTGTGGTTGGATTTCACTCAGTGTATCTTACTCTCTCTAAATTGGTTTCCATATCTGTAAAGTAATACATGCTAGTATTTAAATTACTTTGCAGAACAGTAATACATACTTATCCCTCTTACTTGGATTTTATACTCATTAATGTGTTACTTTCTGTGAAGGGATTTGAAAATGAAAAGTTTCCTAGTAGCGGTAAATATAATTATTTGAGGCCCTGTGTCCCATCTCTATATGGACAAAACTCCCATTGAAATCAGCTGGGGTTTTGCAAGCATAAGGGATGCAGGATCAGATCCAATGTGCAGAACAACGTTACTTAGTTGGCGTAGAAGGCGACGTATTCTTTATCTTTTATAATTGTTATTTCAATAATATAAATCCAAATCATGCCTTTTTTGGTTTTTATGTTTTCTTTACAGTCACACCAACAGCACAAGTGTTATCTTGTAAATTCTGTGAGATACAAAGTGGTCTTTTATAAAGTTTTAAAAATAGTATCTCTGTGGCTATTCACAACTGAATAACAAATTGCATGTTGTACAATGCATGATAGTTATCTATGTTACTAAAAAGTTATAACTGTGTAATTATTAGGCTACATTTATCTAAAAGGCCCAAGAAAGATGACAGAGATTTGAATGTACAACCCAAGATCAAAGAATGCAATAAATGATGCAGGAAACAACAATTTAAAAGAAAACCTCTGTGGATCAAAAACTCATTTGTTAATTTCAAGATTTTTTTTTTAAATACTGAGTAAAAGCATAATTTGTAATAGACCACAGGTTTTTTTTCCCTATAAATGATGGCCTACATTGTACCAGCATTTTTATAAAAATAGAATTAAATTGGTACAAACAAAAATAAAACATTTGCACAGATGAGAAGCATCATAGTTTTCCTTTTTATTTTAGTATGCAATGTGAGCCTGATCCAAAGGCTATGCAAGGGAAAGGAAAGACTCCCACTGACTTAACTAGGATTTTGACTGGGCCTTGTCTAAATGCAGGAGTGAAACTAAAGGTGAGCGTGACTTCCCTTCCTTTGCTAAAAGCAGAGGAATAAATCTCCCTCTTCACCTTCTACCTGGTTTGCAGAAGACTTCCTACCGCAGAGCTTCCCCTTCTTGGCTGGTGAGGTGAAAAGTTACCATGCAAGGCAATCTGAAGTGAGGACAGCAGAAGCTAGTGCTTGTCATTGGACTAAATTTTGGGCACTCTCAGTCTTTCCACCAATACGCAGGGCAGCATCAGCATCCAAGGAAGAAAGAAGAGGTGTTCTAGCCTGCAGTCCTCTAAACACACCCTCTCTTCAGCAAGAAAATCTCCCCCTTCACCATCTTCCTCTTGGGGGAAAGACAGATGTTCTTTGCGTAATAAATTTTAGCAGAAAAACTCTTTCAAAATGTCTTTACAATCTTTTTAAATGTAGGAAATTTAAATTGATTTTCCAAATTATTCTTGTCCTCCCATTGCAACTTGCTCATCAATGGTCACAAAAATCCATTACAACTGTTGTATAGCAATCCCCAGAGAAATTTAACTTGCTATTCATGTGACTATTAATTGATCAAGATATTTCCTGGTGTAATGGTCCTCACTTGGAGTCTGGCTGGGGAGCATGGCCTAGTGGTCACAACCACACCCCGACTGCAAAGGGGGTTGCGTGGGGGGGGGCCATTCACTCCACCAGGCTCCAACCCAAAACAAAAGTGAATTGATAGGACAGTACTGTATTAGCCACACTGAAAAAAAGTACCTCAATAGCAAAGTTGAATGATGCAGTAAGTCAATGCATGACATTTCACCAGTTCAATAGTTTTGTTTCCTGACAGGGACTGACCACAGCTAATCACTTTAGCTCAGTTAAAAATTTACCAATATCTAGATGAGTTTCCAAAAGTGCATCAAGTCCTTCCATACAAAATTCATGTTAATTTGTTTGGAACCTGATCTTGCAAACTGCTAAGAACCTGAAAGGGAGTGGTCAGTTCAATTTCAGGAGCAGTCCTTTGGAGAGTTACAATTTTTTCATGTCTACTGCTCAAATAACTTTAGTAATGATTCTGAAGCAGGCAGCAATGGCTGGAGTTATTTGTCAAGTTCACAAATCCTACCTGTTAGAAACCTGAAACCAACAGAAAATTAACAGTTTTACAGTATAGTACAGTAAAGACCACATGTCCTTTTTTCCCCTAAACCACAATCATCTTTTATTCCCTTAAAAACAGACCCTTGGAGAGGTAGCTAAATACCTAATAGACAAAATGGGAAGAATACATCATTGGAAATCTTGGAAACTGTTCAGAAGTATATTTGTTTCAAAATAAATGAAGGCCTCTGAACTAATCCTCAGATGAAAAGGGGTTCATATATGTCTTTAATTAGATCATGCTATTGGAACACACTATTGTGATAAAGAAGATTTAATAAAGCATTTTGTCCTTTTATTACTTTCATTTCATGCAACGTATCTGCTTATCCAAGCAAGATGTTTGACTTCAAAGGAAGTGCTATCCGCCCTCCCTCTGTCCAATAAATAACTCCTAGAGGAGTAAAAACAATATATGTTTGTAGCTTCACTGGTGCTGCTGAGTGGTAAGAAAATCAATCATTATCCTTCTTCTGTAGCTGTGGCTCTGTGATGGGCCTCTTCCTCTTGTACTCTCTCCTTAATGACAATTTCTGTATTCAGTAGTTGGTAATTTACACTTCTATATCAGAGTCACCAGGGACAGCACGCACCTTGGTGGCAAACTGAAATCACATAACTTCCTGCTGTTCACAGGAGGTGAAGTTAGCCCTGTGCAGAGCCCCAACATAAGGCCTATGTACCACTTTAATACCATTTCATCTCTAAAAATATAGCTTCAAGGGTATCTTAAGGGATGTATAGGAGTTATTTAGACCTGCTGGCTAGGGTGAATTTCACCTCTGGTATAGTTTCTTTTCCAGCATGAATATACTTATTGGTCTTAGGATAGAAAGTATAACATGCCCACTGCCTCCCAAAGTTCCCAAAGGGAAGGAAATCAAGCTGCCCTCAGGGATGAATGTGCTGTCAGAGGGAAGGTGAATCTTACAAGAACTGCAAGCATGTTAAAGTATGGAAATGTGCAGTTAATGCACCCAAACAACTTTAACTCCACCCTGTAGTGATCCATAAAATAATCAGAGGAATATGATCACTGCGTAAAAGTGCTCACGGTTCCATATTAGAGTAAACTGATTTTTAAAGCCACATTCGATTTTTGTTTCATTCTTTTCCTCCTCACAGTGTCCCTACAGGGCAGTGTTAAGGCTGTTTTGCTGCTTTAACTGTACACTTCCATATCCTAAAGGTGTCTGGATTTCTTTTAGTGTTCATCTGAATTTCTTAGGTTTGTTTTTGTATAATTACAACACTCTTGTAATAGTTTTAACCTAAATTAGTAATAGGTACTCTCAACTTTAACTCCACTTTGACAGTTTTTAATCTGGAAATCTGGAAATCAGGGCCATATTGCACTGAAATTGGGCCACTGGTTTGCTCAAAACACTTGTGACTCATCAGTCTTTAAAAGAACACAATCTGGGTTCTAAGTTTGTAAGGAAGCACAAAACCAGGTGAGACTTTCAAGCTTTTAGTTTTTGTTGCTGAGCACCAGCAGCTACCACTGACTTTAGGGGAATTTGTAAATGGCCAACACATTTAAAGATTTGGCCTGTTAGTATTTAATATTTATACATAACATTTTAAGGGGACATGGAAAGAATTGCAGAGGGGATAAAGAGATAGTCACTACTCTGAGGAGTTTACAGTCTAACTTACATTAGGTACAACTTTGAATCATACAGAGAAACAGGATGTCAGGCAAACAGGAGTGAAGGAGACTTATGAGATAATTTAGCGCTTTTGCATTATTTCTTTTTTGGTTTACTTTTGGCAAGCTGGTGAGGGAGTATGTGCTTTTCAGAGGTTTTGTGATAGAAAACAGGATGGAAGAATAAAACTGTGTCCTTTATGCATTGTACTAGAATTGAAATTTGAGGGCCAAATTCTGCTCCCAGTTTTTATGCTGAAAGCAGAAATTCAGGAATCCACGTGTTCTAACCCACTGTTCCATTTAGGCATGTTTGAGTTAAGGTCTCCACTGAATTTAAATTAAGTTTACCCTCAGCTGATAAAATCTAGCAAAATAGGAAAACCTTTTTTTTTTTTTAAAGTAAGCTTGCATGCTAGTTTCTCCTAAATTTGCTCAGCTTGGTTTAATATTGTTTGCTTTTCACTTTGTATTTTAACAAGTTTGCTGCTTAAGTTTTATAATAATTTGTGATCAACATTAAATTTAAGTTTATTTTATTTTAGTGGCTCGTTCAGAACTAATTTGAATTTATGTCTGGCTTTAAATAAATATTTACATAAAAATAACATGAGATTGCAGGGTGTAAATGTAGTGCCATTCAACTATGTAAATAGCAGCAAAGATGTTTAATTGAATATAAAACACTGGTAAAATGTAAACATTTTTGTTCCAGTTGCCTTATGCCTGAGTTTTGATGACACATATGAACAGAACTAATTGACAGTGGAAGTTATCATTTGAAACAGGGTCCCATAACTTTGTTTTATGTCTGGAAACCTTTCCAGTAATTGCTTGTGCCTTCCAATGCCATTCACTTTGCTTCTTAATCCATTCCACTGTCTTCTGCAAGGTATTCAGTTTTGGTCTTATTAAATAGCACCAGTATAATTGTAAAGACATGTACAGTATCATAAATCTAAATAAAGAAGCAAAGCTGGTCACAGGTCTGTGCATTTGACTGCAAAGGACATGAAGACAATAGTCACAGGTTATAGACTGAACTGGTTTCATTTTTGATTACTTGCTATTTGTATTTTTCAGATCTGTAGAAGATAAAAAGCCAAGGACTTGGGCATAGTTTCAAACAAAAGTGATAATGGCCACTAGTTTTTGGGACATGAGTGGAGACTGAGAAGTCCTTTACTACCACTAAGATGTGATTGATCTTTATGCCATTGAGGCTCAGGCCTAGGGTCTGAGTAGTACAGGCAAATGATTAACAAAGCAACAAAAACTGATGCTCAGACACACATCGATTGTATTTATAAAGGGTTGTTTCACTGTCTTCAGCGTTGAAAATGGTGACTCACCTCTGTTCTGTAAGGCACTGTTTTATTGCGCTGAACCAGTTGTTTGACTTCTTGCTGTACTGTTCCCAGGGACATCGACTCTGGTTTGTGCCATGCTCTGTATAGTCTTTGACAGCAAAGACTGGAGATAGCAGGAGGCATGGGCATACAGAGTGGGCAAGTCAGCCAGCCCTGTGATCAGAAAGGACAAGAGAGAGAGAAATGTGGAGAGGGAAGAAATCGAGAGGGAGTGGCAAGAACAACAATGTGTTAGCGTAGGGAAGATATGTGGGAAAGAAGAAGAAAGAGATGAAAGATTCTCAGGGAAGAGGAGAAGATGAAGAAGAGATAGAGAGGCTAGGAGGATAAGAAGAAACAGGATGTGGGTATATGATGGGTTTTTCCGCTGATTACAGAATATATGTGAATGAAACTGACTGTTTGCGCTTCACAGAAGTTGTATGTAAGTCTTTGTGGTTTGCGTGACTATGCACCCTTGGTTTACTTTGAACATTGAATCTGTATGAATTTCCAAATCTCATAAGTAAATCTCAGCTGACACTCACCAATTATACCAGGTTTGAGTTGGAAACGAAGTGAAACCTTTGTGTTTCTCATAGTTTCCAGCCAAGACCATAAATCAGCCCTAGTTCATTCAAAGCATTCATGAACCTTGATGAAACACATTTGAGGCTTGGGTTATAAAAAACATTTCTGGTTTTTGGTCAAATAATACCATCAGGCTCTTACTGCATGGATCTCAGAAACTGATCTTTGTTTTTGTTGTTAAAAGGTCTGGTAGCAGTTTCCTAGCTTAACTGAGGATCTTCAGTTAAGCCAGGATCTTCTGTCATTCAAAAAAGAGGAGATACCCTGACCCTCATCTCTCCTGCATTATGTTTAAAGAACAGTAGTCTGTCCAACATCCACAGCTGTGCCATCACTAGAAAGGTATTTGTCTGAATGTTTTTTCTTCTCTTACATCTGTCAGTTAAATCAAAGGTCCAAAGGCAAAACCTAGCACTCAGGCACAGAGTGTATGGTACATCCTCAACTGGTGTAACTATGACCATGTTAAACCTGACAAATGGTTCATGCTCCAACAATCAGGTTTCATTTAATATTTCATATTCAGACAATCATCCTACTAAATCATAAAACAACATGTTGAAATAAATTCAGGATCAGACTTAATCCCACAAAAACAACAACAACAACAGGAAATTCAGACTTCAGCGATGATATTATAGCCACAATATGGAATTTAGTCTTCCCTATCTCCATGCACTTGTGGGAATGTATATTTTATGGCTAGGTAATATAAAACCAATAACTGTTGGCATTTGTGTAACCCATCATATTTGTTGGGAGAGTTAAGAACAATGGAACAAATTAAGGATGCTGTTTCAATCATATGTTTGCTTTTGTGGGTTTACAGTGGACATTTGACAACACTTCAACATAGGGCAAGTGTACACTTACAAATCTGCTGCCTCATTGTAATGCTTCAGTGAAGACACAAACATGCTGACAGGAGAGCTTCTCCCGTCAGCGTAGTTAATCCATCTTTGCGACAGGCAGTAGCTATGTCGAAGGGAGAAGTCTGCACTGGGGATTAAGTCAGTATAACTGCATTGCTTGGGGGGTGGATTTTTCCCATCTCAGGGTGACATAGTTGTACCAATGTAAGTTTATAATGTAGACCTGACCATAGTTTTTTTGATTTTCATTTCCTTTTGACATCTTTTTGGAGTTTAATTTATTTTATCCTAAGGGTCTTATCCTGTGAGGTGCTGAGCACAACCCCCTCTCATTGAAACCAAGGGGCATTGCAGACCTGAGCCCTACCAGAAGGGCAATGAAAAAGTATATCATGCTGTACTACTTCATTTGAACTGTTAGGGTCTGATGCATGAGTACTTTGTGTTACATTACGGCTTTCAGAGGCAGAGGATGTGTTCTGGGGTGTGGTAGTGATGGAGTAGTGACGGCTGGAGTTACTATGCCTGCATCAGACACAAGCTGGCATAGTGTCTTGTGAGGTGGAAGAGGTGCTTCCCTTTGCCCTCTCTCCACTCTGGATTATCTGTGCTGGGGAAGCCACACTTTGGTCATTAAAGTGTAAATGTACTTTGTACAATTTATTCTGTGTCCTGGTATAATCGTTAGCCACTGGCATGAATAGGGGGTGGTTAGCAACCCAGAGGGGCTAAAAGGAGTAAAAATATTGTACTAGAGATTCTAAGCCTGTTGGAAAGAAGATAGCCAACACAGCATAAATCCCCCTCCCTCATTGAGGTGATGGGAAATTTCTCCACGTGAATGCATTGATTGGTTGTCCTGGCTGGAGGGGAGCATGGCTGGGAAATATCTGCTCTCTTTAGTATTTATTATTATTAGTAGTACTGCAGTAAGGCCTAAAAGCCACATTCCCAGTACTGCCCAAGACCCCAGTGTGACAGGCACTGTGCAAACATCTTACAGGAATCAATCTCTAGCACCTAATGGGGAAATTTCCTATGGGAGTTTAACTCCTACAGAAAGCAGGCTATCACTACCTTTTCACCCAGGCACAGGTAAAGAGGTGATGACAGCAGAAATCCTAAGGGGGCCATGCTGCTGGGGAAAAGAGATGCTTAGGGACTAATAGGCAGGAACTCATCTTCTTTAGCTGCTCCAAGACACACACAGGATCTCTTGGTGGATCTTGTGACCTTTTTACAGTTAGAGGACCATGTCATGTATCCCCTTCACAAAAACTCCTCTGACCTAATGGGATACCACGATGGGGGCTCTGCAAGTGTCAACTCACAGAGTTTCATATGTAACTTTGCCCCTGAGCAGTTTTTTTTTCATTGAAAGGGATGAAATAGCCCTACACACATACATGTGGCACCAGTGAAATGCAGCCAGCTCTGGAGTTGAAGGTGGTAACTAACAAGGTGCAAGACTGTGGGAAGGGAAGTAGAGGAAGAATTTTGGATAAGGACTCCATGGCAAACCTCTACATTTACAGGAAGTGGAATAGAGAATAGAGCAGACAGAACCTACATTTATAAGGTCTCATCTGAAAGACATATAGATAGTTAGCTGCATGGAACTATATATACTTTATCTACCCTGGCAAGATGGAAGTCTGAGTGAATCCTGCTGGGATTTAAACAGGTGGTTCCACGGGGGTCTATTTATTTCAATCACGCAGCTTAGACAAGAAAGCCATCCTCCCCTAGGAAGAAGTACTGTGTATGGAGCAGCAGCAGATTTTTATATGGTACTAAATCTGAAAATGTATTTGTTTTCTTTCTTAAAGTACCAATTCCACATTAAGGATTTAACTAGTTTCTTGAGATTATTTTTAACTAAGAGTAGTATAAAAAGGGTCTGAAATAAGTCATCTCTACATTTTTTTTACATCTAGTGTACTGTCTGTTGTTAGCTGTTGATATAAATAAGATAAATTTCTATTTGAGCTCTGATTTTATCTCTAAAAACACAAATGCTATAAAGTACAACACCTTTTTATTTTAAGTTCAAGTCAATATTTAGTGGCAAAAATCCATCACAAATGTAACATTTTAATGGCTAATATTAGTTTTTAAACTTGAATCTGTTTCCCCATCACACCACTATTTTCATTGCAGTATCTGGTGTCTATTCATGTGACTTTCAGCTGTCCCTCATTCATAATCAGTTCCACAATGTGGCCTGGCAGGAGAAGAAAATGCCATAAAATCAATGATCCATTATTAACAGATCTATAAGACAGCAAACTTGGTATAGCTGAAAGCAGTGGAATCACCATAACTAATAGTAGAACTGGACTGTTACTCCAAAAAAAATTCTATGAATATTCATTCAGATTTTTAAATGAATTAATTTCAACTATGTTAACTCCCCTTCTGTTCATTTTGTGCAAAAGTAATGCTGGTACAGAGGACGTTAGTGGTTCACAGACATTGGAAATGCTTGCAGCAGAGTTGAATTTCACCCTTTCAGTGAATATTCTTATAAAGAAGATACTAACAGCAAAATTTGTTGAAACAGAACAGTTTAGGTAAGTGTTATAGAATATGTATTGAAAGCAGACTTTGAATTTGAATGTCAAAATTAGCACAGGATAAAATGATTCAGAGTTAGGCTCATCCAATTAGAGCACATTATTATTTAACATTTATACTGTAGTAGTACCTATATATGAAGCAAGTCAGGACGCCATTGTGCTAGATGCTATACAGAAGTATAGAAAATGATTGCCTTGTCCTAAAGAACATAGTCTAAAAGACAACATTTAATGCAAGGATGAAACAAGAGCTGGGGTGAACAATAGAGACAGAATAACAAAAAGAAGAGGTGCGAACAATTCTTAGCCAATTAGGAGAGGTAGGTACAAGCCGCCAACAGTATAACCTTTCCTAACGTGATTTGTGTCCAATCAAAACAGCTCAAATTTTGTCTTTTGAATCGGGAATACTTCTAACAACCTGAAACAAGCTATAGAAAAAGAAATATTTGTAGAAACTATAAACAAGTAACTTTGAATAATGAATAGATTTAAATCATGACTTGTTTTGGGGATTTTACACTCAGAAAATAAATAGAAATTTGTTAAATTGATTATTTATGAATTACTCAATGTTTGTCAACTATGACAAATAATTCCAAGGAAAATGTTGTATAAGCTCCTCTAAAATTGTTAAAATTCTGTACATTTTGAGACATATACACATGTTGATTTGAAACCACTGTATCCAGTCAAATTGACTCAGACATTTCCTCAAGACTCAACAAGACTGTCCTTTTCTTTCTTGCATGCTTTTTTATACTGATCATACTAAAGAAAGAACCCCGATGTTGTACATAACATTGAAATTACTGATTTCAGCCCAGAGAAGCAAGGAAATTCAGAATTAAGGTATAAACTTTATGTTTAGCTAACCCAGTTATGGCTTGGTACAACAGGAATCTATAAACAAGGGGTGATCTCACTTGCAACAAAGTTTGTACTGCTATACACAGGGGTAGAGTTACAATAGGGTGAGTTAAGGACAGAGTTTCAGCCTTGGCTTTGATTCTTCTTGCTTTTGCAGGGTTTAAGTCAGTCCTATGATGTTATATGAATGAGAGTCAATGTTTGGTAATTTAATTTGTACATAATTTTAAACCTTGTTTTTGAAAAATATTATGTCTGCAGTGGTGCTATGAGCTTGGGTAACTGCAGATAATTCTGCATGTCAGGGACAATTAACACATATCCTGTGGCTCTGATTACTAGGTTCAAGGAAGTTCTGCTCAGCAGAAATTTTCTTAGTAAAGCCTCCTGGAAAGTTAAAGGCCCCTATCCTACAATTAAAATGGCAAAGCAAAGTACCCCCTACTTTTTTGGGGATTGACTATAAACTTTGACTCAGGGGAGTCCTCTTTCAGAGGATGGTGGTTCAAAGCAATCATGAATGAAAAGGAGTTGTTGTGGCTGAAAATTCTTCTACTTGCTCTCTACCTAAAAAATTTCTAAAAATAAAATTAGGTAATGCTATACTCAGGCTAACACAGGAATCACAAGCAACGAAAGTGAAACTAGTCATTTTTTGCAGTGTTATCAAGTGTAAAAAAGAAAGTACTTTGTGTATTATGCTAAAGCACAGCCTGTATGTACAGCAAAGTTATTTTACTGAATAATTAAAGAATACAACAAATGTGTTTCCTCTAAGCTACAGCACAATATTGGATAATTAACTGACATAAAGGGAAAATAAATTAAAATACCTTCTACTATATACAAAATACCTTCTACAATAGTTTGTATTTAACCCCTTGGAAAGTACAAACTAAACCTACAACCATGGCAGCAGAGAAATTCAATGTTCTAAGTTAGTGATTCTTAACTTTTGGGTCATGACCTAGGATTGGTTGTTAGCAGGTTATTTTCTATTGTCACAAGACTACTCACCAATCCCTGTGGGACACTGTTAAAGCCAACTAATTGGTGCTCCACATGCTTTGTTTGGTCTTAGAGACTTGGAAGGCACTCGTATATCATGATATCAGAACCTAAACAGAGGAGACTAGAGAAGTCCTGATCACAGTAGAGAGTTGCCTGTTATCTGCAAGGATTTTAGTTCCAGCATATTGTATGAACTGAAGAGGCAGGGAGGCTAGGTAGACAGTTTAAAAGTAATCTAGATGAGAGATGGTGAGGGCAGGGACCTAAGTTCTATTTTAGGAATGGAGTTGGGAAGCAGGGTGGCAGGTATTTGAGATGTAGAGGACAAAGCAAGAGGATTTACTGAGAACCTGGAAACAAAAAGTGACAGAAAAGGAAGAGTTAAAGAATGAATAACTCCAAAGTTGTCATCTTTAGTAACTGAGAATATAAATGGATGAGTTGTCAACAATAAGGGAGAAGTGGGGAAGGAAGATAAGTTAGGAGGAAAGATGAGAAGTTTAGTTTTTGATATATTTAATTTTAGGAAGCAGCAGGACACCCAGGAGGAGATATTAAAGTGGCTTATAGTAATGCAAGCCAGGACTGAAGATGAGATATGGAGATGCAGGTCTGCCTTATCAGCATAAAGGTAGCAACTGAAATCAATGGAGTAGAGAAGTTCAAACATGGCACAATTGCTGGAGGCAAAATGTGGGAGACAGAGACAAAGGACAAAAGAAGAGGAACAGTGAAAGTAATGATGAAGGAGTAGTTGTGTAAAGAGAAGGAGGAACAGAGTATGTCTGAGGGAAAGGGTGCTGTTCACTGTGTGCAGAGAAGTCAATGAAAATGTGAATAAAGAAGAGTTGCTTAGATTTGATGAGGGAACGGTAATTTATGAGTGCAGTAGGAAAGACAGAAGCTAGATCAACGTGCTATCAATGTTAATGCCTGGCATAGTTTAATATCTTTCCAGGAATACACTTTTTCTCCGTAGATTTTTTTTTTCTTTGGACACAGCCCAAAGGTGAGCTTGACTCCTCATACCATAAAAGGATAAACGCTTCACAAGATGATTAATTCTACATCCCACCCCTTCAAAAATATCTGTGGTTTTAGGGAGAATGAATTATATGCTGTAATGTTACTGGAAGCTGGAAGAACAGCAGTGGCTTCTCCATTACATTTAAAATAAATAAGCAAAGAAAATGCATATTTTGTTTGGCAATATGTACAATTCACTATGTATGACAAGTTAGGACCTATCCATTGGTGACTGGAGAACAGATTTTCAGAGTTAGTTGTGCACCCGACATATTTGGTGCAAATATCCCATATGCATAGGCACATTGGGTGTTTTCATTTATAAGTGTGGCACACACAGATGCATGCACACAATTGCCTGAGTCTAACTTTGCAAATCTAGCCCTCTAGCTTCCAGCTAACTGCTGAAGTGTTTCTACAGCATCAATGACACATACTGATATAAATCATCCAGGGAGGGAAAAAAAAAAAAGAAACAAAAACCTTTGCTATCAGCCAACCACTTCATCCCTTACAAAACTGCATGCAAATATTAAGCATGGGGATATACTTATGGTTTATTTCAGATAGATTTACTTTCTGATTCAAATAATTGTGTATATTGCTGAGAAATCTCTGTGTAGAGGTGTTAGAAGAATGAATTGAAAGCACAGCAAATAGTAAATCTGCTGAGTCATGTATTCTTCCCTTCAAATAAATTCTTTTTAAGAACTCTGCTTGTACATAGTTTATCAGAAGAATTTGTGTTAAGGATATACTTTTAAAGTACTGCCCATTTCCAAAGGCATAATGTCTCTCTCAAAATCTGTTTGTACTGAAGGCATAGAGTTGCACTTTGGGCACAATGCTACATTTGTATAGCTTTCATCAAATGTGCTGTCACATAGTTACCGTGATGATTAAGACCACTTTGAGAGGTCTACCACCTCAAACTGTATAGATTTACCTTGACCTTTAAAGGCCAGATTGGTACACTTAATAAATTTATCAATGCACTAAATATGTCTCTAGACATTTTATTTATAAGCTATTGTTCTTTGTACATATCTAAAATTAGTTGCATGCTTTTCTCATGCTCAGTTTAACTCTCATATAGCAGAGGGGCATAATCCTACAAACTCTCTCTCCTGTGAGATGTACTTACTCAGGATAAGGCCAGCTTGTAAGTGAGTAAAGGTTTGAAGGATAAGGCCCTTAATGTAGAATATACAATTTTAAACAATGTAATCTCCAGATATTTTCTTGAAGATTAAAAATTCCCTTTCCCCAGAATAACTAAGAAAGAACCTGTGTGTAGTGCTGTTGTAGCCACATTGATCACAGGATATCAGAGAGACAAAGTGAGTGAGGTAATAACTTTCATTGGACCAACTTCTGTTGGTGAGAGAAACAAGCTTTTGAGCTTACACGAGCTCTTCTTCAAAAGATGAGCTGAAGAAGAGTTCTCTATAAGCTTGAAAGCGCCTCTCTCTCATTAACAGAAGTTGATCCAACAAAAATATATTACCTCCCCACCTTGTTTCTCTGAGTTAGAAGTGGTTACGTTCTTGTTCTGAATCCTGCTAGCTAACTATGCAACTAGCAAGAGCTATGGTCTTCAGTATAAACTATTCCATGCTTCCAAGGAATTACTGAGCATTAAGTATATCATTTGTATATAAATTTCCTGGAATGTAAAGAAATAAATGTTTACAGTATGATATCAGACTATTTGCAGTGACAGACATGATGAGATTTTTTAATGAAAAAAATCAGGGTAAAAACCCACATACCTTTCATGGAGATTTGGAAGATGACTGTCTGGCCTTGAAATGCCTCAGCTTCATGATTCAGCATGGCTAGATCAAATATTCATCCGACATTGGTTCTTAGTCCCACTTTGCTTTTGTAACAATTAGTAGGCCATAGATCACAAATAGCTAAAGAAGTTCATGGTCTGTAAGCATATTCAAAATTTAAAGGCTGATTTTTTTCACTTTTTTTTATTATGTGTCAAACTTTAAAATGGAAGGCAACATACTACATATGTGCTGACAACCAAACTACACATTTCTCACAGAAATGGATGGTTGATAGTCTGTACTTGTCTAAATATCACTTGTAGTAAAGGCAGGTTAAGTAATACTAGCATTGGTAATGATTGTGGGTGTCTTGTGCATATCTCAAATCAACAATGACAGAGGTAATATAAAAGCAATTTATGAACCACGGTCCTCTTGGGAACTACATTTCAAACCATAACTTCATCTAAACTGTTTATCGGCTGCTCTTATTTAATGTATGAAGTGTCAAAAATTTCTTTGACGTTAGGCTTGTTTTTGTCCTTTGATTTATGTATTAAAGGTAAGCATGGTAAATACACAGATTGCCTAGTGGTTTTGCGTTTGAAAAATGATTGGAAACATTTGCTATAGCTCTACAATCATTTATATACAAGTTTTAAAACAATGAATAAAAGTAATGAGCTTGTTTCAACCCAAGGAACTTAGGATGAAGATAAAGATGAACTGCAAAGACTTTTGTTTTTGATATCAAATGGCCAACTTTCAAATACAGCTACCTAAAATAATGCACATACACATACAAATAGGTAGCTGGGCATAATTTTTCACAACTGTGCACACAAAGCATTCCTGTGTTTATTTTTTAGAGTTAGTGTAGCTATTTATGTTTGAAAGTGTGGCTAAAGATGAACTAAAAATGACAACAGGGGGACTGGACCTGGCATCATCACTCAAAGATTTTCTCTTAGCTCTGTATGCTGCAAGAATGGGCCACATTAACTCCGTGCGCACCTCTATGCAAGTAAATGGAACAACACCAATACATTTACTTAAATGACTAATGGCTATAACTATTCTCTTATATCAAGAGTTTTCTTTAGCTAAAGCTGCTGAAACCGCAGTTTTCTTATTGAAACTGCAGTTAGCTTATTGAAACCGCAAACACCTGTAAAGCCTGAAAAAACTTTGAGGTGAGATTCCTTGAAACCATGGAATTCCAAATCTTGGTCATTTTGCCATTGTGCTGTACAGTGGTCCCTCTGCCATGAAACCAATGATTCCAGAGTGCCATTTTTAAAGAGGTACTTGAACCGTCAGCTCAGAAAGGAAACCAGGGGTAATGCTTTCTCACACAGATGGAAGGAAAATGAAAACTTGACTAGAAAAACACATTCAAATGTCTGGATTTGATAGAATAGGGACGAGTGCATGACAACTGGGGAGGCAGACTGCTGAACCAACACAATTAACTTTGCAATCCACATCTTTTAAACAGCTAATAGCAAATCAGCATGGATCACATCCTGAAGTTCTAATACAGGGAAAACTCCCATTTACCCAGACCTTCCATCTAATCACCTTTTCTCTGGGTCTATGCCAGGCCATCTCTTGAAGCCTGATGTCACTAGTGCTTCAGGGCCAGTTTTAAAAGTGAACACTTTGAACTTTGGTAATGTTTATTGGATCTTTGCAGGTTGGCAGCCCTCAGATCACCCTCTTTGCCTCATACAATGCGTGGGTTAAATCTAGAGCTGGCTGAATAGTAACACTAATGGGTGAACATTTTCATGAATGCAAGTGCCAGGTTCAATTTGCTATGATTTGAGGGTTGAAATATATATTAATCGTTAATATTTGGTCAGTTACTAAGTATTTGTAAAAAACTGGTGAGATTCACAAACATTAACACATTTTCGTACAAATGCTTATTCACCCAAAAATTCTTACTTGGCACATAATATTCATCAATCATTATTCCTCTGTTTGAAATATTTAATTCAACCAATCAGACAGTAGAAAATATACCATGTGGCTTAAGTGACCAGCCACACAACATGAGTAACAAACATATGAAAAACCGATAGTCTGAGAATTATTCATCCAAACAATCTGAGTAATACTTACAAATAATGAACTTATTAAAAGAAATTCTCTGCTATCTCCCTACACATCACCAGCTCTCTCTTCAGTTTTCCTTACCCTCTGCAGCCTTTCCTTTATCTCTGCACTTACTCCTTCCTGTTATGGGCAGAGGATGGGACAGCTTTTTAATTTTAATTCAGTGTCCCAAATTACAAGAATTCCTAGGTTTTACAAACAAACAGCTGCAACAAATTATCAAGTATCAGAGGGGTAGCCGTGTTAGTCTGGATCTGTAAAAGCAGCAAAGAATCCTGTGGCACCTTATAGACTAACAGACGTTTTGGAGCATGAGCTTTCGTGGGTGAATACCCACTTCCTCAGATGCATGTAATGGAAATATCCAGGGGCAAGTATATATATGCTAGCAAGCAAGCTAGAGATAACGAGGTCAGTTCAATCAGGGAGGATGAGGCCCTGTTCTAGCAGCTGAGGTGTGAAAACCAAGAGATCCTTGATGATGCGTTGGAGGGGTTTTAGCTGGGGGCTGTATGTGATGGCCAGTGGAGTCCTGTTGGTTTCTTTCTTGGGTTTGTCTTGCAGTAGGAGGCTTCTGGGTACACGTCTGGCTCTGTTGATCTGTTTCCGTATTTCCTCGTGCGGGTATTGTAGTTTTGAGAATGCTTGGTGGAGATTTTGTAGGTGTTGGTCTCTGTCTGAGGGGTTAGAGCAGATGCGGTTGTACCTCAGTGCTTGGCTGTAGACAATGGATCGTGTGATGTGCCCGGGATGGAAGCTGGAGGCATGAAGGTAGGCATAGCGGTCGGTGGGTTTTCGATATAGGGTGGTGTTAATGTGACCATCACTTATTTGCACCGTGGTGTCAAGAAAGTGGACCTCCCGTGTAGATTGGTCCAGGCTGAGGTTGATGCTGGGGTGGAAGCTGTTGAAATCCAGCAGGACTCCACTGGCCATCACATACAGCCCCCAGCTAAAACCCCTCCAACGCATCATCAAGGATCTACAACCCATCCTGGACAATGATCCCACACTTTCACAGGCCTTGGGTGGCAGGCCAGTCCTTGCCCACAGACAGCCTGCCAACCTGAAACATATTCTCACCAGTAACTGCACACCGCACCATAATAACTCTAGCTCAGGAACCAATCCATGCAACAAACCTCGATGCCAACTCTGCCCACATATCTACACCAGCGACACCATCACAGGACCTAACCAGATCAGCCACACCATCACTGGTTCATTCACCTGCACATCCACCAATGTAATATACGCCATCATATGCCAGCAATGCCCCTCTGCTATGTACATCGGCCAAACTGGACAGTCTCTACGGAAAAGGATAAATGGACACAAATCAGACATTAGGAATGGCAATATACAAAAACCTGTAGGAGAGCACTTCAACCTCCCTGGCCACACTATAGCAGACCTTAAGGTGGCCATCGTGCAGCAAAAAAACTTCAGGACCAGACTTCAAAGAGAAACTGCTGAGCTTCAGTTCATCTGCAAATTTGACACCATCAGCTCAGGATTGAACAAAGACTGTGAATGGCTTGACAATTACAGAACCAGTTTCTCCTCTCTTGGTTTTCACACCTCAACTGCTAGAACAGGGCCTCATCCTCCCTGATTGAACTGACCTCGTTATCTCTAGCTTGCTTGCTAGCATATATATACCTGCCCCTGGATATTTCCATTACATGCATCTGAGGAAGTGGGTATTCACCCACGAAAGCTCATGCTCCAAAACGTCTGTTAGTCTATAAGGTGCCACAGGATTCTTTGCTGCTTTTAATGATATCAGTGCAGCTTCTGACTTATACATATACCTATAACCTGACTTACTTGCATCAAGTGACCCAAGGACCCAAGAAATTACTAGAATTGTACTGCAAAAAATTTCTGTTACCTTGGAAACACATCATAGTCACAAGACTGGCAGCATCAAGAGCTGGTTTCTTAAGTAGTTATCACATAACTTTCAGAAGAATAGCTGGCACACTGTCTCCCACGGGAAGCATGGCAGGGTGGAGTACTTTCTAGGGGGAGGAGCATATGTGCATTTGGAAACAACTTGTGTTACAAGTTTGACCTATGTTCATTTGAACATTCAAACAGATACCTGTTTTCAAGTTGTCTTAGGCCCTATTATTTTATCCTTCGCATATGTATGCTTTGGGCATATAATGCAAAAATCATGCAAAATAAATGCAGTTTAATGAACAGCTAAACAATGGTCTTTGTTTTAGTATCATCTGTAATTGTTATGAGAAAGGTTCATAAGACATCAGAAAAAATGATAGTCAACATTTATGTGAACTGGGATGTAAGTGGAAATTATTGGTTTAGTATTAGTGCAGTAACATAAAAATTACCTGGCTTTTATTTTCACTTTCAGGTCAGTTTCTTGCAGATATCAGATGGGGATAGCATATATCTTAAGTACCTTGGAATGGGGTCCTTAATGGCACTGATTCTGCTCTAACACCTGCATGAATTGTGAATAACAACAGAAATCCATGGAGTTAAAGACTAGTATGAAATGAGAATTAGGCCCACTGTGAATAAACAAACACAATTGATCAGCAGCACAATTCATAAACTGATCAATTGCTAAGTAAAAAGACAATTACAATAGGATAAGAACACAGGTATATTTTAATTACGTTTTAAAATTTGCCCTGCATGTCCATCATTGCTCTCTTTATTTGTAAGCAGAGGCTCTCTGTAAGCTGGAAGATATTCACACTCACTCTGAGATGTGAACTAGTTTGAAAACTCATAAAGTCTGGTGGATTCATACAGTTCCTAAAGCCCCTTGACCTGTAAAATCACCTTTTTAATGATTTTGCAGAACCCAGGACATTGTGTTCATTTAGAAAAGAAGAAATTGCACTATGCCACCACTATATCAACAACACAGTTTCATTTATGTCATAGGAAATGAGAGTTTTGGCAAGTAGGTGTTGAGACTTGATTATTTATTCTGTTTAGACGTGTAAAACCTGCCCTTCCACATGGCTGTTGGAGTCTTTCAAAGTGATAGAACTTTCTTTTGGGGGTGGGGGCTAGAGCAGGACTTTTTTTATCCAAAGGGATTTAGTAAGGAAATTACAAAGCTTGTGATCATGATTTGAAAGAAAAAAATTCTTCCCTCCCTTAGTTCACAATTCTTACTCACAACTATGCATCCATCTTGAAATCTAATTCAGACCCTTCCAGCCAGCATTTATTATTTATTATCTGTACTACCACTGTACCTACAATCCCTAATGGTGGACCAGAAACCCGTTGGGCTAGGCATTACTTTCAATCTGCAACCAGCCAGGAGAAGAAAAATCACCTGGAAGATAGATAATTGACTTGAGAGCTGAAGAACAGATTTATTTTCTTTGCAAAGAAAGGGACATTTTTAATGCATTATTAATAAACAAATATGTCCATTACATGGCATCCGAGGCCGACTACTGTATTAAAGAGACGTAAATTTCTAGGAAATGTGTACTAATGTTTAAATTAATAATCAGCCATTCCATTCAGTTTTAGAAAAGCAGTTTCATACAGCAGACATGATAATGGGTCTAACGCTGATCTCACACTGGCTATACAAGTGAGTTGCATCAAATGCACATTTCACTTACACAAATTTAACTATATGCACTTGGCAAAAAAAAGAAAAAAAAACAAGATACCTGTAAATAGTGCGGGCGATTCCACCCAATGAGTGTATGCCCTGGAGTGAGCGTTAGATGGGAGACGTGAATCTCCTGTTCCCTCAGTCAGTCTCAGTTCCCACATGTCTCTCATAGTGTAAGCATCTCGCCGAGCTGAGTGCTTAAAGATACGTATTTTTCATACAACATGGCTCCTAAATGCAAGCCAACTACTTCATCTAGTGCTCAACTGAAGAAACGGCGAGCTGTTTCAACGCTGGAGAAAAAACTGGCTGTGTTGGACTTATTGAGAGACGGTATGTCGGTCTCCAATGTGGCACATAAATATGGCCACAGCTTATCTAGCATCTATGTACATGAGGCTTACGTTCTCATGGATATGTAGCGCTATGGATGCTGATCCCAATGTTAATGTGATGGAGTGTTGGAAGTCCTTCAACATTGCCGATTGCATCACTTACCTTAAACAGGCAATGGATGCAATCAAGCCTGAAACCGTGAATGCATGTTGCTGAAACCTATGGAAAGAATGTGTGAATGATTTTAAGGGTTTCCTGACTATTGACAAAGAAGTGAAATGCATTGTTCAGGTGGCCAGGCAAGTGGGTGATGATGGCTTTGTCGACATCCTTGAGGAAGAAATCGAAGAATTAATTAAGAGCCATAGAAAAACATTGACTAATGAAGAGTTAGAGGAACTGATAAAATCACCTACAGAAGACGAAGATGATGACGACGAACAGGAAGAGCCAGCAAGTTGGAATCTTTATACATTTGCTGAAGTGTTCCAAGCAGCGAAACACTTGAATGATTTAATTTCTGAATATGATCCCACTATGGAACGAAGCCTCAAAATCACACGTAGTTTTACAGACGATTTGAGACCATATCAAGAAATATTTGAGCAGCTCAAGAGACAACAGTGACAGTTGCCAATCACCATGTTTTTCAAGGAAAAACAACCAGCAGCAGATGAGCCTACACAATCAACTTCTCGAGCTGAACCAGAGCCAAACACTACAACTCGCTCTCTGTCACCCAAGCTCTCTGTCACTTCCGTCTCCTGGATCGACATCAAGCCCTGACGTGATGACTCCCTGTAATTACCCCCTGTAATTACCTTCTGTAACTAAAAATACAGTACTGTAAAATTGTATTTTGCATATGTACTCTTTATTATATACTGTACATTACTGTATACATTATACATTTATACATATTACTGTACAGGGTTGTATACACAAAACCACGTACAGTATACTGTACTTTATGGGCAATTTAAGGGATTTTCAAGGGTAATTTTGACTATACATGATTTTCGCCTTATGCACTGACTTTAGACCCTATACCGCACATAAGATGCGACTCCACTGTACACCAGAATAACCTGACTAACATCCCTGGAGTTAACTCTTCACTTTTGCTAGTGTGAGAGCAGACTCAAGCTTCAATATTTTTAAAGATAATTTGTTAAAATGACAGTAAAATAATTGCCCAAGGTAAAAATGGCTTGGATTGAATATATCATTCTGGGTCTTGTAAGTTCTGTAGCTGCAGCTGAAAAGTGTTGCTGATCAACATGCACATGTGATTGTATCTGATACATGTTATGAATGGCGGAAGTGAGAAAAGCCACTCCTTCGTTTTCAATATTTTAACAAGGTCTGCCATAATATAGTTATTTTTTCTGATCTTCAAGATTTGTGAATATCATTTTTGGCAAACACACTGCTTAGGGAGGGAGTCTGCAACATGAAAATGAAAAATCTGTCATTGACTGCTCACCAACCATTTAAAGGTACAGCTTAAACTATAAAATGTACTGTCCTGAAAGGAAGGTACGTTGCATTAAATCCCATTTAAGCATACTTGCAAAATATGTTTTTTAAATAAGAAAATATAGAACAGTGGTTTATATTATATACAGTATAAACTAAAACAGTGAATCTGGAAAGACTCAGCAAATGTTTTGGGGAAAAATAATCATAATAATGTACAGAGACATAGATAAAAGAAGAACTGTTTAAACAATAACAACAAAATTATTTAAAGGGTCTAAATCACAATTAATCCCTTAATTTCTCTGTAGTTTTTTGAAGGTTATATGAAAGTAGTCTCGCCAACTGGAGTCTTTTCAAGACAGGGAAAGTTACAGTAAACTGAACTGTTTGTGCAAGCTAATGCATGATCTTAATGCGCTTGCAAACTACAAGGAGAGAAACACAGTTTTCTCCAGAGGGTTGCTATGTGTTGTAATGATTTAGGTCTGGAAAATGAATCTGTTCATCCTTCTGGACAATTTCTGAAACAAATATTTAGCCAGATTTATAGTGCCTGTACATATGCTGTCCAAAGGATTCCTCTGAAATCCAGCTTTTTGAAATGCCTTATCATCTAGTCTGTGAAGACATATTTTTTTAATAATAAATGTAATTAATCAGCATATTTTAGGACCATGTAAATATAACCAATAGCTCAACTGCTTATTCCCAGTGCAAATAGATGATGTTATTTTATTTATTGAATACAACAAATGATAAAACACTAGGGGCCTCATTTAAAAAATATCAAACAAACCAAACAATAGCACCCTTTCAATCCAAAAAACTTCTTATGAGCACCCAAATTATGAAGATTATGGTCCAGACCAAGCTTTAAGCACATAGAATAAACTTTATAGCCTAAGTTCCATAGCCTAAATTCCATTGACTCCTTAGTGCCTAAGTCACTTTTGAAAATGGGACTTAGGTGATTTAGAAAATTTTACCCAGATTGGCTAGTTATTCATCCAAATGGCTATTTGTGCATATATTGCAGTCATGCCTAGGAATCCCAGTCTTGGATGAGGACCCTATTATGCTAGGGGCTGTACAAACACAGAATAAAAAATGGTCCCTGTCGCACAGAATTTACAATGAAGTATAAGGCAAGAGACAATAGATGGAGACAGACAGACAAGGGCGTACAAGAAAACTGTGAGACAATGTTGATCAGCATGACAGGCAGTGGTCTCAGCACACCAGCAGCCGAACCATTGCCAAGTTTTTTGTAGGCAGCTGAAAAAAAGGAGTTTTAATCAGGGATTTGAAAGTGACGTGGCTTTGTAGATGTTTATGGAGCACTCTTCCAAAGCACAAGGGGCAGCATGAAAGAAAGCACAAAAGTTCTTCTTTGAAATGTAACATGGGGAGGAGGCAGGCCTACAAATACCCAAATGGCATGCACAGTCATGGTAATTGCGCATGCTAATTAGGTGTGTATTTGCTCACATACATGTTTTGTGATGAAGCCTAAGCAATCTGTATTCCACTGCTAATAGCAATGAGAATTTTGATTGTTTTGTTTTGTTATGTCAATATTTTAAATTCCCCTCAAGCAGGTATCTAAATCCTTCATGAAGAATGAGAGATGAAAACATGTGAATACACAGCTGAATATGTTTGCGATTGATCAACCACAGGGACACAGTTCATAAATTCATAACAAGAATCTTCTAATGACAGCATTTTAGGAAATTATAGCTGCAAAAAGCTTGTGTGTATGTTAAGGACACCAAATTTTCAAAATAAAAAAAAACAGGACATTTTTGTGGCAGCATTTTTTTATGACATACTCAAGTGATCTGCATTCGAGCTTCTTTCTTTGATTTGCTTCACCTGGAGTAGAGCAGCAAACATTTAAAAAAGTCTGAGTTTTGCCTCTTTCCACGGAACCCATCTCCAGATACCCCCTCCTCGGTCCCCAGGCCTCTCCTGCTAAGCAGAAGTTTTGCGCTGACTAGATTGGGTCATTACCTCACTGGATTCATATCACAATTTTGTTACCTGGGGAATTATGACAAGCTCTGCGTGTGAATAACGATTGGGGTGAAACATGGTTTCATAATGTGATGAGAATGAGACAAAGGTATGGTGAATATTTGACATCAGTGCAGCAATATGTTTTATTTGTGGTTATAAAAACTTGAATACTTGAATGCCTTATCTGATGAAAGAGGATATTTGAGGTATACCAAAAGTAGGTCTTGGGACAACAGGACATCATATGAAAAACTGAGTCTGTCCTGGTAAAACTAGGATGCATGGCTATCAATATCAGATTTATTATTGTTATGAAATTCAGTAAGGACTAATACAAAATACTCCACTTAGGAAGGAACAATCAGTTGCACACATACAAAACGGGAAATGACTGCCTACGAAGGAGTACTGTGGAAAGGGATCTGGGGGTCATAGTGGATTACAAGCTAAATATGAATCAACAGTATAACACTGTTCCAAAAAATGCAAACATCATTCTGGGATGTATTAGCAGGATTGATGTAAGCAAGACACAAGAAGTAACTCTTTCATTCTTCTCCATGCTGATTAGGCCTCAGTTGGAGTATTGGGTCCAGTTCTTGGCACCACATTTTGGGAAAGATGTGGACAAATTGGAGAAAGTCCAGAGAAGAGCAATGAAAATGATTAAAGATCTAGAAAACATGACCTATGAGAGAAGATAGAAAAAACTGGGTTTGGTGAGCCTGGAAAAGAGAAGACTGAGGAGGGACATGATAACAGTTTTCAAATACATAAAAGATTGTTACAAGGAGGAGGGAGAAAAATTGTTCTTGTTAATCTCTGAGAGGAGGACAAGAAGCAATGGACTTAAATTGCAGCAAGGCCAGTTTAGGTTGGACATTAGGAAAAATGTCTTAACTGTCAGGGTGATGAAGCACTGGAATAAATTGCCTACGGAGGTTGTGGAATCTCTGTCACTAGAGATTTTTAAGAGCAGAAGACAAACACTTTAAAACACCTGTCAGGGATGGGCTAGATAATTCTTAGTACTGCCTTGAGTCCACGGAACTGGACTAGAAGATCTCTTGATGTCCCTTCCAGTCCTACAATTCTATTATTTATTAGTAGGGCTGCATGTTTGCCATGGAGGTCATGGAAGTCACAGATTCTGTGGCTTTCTGCAACCTCCATAACTTCTGCGGGGGCCAGTGTGGCTGACCCCAGGGGACAGCCATATTGGCTGCTGCTGGAGCTGCACTGCAGCCAGCCATTCCGGTGGCCCCGCAGCCAGCCACTCCAGTGGCCCTGAGCAGTGGCCAGTGCAGCTGGCCCCGAGGACTGCCTGAACAGCGGTCCCTGGGTGGCCGGTGCAGCCACTACTGGTGGCCCCCAGCGGCGGCCCCCAGGTAGCCAGTGCAGCTGTTGCTGGTGGCAACCGGTGGTGGTTCCTGAACAGCCAGAGTAACCACTTCCCTGGGCGGCCAGTGCAGCCGCTGCTGGCAGCCACCAGTAGCTGTCCCTGAGTGTCTGGAATAGCTGCTTCCCTGGGTGGTCCCCAGCAGCAGTGCCCAGATGGCTGGTGCCACCATTGCCAGTGGCGGTCCCCGGGTGGCCAGAGCAGCCACTGCTGGCGGACCCTGGCAGCAGTCCTCAGGTGGCCAGAATAGCCGTTTCCCTGGGTGGCCCCTGGAAGATGGTGTCGTGGCTGGCCCTGGCCTTCCCCCCAGCAGCAGCTCCCCAGCTTCCCCCCAAGCAGCGGCCCTTCCAGACACTCCTCCCCCAACAATGCCTCCGGCACGCCCCAGCAGTGATTTAGTGAGAGGTATTTATAGTAGAAGCCATGGACAGCCTGTTAATTTTTGTGTATTGCACAAAGTCCATAACTTTTACTAGAAATACCCGTAACTAAATCGTAGCCTTATTTATCAGTTATATATTAAGGAAGCTTCTAGGAACTTCAGTAGTGGGCAAGGACCTCATACTGTTAGTCAATGTACAAAGAAAAATTTGTTTGTGTGCATTACATTTCTAAAAGTCAGAGGAACATAGTAACTGGATCAGCCCTATCAGCCATTTAGGCCAGTATTCTGTCTCCCACAGTGGCCAGTACCAGATGCTTCAGAAGAAAGTGCAAGAAACTCCACAGTGGGCAGATATGGGATAATCCATCCCCATGAGGGTCTCATCTTAATCCCCAATAGAGGTGTCTTAAACCTCAAAGTACGAGGTTTTAAATCCCTTTCAAATTCTTCTCTTATCTTTAACTATTAACTCTTGATATTCTTTCTATCCAGATAAGCATCGAGTTCCCTTGCTGGATTCTTGGACTCACTCACATTTTGTAGCAATAAAGTCCACAGTCTAATCACGGGCTGAATGAAAAAGTATTTCCTTTTCTCGGTTTTGAATTTGCACTTTTTGATTTCACTGAATGTGCTCATGTTCTTATGTTACAATATGGGAGAACAGAGTCGATTAACCTTCTCTAGATCATTATTTTTTATACATCATATTTGCCACCTTTCAAAGTCACACAATCTCATTCTTTTCAGTCTCTCTTCTTAAGAGAGTATTTCCAGCCCTTTGAACATTCTCAGCACAGTTCTGTGAACCCCCTCTAATTGTGCAATATCCTTTTTGAAATGGGGTGACCAGCACACTGAACATATTGTTCCATATGAAGGATGCCATCAATATTTATAGTGGCATTATAAACATTTCCATATTATTCTCTATCCTTTCCTTACCCATGCTAACAGCATGTCTGTTTTGTTTTTTTTAACCACAGTAGCACAGTGAGAAGTCTTCATTGAACTATCTACAATGACATTCAGATCTCTTTCCTGAGGTGATGTTTAATTTAGACTTTGGTAAGGTGCATGAGCAGTTCAAATGTCTCCCTTCAAGTCCATCTTAGCTATTTCTACCACATTCCTGTCAGCTTCAATTGATTATTCATTGCAGAAATTAGTCTGATTTATTAAGCAAGTCTTCCCCATTAGATGGATGCCTCAGGAGGTTTTCTTTAATTCAGTTAAAGAGTTTAAAAAAATCTCCACTCCTTGTCTTCTTTATTTCTGGTAATCTCTTTATCTTGCCTGTATCATCCTGATTTCTGTCTCCTCTATGCTCTCCACCCCCTTTTACATTTATCTTATACCTTTTTATTGGGTGATTTTCAGTTTTACTAAATTTTCATTGTATGTCTGCAAATTTTTTTAAAGCAACTTTCCCTTTCCCCTCCATGGTGAATGCAGAAGCATGGATAGATGTTTCTAGTAACATCAAGTTCCTCAAACAGGCTCTCAATTGGCCTGTTGTATTTATTCCCCATCAGCCTCTAGTAGCACTATTTTGTCTGGATGTAAATGACTTGTAGTCCTTTTTTAGCTTCCCACCATAATGATTTCTCCAAGCACTCAGCTTTTCTTTAGTCATTATTTTCTGCTTCCCATAGGTACATTTCTCAATGGTATACGTATTTGGTGAGCTCCTCCTACGGAAATCTTCTAACACTGAATAATGCCAACCAGCAAAGTGGAGATGTGGAATGTAATCCTTCAGCATCTTTAGTCAAACTGAAATGAAAATAGCAATGCTGGAGCTAGTATTTAAACAAACAATATCTTATTAAAAGCCAATTATTTATTTCTAGTTGATGCAAATTTACAACCTTTTTCAACAAAGCACTTAAACTAATGCTTAACTTTAAGTCAATATGATTTAAGCATGTGATTAAAATATGCAAGTTCTTGTTGAATAGGGAGAATTTGCTGCACGGGGTCTTCAAGAGGGAAAAAGGGTTGCTCTTTGTGCCACCTTGGTACTTCATCTTCCCGGGGAGATAGGCTCATCTATTAGGAGTGTGAAAAGCTGTATACAGCTAAGAGGCTTAGCAGCCATTGCCATGTCCTTGAATACAGACCCCAGGAATTTTTGGGCTTAATTTTTGGACAACCAGTAATCTGACTGAAGTCCATAGGAGCTACAGATGCTGAGCACCTCTGAAAAAAACCAAACCCTTAAAACCTATGGGCAACAACAACAAAAAGCTGGACAACTAAGTCCTACTGGTGAGAAACTTACTAGAAAAAGCGACTCAGTTCAACCCACAATTCCTAAAGGGAGCAAGGCTTCTGGGGAAAATATTGTTTTTCAAAGCTCTTTCTTCTATGAAAACTTTATAAACTTACCCAAGCTGATAGCAGGCATAAAGACATAACATTCTGTAACAGATGGCAAGCTTTAGTTTCATACATACTGTTATATGTGTGGCATTGTTTTTAAAATGCTTATAGCACCAAAGATGAAAACTAAAACTGTACATTTAGTGAGCAGCAGTTCCTTTGGTCAGAAGGCAGTCAGATGATTGGGAGTTTCGAGAAAGATGTGAATGGGGTAAATTACATTTATGTGATCTAAATCCACTGGTTACACACAAGAGAGGATTAACATCTGTTAAAAGTATTATGTTTATCAAGCAGGTGTTTCAATATTTGTATTTATTATGTGTTGCAGCAACAGTCTCTGAGAAAACATTCATACAACAATCTGGTCGTTTTATTGTCTGAATCTGTCAGGACAGTCATTTTGTTACTCAAACATTGTGATCCCCTTGCAAGCTGTAAACTGTTTAATGAGGTGAGTATATTGAGAAAGATGACAGACTTTCAAACTTTTGGAAGAGAGTATTACATCAGAGACATTAGTTTTTACTCTTGGGATTGTCTTTAACACACATATAGCAAAAATATTGAATTAGATTGAACATTTTCAGAATTCCAGTAAATTCCCTTGCATAGTCTTATATTTGACATAGCTTTCATTAAGTCAATAAACAAAACACTTAGACTCCAGTATTAGTGGAAATAAATATTCCAAGAACTACCAAACAGAAAAAGTATAATTATATCTGACTTTGAAGAGCTTTGCTCCATGTGTCTGTAATACTTTTATTGCCCACAGAGAAACTATACAGACACTAATTTGCATAAAATTGGCTGTTATCAGTTAAAACTAGATAAAGGTTAAAAGTCGGCCATCTGCTGATTTGTCTTGTAGTGAAATGTGACACTGCCAGTATTACACCTCCCAAATTGTCTGAAAAATGGTAAGGTTGCAAGGTCAAGCACTCAAAAATTAGGAAATGCCAGAATTAAGATTCTTTCTTAAATTTGGTCCCCTTGTGCATATGTATTGTAATACAGTCTTCAATTACATGATCACGATTTTTTTCTAGAGGAACCCTAAGGCCTGATCCAAAGCCCAGTGGAACTAATGAAAGCATTTTTATACACTTCTGTGGGCGTTAGGCCAGACCCAAAGACCTCATTCTGCTCTCATTTACACCTGTGCAGCCAATTTCTCTTGGGATAACACAGTTGTGAATGACAGAATTTGCCCAGCAGATTAGGCCCAGAACCTTGTCCTGAAGAGCTTACAGTCTAAGGCGCTGATCCTGTAATGAACTGTAGGTGTGTGGATTCCTATGCTTATATGGATCCCCACTGACTTTGATTGATCTACACAGGTGCAAGATTAATTTCATGCAGAGTTCACTGCAAGATCAAGGCCTGAGATAGAGAAGACAAAAGAAAATCCCTCTATGACAACACACACAATAAAAATTTGTTCTGTAGACAGACACTCCACAATTAAGGAAAAGGAGTTGGTATAGAAATTATTGGTGAAGATTCACAGATTCTAAAGATAGAAGGGACCACTGTGATGATCTAGTCTGACCTTCTGTATAAACACAGGCATAGATGGCCTAATGATTCCTGTTTGAACTAGAGCATATATATATTTTTAAAAATCCAATCATAACTTAAAAATGGCCAGTGATGAAGAATCCACTATGACCCTCGGTTAGTTGTTCCAAAGGTTAGTTACCCTCATTGTTGGAAATTTATGCCTTGTTTCCAGTCTGAATTTATCTAGCCTTAATTTCAAGCCATTAGTTTTTATTATAACAGGTTTTTCCCCTTGTAGATACTTCTAGACTGTGATCAAGTCACTCCTCATCCTTCTCTTTGTTAAGATAAATAGATTGAGCTCCTTGAATCTATCATTATAAGGTGTGTTTTCTAATCCTTTAATCATTCAAGTGGCTTTTCTCTGAACCCTCTCCACTTTATCAACATCTTTCTTTAATTGTGGACTCCCGAACTGGACACAGTATGCTAGGCATGAATATGTAGGAGGCAGAGTTCAATGGACAGTTGTGCTCACCTCAGCATTTTGGGAAATGCTGATCTAAAATGCAGCTGGGGATTCAGCAGGACCCTTAGATTATACACCTTATAAGGTCATTAATTTATAACTAATGTCTGGCCAAGGGATCTGGAGGAAAGCTAGATGGCTCATGATCAATCCAGACAGAGTTTATGCCAATGCTAGGGGGAAGGCTGTGAGATGAGATTTATCCTTGCCATTTCCTCTAGATGCACTCCAGTTCATCAGTATCACCATATCTTGCCTGCTCTGGATTGAGCATCCACCTACCTCTTCTGCAGGTCCTAATCTTGACTTTAGTTGTAATTAAATGATCTCTTTCCAATTATTATAATTGCATTTAGAGTGCAACTTCCTGGGCCAACTTCTCTTACCAGTCATGTACATGGAAAGAGAATTAAAACAAGATATTAGCATGTCTCCACAAATCATCATCGCACATACTTTCAAAGATGCTTTTCATCTACCCTTATGGTGGTCTCTGAGAAAGCATGATCACATCCAATCTATTTTCTATCTTCCACCTTATTACATGCCTGCCACTATCTCTTAGTGTTGTCTTTTGAGGGGTCTCAGCTTCTCCGGATGGCTCTCCGTCAGGTCAGTTTCTGGCTTTTGGGGCTTGCTTCAGTCTTCTGGCTGTTTTCTTGGGACCAGCCTGGTGCAGGGCTGTTTCCCGTTTGCCATCCCAGCCCTTTCTGCCTCCCTTTCCTTCTCTGTGCTCTCCCCTTTATAGCAGGCCTTGTTACCTCTATTGGTTGGAGCTATGCGTATCTGCCTTCAGGACTGGCAACTCTGGCAGTTGCATGGGGTTGTGATCAAGCTGCTTGGTTGTAAACGGGAGAGACTCTGCCCCTGTCTATGCTGAGTATGCTTGTAGACCCCATTAGGATGCCCTAAAACTCATTAGGACTTGTCATAGAGTGGGACTCACCCCTGCGGTGCCTCCTGCTGGTCATCCAGGGAATTAGCATTTCCAGCCTCCAGAGTGCATCTGCAGGCTGGTGTCCGTCTTGCTACTGGGCCCGAGTCCCTCCTGGACCCTGGTGCCCCTTTTAGGCTGGGATGCTGCCCCCTGGCAGTACCCCTACAGATCTGGGTCTCCCCTCCCCAGGGAACCCCCACCCTCTATCCCCACCTCACCTCAGACTATGGCTACTGCCAGTCTTGATCTAGCCCCAGTTCACTGGGGCAGACTGCAGTGTAAATACCACTCAATACTGGCAAGGGGGGTTTGGACCTGCTGCCTCTGCCTACCCTTGGGCTGCCCTCTGTAACCCCAGTACCTTTTCTGGTCTTTAACAAGGCCTGCAGCCTGGGGAGTTTCCAGGCTGCAGCTCCCCCAGCTCCTCTAGCCTTCCCCCAACCCTGCTCCACTTTAGGTACTCTGTTCAGTTCCCCAGCAGCCAGGCCCTTCTCCCTCAGCAAGCTAGAGACAGACTCCTGCTCTGGCTTCTGGCCCCAGCCCTCTTAATAAGGGCCACATCAACCCTCAATTAAGACAGTTGTGGCCTGATTGGGGCATGGTCCCCTGCTGAGGCTGCTTCCTCCAATCAGCCCTGCTTTTCCGTCCCTGCCACAGCCCTTTCCAAAGGCTGTTTTAAACCTTTTAAGGCAGGAGTGGGTGACAACCCCGCTACAGGCCTGGTCCTTCTCCCATTGATAACTTCCATCAATGTCAATAGGAGCAATATCGAGCCTACCTTTGGATCAATTGATCCAGGCTCAACAAACTAATATGACTGAAATGTCTATATAATTTTGTTCTTTCTTTAGACCTTCTGAATCAGTAACATCTGTTCCTGCTGATGGAAAATATCCCCTTGGCTACAGAGGGATCACAGTCACATGCTGCTGCTGGAACGGCCTGTGTGAATCAACAGCAAGATAGATTCATCACTCTGCACCTAATAGATATAACACCAAAATGCAGCCAACGCATTCCTGTCCAAAATGGGAGGTAACAACATGTCCCTTAGTGGACCACTGACAAGATTGAGTCAAACCTGCCAAAATGTGAACCTGCTGTTCCAGGCAGACTAAGTATTTCAAATCTGATGCTCAACTCACAAAGCAATTCCTTCTGGCAATTTCTTACAGATGATCAATTAATATTTGAGCAATGCCTGACAATATTCATTAATATTTGGTTAGATGAAATGAGGCACAATACAAAACTGAGACTTACTAACAAAATATATTTTAGAATAGATTTAATTTATATTTGGTGCATTCGTGTTCTGCATCAGTCCCACGCTCTAAGTGCTTTACGTTATTTATATAAAGCAATTTCCTTAAAATACCATGGCTAAGAAAAAGTCCTATAGATCATATATGATAACACAATCTTCAGTAGTATCTTTCCAGCTCCAAACAACATCCCATTCTTTTCTCAACCATGCCTTCAACAACCCTTTCAAACCAAAGGGAGGTATGCACTTGTACAAAGAGATAGAAGAGCCCTACATTTTAGTATGAGAAAAGGAGAAAAAATATAATTTGTTCTACAAAGCTACTTCTATCCTCTATTTGCCTCAAAATCTGCCCTTTTGGATAGCTCATACCTCACTTGAATGAAAGTAACATGACTTAAATAATTGGGATTTGGTCATGCCCAATTGGTTTATTTAAGTGCAAGGCTTGTGGTGACGAGGAGAACATCATTTATATACCATGTAAGTGATGGAAGAAAGGAGGACCAAACCTCCACAGGACAGATCTTCAGTTTGTGTGGAGCAATGCCAATTTACATCAGCTGAGGATCTTACTTCCATCATTGTTCTAATTTGCCTCTGCCATTATCTTTTGTGCCATCTCATGGCATCACATTCTGTATGATAATGAATTACCTAGAATGAACAAACGCAACGTGTCGTGATAGACTTGTCCACACTTTGCAGCAAAATGGAAATTTCTCATGGAAAAGTTTAAAAAGCTTTTCAAAAACACATCTCTTTAAGCCTGATCCTATACGATGCTGGGCACCTCCTTGTCTTCAGTGGGAATGGAGGATGTGCAGCCCCTCACACTCCTGAGACTTATAGGAGAATATTGTAGAAGTCAAATAACTGACATGAGTTGGTGAGGTACAGCTAATAAAAAGGGGAATTGTTTAAAATAGACAAAGTGAAGTTGGGAACCAGCTATCAGAGACAGTTTTGACAGAGAGCCATAAAACGCAAAGCCATGTACTACTTTAGCATGCATTAATGCAGCAGACTGACCTTTCTAATGATCTATAAATAAAACAGAAACAATGTCTTCCTGACTTAAGTGAATTATTGTTGCTATTAAAGATGATAGCACAATCTGGGAGGAAAGGTAGCACTATCTCTAAAAGTGGGGTATTCCACCCCCCAGCTATTATACAGAATCCTTTCACAGAAATTGGACTAATACAGACAAACTCAGTATGCATAAGATTCATGATTAGCTAGTTTTGACACTATTATCAACACAAAAGAAAAACATTTTTCCCTCTGGAAAAAAATTTTCAGATACTCCTTTTGTGATACTTGCAGTTTTTCTTCCCCCAAATTAATGGATAGGCAAACACCCCCCAACTTGGGCCCCACCGCTGGGAGCTATATAAATATAAAATAAAGTAAGTGCCTGCCCCCAAAAGATTACAGTCTAAATAGGGACAAGGTACAACAGGTATGCGCAGAACACAAAGCAGTGAATGGAGGGAGGAGATAAGGATGACAATAGTAGGAACACAAGGTTATATATATTGGCCAAGTATACAATTTGCCAGCTTCATTTTTTATTACCTATTTTAATAAGATAATTGAACAAGAGATTTTTGATCTATCACTAGAAGGCCACTTGTCTCTCCATTATCATTAACATTTCAACATGGAAGAAATGCCTTTCATTTACTAAACAGTGGGCTAGTCATTAGGTAGAAAATACCTGGGTTTTTTGAGTTTTGTTTCTTAACAAAATTTTAATCTGATCTGAATCAAGGGATTTAGAGGATGTTAATCAACATTACTGCCCAGAGGTTGGGGTTGATTACATAACATTAAGATTAGTGTTTTAGGACTTAATCCATATTATGATAGCTACGTAATAGCTCTCATTACTTAAAAGATGGGAATGATCTCTCTCTTCGTCCCCTGTTACCAAGCAGAAGGATTAAGGCTTTTTAAATGAATGAATCTTTGAGAATGAGGGCAATGATTGTGGGAAAACCTGTGCAATGAGCTGGATTTTTCATTTGGCTCTGATTGTGTCAAGGCTACTGATCATGCTTACTTCTTTTCATGTCAGAGTATGGCAAACTTAACTTCAGCCCTCACATTTATTGTGAACCACCTTTGATGATTAATTTTTAAATCTACATGATGTGAGTGAATATTTATAGAGTTGTCTATAATATATTGTTGCAGAGAAGAAGGAAACCTAGGATCATGATAAGCTGAAAACAAGACATAAAGTTTCCAGAAGTTCCTTTACAGGCCACATCACTGCTCTTCATCCAAACTACCCACTTTGGTGAGCAGTGACAGCTTCTCTTTCAAAACATTTTACCTTCTGTTTACCTCCATCCAGTCCTTCTCCTCTCCTTCCTTTGTCTCTTCTAGAAGGTGCTAGTGCAAGTGGTGGCCAGAGGAGGGTGGAGGTGTCATCAGTGGGGTCATGGCTATAGTCATGGATCCATTATCAAAATTCCACTTTTCTCAGCTTCCCTGGAGGTATATTTTCAGGCTTGGAGGAAGCCTAGTTTGTTACTCACTACAGTAATACGAATAATAAATAATAATTTTAATAATAGATCGACAGTTGTAGGTCATTAATATACAGAAATGATAGTACAATATTTTTCATATTGTTTCTTTATACCATTTTGTTTCTCAGTCTTCTAGCTGGTAGCTCTGAATACTGTTATTTCTCTACTTTGAAAATTTGTTCTCTAATTGTTTGTGTGCATATATTATCCTTTTAAAGTTGTAATCAAATAAGAAATCTCAAACTGTTCTATTTATATAGATTAAAAATCTTGGTCTTGGATCTGGTATTTAAAACAGATTGGGAAATTTTAATAATAATTTTAACATTTGTAGCACTAGGCCATACTTTTATAAGTCACAATGTTATGGAATTTCTTAATTTGAAAAATATGGATACAAAAATTCCTTTCTTTTAGACATGCTTTCTTAACCGAAAGATCAGTTCAGTAAATCATATTAAGTGCCTCTAAGCACTTTTTCTATATTTTACAGTGCTTCATTACTGCAGATAAATATAGTTATAGTACAAATAATAGGAACATAGAATGCATGTGCAAAAACTTAATTGAAGGGGATAAATTTTTATGCAGCAGTACTTTGTTCCTCCTAAATATTTAGTAGGCCAGAAGTAATAATATAAATGATAGTAGTGTTACATTTATTTTTTTAATGAAAAAATACACAATCATAATTAGTTTAGTGGTTTTGATCTATGACAAGGTATGAAATCAAGTTGAAAGGTATTAAAAAAGGTAAAAACAAATATTTTTGTAAAGAAACCACATTTTTAAGTTTTATGATTAAATCAGCCATTGCTTTGCTGACCAATAAAATGGAAAATGTGTGCTTTTATAGGTTTATAAAAAAGGCAAACTATAGTTGCATGAAAAAAAACTTTCACCGATTGAGTACAGGTGGTGACTTGTTTAAACTTTGAAGACATAAAGGCTTAGCATGTATGCCTGAAAAAGGTAACATGGCACAATAAAAAGTCTTCCATTCTTTGCTCATCAATCCTTTGGGTATTCCATGTCAAATAAATGCTACAACAATTTATAGTAAAAGTATACAGTGGAAGTGCCAACGTTAACACTTCTTAGGATTGGATAGTGTCCAAATTTTTCACACCAATATTTAATGTGAACTAAAATGTCTTTTCCATTGGAAATGTCAGCTGTAACATGCTTTCCTATATTTGGCAACATGCTCATGTGAAGTATGAAGTCAAATGAGCATGATGTTCTTTTTATTTCAACCATGATAAATTGTGTTCATTTGTTTAAGTGCAAGTGGCAGTTTTAGTGTTCCTACTATAAATTTTGGTTAACTTCTATTGACATGCTGTATTAAACTTAAGAAAAACAAATTACACTTCACCCATTTTAATTGACTAAATGTGTCAAAAACACAATAAGGGCAACACTAAGGGTCAGAGCCTCAGACTACACCATAATGGGTGTCATGGCAAGGATCCAGATTTTTGTACATTTCATTTTTCATAAAGTTTTAGTATAAGGCATACATTTAACATTCACGTCTATGTCAAATGTGTAGCTAAAAAAATCTCTTATGTTCTAGTCCTATTGCACACACTCTATCACACTGTTAAAAGTTTCCCTTGTTATTTAAGGAGATAGTACTGATGAATATGGATGGACTTCTGTAAACATAAGATTTGGAAATTGACTCTGGTATTTCAAGGAATGAATTAATGATTTATGTTGCACAAATGGATTATTGTAGTAACCCACAGCACAGGCCATGTTTTGGAGTCCCATTGCCACTGCTGAATAGATGAGCATCTACCTGGTTGGGAGCCAGATAAAACTTGGCACACTTCACTCCTTTAGGAATTGACTAGAGCTTGTCACTTTTAATTCATGTGTTTTATGTTATAGGGTTTACATATATTTTTCCCCTTCCAGAATTTCTAACTTGTTTTCTAAAGATTAACAAGTGAAATTTAAGCAAATCCACTAAGCCACTCTGGGCACAGTCCTACTGCCCTTGAACAAGGAAACCTTCCTTTGCTTCACTTGGGGATTTGCCTGAGAGAAGACTGCAGGATCAGGCCTTCTGTAAATACCTGTGTTTTGTTATTGTAGCTTTCACATAAAATTAACCTGATTTCATGGGTTCTAAACTCAACTTGATAATCAGTGTCTGATAAAGACTGCAGGTAGGATTTTCAAAAATGCCTAAGGGAGTTAGGTGCCTAAGTTTGAATTTCAATGGAAATTGGGCATCTGTCTACTATAGGATTCTTTGAAAGTCCCAGCCTAAGTCTTTAAATCATGGTCAGCTTTGTGGAGGGAGTAAGGAAGAACAGTGCCCTGAGGGCAACACCAATGCAGACAGGAGTGGCTCCGGACATTTCGCTGCCCCAAGCACAGCAGCATGCCACGGGGGGCGCTCTGCCAGTCGCCGGTCCCACGGCTCCACCGCGGGACCAGTGGACCCTCCACAGGCATGCCGCCCTCCCGGCGACCAGCAGAGCGCTCCCTTTGGCATGCCGCCCCAAGCACACGCTTGGCGTGCTGGGGCCTGGAGCCACCCCAGAACGCAGAATACACAGGAGCAGCAGCTGCTATATCTTTTAATAGGGCATACGCCTCGCCATAACAGTTAGCTGGAGTGACAGGCCCATGTTTCCACTCCTGACTTGCTTCTGACTTGGGTTTCTGCTGCTGCTGGTGGTGTACCAGATTCCCCCGTCTAGGTGCATGGAATTACAAGAACCACTGTTATGCCAGTGGTCAAAGGGGTGAGGATTGCTCCTGGCACACCATAGGCAACTTTAGGCACTGTCTAGCACTCAACATTTTAGCAGCAACAGCTACATTTTGCACACACATTTTTGTACATCCAAATCGTGGACTTTCATGCACAATTTGCCTCTTTTGCTTTCTAGAACTTTTAGAGCTATTGAGACTGATTCTAGTCTGTCTGCTTCTCCCCTTGGTCGTGTTTCTTCTTCCTAATTCTCAGATGGTAGGATTCTCAGATGGTAACTGATAGCAGAGGGGGAGGAATGGGACAGTTTACTTGGATGGCATGGAGGAGGAGCAGGAAGCAGCCAAACCAGTGAGGGAGGCACTGACCTTCCAGCTAACTGGAAGAGGTGTGTATTTCTACAGGATTGCACATGGTATAAATCCTATTTCATCTGCAGTGTGCTAGCAATAATGTAATTGGTGGTCCTGGCATGGGCATTTTGTACACAATTGTAAACTGCCATCATGGGAATATCAAAGCCCAGCCATTTTATAAAAAAGAGATTTGGGACGGTTGGAACAATTTATGAATCTTTGTAACAGAGTGTCCTTTTGGAGGAAGGAATGGATGATAGAAGCTGATTTATAGATTCAGATGCTTTGGGAGGAATAGGTTTTAGGGTCTTTTACCAAGTAAAACAGGTGATGTGACCAGAAATGGCTCTCTGATTGGATACAAAAAGGGATAGCAAAGGACAAAGTTCCTGGCATTCTTTCCCATTTTGATGACAGTGACTGCAAACTTTGAGTGTGTTTCTGGAGTAACAACATGGCTGTTGTGCATGTTGTCAATTGCAAGTGTCCAGATTGCCCAGCATTGTGAGGTTGATAAGGGCATTTGTACCACAGTGTTTAAATTTTAAGATACGATTTTCTGCCAAACATGGGCCTGGGACTGATAATGGCATAGATGATGCATAGCCTTGATTTCAGATGGACAGATTTTGAGACCTGAAATTGGTAGCCAACAAGGAATCCCAATGGATGCTGGTAGCACTCTGGAATGTTGGTGTATGATGGCTCTTGGGGTAGCACAGATACTGGTAGCTCTGATATATTTAGATCTTATGAAAGGAGTTTTAAAGATTTTGTGCAATTTCAGAGAAAGGAGGGCCTGTCGATGACATGGCCAATTCCACAGGATCAGATACTTCAGTATAGTAGCTGGCAACTCATGATCTGGCACCATTTACCATCTCCATTTGCCTATCAGGCCTTTCATTTGCCAGTAGGATGAAGGGTTACTCAGATCCTTGTAGCAGATTCTTAAGTCGGAGGTTTTTAGCGGGGTGGTCTTGAGACACAGGCCTTAGAGAGAATCCCCATTGTCCCACCACTGTTCAGACACTTAAGGATTTGGGGCAAGATCTTAACCAAATATGCAGATGTGGAAAGGAGGCGGCTGTGTTAAAGGCTGCATTTCTGGTAGTGGGGTTTTTTTTTTGGAGTTTTTAGAGCTTGTGCTTGTGTCGGCGAGGGATACTTAGGGAGGGGCTTTGGAGTGGAGGGATTTACAATAGGAGAAGCAATCAGTCAGCTTGACCCTAAGGCTCTCCAAAACAGATCAGGGTGGGCAAGAGGAATCCACAATGCTACAGGAAGAGGGTGTGGCAAGGATATGTCCAGTAGGGATATAGAGAACATATACAGCACTGAGACTTATTGTGGAGGGGCCTTTCTTTATTGATGATGATGGAAGGCCCCTCACAACACACCTGTTTGTTATAGTTTTAAGAAAGAGGCTGACAAAGTTGAGGCTACAGGTGCATGAATTCAAGTCCCACTCATTCCAGATTAGGGCTGTGACAGCTTCAGCCCAGCTAGAGGCCAGGGTGATTCAGGCAATTGGACAAGACCATTCAAATGCATACAAGATGTTGGTAAGATGCCAGAGAGAAAATCAGAGTTAATTTCCCTGTGTTTCTAATTTCAGAATCATGCCAACAGGAGCAGTTGCATAGCTCTGTGGGTACGTGGGCTTCTGGGTCATCTGGGGGTTTACAGTTAGACCTAGGTGGTGAGAAGATCCTGAGCTGGCATGGAAGGAGGGGGCAGGCTAAGGGACAAGCTGATGCTTGGGAGCAGGCACCAACTGTGATCATTGCTCACCTCAGTGAAAACAGTTTAGAAAGATGTAAAGGGGTTGACTTGATGATCAGCGCTAAGAAGGATTTGGGGCAGCTCTAGACTTTTTCCCCCAGGGATGATGATTATTTGGTCTGCCATGTTGCAGTGCAGGGTGTGGAAAGGAGCTGTGAAGCTTGTGTGGGACCAGATGGGAGGGGGAATGGCTAACGACTACACTCCCAAGTATGTGGAGATGATTAAGGAAAAGATGATTAGCTGCATCATGCAATTTACTGCCAGGTTCTCCCAGATATTTTAAGTGAATAAAGTTGCAATGCAATTAGATCATATTCTTGCCTCCTGTCTTTTCTGGCAAGGCCAGACAATGTATGATTCCTTATTTCATTACAGTGTACTTCATATACACTGAAAAGGAGACTGTAATGAATCCATTGAGCTTTGAATAATTAATCTCATGCTACAAACAATGACGGTGAGAATACCCTAATAAGTGGGAGAATACAAATGTTACTTCTCTCCAGGCTGGCTCAGGAGAGATGTCACCCACCAGAGCTGCTCGTGGGTTCTGTGGGAGATTTTGCTCCCTGGGAAGGATGTCTGGCTCATTCCTTGGTCTGGCTCCAACTGAGCTGCAGGGCCTTGCTCTTATACTTCCTGCCTCGCCCTTGCACTTCCGGCAAGGGAGATGGGGCAGGATTAGCTGAGCCCAACAGGGTGACTTAACCCCCTTGGCACCAGAATGCGGCCATTCTGCCACATTACAGCAGCAAATGCTGCTTTACTATTGTATGTACAGATTCAATCCATGTAAATCATTTTTAAAAACTGTAGCCTCTGGCTTTTTTCTTCCCATTAGCCATTATAGTTCCTGTTGCTCTTCATGGATTGTCCCTTACACACTGTTGTCTTATGCACTGATCACTATTTTGTACCACTACCACATTTTCCATCACTGTCAATCACTCTTCATTATTCACTGGGCTTTTCAACTGCATTCTGCCATGAGTATCTCCATACAAGTAGTAGATCCAGATTTCACTACGGGTTTTGCTGTATATCTTTGTTTTAGATATATTCTTATTGTGCACCAATTAGTTTAGGTCAGAGTAATTTCCTCATATCCCTTATGTGCCCTTTTCTAGAAGCCTATAGGAGAATCTAGAAGCCTCTGTTAACTGGTTGAGACTTAGTCGGGGGCGGGGCTATCAGGGAGGCCAGGGCTTTATAAAGCAGTGAGACAGTGACCAGGGGCTGCTAACAGGGAGTTTCAAGAGAGAGTTTGGGAAGGGGGCGATGGACACTTGCCATTCTTTAAAATCTTTAAACTAAACTGTAATCAAAACTTTTTGATTTAAACAAAAACCCTATCATTAACCTAGGTACCTGTAGGAGAGGATGCAGGCAGAAGCCCAGCAGCAGAGTGGGAGCTATCCTGTTTATTGCGCTCATTGTAGCATGTATGATTACCTGCCTTGAGGGCGGGTGGCATATGTATGCATTCAGTGCAAGGAGCTCCTGTCTCTCAGAGACTGCGTACAGGCTTTGGAGGCCAGGGTGGCCGAGCTGGAGGAGCTAAGGAAGGCAGAGAGGTATGTGGATGAGGCTTTCCGGGACACTATAGATTTGTCCCACATGTGGTCAGATAGCCCCTGAGCTGTTAAGGAGGATGAAAGGCTCAGGGAAGGAGAGCAGTCAACGGGAGCAGAGGGAAACCTTCCCATAGATGGGACCCTCCTTCCAGATGATGTTGGGGTATCTTCTCACCAGGGTCAGCTTTAGGCCTATTCCACCAATTCTCCTGAATTGGGCCCCGCGCCCAGTGAGAATCCCTTCCCTGGCTAGAGACACCTTTTTAATTTTTACACACCTGGTGGCACTCTGGGTCTTCGGCAGCACTTTGGCGGTGGGTCCTTCACTTGCTTTGGGTCTTCGGCGGCACTTCAGCAGTGGGTCCTTCAGTGCTGCTGAAGACCTGGAGCGAGTGGATGACCCGCCACCGAAGTGCCGCCGAAGACTCGAAGCACTGCCCGGTGAGTACAAGCCCCACGTGTTTTTTTTAAGTTTTTTTTTTAAGTCATCCCTGCTGGGGCCCCACCAAAACTGTTGGAATTGGGCCCCGCACTTCCTAAGGCCGTCCCTGCTTCTCACACTGAGGTTACCTCTCCGGGGGAGGGAACTCCAGTCATTAGGAAAAGGTACGTGTTAGTAATGGGAGATTCGATCGTTAGAAACATAGACAGCTGGGTTTGTGATTACCGGGAGAACTGTATGGTGACTTGCCTGCCTGGAGCGAAGGTTGCAGATCTCTTGAGGCATCTAGGTAGATTTATATGTAGTGCTGGGGAGGAGCTGGTACTTGTAGGTACAAATGACATAGGGAAGGGTAGGAGAGATGTCCTGGAGGCCAAATTTAGGCTGCTAGGAAAGAGACTGAAATCCAGGACCTCTATGGTGGCATTCTCAGAAATATTCCCAGTTCCATGCACAGGGCCATGTAGGCAGGCAGCGCTTCAGAGTCTCAATGCATGGATGAGACGATGGTGTAGGGAGGAGATGTTTAGATTTATTAGGAACTGGGGAAACTTTTGGGATAGGGGGCACCTATACAGGAAGAATGAGCTCCACCTAAACCAAAGTGGATCCAGACTGCTAGCACTTAACATTAAAAAGGTTGCAGAGCAGTTTTTAAACCAAGACATGGGGGAAAGCCGATTGCTGCCGAGGAGCATGTGGATCAGACAGAGACTTCTCTTAGAGGAGAGTCTATTGATTGTCTAGGTTTTAGTCAGGAGGAGAGGATGGAAGAGGATAAAGTATAGGCCAAACCAGATGAGAAACAGTCACATAAAAAAAGAATCTGACACATCAGAAAAGGGCAGACAAATAAATAGTGACAAGTTTTTAAAGTGCTTGTACACAAATGCTAGAAGTCTAAATAATAAGATGGGTGAACTAGAGTGCCTCATGTTAGAGGAGGATATTGATATAATTGGCATCACAGAAACCTGGTGGAGTGAGGACAATCAATGGGACACAACCATTCTGGGGTACAAAATATATCGGAAAGTCAGAACAGGTCATGCAGGGGTTTGGGGGAGGAGCAGGAGAGTGACACTATATGTGAAAGAAAATGTAGAATCAAATGAAGTAAAATTCTTAAATGAATCCACATGTTCCACAGAATCGCTATGGATAGTAATTCCATGCTCAAATAAGACTGTAAGAGTAGGAATCTATTATCGACCACCTGACCAGGACAGCAATAGTGATGATGAAATGCTAAGGGAGATTAGAGAGGCTATCAAAATAAAATAAATAATAGTGGAGGATTTAAATTATCCCCATATTGACTGAGTACATGTCACCTCAGGACAAAATGCAGAGACAAAATTTCTCGATACTTTAAATGACTTGTTTCTTAGAGCAGCTAATACAGGAACCCACAAGGGGAGAGCAGCAAAGAATCCTGTGGCACCTTATAGACTAAATTCTTGATTTAGTCCTGAGTGGAGCGCAGGATCTGGTCCAAGAGGTAACTATAACAGGAACGCTTGGAAATAGTGACCATAATATAATAACATTTAACATTCCTGTGGTGGGAAGAACACCTCAATAGCCCAACATTGTGGCATTTAATTTCAGAAAGGAGAACTATGCAAAAATGAGGGGGTTAGTTAAACAGAAATTAAACAGTGACTAGAGTGAAATCCCTACAAGCTGCATGGACACTTTTCAAAGACACCATAATAGAGGCCCAACTTAAATGTATACCCCAAATTAAAAAACACAGTAAAAGAACTAAAAAAGAGCCACCATGGCTTAACAACCATGTAAAAGAAGTAGTGAGAGATAAAAAGGCATCTTTTAAAAAGTAGAAGTCAAATTCTAGTGAGGTATATAGAAAGGAGCATAAACATTGCCATATTAAGTATAAAAAATGTAATAAGAAAAGCCAAAAAGGAGTTTGAAGAACAGCTAGCCAAAAATTTAAAAGATAATAAAAACATGTTTTTTCAGTACATCAGAAGCAGGAAGCCTGCTAAACAACCAGTGGGGCCTCTGGATGATCAAGATACAAAAGGAGCACTTAAAGACGATAAAGTCATTGCGGAGAAACTAAATGAATTCTTTGCTTCAGTCTTCATGGCTGAGGCTGTTAGGGAGATTCCTAAACCTGAGCCGTCCCTTGTAAGTGACAAATCTGAGGAATTATCACAGATGGAAGTGTCATTAGAGGAGGTTTTGGAATTAATTGATAAACTTAACAGTAGCAAGTCACCGGGACCAGATGGCATTCACCCAAGAGTTCTCAAAGAACTCAAATGTGAAGTTGCAGAACTATTAACTATGGTTTGTAACCTGTCCTTTAAATCAGCTTCTGTACCCAATGATTGGAAGATAGCTAATGTAAGGCCAATATTTAAAAAGGGTTCTAGAGGTGATCTCTAGATCTCTGCAATTACAGACTGGTAAGTCTAACATCAGTACTGGGAAAAATAGTTGAAACAATAGTAAAGAATAAAATTGTCAGACACAGAGGAACATAAATTGTTGGGCAAGAGTCAACATGGTTTCTGCAAAGGGAAATCGTGTCTTACTAATCTATTAGAGTTCTTTGAAGGGATCGACAAAGGGGATCCAGTGGACATAGTGTACTTAGATTTCCAGAAAGCTTTTGACAAGGTCCCTCACCAAAGTCTCTTATGTAAATTAAGTTGTCATGGGAAAAAAGGGAAGATCCTTTCATGGATTGATAACTGGTTAAAAGACAGGGAACAAAGGGTAGGAATAAATGGTAAATTATCAGAATAGGGAGGGGTAACTAGGGGTATTTCCCCAAGGGTCAGTCCTAGGACCAATCCTATTCAACTTATTTATAAATGATCTGGAGAAAGGGGTAAACAGTGAGGTGACAAAGTTTGAAGAACTTCAAAAAGATCTCACAAAACTAAGTGATTGGGCAACAAAATGGCAAATGAAATTTAATGTGGATAAATGTAAAGTAATGCACATTGGAAAAAATAACCCCAAATATACACAGTATCAACTTCCCCCATGGACATTTGAGGCTGCCAGATAAGGTGGCTTCATTTTCTGAGGCTGAAAAGAGATCTTCTGGGGATACAAACTACCCACCATCTCTGAGGGAACTGAAATAAAAACCACATCTTCACAGAATGGCTCATTTGCTGGCTCAGAGACAATGTTGCATAATCCACAGTTCAGTAGCTAGGGAGACCAGTGGATTGTATGAGGATTATAGGCAGAGCCACTTATAGTTACATTCTCATATAGTGACACTCTCCTTCATAAAACTCTGTTTTCAGTTGTTCAGTTGTTTATAACTTTGCCAAAATTTAACTTTTTGGGCTGAAATTTCCCATGCTGGGCATCTGCCTCAAGATGGATTTTTTTTAAAGTATCAGATAAAATGGTCCAGAGAATGAGGTTCAGAATGAATATGTTGTTTTGCCCATGCTAATAAAATTCTTACACTAATTTAACTGAGAAACTCTAATGCCTCCCAATGCAACAGGGACTTGAAATTTGGCAAGGAAGTCACTCTGGTGTCAGGGATGTGCCTTTTGCTATATCTGTGAAAATATAAAAGACGGTTACTCACCTTTGTAACTGTTGTTCTTCGAGATGTGTTGCTCATATCCATTCCAGTTAGGTGTGTGCGCCGCGCGTGCACGTTCGTCGGAAGACTTTTTACCCTAGCAACTCCAGTGGGCCGGCAGGTCACCCCCTAGAGTGGCGTCGCCATGGCGCTTGATATATACCCGTGCCGGCCCACCCGCTCCTCAGTTCCTTCTTGCCGGCTACTCCGACAGTGGGGAAGGAGGGCGGGTGTGGAATGGATATGAGCAACACATCTCGAAGAACAACAGTTACAAAGGTGAGTAACTGTCTTTTCTTCTTCGAGTGATTGCTCATATCCATTCCAGTTAGGTGAATCCCAAGCCTTACCTAGGTGGTGGGGTCGGAGCACTGCAGAGCCGAAGGCTGTGTCATCTCTGGATTGCTGGACCAGGGCATAATGGGAAGCGAAGGTGTGGACGGAGGACCAGGTCGCCGCCCTACAAATCTCCTGGATGGGCACGCAGGCGAGGAAAGCCATCGATGATGCTTGTGCCCTGGTGGGGTGCGCAGTCACATGACCCGTAGAGGTGTGAGCCAAGTCATAACAGGTTCTGATACAGGACGTCACCCATGAGGAGATCCTCTGTGAGGAAATGGGTAGTCCTTTGATTCGGTCCGCTACTGCCACGAAGAGCTGGGGGGATTTGCGGAACGGTTTGGTCCTCTCCACATAAAACGCGAGTGCCCGGCGGACATCAAGCGTGTAGAGTTGTTGCTCCCTGCGGGACGAATGGGGCTTTGGGAAGAAGACAGGGAGAAAGATCTCCTGGTTGACGTGAAAGGCTGAGACCACCTTGGGGAGAAAGGCAGGGTGTGGCCTCAGCTGCACCTTGTCTTTATGGAAGACTGTATATGGGGGATCTACTGTGAGGGCCCGGAGTTCTGACACCCGTCTGGCTGAGGTGATGGCCACCAGGAAAGCAATCTTCCAGGAGAGATAGAGCAGGAAGCAAGTCGTTAACGGCTCAAATGGAGGGCCCATGAGCCGAGTCAGGACCAGGTTTAGGGGCAGGGGGTCGAACCTTGGGGTAGAGACGTTCTAGTCCTTTCAGGAATCTAGTCACCGTAGGGTGAGAGAAAACCGAACGCTCATCTCCCCCCGGATGAAAGGTGGAGATAGCCGCCAGGTGAACCCGAAGGGACGATATCGCCAGGCCCTGCTGCTTGAGGGACCAGATGTAATCGAGAATACTGGCGATAGAAACCTCCATAGGGAGGGAACCCCTCTCCGTGCACCAACAGGAGAAACGCTTCCACTTGGCCGAGTACATCGCTCTAGTGAAAGGGTTTTCTGCTGCCCAGTAGTACTTGACGTACAGGGGTAGAGCACCGTAGTTCCGACCTGGTCAGCCACTCAGGAGCCACGCCATGAGGTGTAGAGACTGGAGGTCTGGGTGACGGAGCCTGCCGTGGTCCTGGGTCCAGGTAAAGGGGCAGGAGGACTGGGTCGGCCAGAGACAGGTCCAGCAACATCGGATACCAATGTTGTCTGGGCCACGCTGGAGCTATCATAATCAAGCGGGCCCTGTCCCTGCGCACCTTCAGAAGGACCTTGTGGATAAGCGGGAACGGAGGGAATGCATAGAGCAGGTGCGTCGTCCACAGGATAAGGAAGGCATCCGCTACCGACCCTGGTTCCCGCCCTTGAAAGGAGCAGAACATCTGGCATTTCCTGTTCCCTCTGGACGCGAAGAGGTCCAGCCGGGGACAACTCCACCTCTGGAAGAGTGAGAGGGCGACGTCCGGGCGAAGGGACCATTCGCTGCTCAGACGGTCTGCCATCGTGTTCCGTACTCCAGGGAGAAAGGAAGCCATGAGGTGAATGGAGTGGGCTATACAAAAGTCCCAGAGCCGCATTGCCTCCTGACATAGAGGAGAGGATCTCGTGCCGCCCTGCTTGTTGATATAGTACATGGTCGTCGTGTTGTCGGTGAATACCGAGATACAACGACCTTGAAGCTGATGGGAGAACTCTTGGCAAGCAAGGCGGACCTCTCTCAACTCCCGTATGTTGATGTGGAGGGCCACTTCCTGAGGAGACCACTGGCCCTGCGTCCTCAGGGTTCCGAGGTGGGCCCCCCAGCCCAGGTCTGAGGCATCCGTTGTTAGGGATACCGAGGGTTGGGGCGGATGAAACGGGAGCCCCGCACACACTACGGACTGGTCTAGCCACCACCAGAGGGAATCCAATACCTCCTGGGGGATCGTGATAACCGCGTCCAGCAGATGCCTGGCCGGATGGTATTGTATGATAAGCCAGAACTGGAGGGGCCTCATGCGAAGCTGCGCATAACCCGTAACAAAGGTGCAGGCCGCTATGTGGCCTAAGAGGGTTAGGCACGTCCTTACAGAGGTCAAGGGAGCTGTCTGTAGACGCCGAATGATGGCCGACAGCGTCTGGAACCTGGACAGCGGCAGAACGGCCCTGGCCAAGGTGGAGTCCAGAATGGCCCTGATGAACTCTATCCTTTGCATGGGGAGCAGAGTGGACTTGTCCACGTTGATAATGAGGCCCAAAGCTCCAAAGAGTCTGCTGATCTTGTGGACGTGGTTGCGGACCTGCCACTATGACGTGCCTCGAATCAGCCAGTCGTCGAGGTAGGGGAATACGTGTATGTGACTGCATCGAAGATATGCGACGATGACAGCCATGCATTTCGTGAATACCCTCGGGGCCATGGAGAGGCCAAACGGGAGGACCGCAAATTGATAATGGTGGTGGTCGACCACGAACCGAAGGAAGCGTCTGTGTTGCGGAAAAATGGCTGTATGAAAATAAGCGTCCTGCATGTCGAGGGCGACGTACCAGTCTCCAGGATCCAGAGATGGGATAATGGTCCCCAGGGATACCATGCGGAACTTCAACTTCACCATATGTTTGTTGAGTTCCCGCAGGTCGAGGATGGGTCTGAGGCCTCCCTTGGCCTTGGGGATCAGAAAGTAGCGGGAATAAAACCCCTTGCCCTTCTCGTTCTCCAGAACCGCCTCTATGGCTCCTTTGTCGAGGAGCATCCGCACCTCCTGAAGGAGGAATTGCTCATGAGAGGGGTCCCTGAAGAGGGACGAGGGTGGGGGGCGGGAGGGAGGGTGCGAAATAAATTGCAGACGGTATCCCGTTTGCACAGTGCGTAAGACCCAACGGTCGGAAGTTATTTGGGTCCACGCCGGGAGGAAGAACGAAAGGCGGTTGGAAAATGGGGGGGGACGGATGCGTGGGGGAAACTGGTACAGCGTCCTCGGGCGCACTTTCAAAACGAAGGTTTTGGGCCACATGAGGCTTTAGAGGAGCTCTGATTCTGCCCCCCTTGGTTGCCCGATTGTCTGCGCCGGCCATTCCTGCTTCGGCGTCTACTAAAGTCTTGCCACTGGCGGTACTGGGGATAGGGCCGGCGCTGCTGTTGCTGTTGCGGCCGGAAGGGTCTGCGCTGGGTCCCAGGCGTGTGCATCCCTAGAGAGCACATGAAGACCCTATTGTCTTTCAGGCTTTTCAGCCTGAGGTCAGTCTTCTCTGAAAACAGGCCCTGACCTTCAAACAGGAGGTCCTGGATGGTGTGTTGGAGCTCCGGAGGAAGGCCAGAAACCTGTAGCCAGGAGATGCGGCGCATTGTAACCCCCAAAGCCAGAGTTCTGGCGGCCGAGTCTGCCGCATCCAAGGATGCCTGCAATGAAGTTCTTGTGACCTTCTTGCCTTCATCAAGAATTGCAGCGAATTCTTGACGCGCATCCTGAGGCAACAACTCCTTGAACTTATCCGCTGCTACCCAGGAGTTATAGGCATAGCGGCTAAGGAGGGCCTGTTGGTTAGAGACCCTGAGTTGGAGGGCGCCCATTGAGTAGACTTTCCGACCTAGCAGGTCCATGCGCCTCGCCTCTTTGGACTTCGGTGCTGGGGCCTGCTGCCCGTGGCGCTCCCTCTCGTTCACAGACTGCACGACGAGGGAGCACGGGGTTGGGTGGACATGCAGGTACTCATATCCTTTGGAGGGCGCCATATACTTGCGCTCCACCCCGCGTGCAGCAGGAGGGATGGAGGCCGGTGATTGCCAGATGGTATTAGCATTGGCTTGAATAGTCCTGATGAAGGGAAGGGCGACTCTGGTGGGAGCATCCGCTGAGAGAATGCTCACCACAGGATCTTCGATTTCCGAAACCTCCTCAGCCTGCAAGTTCAAGTTCTGCGCTACATGCCTGAGAAGGTCCTGGTGCGCCCTGAGGTCGAGTGGGGGAGGCCTGGAGGATGACGTTCCCGCCACTGCCTCATTGGGGGAGGACGATGAGGAGACCCCCAGTAGGAGCGGGTCCACGGGGGGCTCCGTCTGTACCAGCGCCTCTGATTCTGGAGGGAGCTCAGGGTCCTGCTGGTTAGATCGGTCTTCCCCCGCCGGAGAGGGGGGAGGGCGAGACAACGAGGCCTCTGGAGCCCTGCGCTAGGATGCCACTGGTTGAGGTGGAATGTGTTGAGGGCCCTGGGCTTGATGGTACGCCCAGGGTGTCCAGAAACCCCACTGCTGTGGTCCTTGATCCTGCGGAGGAGGGTCATGGAAGAGGGCCGCGGGTCTGTTCGCATCCAGGGCGTACATGCTGTCTGCCTGCGATGAGACAGACGGCTGCCGGGAAGGCCATAGTGGGGCCGAACGTGGCTTAGGCTCCCTCTGTCTCGATGTCGACGATCTTCTCGGTGCCAGGGACCGGTACCGGGAATCGTACAGGTGCCGGGATTGGGACTGGGACCTGCCGCCGGCGCGGTGCCAGGAGGTGGACTGGGGTGCTGACCGCCGACGGGAACGGCTCCTGGAGTCTTGGTGCCGGTAGCGGCAACTCGATCCAGACCGGTGCCAGGAGTAGCGAGACTGTCTGGAAGATGACCGGCGCCGTGAGTGCGACCAGTACCGCTGAGGGGAGCGGTGCCGGGACTGCGAGCGGCACCTGGAGCGAGAACGTCCATGGTGCCGGGACCTCGAAGGGGATCGGTGCCGGCTGGGTGAGTCCGGAGACGGCGCTTGCATTGTCGCAGGTTTGCCTCTAGATATAACCCGGGTGTACCGGGGGTTGAGGCTGGGTAGGCTCCGTGAGAGCAATTAGGTCCCGCGCCGAGGTGAATATCTCTGGCGTCGAAGGGACCAACAGTTCAACCCCAGATCTTATAGGGGAGCTAGGAGGGACCGGACTCGACGGACCTCCGGGGCCCGGAGTCGACGGAATCTCTGCTGGTGGTGCCGCGGCAGAGGTAGGTGCCGGGCGCTCCGCTTGAGTCTGCGAGGATGGAGTCGCAGATGTCGAGGGCCTTGTGTCAGGTCCCGGTGCTGGGGAAGGTCGGTGCCGGGGCGTCTTTCTGGTGCCGGTGCGGTCCGGTGCCGGTGCAGAGCCGGCGCTCTGCCTTGGGGCCACAGGGTTAAGTGCCGCTTCCATCAGGAGAGTCCTTAGCCTCTGGTCCCTCTCCTTTTTTGTCCGAGGCTTAAAAGCCTTACAGATGCGGCACTTATCTGAAATGTGCGATTCCCCCAGGCACTTCAGACAGGCGTCGTGGGGATCGCTGGTCGGCATCGGCTTTTTGCAGGCCGAGCACTGTTTGAACCCCGGCGAACCAGGCATGGGCCCGGTGCCGGGCGCAGGGAAGGGCTACAGCCCAAACCCCCTAATAAGTATATACAGCTATACTACAATTAACAATAACTAACTACAATTTACAACTATCTACAACTATGAGAACAGTGAAACGAAGGAGAGCTAGGGATGTGGAGGACAGCTATGCCGTGCTCCACAGTTCCAACGATCGACACGGCGGTAAGAAGGAACTAAGGAGCGGGTGGGCCGGCAAGGGTATATATCGAGCGCCATGGCTGCGCCACTCTAGAGGGCGACCTGCCAGCCCACTGGAGTTGCTAGGGTAAAAAGTCTTCCAACGAACGTGCTCGCACGGCGCGCACGCCTAACTGGAATGGATATGAGCAATCACTCGAAGAAGAACCAATGTTGTTTAAGGGCTTGTCTACATCAGAAAGTTGCAGCGCTGGTGAGGGAGTTACAGCGCTGCAACTTAGGAGGTGTACACATCTGCAGGGCACCACCAGCGCTGCAACTCCCTGTTTGCAGCGCTGGCCGTACTCCCGTTTTGTCTCGGGTGTAGAGGATCCAGCGCTGGTGATCCAGCGCTGGTAATCAAGTATAGTCACTTACCAGCGCTTTTCTTGACCTCCGTGGAATAAGCAGGTATCCCAGCATACCTGAGGAAGCCTCTGGTAATCAAGCTGGTCTCCTTTCCCGGTTTGCTCTCTCGTTCCCCGAACCCCGAGCAAGCAGGTCTCCTTCCCTGAGGTTTGCTGGGTGGTTCCGGGAAGGCGAGAGCAAACCGGGGAAGGAGACCAGCTTCGCCGCGGTTTGCTCTCGCGTTCCCCGAACCCCGAGCAAGCAGGTCTCCTTCCCTGAGGTTTGCTGGGTGGTTCCGGGAAGGCGAGAGCAAACCGGGAAAGGAGACCAGCTTCGCCGCGGTTTGCTCTCGCGTTCCGCGAACCACCCTGCAAACCGCAGGGAAGGAGACCTGCTTGTTCGGGGAACGCGAGAGCAAACCGCGGCGAAGCTGGTCTCCTTCCCCGGTTTGCTCTCGCGTTCGCCGAACCCCCGAGCAAGCAGGTCTCCTTCCCTGCGGTTTGCAGGGTGGTTCGCGGAACGCGAGAGCAAACCGCGGCGAAGCTGGTCTCCTTCCCCGGTTTGCTCTCGCCTTCCCCAAAACCCCTTGAAGCCGCCCAACAGCGCTGCAGTGTGGCCACATCTAACACCACTTGCAGCGCTGGTTGCTGTAAGTGTGGCCACTCTGCAGCGCTGGCCCTATACAGCTGTACTAATACAGCTGTAACAACCAGCGCTGCAAAATTTTAGATGTAGACATGGCCTTAGTTAGAAGTCTCTGAAAAATCAGTTTGCATATGCTCAGTAGAGACTGGTTAGAATTTGGCAGCTAAATTCACAGATTTCATCTATATTGAGTACGCTTCAACCTAGGGATACAGTCGCTAAGTAGGACTTTGACTGAAATTTCTCCACCAAGCTACTATGGGTCAATGTAATGCCAAATGCAGGAACTGAGAGCAAGAATACTCTCTCTCCTATACTCTCAATGCTCTCCCCTGCTGGTACTGAGGCAGCATGGAAGAGGACAACACTTGACTGAAATGCAGAAGGGTGAAGAGCCAAACTTCAGGGCCAGGGATGAAGAAGGAGTAGTTTAAATCCAGGAGCCTGATGTGCTTGTGGTAGTGGGGAAGTGGAGATTGGGATTGGGAACAGGTCCTGTATTAAAAATAGTGTGTGATCATGTAATTAAAGACTGTCTCATAATACATATGCAAAAGGAGACTGAATTAAGATTGCACAGGCAACCTTAATTACAACATTTCCTAATTTTTGAGTGCTTCTTTACAACCTAAATGTCTTTTAGCCCTTCCTGTTATATATACTACAGACTGATGTATGTGTGTGTATAGATCTGTCTCTCTCTCTATTTATACAAACATCCCGGACTGTGTAATTTATAATCTTCCCATGGTGGCTAAGGAGTGAAGTTGCACAATTCCAGGAATCTGCTATAGTGTTTCACAATCCCTACAAGAAGACTGTTGTAAAACTGATGCTGAAGAAGTCAGTGATTGTTACCCTACAGTCTCAAGACACTTGTGGGCAAGTGAGGAACAGCTTATTTGTTAGGGTTTTGCAATTCCAGAGTCAAAAATATTTCAGCAAAAACTGAATTGTTATTGCTATTATTTATTTATCATTAAATAGTTTTAGAAATCTGAAAAATTCAGTAGGTTTTTAAATTGAAAACATAATAATATTTGCATGAGAAATGATGAAGAGTGGTTTTAAAAAAATTTCCCATGAAGTATTGGCATATTTTGAGCAGCTTAATAATAACAACTTTGTCCTGCCAGAGATACCTCCCAGCTATAAAACAATTATGCACAAAGAAATATCCTACTTTTACAGTTACTAAAAGCAGCAGAAATAACCTTCCACTTACATGCTCCAACTTTTACAAACAAACATTTGTGTTTGAAGCCTCCAGCAGTTACTCTCACCTCAGATCTCTCCAAAAAGCCTTCAATGTGCTTTCAAGTCATAAGGACTTTAAAAGAATGGTGGGTCACACAGATCTGCAACAATTCTCCTTCACAGAGAGTCTCTTACACTTACTGGGCTGAAGGCAAAACCCAGCCTGATCTGGCTAAAATCAAACTCCCACGCCTTTTAATAGATGAACCTGTCACTCATTTCTCCTCTTCTAAATTTCCCTACATGAGAATGCAACCTGCTTGGAGTTTCTGTGGAGTGACTCCTTATTCCAACTCTAACATGGTATAGTTGCAGAGATATTTATTTCATCATGGCTTACTATGCTTGGACATCACATATCACACCTCATCAGGTTTTGCTATTCTGTTTTGTTTTCCATTACACTTCAGTATTTTCAACACTGTCCATTATTTTGTATCAAGTCTCAGAGGGGTAGCCGTGTTAGTCTGGATCTGTAAAAGCAGCAAAGAATCCTGTGGCACCTTATAGACTAACAGACGTTTTGGAGCATGAGCTTTCGTGGGTGAATACCCACTTCTTCAGATGCATGTGGTGCAAATATCCAGGGGCAGGTATATATATGCTAGCAAGCAAGCTAGAGATAACGAGGTCAGTTCAATCAGGGAGGATGAGGCCCTTTTCTAGCAGTTGAGGTGTGAAAACCAAGAGAGGAGAAACTGGTTCTGTAGTTGGCAAGCCATTCACAGTCTTTGTTCAATCCTGAGCTGATGGTGTCAAATTTGCAGATGAACTGAAGCTCAGCAGTTTCTCTTTGAAGTCTAGTCCTGAAGCTTTTTTGCTGCACGATGGCCACCTTAAGGTCTGCTATAGTGTGGCCAGGGAGGTTGAAGTGCTCTCCTACAGGTTTTTGTATATTGCCATTCCTAATGTCTGATTTGTGTCCATTTATCTTTTTCCGTAGAGACTGTCCAGTTTGGCCGATGTACATAGCAGAGGGGCATTGCTGGCAATATGATGGCGTATATTACATTGGTGGATGTGCAGGTGAATGAACCAGTGATGGTGTGGCTGATCTGGTTAGGTCCTGTGATGGTGTCGCTGGTGTAGATATGTGGGCAGAGTTGGCATCAAGGTTTGTTGCATGGATTGGTTCCTGAGCTAGAGTTATTATGGTGCGGTGTGCAGTTACTGGTGAGAATATGTTTCAGGTTGGCAGGTTGTCTGTGGGCAAGGACTGGCCTGCCACCCAAGGCCTGTGAAAGTGTGGGATCATTGTCCAGGATGGGTTGTAGATCCTTGATGATGCGTTGGAGGGGTTTTAGCTGGGGGCTGTATGTGATGGCCAGTGGAGTCCTGTTGGTTTCTTTCTTGGGTTTGTCTTGCAGTAGGAGGCTTCTGGGTACACGTCTGGCTCTGTTGATCTGTTTCCTTATTTCCTCGTGCGGGTATTGTAGTTTTGAGAATGCTTGGTGGAGATTTTATAGGTGTTGGTCTCTGTCTCAGGGGTTAGAGCAGATGCGGTTGTACCTCAGTGCTTGGCTGTAGACAATGGATCGTCTGATGTGTCCGGGATGGAAGCTGGAGGCATGAAGGTAGGCATAGCGGTCGGTAGGTTTTCGATATAGGGTGGTGTTAATGTGACCATCACTTATTTGCACCGTGGTGTCAAGAAAGTGGACCTCCCGTGTAGATTGGTCCAGGCTGAGGTTGATGGTGGGGTGGAAGCTGTTGAAATCATGGTGGAATTTTTCCAGAGTCTCCTTCCCATGGGTCCAGATGATGAAGATGTCATCAATGTAGCGTAGGTAGAGAAGAGGCGTGAGTGGACGAGAGCTGAGGAAGCGTTGTTCCAGGTCGGCCATAAAGATATTGGCATATTGTGGGGCCATGCGGGTGCCCATAGCAGTGCCACTGATCTGGAGATATATATTGTCATCAAATTTGAAATAGTTGTGTGTAAGTATAAAGGCACAGAGCTCAGCAGCCAGTTGTGCTGTGGCATCATCAGGGATAGTGTTCCTGACAGCTTGTATTCCATCTGTGTGTGGGATGTTTGTGTAGAGGGCCTCTACATCCATGGTGGCTAGGATGGTGTTTTCTGGGAGGTGACCAATGCATTGTAGTTTCCTCAGGAAATCAGTGGTGTCACGGAGATAGCTGGGAGTGCTGGTGGCATAAGGTCTGAGTAGAGAGTCCATATATCCAGACAGTCCTTCAGTGAGAGTGCCAATGCCCGAGATGATGGGGCGTCCAGGATTTCCGGGTTTGTGGATCTTGGGTAGTAGATAGAATAACCCTGGTCGGGGCTCTAGGGGTATGTTGATTTCTTCTGGTGTTAGTGTAGGGAGTGTCCTGAGTAGATGCTGTAGTTTCTTAGTGTATTCCTCAGTGGGATCTGAGGGAAGTGGCCTGTAGAATTTGGTATTGGAGAGTTGTCTGGCGGCCTCCTTTTGGTAGTCAGACCTGTTCATGATGACAACGGCACCTCCTTTATCAGCCTCTTTGATGATAATGTCAGGGTGGTTTCTGAGGCTGTGGATGGCATTGCGTTCTGCACGACTTAGGTTGTGAGGCAAGCGATGTTGTTGTTCCACGATTTCTGCCTGTGCACGCCGGCGGAAGCATTCAATGTATAGGTCCAGACTGTCATTTCGACCCTCAGGAGGAGTCCATGTGGAGTTCTTCTTCTTGTGCTGTTGGTGGGAGGGCACCTGTGTATCAGTGTACTGTTCAGTGTTGTCCTGGAAGTATTCTTTGAGTCGGAGATGGCGAAAGTAGGCTTCCAGATCGCCACAGAACTGTATCATGTTGGTGGGGTGGCAGGGCAGAAAGAGAGTCCCCGAGATAGGACAGACTTTTCTTCTGGGCTGAGTGTGTAGTTGGATAGATTGACGATATTGCTGGGTGGGTTAGGGGTACCACGGTTGTGGCCCCATGTGGCAGGTAGGAGTTTAGACAGCTTACAGTCCTTTTTCCTTTGTAGAGAGGTGAAGTGAGTAATGTAGATCTCCTGTCTTATTCTAGTGAAGTCCGTTTGTATAGAAGTTTGGTTATTAATGAGAGTCTCCAGGTTGGAGAGCTCTTTTTTGATGTTTTCCTGTTTGCTGTATAGGATGCTGATCAGGTGGTTCCTCAGTCTTTTTGATAGAGTATGGCATAATCTCTCATTGTGGTCTGTGTAGTATGTAGATAGCAGTGGATTTTTTACCTTTAGTCCATTTGGTATGATGTCCATCCGTTTGCATTTGGAAAGGAAGATGATATCTGTCTGTATTTGTGCAACATACCCCTAGAGCCCCGACCAGGGTTATTCTATCTACTACCCAAGATCCACAAACCTGGAAATCCGGGACGCCCCATCGTCTCGGGCATTGGCACTCTCACTGAAGGACTGTCTGGATATATGGACTCTCTACTCAGACCCTATGCCACCAGCACTCCCAGCTATCTCCGTGACACCACTGATTTCCTGAGGAAACTACAATGCATTGGTCACCTCCCAGAAAACACCATCCTAGCCACCATGGATGTAGAGGCTCTCTACACAAACATCCCACACACAGATGGAATACAAGCTGTCAGGAACACTATCCCTGATGATGCCACAGCACAATTGGCTGCTGAGCTCTGTGCCTTTATACTTACACACAACTATTTCAAATTTGATGACAATATATATCTCCAGATCAGTGGCACTGCTATGGGCACCCGCATGGCCCCACAATATGCCAATATCTTTATGGCCGACCTGGAACAACGCTTCCTCAGCTCTCGTCCACTCACGCCTCTTCTCTACCTACGCTACATTGATGACATCTTCATCATCTGGACCCATGGGAAGGAGACTCTGGAAAAATTCCACCATGATTTCAACAGCTTCCACCCCACCATCAACCTCAGCCTGGACCAATCTACACGGGAGGTCCACTTTCTTGACACCACGGTGCAAATAAGTGATGGTCACATTAACACCACCCTATATCGAAAACCTACCGACCGCTATGCCTACCTTCATGCCTCCAGCTTCCATCCCGGACACATCAGACGATCCATTGTCTACAGCCAAGCACTGAGGTACAACCGCATCTGCTCTAACCCCTCAGACAGAGACCAACACCTACAAAATCTCCACCAAGCATTCTCAAAACTACAATACCCGCACGAGGAAATAAGGAAACAGATCAACAGAGCCAGACGTGTACCCAGAAGCCTCCTACTGCAAGACAAACCCAAGAAAGAAACCAACAGGACTCCACTGGCCATCACATACAGCCCCCAGCTAAAACCCCTCCAACGCATCATTAAGGATCTACAACCCATCCTGGACAATGATCCCACACTTTCACAGGCCTTGGGTGGCAGGCCAGTCCTTGCCCATAGACAACCTGCCAACCTGAAACATATTCTCACCAGTAACTGCACACCGCACCATAATAACTCTAGCTCAGGAACCAATCCATGCAACAAACCTCGATGCCAACTCTGCCCACATATCTACACCAGCGACACCATGACAGGACCTAACCAGATCAGCCACACCATCACTGGTTCATTCACCTGCACATCCACCAATGTAATATACGCCATCATATGCCAGCAATGCCCCTCTGCTATGTACATCGGCCAAACTGGACAGTCTCTACGGAAAAGGATAAATGGACACAAATCAGACATTAGGAATGGCAATATACAAAAACCTGTAGGAGAGCACTTCAACCTCCCTGGCCACACTATAGCAGACCTTAAGGTGGCCATCGTGCAGCAAAAAAGCTTCAGGACCAGACTTCAAAGAGAAACTGCTGAGCTTCAGTTCATCTGCAAATTTGACACCATCAGCTCAGGATTGAACAAAGACTGTGAATGGCTTGCCAACTACAGAACCAGTTTCTCCTCTCTTGGTTTTCACACCTCAACTGCTAGAAAAGGGCCTCATCCTCCCTGATTGAACTGACCTCGTTATCTCTAGCTTGCTTGCTAGCATATATATACCTGCCCCTGGATATTTCCACCACATGCATCTGAAGAAGTGGGTATTCACTCACGAAAGCTCATGCTCCAAAAGGTCTGTTAGTCTATAAGGTGCCGCAGGATTCTTTGCTGCATTATTTTGTAAACACTCTCAATCATCTCTCAATGCTCTTGACATTCCAACACCCTCCACCCATACTAGGCACTGTCCATCATTCTCCATCACACTAAGGTAACTTGGGTGGCTCCATCATACTGTAGCTCATTGGACTTATCAACTGGTTTATATTTCCTCTCATTCTTTGATATTCTCTAGCATTCTTTAGTTTTTCGTTAGTGTTCACTATTAAGACAAACAAAATGAAACATCACAATCTTGCTTTAAATGAAATATCGAATCTTAATATATGTTTCCTTGTAAATATACAGTTATTCATTATCAGATAGTTATTTATCCATGCCTACATTCTAGAAAATGTATTTATTTTCTTGCCAGTATTATCTTATATAAAGAGAGAAACTGACGAGTAAAGCTTCCCATTCATCTAGAAAATTTTCCCACTTGCCGTTTGTGAGTAGTTCAAAACATTTGTCAAGTCCAGAACTAGTGAGTCAGAACATAAAATCACACATATTTCAGTAAGCTGTGTGTTCTTTATTTTAATTTTGCTTTTCTTTTGCTCTTTAGTTTATGGAATTGAGACCTTGATTACTTATGCTAAAACATTAATTTGGAGGACATCATAAAAAATTTACAAAGAAAGCCCTTCATTTCTTCAGCCAAAACAATGTATTTTGCCTTCTTTAATGGCTGGATAAGATTGAAAGTCCAGGAACTTCAGCATTTGTAGTTTTTTCTTTCAGATATGTTTTCTAGTTAAAGAGTTACTCTTTATCACAATAACTATCACAAATTCATCTGGTTAGGCTGATTTGAACCAATGGTTTGTGTTTTAAGGATGGTGTTAAAAAGCTGACATCTGGAGGCAAAACATTTTCAGGGAAGCACAAGAAGAAATGTGATAATGATTTCAGGCATGTAGGTGGATTTGTGCCCATTGCACCATCTTATAGTAAGGTGCAGATGGTCCTTTCTCTGGCTAGTGCAGTGGTAAAAGAGATGACCCCACTTCCTCCTTCTATTTAATGTTGCTAATGCCCTACAGAATAGTATCTATGCACAGGGGAATGCAGTGACTCTGATTATGCCTGTTTTCTTGTGTGATAGCATGGGGTCCTGCTCCTTTGGAAACCCATTTAAAAGAAATTTGTCATTAAAATATCCCAAATAGGGCTTCTCTAACTGATTCTGGGATTTAGCAGAGTGCAGCAGATAACAGTCTGTACCAACCCCTAGAACCCTCCCAACCTTGCTTGGAAGGTCTATTTTACCATAAGGTGACTACATTAAAAACACATGTCAACGATGCTGAATGATCTTCATTCACTCAAAATAGGCACAATATGGAAGGAACCACTTAAATCTGAACTAGGAACCTATTGAGCTGTGAGGTAAGAGCAGAAGCTTTTAGAAGTACTTATATTAAATAACCTATAGTAAGCAGAAGACTTGCCTTTTCCCTTATCACATGGTGGCATTAATACAAATAATTTATATAGTGTCAATGCAGCACACAGCTCTTAACAACATGGATGAAGATACAATCTTTGCCCCAAAGAATTTATAATCTAAATAGAAACTGACACTATGGTTCATGCATACAGGGTAAATAGAAGTAAACAGCACATTTCAATTGGTGCGTTTTTTTTTTAAGTGGACTTTCTGGACGTGGAGTTTCATTAAGAAATATTAAGATGTTTGAGCCTTTGCAGAACCTCAATGTAGAATTGGGGTCTTGCATATCAGCTCCATCGCCCTCACCCCTGCAGTGCTACTATGGTATTCTGTGAGCCCAGTGGGTGAAATTTACCCTCGCTGCTCCGGCCATGGACATGACAATGTTGCTGGAAAGTAACAATCCAGATGCATCTCTGTGCTGCTCTAATTTTAGGAGATTTGGCACAGCTTCAGTGATGTGAAACTGTATTGTATTCTAAACCCTGATACACATGACAAGCAAGACAGATTGTTTCCTTTAAATCTGGGCCTGAATATCATTGCTGGCTTTGAAAATTCCAAGAAATGCAATTTCACTTTAAATCACAATAAATTTATAAGCTGTTATACACTGAAGAAATCATCTCATGGGAAATGGGCATAAAACTATATTGTTTTCATTAACAATCTGTTTTCACAATTGAGTTAACCTATATTTACTGTTGAGGAATTTGTTTATACATTATAAAACACAATAAAACCATATTAACTATGTATCAAAGTTTCAGTTTTTATGGCCAAGTTGAATTATTCATTTTCCTGGTTTAAAACCTAAGATAATTTCTGTCCGATTATATGATTAAGTCAAACACAACTAGCCAGTGCACTTACTGTCACCTACCTAAAAAAGGACACCAGTAGCATAGGTGCTGGAACTAGGGACGCTGGAAGTGCTCCCACACCCCCGGCTTGATGTGGTTTCCATTATATACAGCAGTGGTGGGCAACCTGTGGCACTGATATATGGGGTTTACATGGTTCAATGGCTGTCAGCACCTCCAGTATACATATTTTTCCAGCACCTCTGATGAGTAGCAATTTCATTAATTAGTTAGTTCATTCATCCCTGTGTCCCCCATCTTCCTCTCTGCCATGACTGTGCCAAACAACAATAGAACAACTGTGGAACAAATGAAATATATTTCAAACTACTTTTATAGTTTTGTTTCTGTCCTCCACATCCAGCTTTGTTTGGATAGGTACAACCACTAAATATGGGGTTACCCTCCACAAATCAAAGCTTTTAAAATGTATGGAAGAGAGCTTCCTCATACAAACAAGTATCCTCACATTTTCTGGTTTGTTCTCACAGCCGCAGCAGCAAGAGTGCTCTGCATACTAGGTATCAGCATGCAAATAAGACATAACAGCTCACTTTATATCAGCATACCTATTCTTAGCATAACTTTCCCCCAGAGGTAAGTATATTACTTCCACTGGTCAAAAAATGAACTGTTGCAAAAAAGTTCAGAAAGGTTCAATTTGTTTTCTTTTTAAAGGGTTTGCAACAGACCATTTTTTCCCCACATTTTAAAAAAATTCAAAACATTATCTAATTTTTTTGGTTTACCAAAAACTGGGCTTTTGTGCCAGAAGCGGCTGTTTTGAAATTTCTTTGGATCTCCATTCTATCATCCAATCAGGATACTCACTACAATTGGTAATTTAGGTGACCAATCATATAACACAAACAACAGATAGCATTTAGTCATAGACATAGCTCAAGTGAATAGTTCATATACTGCTCATTGGTTGAAATTAGCTTGAATACAATGTTCATTGAAGAGTTATGATTAATAAGCAAATGCATAAAAATATCAAAATCTGTTTACAGATTATTTCTGTCAAGTAGCAGAGGGGTAGCCGTGTTAGTCTGGATCTGTAAAAGCAGCAAAGAGTCCTGTGGCACCTTATAGACTAACAGACGTTTTGGAGCATGAGCTTTCCTAGGTGAATACCTACTTCATCAGATGACATGCATCTGACGAAGTAGGTAAAGCTCATGCTCCAAAACCTCTTAATCTATAAGGTGCCACAGGATTCTTTGCTGCTTTTACAGATTATTTCTATTTGCAAATAAAGAAGAATTTTTTTTTAATATATTATTCACTGAGAATAGTTGACTACACTCTAATATGTATTACCTACTTCTCAGGAGCAATGAGGCTTAATTTACTATTGTTTGAAAAGGACTTTGGTATCCTAAGAGGGAAGGTGTTATAATAATATTATAAGTGATTACTCAGTTCACACTACTTTAGCAGAGGTGGTCAAATAATACTTCTTTGCATTTTGAAAATGAAATAGTCATCATAATTTTTTCCAATACTTGTAACCAGGGCTGGCTTTAAGCCGATTCCCCCGATTCCCCAGAATCAGGCCCCACACCCAAGAGGGCCCCACACCTTAGGAGTCTTTTTAATTTTTTTTTTTTTTACTCACTCGGTGGCGGAGGGGAGGGGGTCTGCTCCAGGGCTTCGGAGCATTTCGGTGACAGAGGGTTCTTCGGAGCCACGGAAGACCCAGGGCGGACCCCCCACTGCTGAAGTGCTGCCGAAGCCCCAGGTATTCAAATTGGGCCCCGCCCTTCATAAAGCCAGCCCTGCTTGTAACTCTTCTGCCAGGTGGTTCCAGCAGCAATCAGGGCTGGGCTCAATATCGAGGGATTCCTTTTCAACAATACAATACAGAACTGGCTCGAGCCCCCACCCAGTAACCTGGGAAAATTACATACCATCACTGGGTGCTTCTGAGAGGCAATACTTCCCAACTTGCAAGCACAGAGTCTGAGTGTAGGAAATAAACTTGTAATGAAAGGAGGAAAGTCACCAGATATTAATTAAGGAAAATGCAGCAAGCAGGATTCATAATCATAAAACTGTGAGCAGGACACCCACCTCAGAGTACATGGGGCAGTGTCTTCCACCTCGCGTTCTTGACTTCTACAATCAAAAATTCATTTACTGTGCTCCTCTTTGCTGCCTCACAATCCTCTACTCACAGTGGTTGTCCTTGGTCCGTGAGGATCCAGGGTTCAGAGGTGCATATGTGTGAGTTCACCTCCCACCTAGGGAAGAGGGCACTTTGCTTGCTCAGCTATGTGACCACTTGCTTTGGCTGGCCTCCCACCAGCTGCCATTCTGCTCTGCTGGCCGCCCCACCAGCTGCTCGCCATTGCCACGGGCCATCTGTTTCTCTACTGTGACCTCTGCAGGTCAGTCTCTTGAGATTCACTTAACTTTTAGTGATTGTCAGCTCTAAGTGGGTGAACCTGAAGCAGGCTGGGAGGAAACACTTTCCCACCACAAGTGATTTCAGCTCTATTGAGCACTTAAAATAACAAAAGACTCCTATTGGAGCCTATTTAGCTCTGTCTTTAAACAGTGGAGAGGGATAGGTTAAACCAGACCAGGGACCCTTAGAAAGAGTCCACACCTCCTGACTGGGATACCTGTCCCCACCCTTCCTACTTTCACAGGGGTCTGGCATTCAAGTTCTTGGCTTAGCTAGTTCCTTTCAACTGAGGATGACCCCTCAATCAGGACAGGCTCAGCACAGTTCTGTTGCCATTTACTCATACAATAAAGGTAACACTGAGAACAATTCATTACCCCTGCATTCAGAACTAAAGTGGTTTGTAACCCACCACCAACCAAAGCTGATCACTTTGAGCAACACAGCTCCTGTCTATCTATGCAGAGTAGCTGTGTTCATGTAAATACAGTTTGCTCCTGAAGTCTTTCCCCCCTACCAACTAGCTCTCAGGGGAGAGCTCATTCAGATCTTGCTTACATCCTTATTGTATAGTTCCACCAGTAAAGAGGAAACATCCATTACCATTTTTGGAAGCAAGAAATTTATTGTTGTGAACTTGTGATATGAGGCCTGGAAGTACCACAACTCCAGGAGATTCACATAATCCTCAAACTCGGCTGGTACTTTACAGCAGTTAACAGTAAGAACTACATGTTAGCATCAAGTCCCAATATTTCACACTTTTTTTGAAACAAAATCAGATTTGATAATTTTGACATGTTAGGTGTTTTAATATTTGCCAGTGTAGAAGCGTCTGTGGAAGTAAAATTAAATATGCAAGTAATAGCAGTCTGGAGAATGCCTTGCTTTTGCTAATATAGACTTGTGGAGAAAAGGAGGATAAACAAAAAGTTTTAAATGCCAGGCTCAAGTCCTATACACAAAGGTGCTGATTTTCTTTAATTGCTATTGAAAATGGACTTAAGAGATCAAGAATAAAAGCAGAGAAGCTTCTGTGTGTTCACAATATTTTTACTTAGCAGTTTGCTTTCACCTTTTCTGATAATGATATTATGTGCAACCACAAAAAACCCAAAGGGTAAAGGTCTTGGAAGTTATATTGATAAACTACATGTGGTACCCACAGCTGGCATAAAATATCTTGTTTAGGCTGTAAAAATATATTAGCATGCCATGTTATCTTAATAAATTCTTCTAACCCATAAGTTGGGTGAGGGTCTCCGCTGAATCCCAAGACAGCTTGCTATTACCATTCATCAGCTGCTTTGACATTCATCAGGCACGCAGTTGGGTTCAAGCACTATGATTTTGGAGGGGTAGAGGCTGAGTGAGTTATAAGCTGCAGCAAACAGCCTTGTTCCAAAACACTCTTGACAAGATCCTTCATGCAGCAAAGCAACAACTGAAATGATATTTTCCTTTCTGTGTACTGCTAAGAAGTTCAGAATACAAGCTACGGCTTTTGTTTTCTCCCTAGAATAGTGTATTAGAAGTTAATTATGATTTTCCAAGCTTTCTAGAAGTTCACATAGGAAAGTTCAGGCATTTCAGAACTTTCACAACTCTCTCAATAGGACACGTTTTTTGGCAGTGTAGCTTACATTTATAGTATGACCATACCTCTTATTTGTGAGAAGACTGTATGTTATACTCTTTATATAAAGAGTCAAATCCTGCCCCCTCTGAAGTGAATGGGAATTTTTGATATTGACTACTTACTGCAGGAGTTAGGCCTGACTTTTTAATATAAGTGTGGTATTGCTTTTCTTAGTTATACTGTTTCAGAAATGCAAGAACAGTTAAAATTTTCCCACATATTTTTGTTTTCCAGGTGTTTCTTATCTTTGTGAAACTGAGGACTCAAATGACAGTCTTACCTCATTGTGTATGTCAATGCCTAATTTATATAATGCTGAAATTTCAACTTCTTTGAAATAAAAATTATTTGAGAAAAAATGTTTTTTCTGAATGAGACTGGCAGGCTAAAAATCATATATTACTTTTTTTTTTTTCAAAAGTAGGATTGATCTAGAGCAGGGGTGGGCAAACTTTTTGGCTGGAGGGCCACATCTGGGTGGGGAAATTGCATGAAGGGCTGTGAATGTAGGGCTGGGACAGGGGGGTGGGGTGCGGGAAGGAGTGCAGGATGTGGAAGGGGGAGCGGTGTGCAGGAAGGGGCTCAGGGCAAGGGGTTGGGGGCTCAGGGCAGGGGGTTGGGGTGCAGGAGGGGTGTGGAATGCAGGAGGGGGCTCAGGGAAGGGGTGCAGGAGGGGTGTGGAATGCAGGAGGGGGCTCAGGGAAGGGTGATGGGGTGCAGGGAGGGATGCAGCAGGTAATTAGGAGACTTAGGGCAGGGGGTTGGGGTGCAGGGTGTGGGTTCCAGCCCAGCACCGCTTACTTTGAGCAGCTCCAGGGTGGCAGCGGCACACAGCCAGGAGAAGGCCAGCTCTCTGCCTGCCCTGGCCCTGTGCCGCTCCCAGAAGTGGCCGGCACCATGTCCCTGTGCTGCCTGGAGGAGGGGGGCAGAGGGCTCTGTTCACTGGCCTGGCCTGTGGGTACCATCCCTGAAGCTTCCATTAGCCCTGGTTTCCCATTCCGGCCAATGGGAGCTGTGGGGGGGGGGTGGTGACCACAGGCAAGAGCAGCACGCAGAGCCCTCTGCCCCCCTTTTCCCCAGGGGCCACAAGGACGTGGTGCTGGCTGCTTGTGGGAGCGGCATGGGGTCAGGGAAGGCAGGGATACGGTCTTAGCCCTGCTGTGCCACAGGGCTGGCAATCACTCGGGCCAGATCCAAAGCCCTGACGGGCCGCATCTGGCCCATGGGCTGTAGTTTGCCCACCCTTGTTCTAAAGTAAAATTTCCAGTGGTGTCTAAGTGATGTGGCTCCCTGTCCCATTTTAAAAAGCACTTAGGAACAGAGCTATGCAAATAACTGATTTTCTGGTTCACTGGCTATTCTGAAAAATTGAAAAAAATGTTTTGAGTTGACCCAAAATGAAAATTTTAAAAATATTTTGATGAATCAAAAAGTGAAAAACAAAACAAACACAACAGTTTGTTAAACCTGAAACAAAATATTTTCTTTTGATTTTTTTTTAAATTAATTGAAAAAAAATCAGTGTTTTGTTTTGAAAATGTCAGAAGGTTTTGGGTATTTTTTGAAATTTTAAAAGGCTTTTCTTGACTGAAACTATTCAATGAAATCAACACAAATTCACAAAATTCAGTGGACATAGTTCAGTGGACCTGAATCTGCATTTTTTCATTGAAAAAAGGTTTTGTCCCAAAATTTTTGCCCAAATCTACTTAGGAACTCAGGTCTGAGACTCAAGCCACTTTTGAAAAAGGATTTTAGATATTATGGGAAAAATTTCCAAATCACCTAAGATTTAATTTAAAAGACTTTTAAAAATCTACATTTTTTTAATTTTTTCCATTTCATGTAGCTTGGATATGAAATTACAGTGACCCATGTTAAATCTTTGGTTTCTCTACAGCAGTACATGGCTGCAGTGTTTGGCTCTGGTCTAATAACTGGTGGCATACAATCCCAGCAGTTCACCCTTGTGCTGTCAGTCACAGGATCAGGACCTTGGGCTGCAGGTATTGCAGGGGTTTTTAAGGAAAAAACCCTTCATTTAAACACTTTTCATGAAAACATTAACCTTTTTGTAACAAAAGCAAATTTGGGGACTAAACAATCTAGTTTTATATACCATTCTTATGGCTGAGGTATCCAAGCTCCTCGGTAGACTACTTGACATTGTCTATTGATTTGAGGACTTAGAAAAAAAATCCAAAAAAGAATATTATGACATATACAAGAACAGTCTTAAAAGAAAGCGTAGGGCTGATTTTACAGTGAGACTATGGGTGCATCTCCCTTTGATGTCAAGAGGAGTTTTACATGCACATTTCCAGGGTTGGACTCCATTTTCCACATCAACCTTGATGCATAGAGCTCATATAAATGTTGCTATTGCTAACATTTAGAATAAATCATCTCTTACAAGAACAGATTTTTCATATCCATATATGTCAGTTCTAATTTTGTTTCTCCTCTTCTACTGAGCAAGGGCAAGAAAAACCATCCATATTTTAAAACAATTTCCTGCATTTTCATTTCATTGAGCTATAAAACTTTGAGTTGAAGCTGAGATTAAGAGTGAGTTCAAGTAACACTGGAAATGTTGTTAACTAAGGCCCCAGTGCTGGAAAAAGGTGAAGACAATTAGGATTTTGCATTGGCTTAGGAGTCCACACTGGTGCATCTATTTACTGTGTCAGGATCTAATGAAGACATTTTACATTAGCTCATCACAGTATGATCTGCTCTGAGAAAGTGGCAATGTATAGTTGTGCTTTCCAAAGAAACAAATTGTGATACTGTCACGTTCTGTCTCGTAGTCTTGTTCCTTCTTCGCTGAGGAAGTAGAGTTTCAAACTGATAGCTGGCACAGTATACATCATCCAATGTAGCTAATTATGGTGGACAGCACATTGAAAGAGAGGGCAGAGCCCAGGCTCTGCACAGTCCCACTCCCCTCCTGTTCACATGTGGGATGGAAAAGCAGAGCAGCTCTGCAGAGCCTGCTTTTCCTCCCATGCTGCAACCCACATTACAGGTAGCTCACTCAAGGGAATGTTATGCCCCCTTAATTCCTTGTGTGGATGATTAGGATGGATGTTAACCCTTTATACGTAATTTTCTTAGACCCTCCCTTTTCAGAAAGAGGTGCTGGGGTATTCCCTAAATTCACATACTCGTTGCTTTTCTGTTACACCATCAGTATTATCTTTGACAAAGATATAACCTATGCAATTTCTGTGTATCTAAGTATTGCACTTTGAATATAATGTACGAGATTGGAAAAGGCTCTTTAAAAGGCAGACTTTATAATCAGATTGGAAGGAAACAAATCTCTCTCACTCTCTTCATATTAGATTATGTCAAAGATTAGCTCCTATTTAAGCACCATTGTTCAAAGTTTTCCAAAGGATTTTTTTAAAAACTACTACCACATGTTTTGCTCCATTTAAATAGCTTACATATTGGGTATATGAGATTGATGGTATTGGTTCCAGTCATTTTATGAGTCATTTATTCATTAGACGGTTAGGTTGAGAATTTATTTATGTTATTTATTAGATGATTGGCAAAGTGTAACTCGTTGATACTCTGTCCAAATCTCTGGTTAGAAACCATGGCAGGAACAAAAAGCACACAATAGACCATTATTATATAAACAATATAGATCTTTTCAGTGCATAAGAATATACATAATTGTTCTGCATGCCCATTATCGTAAAATTTCTACATTACTGTTCCCATTTGAAAAAGCTAGCCAGGTGATTAATATTCTAAGTTTTCTTCCGCACACAAGATTAAAGCATAATTTATTTTTCAGACTTGCAAACACTTCAAAAATGAGAAATAATGTATCAAAAAATTAAAACAAGGCCCCCTCTCATACACACCAGATAGTCAAGGAACATACACATTATGCAAACACTGCCATCACTCTGCTATCCATCTACTATCGCAATGACTAGCCAACATCAGGATATGAATAATAATTGAATGAAGTAAACCTGAGCAAGGTGAAGGTTGTATTGGTAGGATGAGGTACAGCCTGGGAAGGGTTTGCTTCCATCCTATAGTCACTCTATCGAGGTCCTTGAGCCCCAGACTGTAAAGTTTGCAGCTATGACTGCAGTAAACACTGTCTACAATATAGGGCTATGCAGGAGATTGTATTCCATCTTGTCTAATAACCTTGACCTGGCTTCGGGTACACATGTCCGGTACCTCTATATTGGACTGTTATATTGTATTGAAAGCACTGGCACTGAAAAAGCAACTAATGGTCCAGAATGTAGGTCCCCTCCTCACCTTAACAACCAATACAATTGAACACATATCATCTCTGTATTTTGGGCTCTTCATTGGCTCCCAGTTGGACATGCTGTCAATTTAAGATTTCAGTCCTTATTTTCCAAGACCTTCAGTGAACTGGGACCAGGATACCTAAGAGACCACCTCGCCTTTCAAGACTTACTTCCTTCAGTCTCTCCTCAGGATTTATGGAACTTTCTAACTCCTGGGTGAAGCTTGTGATATGCTAGAGATTTTGGCTGTTTTGCATATGGCATGAGACTATGGAACTCACTTCTCTGGGAATGAAGAGCAACCAGAGAACTCAGCATTTTTATTTTCAAATGTAAAATCTCTTTCTTTCACTTTGCTTTCCCACTAAGTGACAACTTAACAAATATTTATGGCGAGGAGGGGAGAGGATCAGAAATCAAAGAAATCCGTAACTAACTCCTCTCCAGGGCAGGTGGAGTAGAGAGGAATTGGTAACAATTTAAGTAATCCTGTAAGTATGTTTAATTATAGAAGGCATTAAGATACTATGGTGATGAGCACTATATACAAATCAATTTAGACTAGAATTAATAGACTACATACAAAAATATTATAGAGTATCGTAATAGTGCCAGAAGCCAGCAGCTGGGAATGAACTACTGGGGACGGATCACTTGATGATTACTTGTTCTGTTAATTCCCTCTGGGGCATCTGGCATTGGCCTCTGTCAGAAGACAGGATACTGGGCTAGATGGACCGTTGTTCTGACCCAGTATGGCCATTCTTATGTTAGTGATATTTAAGGCAATAACAGCTGCAGATAGAGCTTGCAGATAAAAAAAAATTCACTGAAAAGAAAGGAAAAGACTGGAAACTATTGTTATGATTGAATTTAGGATACAAACGGAGGGCGGAAATGATCATTTTGATTGCCACCTTCAGCATTTAGTGTATGTGGAAAGATGCCAATGCCAATTTTATAGGGCTCAAAATATATCTCCAGTGTCCAGGAGTCGAAATGCATAAAAAGGTGAGGCTTTGTCAGTAGTAAAGTTGTTTTATATTACATTGTAACAAGTATAGATTAGTAATCTTGACAATTTTATAATTTCATGGTAGAAAAATTGGTGCAAAACAGAAGGCAATCCACTTTCTTGTAATCCACAGGCCTGGGTCCCATTCTCCCATCACAGAATAGGAGAATGGAAATACTTCTGTCCTATAAGTAGGGCCCATGACTTCTTGTTGGACTGTTTAGCTATTATGGTGCAATGGGATCCATTAACTCCTCCAGTGAGTCTTGCAAAGCTCCATGTTTCAAATGTAAATCACTTTCTGGAGCTTCCAACCCTGAATACACTGTAGGACCTCTGATTTCCTGGGATCAGAGAGAAAGGGGCTCTCTACCTCCAAACTATGCAGCCATCATTAGATTCTGATATGTAAGTCTGCTGTGCTCAGCTCACCTAACAGGAGAACTAATGAGGAGCTGATCTCCAAGTCATGTCTGTGAAGGTGTTATGCACACTGATATGAAAAAAAGAGAGTTAATTAATTAACAGTATTATTAGCGATTCAAGATCTGACTCCCCCTTAACTTAAATGGGCTTTACAATTGTGTAACTCAGTTGACCTCATTATAGTTACCCCTGATCTATGCTGGTAGAAGTGTCTTATTTCCCAAACCTTGGAAAATGTAGCAATGATTTATTAAGCCTTGGGTAAAAGGACACCCAAAGAGCAAGGGATTAACTTGACGAGTGCCTCATCTTTATGCACATTACTCATAGACTCATAGACTCAAGGACTGGAAGGGACCTCGAGAGGTCATCAAGTCCAGTCCCCTGCCCTCATGGCAGGACCAAATACTGTCTAGACCATCCCTAATAGACATTTATCTAACCTACTCTTAAATATCGCCAGAGATGGAGATTCCAAAACTTCCCTAGGCAATCTATTCCAGTGTTTAACTACCCTGACAGTTAGGAACTGTTTCCTAATGTCCAGTCTAAATCTCCCTTGCTGCAGTTTAAGCCCATTGTTTCTTGTTCTATCATTGGAGGCTAAGGTGAACAAGTTTTCTCTCTCCTCCTGACAACACCCTTTTAGATACCTGAAAACTGCTATCATGTCCCCTCTCAGTCTTCTCTTTTCCAAACTAAACAAACCCAATTCCTTCAGCCTTCCTTCATAGGTCATGTTCTCAAGACCTTTAATCATTCTTGTTGCTCTTCTCTGGACCCTCTCCAATTTCTCCACATCTTTCTTGAAATGCGGTGCCCAGAACTGGACACAATACTCCAGTTGAGGCCTAACCAGCGCAGAGTAAAGCGGAAGAATGACTTCTCGTGTCTTGTTTACAACACACCTGTTAATGCATCCCAGAATCATGTTTGCTTTTTTTGCAACAGTATCACACTGTTGACTCATATTAAGCTTGTGGTCCACTATGACCCCTAGATCTCTTTCTGCCATACTCCTTCCTAGACAGTCTCTTCCCATTCTGTATGTGTGAAACTGATTGTTCCTTCCTAAGTGGAGAACTTTGCATTTATCTTTATTGAACTTCATCCTGTTTACCTCAGACCATTTCTCCAATTTGTCCAGATCATTTTGAATTTTGACCCTGTCCTCCAAAGCAGCTGCAATCCCTCCCAGTTTGGTATCGTCCGCAAACTTACAATTTGTTACAAGCCGTGCATATGAAACACTACTGTGCTCGATGCACATATATTCTCAGTGAACTTCAAGGGTGCAATTCTCTTTATTCTAAGGCCTCTTTACCCTGTATGGCTTAAAAATTGTGTCAGTACTGCAGCTGGAGGCAAACCTCCCAGCCTTGGTATACAGACTAGCAGTAGCTCAACTTGAGATAGTACAATAAAAATGACAGTGGTGACGTTGCTGGGCACCTGAGCTCAGAACCCAGGGCTGGGGTGAGCAACTTCCTCACAACTGTTTTTAAAGACTGTCTAAAAAAAGAAACTAATGGTCCAGAACGTAGGTCCCCTCCCCACCTTATATCTATTTTCTTATACCAAACCTGTGTAAACTATGTTGATAGCAATGAAAGAATAATCTAGTAAAACTCTACATGTCTATCTATTCACTTCTTACTGACAACTATAACTACAATATTTTGTAAATTCTATGTCCACGGGAACTTTATGTGCATATGAATGTAAATTGGTTCTGAAAAACACATTTACAAGATACATCAAACATGCAATTTTGTAACTCCAAGATTTTGTAATTCAAGGCCCAGTAAAAAATAGCAGCTTCTAAAGTATTGTATTAAATATACAAATATTGCATTAAAAGTTATTTCTAATAAGTAGTTTGTTTAGTTTATTGAGGAATATATAAGGATAAAGGAAATGAGTGAGTATGAAGCACAGCTGGTATATTAAAAGAGAGCCTATTTGACAACCGCCAAATACCCTGCAGCAAAGAGGTTTAATAAAACAAACAGAAAAAGCACCAGGATGTTTTCTTTACTGCAGCATTACCAAAAAGTAATAAAGCAACCAAACATACAACAAACAAAGTAAACTTGAACACTGATCCTACATTATTGGACTGCTAATAAATCATACTGATGATCTGCTGTTAAATACAAATAGATTTGTGAACAGTGAGAAGCAAATATGAAAGCCAACTAAAATAGCCGGTGTGTATCCTAGTGAGGATAATGTCTTCAGGAGGTAATCACTGTAAAATGATGGAAAAATCAAAGTAATTTGATGGCCTATTTGATGTGTCTGGCAGGGTTGTGCAAACATTTATGCGACCTAGGCGGTCGCCTAGGGCGCTAGGATTTGGGGGGCGGTATTTTCTTCAGCAGCGACTGCAGCAGCCGGATCTTCAGTTGCCCCAGTCGCTGCTGGCATTTAGGTGGAGGGAGCTGGGGCAGGGAAGCACGGGGCGGGCCGCCTGCAGCAAATAAGGAGGAGTGGCACGTAGGGGAACTCCCCGCCGCAGCTCACCCCTTCCCACGCTGTCGCTGCTTCACTTCTCCTGCCTCCCAGGCTTGCGGCGCCTAAGCTGATTGGCGCCGCAAGCCTGGGAGGTGGGAGAAGTGAAGCAGCTCACCCCTGCTCCGCCTCCTCCCTGAGCATGCTGTTGCCACTTCACTTCTCCTGCCTCCCTAGCTTGCGGCGCCAAAAATGAAAGTTAGGACAATGAAGCATCACATAAAAACAGCCAATTAGCCAGTGAACCTCTCCCCCTACTTTTTCACACACCATCAGCACAAACAGTAGCCCAAATAAAACCAACAGTTCAATAGTTCATTGCAAAATATACACAGAGGTGCTTAAAATCTTAGAGCTTTTATACCATAACTCTAAGTATTCCTGCATCCATACCAATTTATGCTGTGCTCCCACCAGATCTCACATGCAATTCTCCATCACATCCATCGTTAAATGCTAACAAGATCAACAAAACTGCCTTCAATTTTTCACTCCAGTGACCTACTTCTTAGCTCTTTACATAGCTATTGAATTGTTACATAACAAAAATAAACCCAGTCACCACTGACTGGCTCAGATTACCATTATATCCGATCAGCTGTGCCACTCAGATCCACTCCTCATACCTAGCATCCCCTCCATTGCAGCTTAGCTGGAATCTTCCTTTGCTGATGAGGTTTCAGTATTTTGGTCTCTTCCATCTCCTCCATGGCTATACAATTAATTATCTTCTCTAACTCTCAGCTGAACTTTCCAGTACATTTCCTTCTTCACAAAAAGTCACCACTACATTCCCTATTTATACTCTATTTTCAGTGGGGATTTATCCATCACCATCTTGGATAATCAGGAGACTGTTGCAGTCCAGACATATTAAAACTTAGCTATTTATTGTGGCCAAAGTTATGCCATTATAGTGTTTTAGTAGCTAGTATGTTTCTTTTATGCTGAAGCTGTAAAATATAACAAAGGCCTATTGTGCTGAATGTGGGAAAGCAAATAATTTTGAAAAATTTGATTAATTGTGTAAGTATGGACCTTTTAAGTACATGTGGTAAGCACTATACCATGGGAATGGCACTTACTGCTCTCTTAGTACATGTCCAGTGGAGTAAACAAAAAGTTAAAATACAGCCTAAACTCTCATTGGCATTCATTAATATAGCATTGAAAGCATGAATAAGCCACATTTCATAGAAAAAGACTCCTGAAAGCTGTCTGCTTACATTAACATTATTCAGTTTGTGGATGCCAAATACGCACATAGCTGGTTTTATGGAATGGAACAGGGGATGGATCAGCAAGGAAAGCTATGTGTTGGAGGGCAGAAAGTGTAGGGGAAAAGTGAAAACTGCCAAAAGCCAAGCAGAGCTGGACCTTGCAAAGGAAATTAAAACCAATAGCAAAAGTTTTTTTAGCCATATAAATAAAAAGAAACCAAGGAAAGAAGTGGGACCACTAAGCACTGAGGATGGGGTGGAGTTTAAAGATGATCTAGGTATGGCCAACCTAAATGAATACTTTGCCTCAGTATTTAATAAAGGTAATGAGGAGCTTAGGGGCAGTGGCAGGGTGACTAATGAGAATGAGGATATTAAAGTAGAAATTACTGCATCCAAAGTGGAAGCCAAATTCAAATATCTTAATGGGACTAAATTGGGAGGCCTGGATAATCTCCATCCAAGAATATTAAAGAAACTGGCACTTGAAATTACAAGCCCAATAGCAAGAATTTTTAATTAATCTGTAAACTCAAGGGTCATATACTATGACTGGAGAATTGCAAATATAGAGCCTATATTTAAGAATGGGGGAAAAAGTGATCTGGGAAATTACAGGCCTGTTAGCTTGATCTCACTTGTATGCAAGATTTTATAACAATTTTTGAAAGAGATAGCAGTAAAGGACATAGAGGTAGTTGTGGATTGGGATAAAATACGACATGGTTTTACAAAAAGTAGATTGGCCAGACCAACCTGATCTCTTTCTTTGAAAAAAAAAAAAACTGATGCAGAGAGGAGGATCGGAATATCATACAAGATTTGGATGATCTTAAAAACTAGAGTAATAGAAAAGGGATGAATTTTAATAGTGTGAAGTGCAAGGTCATTCATCTATGGACTAACAACAGGAATTTTTGCTATAACTTCAGGATGTATCAGTTGAAAGTGACAGAAGAGAAGAAAGACAAGGCTGTATTGGCCGATAACAGGATGATTCTGAGCTGCCAATGTGGTGCAGCCACGCGAAAGGCTTATACCAGGTACCGGTGAATCCTCATCTGGAATATGGTATGCAATTCTGGTCTTCCATGTTAAAAAAGGTGAATTCAGATTGAGGCAGGTGCAGGGAAGGGCTACTAGAATGATCAGAGGAATGGAGAACCTACCTTATGATGAGATTTAAGGAGTTTGGCTTGTTTAGCTTAACAAAATGAAGGATGAAAGGAGATATGATTGCTTTCTATAAATACATCAGCAGGATAAACACCAGGGCAGGAGAGGAGTTATTTGAGTTAAAGGCCAGTGATGGCACAAGAACAAAAGCCATCAGCAAGTTTAGGCTTGAAATGGATGAAGATTTCCAACCATCAGAGGAGTGAAGTCCTGGAACATCCTTCCAAGGGAAATGGTGGGGGAAAACAAACCTAACTTTTTTCAAGACTGAGCTAGACAAAATTATGGAGGTGATAGTATGATGAAATTACTTACAGTGGCATATGGCCCATCCGTGACTGCAATGGGCAATTATCTCAACTGCCAGAGGTGGGTCACTAGATGGAGGGGGCTTTGATTGATACAGAGAATTCTTTCCCAGGTGTCTGGCTGGTGCGTCTTTCCCACATGCACAGGGTCTAACTGATCGCCATGTTTTGCATTGGGAAGGAATTTCCCTCTAGGTCAGATTGTTTCCCCCACCCCCCACCTTCTTCTGCAGCATGGGGCACACATCATTTTCTGGTTTGAACTAGAGGAATCTCTGGAACTTGAAGTCTTTAAGTCAAGATTTGAGGACTTCAATAACTCAGCTAAAGGGTATGGGCCTATTACAAACTAGATGATCATGATGGTCCCCTCTGGCCTTAAAGTCTATGAGTAGGTCTGTGGTAGTCAAAAACATTCTATCGCAGAAGTGTGTTATTAATTTATATTTTTCTTCAGTATTACTTTACTTCTTGAATCTATCCAGATTTTTTTTTTAAAAGGCTGAAATTAATTTAATACAAAGCAGCATTCACATTCACTCTGTTCTCTCATTATATGTAATTGAAAATTTCTCCTTATTTTATCTATTTATTTACCTTTAATTAGCTCAAACATACCACAAACCAAAGTAGCCTGTGGTTTTCTAGCAAAAATCCATACTCTAGTGAAAAGAAAGGTGGGATAAACCTCAGATCTGTGTTCATGAGGGATTTCACATTGCTACTTTCACAAACCTAATATTTATTTTAAAGTTGAAAAGTAATTGCAGTTTATTCCATCCGTGCCACAGAAATATGGTTCTGTGGTCCAACATGCTTTTATATATTTCCTCCTGTTTCAATGTTTCAAAGTTCTATATGTCATCAGTTTACATGCAATAAAAAGAGGAGCATAGTTTTTTAACATGGAATGACCTGTGCTATATTCAGCAGCAACTTAAGCTTTTCACCAAAGTGGCTTTATGGGTTTCCCTTACTGCCTATGAAATTTAAGTATGGTTGCAAAGGAAAAAAACCCTTTCCTTTCCTGGTTCTGTTGGCTGGATTTTATACTTGACCAAAGGACTAATTTCAGGTATGTCTCCCCTATCCCTCGTCTTTCATTGGGGCCTTTGCTCCCCAAAGAGAACTAACAAAAGGATAAGGTGCAAACACGAACAGGTTTATTCATAGATTCATAGACTCTAGGACTGGAAGGGACCCCGAGAGGTCATCGAGTCCAGTCCCCTACCCTCATGGCAGGACCAAATACTGTCTAGACCATCCCTGATAGACATTTATCTAACCTACTGTTAAATATCTCCAGAGATGGAGATTCCACAACCTCCCTAGGCAATTTATTCCAGTGTTTAACTACCCTGACAGTTAGGAACTTTTTCCTAATGTCCAACCTAAATCTCCCTTGCTGCAGTTTAAGCCCATTGCTTCTTGTTCTATCATTAGAGGCTAAGGTGAACAAGTTGTCTCCCTCCTCCTGATGACACTCTTTTAGATACCTGAAAACTGCTACCATGTCCCCTCTCAGTCTTCTCTTTTCCAAACTAAATAAACCCAAATCTTTCAGCCTTCCTTCATAGGTCATTGCTGCGTGCCTGGATGCTCTGCAATGACAAGACCCACACATGCAGGTGAATTAATTTGCTTTAATGAAGGTTAAGTGACACACCCGCAATGGGGACTCCAAGCGTTACTGCCACTGGGTGGGGAACCCAGCGCCCGAAAAGCTCGGCCTGGTGCGAAGTCCAACATGCAAGCGATGGCCCACAGCAATTATAGCACCATGCTAATACTATGCAAAGCAGCACATACATATGCAATTGAGGGCTTTCCAACAGCCATGGCCGCCCCCCTTGGCCTATGGCCAGGGGCTTTCTGCAGTTCCTCATAAACACTGGGGCTTCCCACACAGGGCAGTTCTAACCGGTTACAAGCAGCATCTGCTAGCATACTGTGTCCGCTAATAACCTCTCCTTGAGAAAGCGTAAGCCCTAACTAGGCCGTGACAAAGTCTTCCGGGGTCCCCTACAGTCATGTTCTCAAGACCTTTAATCATTCTTGTTGCTCTTCTCTGGACCCTCTCCAATTTCTCCACCTCTTTCTTGAAATGTGGTGCCCAGAACTGGACACAATACTCCAGTTGAGGCCTAACCAGCGCAGAGTAGAGCGGAAGAATGACTTCTCGTGTCTTGCTTACAACACACCTGTTAATGCATCACAGAATCACGTTTGGTTTTTTTGCAACAGTATCACATTGTTGACTCATATTTAGCTTGTGTTCCACTATGACCCCTAGATCTCTTTCTCTTAACAGTTACTTGATAACTGTCAACAAGGTAAAAGTAAACTCAGGTAAGTATAACAAGGTAAAGTATTAAACAAAACACTCAGGACTCCCAAAATACAACTAACCAGGTGACCAAAAACATAACAGGCACTGGCTATAACAGAGGAGGGCTTGAAGTCATCATGGACAGTTCTCTGAAGATGTCCACGCAGTGTGCAGAGGCGGTCAAAAAAGGAAACAGGATGTTAGGAATCATTAAAAAGGGGATAGAGAATAAGACTGAGAATATATTATTGCCCTTATATAAATCGATGGTACGCTCACATCTCGAATACTGCGTACAGATGTGGTCTCCTCATCTCAAAAAAGATATACTGGCACTAGAAAAGGTTCAGAGAAGGGCAACTAAATTGATTAGGGGTTTGGAACGGGTCCCATATGAGGTGAGATTAAAGAGGCTAGGACTTTTCAGCTTGGAAAAGAGGAGACTAAGGGGGGATATGATAGAGGTATACAAAATTATGAGTGATGTGGAGAAAGTAGATAAGGAAAAGTTATTTACTTATTCCCATAATACAAGAACTAGGGGTCACCAAATGAAATTAATGGACAGCAGGTTTAAAACAAATACAAGGAAGTTCTTCTTCATGCAGCGCACAGTCAACTTGTGGAACTCCTTGCCTGAGGAGGTTGTGAAGGCTAGGACTATAACAGCATTTAAAAGAGAACTGGATAAATTCATGGAGGTTAAGTCCATTAATGGCTATTAGCCAGGATGGGTAAGGAATGGTGTCCCTAGCCTCTGTTTGTCAGAGGGTGGAGATGAATGTCAGGAGAGAAATCACTTGATCATAACCTGTTATGGAATCCCAGAGGGGCACCTGGCATTGGCCACTGTCGGTAGACAGGATGCTGGGCTGCATGGACCTTTGGTCTGACCCAGTATGGCTGTTCTTATGTTAAGCCCTTACCCAAGGCTATGCCTAGATTAGGCGAGGTAGAAAGAAAGATGTTGGGTCTCTACCATATCCTGCAGCTTTAACCAATGACACTGTCATGATGGGACTGGCTCCGGTTCCAGGTCCAGGTGACTCGGCAGGAAGGAAGACAGGACCTTCTGGCACAGGCTGATGGATGCTCTGTTCTTGCTCTTCTTGCAGCGGTTCTTCCCTGCATCGTCGTGGGTGGATATCTGAGAAGGATCAGAACAGCAGGTGACAGCTTGTTCTTGCATGAAGGCATGTACCCTCCTGACAACCCTTACTATGGTCTAGGCCTACTCTTCAAGGTGAGCAGCAGCACTCAGTAGCACTTGCTACCTCCCCGACAGGCAGTCCCTCCTAACATAACTGGTGAGCTGGTCTTATATACCGTCCTAGTTGCTGGGCAGACTCCCAGCCAGGTGACCTGCCAGTTTCCTGCCCTTAGACAGAAAAGGCACCAAAGGTAACAGAAGATGGGGAAGAAGGATACCAAACATGGATTCCTGGTTGCTGTTAAGGGGAATCCAAGATGGCATAGGAGAAAAGAATGGCAAAAATAAAATTTTTCCCTTACAGTGTCCTCTGGCCTTGGCATAATCTAACCCTAACTCTACGTATCAACGGTGGGATTTATAAGGGCTGTAGAAAATGTAGTATTTTTTCTGCCAGCAACTTTGTCATTGTATTAATTCTGGGCCATCTGAGATCAAGGAAGTGAACCTTAAAAGTAGTAATTATTAAATCTAATTTTCTTCCCACGTTTATTTAATTGATATTTTACAAACAGATAGCCCTTCAAGATGTAGAAAGGTGTAATCAGTTTGGAATTTAAATCAAAGCAGAAGATTCTTATGTCATGATTTTCTGCATTGTGCAATGCCTGAGATGTATTTTGATGAACTGTGACATATGGAATGTGAGGATGATAAAAAGCTGCATGACTGTCTCAAAAGTAAGGGAATAATCCCTATCTTCAAAGTAGCAATGACTGACCTACATGAAAAGCCCTTTATGTTACCCAAGTACACTATGCTGTATTCTAAATGATGTTCCTGAATAACATTTAATAACAATCACAAAACATCCATATTGTGCATACGGTGTTGTCATGGTATAATTCCCCACTCTGAACCTTAGTGTACAAGAGATGGGGTACCAGCACGAATTCCTCTAAGCTCAATTACCAGCTTAGTACTTGTAGCGCTGCCACCAACCAGGAATTTCAGTGCCTGGTACACTCTGGTCCCCACAAAACCTTGCCCGGGGACCCCCAAGACCCAGTTCCTCTGGATCTTAACACAAGGGAAGTAAACCCTTTCCCTCACCGTTGCCTCTCCCAGGCTTCCCCTCTCTGGGTTACCCTGGAAGATCACTCTGATTCAAACTCCTTGAATCTTAAAACAGAGAGGAAAATCCACCTTTCCCCCTCCTTCTCTTTCCCCCTCCCAGACTCTCCCTGAGAGAGAAAGAAATCCTAACACAGAGAGAAAATTAACCTCTCTCTCCCCCTTCCCTCCTTTCTCCCCACCAATTCCCTGGTGGATCCAGACCCCGTCCCTTGGGGTCTCACCAGAATAAAAAAACAATCAGGTTCTTAAACAGGAAAAACTTTTAATTAAAGAAAGAAAAAACAGTAAAAATTATCTTTGTAAATTTAAAAAATGGAATAGGTA